>NC_139899.1:31197191-31797191 GCF_905171665.1 Trachurus trachurus | reverse complement strand
CTTTCAAGCATATTTTCACTTGAAATAAGTAGAAAAATCTGAAAGTGGCACAAAAAACTTGCTTTCACTGGCAGATTTTTCAACTTATTTCAAGTGACAAATTGTTTGAAACAAATGAAAATTATCTAAAAACAAGTTAATTTTTAGATGATGAGTCTTATTTAAAGTGGAAAGAGATTAGTTTTGACTAGAAATGAGACATTTTGACAAGTAATAAGACAAATATTCTTGGAAAGATTTTGAGTTTTTGCACTGACAACTGAGCTCTCCCCCTGCGACTTGAAAAAACAAACAAAATACAAACGCTTTTTACTCTGTTTTATAGTTGCTTACCTCCTCTAGTTGTTTTTAACCGCTCATAGGATTTCTAGTCACTGAATCCTGTTTTTAAGATGCACTTTGTCCCACACTTTGATCCAGCGTGGGAAAATCCCTGACAGCTAACAACCAGCGAGCTTACCGGACACCCAACCACCTCACCGGGTCCAGTATTAAGTCTCGCCTCCTCTCCCCGATTCATTCTTCCTTACCTCTCTGAGGTTCTTCTATGAGAGGTGTGGTTTATGTCTTCACTTCATCTCTTGCTGTGTGTATGTGGAGTTTCCATTGCTCACACATTCTCCATCTCTCTGAAACCTTGGAGATCAGTCAGACTTGGTTATACAGAGCCTAAGCGGAAGCAGAAGTGAAGCTCGCCGTGGGACCTCAATTCGGAAAAAATCTCCATGTACAGGGGGTCAAAGTTTTATTTCGTGATTGTGTCATGAGAAAAATATATGACCTTAACCTACTTAAAACATCACGTTTCATGCCAAAAAAAAATCAGCAGTTTGTCGTAAAACGGCAACAGAAGAATGTATTCAGTGTGAAGACGCTCTACGGACTACAGATCTGGTGTCCCACAAAAAATATGTCACCAACTGACACGGGAAAGGAAGGTCGCCATGTGGTGACGTCACTACGCCACCTGGAGTTTTTCTGGTTACGGATTCTTTAGAGTTTTATTTTACAATAGTTTTACAACAAACTGCTGATTTCTCTTCATGAAAATGATGTTTTAAACAGGTAGAGGTCAAAGGTCAGAGAGTTTTATCATCACACAATTCAATCGGATCACAAAATAAAGTTTTGATTCCCGTTCACTTACATTTTTTTCCGAATTGAGTTCCCATGGCAACGTTACTTCCTGCTTCCACTGAGGCTCTCTATTTCACTCCAGTGGTTTCCTCCTGATGGATCTACTTGTATTAAACCCCCTGCTGGACCATAAGTGACATCACAGCACTATTATAGCTGTTAGACTACCAATAACTGTTTATAATAACAATCATCACCTGATTAATTCAAAGTTATCCACTGAGTGTTTTATGTCAGTGACAGATAATTGTCATAGTGTATGATTCAGTTCACCTTTATGTTAAAGCAGAAGTAAGTGATATATAAGTCTTAAATAGTTATATCTTCCGACAGCAATCACTTACATAGAGTGTTTGAACCGAAACACGGGTCTGTCAGTCCCTCTGCTCTGCTCTGAGCCCAGGAGAAAACATTTATCGTATCCTACAGTTTTTATCCAATGAGGAGAGAGAACGGCATGCAGGGCTGTGTGGGCAGCCAAGGGACGCCGTGAATGTGGTGACGTAGGGACAAGGACTGTTATGGTGCGTTCAAGGAAACTCGTAGACTCGTGTTTTTCCGTCCTGGGAAGTTGTATCAGTTCGATCTGGTACGACTTCACGGGTCGGAAGTTACGAGTGGCCGTTATAGTGACTTTCACAGGTAAAACAGGTCGGAAAAACACGAGTGGGTTGCCTGAAACGCTACAAAGTCGTAAGTTGTGACTTAACGCTGTAATTTACGATTTCAAAAGCCTGCCTCGAACGCAGCATTAGCGAAAACGACCGGGTCGCTTACTTCTGCTTTAATGTTGTGTGTGTGATAAATGTTCTTTGTTCACTTTGGATTTTATTTCTTGGAGCAAAGTGCAAAGAAGCAGAAGGTAATTAATCTAGATAAGATAACATCACGACGAACAGGTGAGTCACAGTTCAAAGTGTTAAAGTTGACCTTTGTCCCAGTGGTTGTGTCGCAGTTTATTTCGTCGTGTGAAGGTAAGGTGAACAGTCTGAATGTTTTCCTCGTTAACACATGTCGTTACCTGAGTTCTCTGCCCTTCAACTTGTCGTTGTGTTGTTGTTGTTGTGTTACTATAATGTTACTGTAGCTGAGTCAGAGCTGTAGCTGTAAAGTCTGGACCGACAGAACCGTGTCCTCCATGTTGTGTGGATGTTGTCGGTAGAAGCGCTGGATTAATTCTTCCTTACCTCTCTGCGGTTCTTCTATGAGAGCTCAGATCTGACTCTGTGCTTTATGTCTTCACTTCATCTCTTGCTGTGTGTATGTGGAGTTTCCATCGCTCACACACTCTCCATCTCTCTGAGACCTTGGAGATCAGTCAGACTTGGTTTTAGAGAGCCTAAGCGGAAGCTGAAGTGAAGCTCGCCATGGGATCTCAATTTGGGAAAAAATCTTCATGTAGGTGAACGGGAGTCAAAATTTTATTTCGTGATTGTGTCATGAGAAAAATACATGACCTTAACCTACTTAAAACATCACGTTTCATGCCAAAAAACCAGCAGTTTGTCGTAAAACGGCAACAGAAGAATGTATTTAGTGTGAAGACGCTCTACGGACTACAGATCTGGTGTCCCACAAAAAATACGTCACCAACTGACACGGGAAAGGAAGGTCGCCATGTGGTGACGTCACTACGCCACCTGGAGTCTTTCTGGTTACAGATTCTTCTGAGTTTTATTTTACAATAGTTTTACAACAAACTTCTGATTTCTCTTCATGAAACGTGATGTTTTAAACAGGTTAAGGTCATATTTTTTTCTCATGGCACAATTCAATCGGATCACGAAATAAAACTTTGACTCCAGTTCACTTACATGGAGGTTTTTTCCGAATTGAGTTCCCATGGCAACGTCACTTTCTGCTTCCGCTTAGGCTCTCTATTTCACTCCAGTGGTTTCCTCCTGATGTATCTACTTGTATTAAACCCCCTGCTGGACCATAAGTGACATCACAGCACTATTATAGCTGTTAGACTACCAATAACTGTTTATAATAATAATTATCACCTGATTCATTCAAAGTTCTCCACTGAGTGTTTCATGTCAGTGACAGATAATTGTCATAGTGTATGATTCAGTTCACCTTTATCTTAAAGCAGAAGTGAGTGATATATTTGTGTTAATATAAGTCTTAAATAGTTATATCTTCCGACAGCAATCACTTACATAGAGTGTTTGGTCTGAAACACGGGTCTCTCAGTCCCTCTGCTCTGCTCTGAGCCGAAGAGAAAACATTTATCGTATCCTACAGTTTTTATCCAATGAGGAGAGAGAACGGCATGCAGGGCTGTGTGTGCAGCGAAGGGACGCCGTGAATGTGGTGACGTAGGGACGAGGACTGTTATGGTGCGTTCAAGGAAACTCGTAGACTCGTGTTTTTCCGTCCTGGGAAGTTGTATCAGTTCGATCTGGTACGACTTCACGGGTCAGAAGTTACGAGTGGCCGTTATAGTGACTTTCACAGGTAAAACAGGTCGGAAAAACACGAGTGGGTTGCCTGGAACGCTACAAAGTCGTAAGTTGTGACTTAACGCTGTAATTTACGATTTCAAAAGCCTGCCTCGAACGCAGCATTAGCGAAAACGACCGGGTCGCTTACTTCTGCTTTAATGTTGTGTGTGTGATAAATGTTCTTTGTTCACTTTGGATTTTATTTCTTGGAGCAAAGTGCAAAGAAGCAGAAGGTAATTAATCTAGATAAGATAACATCACGACGAACAGTCACAGTTCAAAGTGTTAAAGTTGACCTTTGTCCCAGTGGTTGTGTCGCAGTTTATTTCGTCGTGTGAAGGTAAGGTGAACAGTCTGAATGTTTTCCTCGTTAACACCTGTCGTTACCTGAGTTCTCTGCCCTTCAACTTGTCGTTGTGTTGTTGTTGTGTTACTATAATGTTACTGTAGCTGAGTCAGAGCTGTAGCTGTAAAGTCTGGACCGACAGAACCGTGTCCTCCATGTTGTGTGGATGTTGTCAGTAGAAGCGCTAGATTAATTCTTCCTTACCTCTCTGAGGTTCTTCTATGAGAGCTCAGATCTGACTCTGTGGTTTATGTCTTCACTTCATCTCTTGCTGTGTGTATGTGGAGTTTCCATCGCTCACACATTCTCCATCTCTCTGAAACCTTGGAGATCAGTCAGACTTGGTTATAGAGAGCCTAAGCGGAAGCTGAAGTGAAGCTCGCCATGGGATCTCAATTTGGGAAAAAATCTCCATGTAGGTGAACGGGAGTCAAAATTTTATTTCGTGATTGTGTCATGAGAAAAATACATGACCTTAACCTTCTTAAAACATCACGTTTCATGCCAAAAAACCAGCAGTTTGTCGTAAAACGGCAACAGAAGAATGTATTTAGTGTGAAGACGCTCTACGGACTACAGATCTGGTGTCCCACAAAAAATACGTCACCGACTGACACGGGAAAGGAAGGACGCCATGTGGTTGCCATGGTGACGTCACTACGCCACCTGGAGTCTTTCTGGTTACAGATTCTTCTGAGTTTTATTTTACAATAGTTTTACAACAAACTGCTGATTTCTCTTCATGAAACGTGATGTTTTAAACAGGTTAAGGTCATATTTTTTTCTCATGGCACAATTCAATCGGATCACGAAATAAAACTTTGACTCCAGTTCACTTACATGGAGGTTTTTTCCGAATTGAGTTCCCATGGCAACGTCACTTTCTGCTTCCGCTTAGGCTCTCTATTTCACTTCAGTGGTTTCCTCCTGATGTATCTACTTGTATTAAACCCCCTGCTGGACCATAAGTGACATCACAGCACTATTATAGCTGTTAGACTACCAATAACTGTTTATAACTAGAAAATTTCCTCTCGGGAAATTTTGAATGGGCCACGGCTACTGCCGATTTTGCCATCTCTGTCAACATGGGAATCAAACCCACGATCTTAAGGTCAAGACAGAGCTGATCAGACAGACACATGATCATCTTTCTATAAGCACTGATATGGAGGAGCTGTAACCACATTAGGTTACCTGTGTGTGTGTGTGTGTGTGTGTGTGTGTGTGTGTGTGTGTGTGTGTGTGTGTGTGTGTGTGTGTGTGTGTGTGTGTGTGTGTGTGTGTAATAGGACCAGGACTCAATTAAAACAATTAATCTAATTAATTAGAGGCTTTGTAATTAATTAATCGCAATTAATTGCATTTTAATCGCATATAAATATTTGACCTGAGAACAGTGAGAAGCATTTTTTTCACATGGATTTTAGTATACCATTGAATGACTGAATAGCTTAAGCAACAAAACATTGTTTTTTTTTTCAAGGTGGTACTTAAGACCAACATGCAAATTATCGATTAATTCATTAATCGATATTTGATACAGATTTAAATGGTCTTTCCTGCCAATACACTATGATGATTACTGTAGTATTTAACTAGGCTACATAAATCACAGTAGCATAAACTGATTTGTTGAACGGACCAGGTGATGGGCTGACTGGTCCTGTCTAACTTCTGTGTACTGGGTGCCATTGTGCAGGGTGTTAAGGCAGCCTTCCTCCACTGCAGTCCCTATGGTCCTGGACCCTCTGGCTGGTGGGGTGGGCTGCTTTCAGCTGGGGGGGACTCTATCAGCTGCTCCCACGAGAGGCATTTGACGCATTTGACACCAACAAGGTTTAACTTTAAAACCAGATTAAATCATGGTTTAAGTTTAAATTCTGTTGCACGTTAACTGTGTTTTAATCACATGAAGGTGTGTGTGTGTTTGTGTGTGTGTGTGTGTGTGTGTGTGTGTGTGTGTGTGTGTGTGTGTGTGTGTGTGTGTGTGTGTGTGTGTGTGTGTGTGACTGTAATCACATGAAGCTGGCTCTAGAGTCTGTGTGTGTGTGTGTGACTGAGCTGCATCCTGTGTCAGTCTGATTTAGCTGTGTCGGTGTTTATAAACATTTAAACGAGCGCCAGGTGGATTGTTTATGAAGTTAACGAGCTCTGGCCTGAGGATCAAAGAGGTTACCACGGCGATAGAGGCCCCCGCAGGCTGAGACAGACAGAAACGTGGAGAAAAAGAGCCATTTTCAGCTGGACACTGTCTCTGTGTCCTCACCATTCATGTCTGTGGTTACACACAGCAAACACTCTGGGTTATGGATTATTGGACACAAACCATTAATATTGTTGTGGAGAATGTTTTAGAGCTGCAACAGTTGTTCAATCAACATTTTTCAAGCAGAAACTTTCCATTTTCAGCCTCAAAAACTGAAGATTTCCTTGTTTTCTCTGTTTGATTTGACTGTAAACTGAATATTTTTGTCTCTTTGATTGTTGCTGTGACAAAATGAGACGTTTGAAGACGTGGCCTCAGACTGAGAGGAACTTGAACGCATCATTTGTCTGTATTTTCTGACATTTGATGGAGCAGACGATGAATGGATGGACAGAGACAATAAGTGTCAGTGGCAGCTGGAGAGTGTTTTTCTCTCTTTGAATTTCCAGTGTGAGTGAAATGACTGAATGTTGTGATAGTGGAGCTGTGAGGTGAAATAAGTGGAGGCCCAGTTGTTGTGTGTGTAGCTTGTTTGATCCAGTGGTTTTCTACAGGGACGCTGTCCACACAGAGACTGTGTCACATCAACTCAGTGGATCTCAGTCCTTGTGTGTGTCAGTGGATGGAAACATTGGTCCATGGATCATGTTGCTGGGCTGCTCTTCACTTCACTGCAGCTTCATGACGCCATCTAGTGGACTGATAGTAGAAGTAGAGCAGCTGATGGCAGCTTCCTCTTCCTCACTGCTGTGTGACTGCATTCAGCTGACACTGATATGAAGCAGAGGAGAAGAGCCAATCAGTGGAGGAGCAGCTGGAGACATGATGGACATGTGAGCTGCTGTGCAGATGAATGATGTGTGTTTCCTCTGCAGGTGAAGCTACAAAGTGTGTGTGAGCTGATGTGGATGTGAGCTCAGCAGCATGGATCAGTGTGAGGACAGAGAGGAGGGAGCCCCTCCCCCTAAAACCAAAAGCCAGACCACAGGTCAAAGGTCAGAGTTTAAAACAGTCAGAAAGACTTTTATCTCTAAAAGTCAGTTGTTGTATTTATTAAAAGATTTAAGATATTTCACATCGGTTTTTCTCCAACATGCACATTTATCAGTTGTGTTGTTGTTTCAGGATCCAGCAGCAGAGACCAGACTCTCCTGAACCCAGCTGTCTGTCTTTAAAGAGCAACTTGTCAAAGGACTGGCTCACTAACTTTAAAGGAGGACGTGGATCAGCTGATCAGATGTAAGACAAAACGACACGTCAAAGGTTTTGAGTTTCTTTTTTTAGTTTTTTGGGGGCGGCTTTTTTGCCTTTATTCCATACACAGTAGAGGTTGACAGGAAAGGGGCAGGCAGAGAGAGGGGGAGTGACATGGAAGAAAGGTCTGCCCGACACACCGGGGACGCCTGCGTTGAGGACTGTAGTGTCTACATTGATCGGTCTTCATTTGAAAGGTCAAAATTTAAAACAGTCAGAAAGACTTTTCTCTCTAAAAGTCAGTTGTTGTGTTTATTAGAAGATTGAAGATATTTCTCATCAGTTTTTCTCCAACATGCACATTCATCAGTTGTGTTGTTTCAGGATCCAGCAGCAGAGACCAGACTCTCCTGGACCCAGCTGTCTGTCTTTAAAGAGCAACAAATCAAAGGACATTATCGTTAACTTTAAAGGAGGACGTGGATCAGCTGATCAGATGTAAGAGACAAAACTACATTTCAAAGGTTTTGAGTTTCTGTTGAACGTTCTTCCTGTGGAGTCACATTTCAATGATTCTCATTAAAAACTGAGTTATAACTCAGACACACGTTCAGTGAATGACTGACAGCATCCCATGCATCTTTCTTTCTGTTATTACATCCACTGCTGACGCTACTAAATATAACAGCTGCTTTTTGTTCACTTCCTGCAGCAGTCGCTCCACTTCAGCACTAAAGTTCTTTTTATGTTTGGAGTCTGACGCTCCCTTTAGATTTTTGTTTGTTGTTGTTTCTTTCTAAACTCACCTTCTCTGACATTCTGGATTTAACAACACGTTCATGAATCTGATGTAGAGTTTGCATGTTCTCCCCGTGCATGTGTGGGTTCTCTCCAGCTTCCTCCCACAGACCAAAGACATGCAGGTGAACTGGTGACTCTAAATTGCCCATAGGTGTGAATGTGTGTGTGTATATGTTGGCCCTGTGATAGACTGGTGACCTGTCCAGGGTGAACCCCACCTCCTGCCCAAAGTCAGCTGAGAAAGGCTCCAGCTCACCCTCCACCCTAGTGAGGATGAGCTGGATAGAAGATGAATGAACTTAAAGAGAAATCGGTGAATGAGGCCCATCCATGTGTCGATGTTGTTACAAAATGTAGGAAAAGGAACTCATTCACACGTAACCCTTAAAATAACTTTGCAGAGAATTCTTTTGAAAACCTAAAACTGTCAAACATGAGTTGTGTTGTTGTTTCAGGATCCAGCAGCAGAGACCAGACTCTCCTGAACCCAGCTGTCTGTCTTTAAAGAGCGACCGGTCAAATGAACGGTTCATTACCTTTAAAGGAGGACGTGGATCAGCTGATCAGATGTAAGAGACAAAACTACATTTCAAAGGCTTTGAGTTTCTGTTGAACGTTCTTCCTGTGGAGTCACATTTCAATGATTCTCATTAAAAACTGAGTTATAACTCAGACACACGTTCAGTGAATGACTGACAGCATCCCATGCATCTTTCTTTCTGTTATTGCATCCACTGCTGACGCTACTAAATATAACAGCTGCTTTTTGTTCACTTCCTGCAGCAGTCGCTCCACTTCAGCACTAAAGTTCTTTCTATGTTTGGAGTCCAACACTCCCTATAGATTTTTGTTCAGGCATTTTAACTTTCCTTCTCAACTCACCTTCTCTGGCATTCTTGATTTAACAACACGTTCATGAATCTACTAGAGTTTGCATGTTCTCCCCGTGCATGTGTGGGTTCTCTCCAGCTTCCTCCCACAGACCAAAGACATGCAGGTTAACTGGTGACTCTAAATTGCCCATAGTTGTGTAAGAATGTGTGTGTGTGTATATGTTGGCCCTGTGATAGACTGGTGACCTGTCCAGGGTGAACCCCGCCTCCTGCCCAAAGTCAGCTGAGAAAGGCTCCAGCTCACCCTCCACCCTAGTGAGGATGAGCTGTAGAGAAGATGAATGAACTTAAAGAGAAATCGGTGAATGAGGCCCATCCATGTGTTGATGTTGTTACAAAATGTAGGAAAAGGAACTCATTCACATTTGTAACCCTTAAAATAACTTTGCAGATAATTCTTTTGAAAACCTAAAACTGTCAAACATGAGTTGTGTTGTTGTTTCAGGATCCAGCAGCAGAGACCAGACTCTCCTGAACCCAGCTGTCTGTCTCTAAAGAGCAACTGGTCAATAGGAAGGCTCATTGACTTTAAAGGAGGACGTGGATCAGCTGATCAGACGTAAGCTGTAACTGACAGTCAGACTCAGGCTATTGTAGAAAAGAACCAGTTTGTACGACGTGTTGTTGGACCAGGTCTGAAACCAAAGTGTCTCTGTCTGTTGTGAACGTCCTCAGGGGACATATAAAGTCCATCTTGTATTATCTCTCTGTCCTGATGTTGACTTGACACTGATTCCTCCACAGAGTGGACCAGGAGAGCTCAGAGGTTCCCAGTGGTCAGTCTGCCCAGCAGCATCAAACACACCTGGACTCCATATTTATGGTGAGGACATGTCCAACAGCTGCTGTTACATCTGTTGTGTTCACCATCATCTCCATGCTGCACTTTGACACCAGTGGATTGTCAGTCTGTCCAACATGGATCTGATGTTTGGCTCCATGGTTTTAGTTTGATGCTGTCACTCATAGAGTTTCTGTTCCAGCTGCTGGAGGAGAACATGGTCACTTTTGTCAAGAACGAGCTGAAGAAGATCCACAAGGCTCTGAGTCCAGATTACCCAGAATGCTCAGGGAGTCAGAGGGAGGATGAGGAGGTGTTGGACGGTGAGGATGAAGAGCAGAGGAGGAGCAGCAGAGAGGCATTAGTGAAGATCACAGTGAACTTCCTGAGGAGGATGAAGCAGGAGGAGCTGGCTGAGCGTCTGCAGAGGAGTAAGAGGATTTCTCTAAAGATTCAACATAATGAATAATAATAATAATAATAATAATGGATGACATTTATATAGCGCTTTTCTATTGTTACCCAATACCCAAAGCGTGTACAGCAACCATTAAAAAAGGTAAAGGTACTTTATTTGTCACAAATACAGCTAGTACAGTATTCATTCATACCACAAATGAGACGTTCACTGACATCAACACATGGAGGGAAACATGTTCATAGTTGTTATTTAGAGGAATTAAAATGTTATATTTTCTTATTGATCTTATATCTTGTGTTTTCATTCAGAATATTTTACTCCTGGTGCAGTTTGTGGACGTAAACTCAAATCTGCCCTGAAGAAGAAGTTCCAGTGTGTGTTTGAGGGGATCTCTAAAGCAGGACACCAAACCCTTCTGAACCAGATCTACACAGAGCTCTACATCACAGAGGGAGGGGCTGGAGGAGTCAATGATGAACATGAGGTCAGACAGATTGAAACAGTGTCCAGGAAACCAGACAGACCAGAAACAACCATCAGACGAGAAGACATCTTTAAAGCCCCACCTGGAAGAGACCGACCAATCAGAAGAGTAATGACAAAGGGAGTGGCTGGCATTGGGAAAACAGTCTTAACACAGAAGTTCACTCTGGACTGGGCTGAAGACAAAGACAACCAGGACATACACTTCACATTTCCCTTCACCTTCAGAGAGCTGAATGTGCTGAAAGAGAGAAAGTTCAGCTTGGTGGAACTTGTTCATCACTTCTTCTCTGAAACCAAAGAAGCAGGAATCTGCAGGTTTGATCAGTTCCAGGTCGTCTTCATCTTTGACGGTCTGGACGAGTGTCGACTTCCTCTGGACTTCCACAACACTGAGATCCTGACTGATGTGACAGAGTCCACCTCAGTCAACGTGCTGCTGACCAACCTCATCAGGGGGAAACTGCTTCCCTCTGCTCACCTCTGGATAACCACACGACCTGCAGCAGCCAATCAGATCCCTCCTCAGTGTGTTGACATGGTGACAGAGATCAGAGGGTTCACTGACCCACAGAAGGAGGAGTACTTCAGGAAGAGGTTCAGAGATGAGGAGCAGGCCAGAGAGATCATCTCCCACATCAAGAGATCACAAAGCCTCCACATCATGTGCCACATCCCAGTCTTCTGCTGGATCACTGCTACAGTTCTGGAGAAGCTGTTGAAGACCAGAGAGGGAGGAGAGCTGCCCAAGACCCTGACTGAGATGTACATCCACTTCCTGGTGGTTCATCTAAAACTGAACAAGGTCAAGTATGATGGAGGAGCTGAGACAGATCCACACTGGAGTCCAGAGAGCAGGAAGATGATTGAGTCTCTGGGAAAACTGGCGTTTGAGCAGCTGCAGAAAGGAAACCTGATCTTCTATGAATCAGACCTGACAGAGTGTGGCATCGATATCAGAGCAGCCTCAGTGTACTCAGGAGTGTTCACACAGATCTTTAAAGAGGAGAGCGGCCTGTACCAGGACAAGGTGTTCTGCTTCGTCCATCTGAGTGTTCAGGAGTTTCTGGCTGCTCTTCATGTCCATCTGACCTTCATCAACTCTGGACTCAGCCGGATGTCACAACAACAAACAACCTCCAAGAAGACTGAAACAACAGGAGTCAAATCTGCAGAGACAAACTTCTACCAGAGCGCTGTGGACGAGGCCTTACAGAGTCCAAATGGACACCTGGACTTGTTCCTCCGCTTCCTCCTGGGTCTTTCACTGGAGACCAATCAGAATCTCCTACGAGGTCTGATGACTCAGTCAGGAAATGACTCACGGTCCAATCAGGAAACAGTCCAGTACATCACGAAGAAGATCGAAGAGACTCCCTCTGCAGAGAAAAGCATCAACCTGTTCCACTGTCTGAATGAACTGAATGATCGTTCTCTAGTGAAGGAGATCCAACGGTCCCTGAGCTCAGGAGATCTCTCCAGACATAAACTGTCTCCTGGTCAGTGGTCGGCTCTGGTCTTCATCTTACTGTCATCAGAAGAAGATCTGGACAAGTTTGACCTGAGGAAATACTCTGCTTCAGAGGAGGCTCTTCTGAGGCTGCTGCCAGTGGTCAAAGCCTCTAACAAAGCTCTGTAAGTGTAGAGATAGTTTGATTTATTCATCATTATATAAAAACACTGTCTTTATGATAGGGAAACTTCGAACGGCTGTGGAACCAGTGCTTGATAAATGTCAGTTTGCCTTCACCAAGAATCGCAGCACAAGTGGTGCCATAGTGCCATAGTGAAACATACTAATTTAAGTGTTCACCAATCTGCGTGTGTGATGCCCACTTGCTGCATATTAACACGACCAAAACTGTTGAGATGCTCCTCGATCCTACATCAGTGGGTGATCAAAGCCCAGTGGCCATCCATGGCCAAGACATTGTGGAGTACCTTTAGTCTAGTACGAAGAGGGGGGTATCATGCACCCCCCGGAAATATACTTCTAACCAATGTTTCTAGATTGGAAAAAATGTGTAGAAAATGATGAGCTATGTTAAAAAGTTGTCAGAATGTCCCATGTATCATTTTTATGCAAATTAGTGCCGCCATTATCGAAATAACCTAATTTCACTATATCTCAGCCAATATTGCAGATATCTGAACAAATAAGGTGTCTAGACCCATGTTTTGAGGGTCAGAGATCATAATAAAACTATTCATAAAGTGATCACATGTTGGTGGCATGCTAGTAAGCCAACCTAACCCTTTTACCAATTACAAGACGCCAATGTTGGAGATACCAAATAAGGTGTCTAGACAGAGGTTGTTGTGTGTTTAACCAAGGTTTATTTGGATCAAACATCATAATAGAACTCTTCTTGATGTGACCACTCTTCTCTTTCCCATGCCAGATAAACAGTCAAGTAAATGGTTCTCCACTATGCATCACTCATCATCGTTTTCACTGAAATCATCAGAGTTAAACTCATCCTCTCCTTCCTCTTTCTCCTCCTCTTGCTGTTCATGCTCTCCAGTGTCATGGGGATCAACCAGTGAAGTTGGTAGGTTTCAACACTCCTTCATCAGTCTTCATCCATCCCTGCCCCTCATCATAGGGTTTTGGTTTTTCCAGAATAGGTTCATCAGCTAGTACAAGGTAGTTCACACGTCGGGCATGTGGCTTCACGTCGGGCATGTGGCTTCAGAGCAGAGTGGCATGGAGGAAGGCGAGCCAGGTCAACCTTAGACTTGCAAGTGAGTTTCTTGTCCTCCCCCACCATGTTGCGTAGCAACTTGGCACAGACAACAAGACTCACAACTCACTCAGGCTTGACACTCTAGCAGTCACTGAGTTGACTGGATATGTGAAACCTGGGATTCTTCTTCAAGGGCCCCACCTTCCTTCTCCCTTTGATGGCACTGGTACAGTCTTCTCCACTGAACACATAGAACCCAAGAAGAGTGGCGCGGTAGTCTTCTCCCAGGGATTCTGCAATACTACTACTGCCTGGCTTCCGGTGCACCTGTCCCCATTGATGTTGAGATGGACGTGTTACAGTACGAGCAGAAGCTGTGGGCAAGGCTGCTAAAGCTGACTTCATCAGACCCCTACAGTGTGAAGATCCAGGAAGCTTCTTTAACCCAACAACTTCTCAACATCTCTGAGCTTGCAGAATCCCTGGGAGAAGACCACCGCACCACTCTTCTTGGGTTCTATGTGTTCAGTGGTGAAGACTGTACCACTGCCAAGTATATTTTTTTGTCTTTTTCATGCCTTTATTTGACAGTACAGTTGAGAGAGACAGGAAATAGGGAGGCAGAGAGAGGGGGAATGACACGCAGGAAAGGGCTGTCCGATGCGGGATTCAAACCGGGGCCGCCTGCACGAGGACTATAGCCTCAATATATGGGGCGCCTGCTTAACCCACTGCGCCATTCGACGCCCCGGAAGGTGGGGCCCTTGAAGAAGAATCCCCAATTTCACGTATTCAGTCAACTCAGTGACTGCTAGAGTGTCAAGCCTGAGATGCTGAGGCAGTTGGAGCAATTCACCTGTCTGATGTCTGATGTCTTCAGTGGATGTTGTCCGTGCCGAGTTGCTACTCAACATGGTGGGGGAGGACAAGAAACTCACTTGCAAGTCTAAGGTTGACCTGGCTCGCCTTCCTCCATGCCACTCTGCTCTGAAGCCACATGCCCGACGTGTGAACTACCGCGTCGCCTTGTACAAGCGAGCTGATGAACCTATTCTGGAAAAACCAAAACCCTATGATGAGGGGCAGGGATGGATGAAGACTGATGAAGGAGTGTTGAAACCTACCAACTTCACTGGTTGATCCCCATGACACTGGAGAGCATGAACAGCAAGAGGAGGAGAAAGAGGAAGGAGAGGATGAGTTTAACTCTGATGATTTCAGTGAAAACGATGATGAGTGATGCATAGTGGAGAACCATTTACTTGACTGTTTATCTGGCATGGGAAAGAGAAGAGTGGTCACATCAAGAAGAGTTCTATTATGATGTTTGATCCAAATAAACCTTGGTTAAACACACAACAACCTCTGTCTAGACACCTTATTTGGTATCTCCAATATTGGCGTCTTGTAATTGGTAAAAGGGTTAGGTTGGCTTACTAGCATGCCACCAACATGTGATCACTTTATGAATAGTTTTATTATGATCTCTGACCCTCAAAACATGGGTCTAGACACCTTATTTGTTCAGATATCTTCAATATTGGCTGAGATATAGTGAAATTAGGTTATTTCGATAATGGCGGCACTAATTTGCATAAAAATGATACATGGGACATTCTGACAACTTTTTAACATAGCTCATCATTTTCTACACATTTTTTCCAATCTAGAAACATTGGTTAGAAGTATATTTCCGGGGGGTGCATGATACCCCCCTCTTCGTACTAGACTACTTGGAGTCTTCATTGACAGCGACTTGAGCTTGAGCACACGGGTGGCCAATGTCTGTGCCAATATTCATCAGTGTCTCTATATCTTACGTAGGCTCAGAGTGTTTGGAGTTTGCAAAAACATTATGTTAATTTTTTATAGAGCAACAATGAGTCAGTACTCCAGTATGGTATCACCAACTGGTGACATGTCCAGGTCACATGTCTGTTCTTATGATACAGGCTGTGGTCCTGAAATGTGTGTTTCTCTTCTATAATACACATTCTACATCTCGGAGGCAACATCGTTCCACATACAGACTCCCTTCCCCTTTCAAACGGGCAGAGCTCCTTGGGAAACAGTAGTGGAGACACCAAGGGAGAATCAGGGTCTGGCACACACGTGCACGAAAAAGACAAGCGCACCGTTACAGCGTTGTGTTGTGATCGCACATGACGCGTGTCTATATTGAAAGTAAAGAGTTTGTATGCATACCAGAAGCGGAAAAGATATTTGTAAAATATAACACCTTACCACCTTCACCCTTTTCATGTCGCGCACCCCCTAGCGGCGACTTGCACACCACACGCTGGGAATCCCTGGTCTACTGTATGAGTGGGATTGTCCAGTGTTGGTCTGTGTTTACTCCACTAGTCTTTTAATCTGATGTACGTTTATACTGTATGTTGTTTTTACTGCATGTGCTGCAACCGCTCCTTATCTCTGGGACAAATTCCTCCCTGGTGGAGACCAACAAAGTAACCTAACCTTTTCAACAGGACAGAAAATAAATTCCTTTCTTCTTTAATTCCTCATGATCATCTCTACAGACTAAGCGGCTGTAACCTCTCAGAGAGAAGCTGTGAAGCTCTGTCCTCAGTCCTCAGCTCCCACTCCTCTAGTCTGAGACACCTGGACCTGAGTAACAACAACCTGCAGGACTCAGGAGTGAAGCTGCTGTCTGCTGGACTGGAGAGTCCACACTGTAGACTGGAGACTCTCAGGTGAGGATCCATCCAGCTGTTTATCTGATGCCACTTGAACACAGCAGCAGGTGTTGACAGAGGGTTCCTGTGTGTTGTTGTGTGTGTTCAGTCTGTCAGGATGTCTGATCACAGAGGAAGGCTGTGCTTCTCTGGCCTCAGCTCTGACCTCCAACCCCTCCCATCTGAGAGAGCTGGACCTGAGCTACAACCATCCAGGAGCCTCAGGAGTGAAGCTGCTGTCTGCTGGACTGGAGGATCCAGACTGGAGACTGGACTCTCTCAGGTATGGAGAGGCTGCTGCAGCCACACACACTGTCTGATAGAGGAGGAGGAGCTGGAACATTTCCTATGGCCCCGTTCACACCTGGTCACACCTGGTATTAACATCTGTCTCAGGTGATCCATGCATTGATGACATCAGATCCCATCACTCAGACCATATCCAGAGGTGGTGTAGGCCACAGTGAAGCTCCGCCCACTCCACTGACGTCCTCTGTCACAGTCTGACTCGTCCCAACACAGTTTATCCCCTTGCCACACCGACGGCCCGCCGGCGGGCCCCCGGGGGGGTTTTAATCAGGGAGGTGTCATAGAGGATGTCACCAGTCACTTGAAATAGTCATGCCACATATCGTTGGAAAGCTAAAACTCTTGTGATTAAAGATATGCCGACCATTCCTAAATATAATCATCACAGCAACACTCGAATCAGACTATAAACATGCTAACAAAGTTCGTAAAAAGCCGATATAACTCACGATTTGTGTCAGGGCAGGCTCAGGATCACAGGGTTTCCCCACAAACTTGGTGTCGTTACATTCAGAAAAGTCCAGTAAATCCAATCCAGTAAAGTATTTAGTCCAAAACACACGGTTGTACCGGTAGATAACCTCATCCCGCTGCTGCATCTTATGAAATTACGCATTGTATATCCAGTAAATCCGTTTATTTCTCCTCATAAGTCCGGCGTTTACATGAAAACAATGTTTATTTCACTTTTCAAAATGGCGCTGCCCTCTGACCTTTCGATTGACAGCTCACTCGACCAATCACAAGCTCCCTGTCCCCGGCTGCCGCCTGCAATAGCGAATGAGTGGCTGTGTCTCATGAGGAACATCCCCTCCGACAGCGCTGAATGGCTTCAGCCAATAGGAACCGATCCCGATGGAAACTGTAGCATTGAATAGCCAATGAGATTACGAAACGAACGATGTGCTGCATTCACGGTCCCTGGGAAAAGGCAGCACTGCCATCTTCATGCGTAACTTTGCAAAAGCTGCACTTTGGCGCATGTATTGTTTCTCAATGGCAACTTTAGGAAAACGCCTAGATATACACTTAGAAAAACATGTGTAAAATACTCATTTTTAGCAGGATTGTTATCAAATTTGAACTGGGGCCAGGTAAGGCTTCATGCTGTAGTCCCATTGTGTTTTCCAGCTAAAATTCTCAGCCACACTCATCTTCAGGCATCTGATTGCAACAAAAAAATTCAGGCGAGAATAAAAACATTCTAATTCAGTGTGCTCCCACTTAGATTACTCAATGATAGTAGCACTTATAGTGATTATTTCAGTTTGGGGGAAAAACTTCAGAGTGATACCTTTCAAAAGAGACCAAGCCCATCCATATTCTCCAAACAGTTCAAGAACAGCATTCAATTTACTTTGGGTACGCCTTGGAAAGGCGAATATTACAGAATTTATAGGAGTGACAAGAGGTTATACTGAAGCCAAAATCTCAGAGTGTTTCAAACATGAGCTGTGCAGCTTTCATCAGTCACAGTGATGAACTACTGCGATCAGGAGTTTCTCCTCATGACGACTTCAGTGTCTCATCATGACTCACTGTGTCATATTCAGGAGAAGAGATGTCAGTGATGAAAGCAGCTGTTGGCAGCTGTGCTCTGAGTCTCTCCAGATGTTTGGATCAGACTTTATTTCAGAGTGTATCAGGAAACATTTCAGCTGCAGCTGGTTGAACTGCTCCTGAACCAACAGAGTGTTTGACCTGAACAGTCCCAGAGACTGTAGACACCTGTTGAGTGTGGACACACTAACAACAACACAGCAACAAGAATCAAAGCATGTCCACTGCTCAGAGACATTCGTCTCCCAGCGTCTCCAACCAAGGAGGAAATAAGAGACAGAAACCAGGCGGCACCATCAGGTCTCTGTCTGGTCAGATATTGATGATCAATAATCAGCTCAGTCTCTCCGAGATCCTGGTCTTGTCCTGATGAGATATGTTGTGTTGAGGAGACAGTAAATCACAGTGTGACATCCAGATGTCCTCACTGTCCAGAGGCCTGGAGCTGTCAATCAGAAGAAAGTGAGTGTAGTGAACAGTGTAATAATCAGTGTTTGTGGTCAGAGATGGACAGAGTACTCGACCCCAGTACTTGAGTAAGAGTACAAATTAGGGATGCACATTTTGAAAAAAATTTCTGACCGATAACCGACGCTCGTTAACCGATAAGATTAAGATGCTTGCGGTGCACGGATAAATTTTTTTTGCCGTTAAATACACACGTGCGCTGCGACAGCTGATCAGTGCCACATCCACTCTGCTCTGTCTCAGCTGATCTCTCATATAGAGGTTTGATTGTCCAATGTAGAACTGTTTTTATACAAAGTGCAGCCAAACACCAGACTGAAGGAACAGCAGAGCTCCTCTGTGGAGCTGCAGGAGAGCTGCAGGTGAACAGGCTGGAGAGCAGCCACGTCCTCGTCCTCTTTTTTTTTTTCTCAGCGCCGTAGTTACAGGTGATTCACATCTATGTCTGTGTAGCTACATTTATAGTCTGACCTTCCTTCATGGGGGCTGCTGCACATACTGTCAGTCCTCCTGTGGAACTTTTTGCTGCGAAATATGACTGAAGGCACATGGACTCTGCACGTGTCGACACGCCCCCATGAGTTGACGACAAGGAGCTAATAAAAAATAACCGATAGCATTAATCGGTCAAAGTTCTTGTTATCGGTTAATGGTTAAACGGTTCAACATGTGCATCCCTAGTACAAATACTACTGGTCAAAATTTACTCCGTTACAAGTAAAATTAGCTCAGTCGACATGTTCATCGAGTAAGAGTAAAAAAGTACTTGCTTTTAAAGGTACTTAAGTATCCAAAAGTACATGCCGCCCTCGTCCCTACGTCACACAGTGACCCGCCCTCGTCCCTTGGCTGCACACACAGAGAGGACTGCCCCTTTATGCCGTTCTCTCTCCTCATTGGATAAAGGTTGTAGGATACAAGGAAAGTTTTCTCCTCGGCTCAGAGCAGAGCAGAGGGACTGACAGACCCGTGTTTCAGACCAAACACTCTATTGAAGTGATTGCTGTCGGAAGATATAACTATTTAAGACTTATATTAACACAAAAATTCCGCTTACTTCTGCTTTAACTCTTGTTTCTGAGAATTAACTCTTTGAAACCACCTGCACTGATGTGCTGCTTTTAGGGGTTAGGGTTTCCTTCTTTGACAAACACAGTTTGTGTCCAGTAGTATTTTAGAAAAAAAAAAAGAGCAGACCTGAAAGTATCGAGTACTTTTCAGCCTTCATAGAAATTAACTTGAGTAAAAGTAAAAATATTTGTCTTGGAAATGTATTCAAGTAAGAGTAATAAGTACCAAATCCTCTGGATATGTACTTTACTCCGTTACTGTCCACCACTGTTTGTGGCTGAATGTGTGTGTGATCAAACAGCTGTTTTCAGACTGTGTGTGTGCTGACTCCAGATCAGATGAAGCCACAAAGTGGCTCCTTAATGAAAGTCTCCAGCAGCTGGAGCTTCACTTCCTGTCTGAGTCCATGTGCTCTGAGCTGAGCCTGCTTCTCTCTGCTCTACAGTTTCTCTGCTTCCTCTGGACTCTGACTTCAAGTCCAGTCAAAATGTGTGGACAGGTTTGATGGAGCTCAGGACTGGTCCTGAGGACGGCTGCTTTATTCCACATGATGTGACTGATCTCAGTGAGTCAGTGGGTACGTTTACATGGACAGTTTCAATCGGTTTCAGAAAGGTTTGGGAGACCAAACCGATTGAAAATACTTCATGTAAACACCTCAAACCGTTTCAATTACCCCAAACCGGTTGAAATTCCAACCAGATTGAAGGGGGTGGTTTAAACCTTTTCTAAAGAGATCTGTCTGTCATGTATACACTTGAAACGGGTTGATCCCTGGCTGCGTTCGTTCAGGACCTGACGTACATACGCACGCACGCACGCTTGAGCACGTACGAGCTGTGCCTGCCTGGCTGTCACTCAAGTGAAAATGTCCGTGTAATATGGGAAAATGTCGAGCAAGAACTTTCATAACGGACTGGCGGGTCATACGGAAGTTCTGTTTCCACTCGGTGTCCGAAAATTCATGCAGAGAGAGGAGGAGGAAGAGGAGGTGCGCCGCCGGTGTTGTGCCGAAAAGTTTTTCTGCAGGTAGTCTCTTTTCGGCACAACACCTGCGGCGCACCGCTTCCTCCTCCTCCTCCTCCTCCTCTCTCTGCATGAATTTTCGGACACCAAGTGGAAAGACGCTCTCTCTTCTTTTCCTGCTAAAACTAGGAACATGTCACGCTGCTGTTTAATACAGAGAAATATTAAAACAGCAAAGACTGCGCTCAACAAACGATGTATTTCGGCCACACAGCTGTAGCACTTCCATAATCAATGCTGTTGTAACCATAGTAACGCAATCACTCACGGCTGCGGGCACATTCGAAGCGTTTGTTTCATCGGTGCATGTAAACACCCAACCAGTTTACTTTGTAACCCATGTATACGCTCAAGCTGAAATCTTCAAACAGATTGATTTAAACCAAACCTTTCTGAAACCGTTTGAAACTGTCCATGTAAACGTACCCAGTGTGTTGCAGCTGATCTGTGTGAAGAGCAGAGAAGAACAGAGTCATTGATGATGAGATCGTGATCCGTCCTGTCACTGTGATCAGATGGTTTCTATTAGAGCTCCTTCATCCACTCACTGCTGCTGTGGCTCCTGTGGAAACCTGCTCACAGCCTCATTCTTCAGCTTCCTGTGGAGTTTTCTTCAGACAAACACAAGTTGTGTTCACACTCAGTGTTTCTCACTAAACTCACTGTGTGTTTCACTGAGCTCTAACAAACGTGTTGAGTGTGTTTCCTTCCTCATCAAACACTGAAACCATCCACTGTTCACAGCTGCACTCTTCTTCTTTCCTGGTGCATTGTGGGATATCTGGGCTGGTCAGCTCCACCTGTTGTGTCTTCATCTTCTTTGCTGTGACGTGTGTTTGTGCAGCTTGAGAGTCAGAGAGTGAAAGTGTGTGTCTCACACTGCAGTGACATCGCATAGAGAAAAGACATGATGAAGTGTTTCCTCCTGGTCTCCTCCTGCTCTGTATCATCACTAGATAAAGACTCCAGCTCCTTCTTCTCTGTGCTCAGTGTTCATCCATACATACCAGCCTCCATGTGAACACAGTGATAAAACAGTGTGTGTGTGTGTGTGAGAGCCATGTAATGTCCATGTGTGCATGCTGACAGAGAAGGTGCTGCTCTGACCCCCCTCCTCCTTTCAGGGTGGAGCCTGCTGGAGTCCCATGGTTGACACCAGGTCTGAGGAAGTGTAAGTCTGTTTTTACTTTGATTCATGGAAACGAGGGATGCACATGTTTAACCGTTTAACCGTTAACCGATAACAAGAACTTTGACCGATTAATACTATCAGTTATTTATTTATTAGCTCCTTGTCGTCAACTCATGGGGGCTTGTCGACACGTGCAGATTTCCACGTGTCTTCAGTCATATTTCGCGGTAAAAAGTTCCACAGGAGGACTGACAGTATGTGCAGCAGCCCCCATGAAGGAAGGTCAGACCATAAATGTAGCTACACAGACATAGATGTGAATCACCTGTAACAACGGCGCTGAAAAAACTAGATAAAAGAGGAGGCTGATGCAGCTCTCCTGCAGCTCCACAGAGGAGCTCTGCTGCTCCTTCAGTCTGGTGTTTGGCTGCACTTTGTAACTAAAACAGTTCTACACTGGACGATCTAACCTCCATATGAGCGATCAGCTGAGACAGAGCAGAGTGGATGTGGCACTGATCAGCTGTCACAGCGCACGTGTGTATTTAACGGCTAAAAAAAAAATTGGAGCGTCGTAATCTTATCGGTTAACGGTTAATAATCGGTTAACGAGCGTCGGTTATCGGTCAGAAAAGAAATTCAAAATGTGCATCCCTACTGGAAACAAAGCAGCACATTCAACCATCTTCACACTGTCACATCACTGACCTCATGAGTCTTCATCAAACTGTCAATAACTGATCAATGATCAATAACTGCAGCTGTGTCTTGTTCTCTCCATCAGATTCCTGTCGACTCACAATCGACACAAACACAGTGAACACAAACATCAAACTGTCTGACAACAACAGGAAGGCGACATATGTGTGGGAGCATCAGTCATATCCTGATCATCCAGACAGATTTGACTGGTGGGAACAGCTGCTGTGTTCAACTGGTCTGACTGGTCGCTGCTACTGGGAGGTCGAGAGGAGAGGAGACGTTGAAATATCAGTGAGTTACAGAGGAATCAGCAGGAAAGGAAACAGTAGAGACTGTGTGTTTGGAAAGAACAATCAGTCCTGGAGTCTGATCTGCTCTGATGTTGTTGGTTACAGTGTCCATCACAATAGCACAGGGACACCTATCACCTCCTCCTCCTCCTCCTCCTCCTCCTCCTCCTCCTCCTCCTCCTCCTCCTCCAGAGTAGCAGTGTATGTGGACCGTCCTGCTGGCTCTCTGTCCTTCTACAGAGTCTCCTCTGACTCACTGATCCACCTCTACACCTTCAACACCACCTTCACTCAACCTCTCTATCCTGGGTTTAGACTCTACAGGTCTGATTCCTCGTTGAGTCTGTGTTGAGTGAAGCAGAGTCTCCTCCTGTCACAGAAACCTTCTCTCTGTTGAACAGACAGTTCAGTCTCTACACGTCTGTCTCTGTCTCTCACTCACGTCGTCTTCACAGGACAGAGATGAACACAGTTTAATAATGAACTCATCAGCGTCATGGCAACAGAAAAATCACTTATTATTATTCTGCTGCTGCTGACTGTTATTGTTTCTCTGAATGATTTCGATGTTATGATAAAAGGTACAGGCTACTTTCAGGACGAAGGTGGTTTCACTGCAGACTCTTATTTTGAAAAGTCGGCCTGAGCTACATGAAGAGCACCGTGTCGTTCTGACTGTTAAAATAAATAGATAAAGGTTTCAACTGAAACAAAGTGGAAAAGTTCATTTATGTCAGTTTAGTTTAGTTCAATTCAAACAGTGAAACACATGTATTATACAGATTCAAAACACACACACAGACTGAAATGTTTCATGTCTTTATTTCTTTTGATTGTAATGAAAACCTAAAATTCAGTAAATCAAGAAACTATAATACAGTGGAAAGTTGACTACTGTAACCTAATGAACTCCAAACAGCTGCAGAAGTTTCCTGAGCCTTGTCTCTCAGTCTGGTTCATGACCTCCATCATATTCTACTTTATTGAGATGTATCTTTGATCTTTGCAACTCTGAGGGTGTTTATTTGTTATTTGTTGATTATTTGTATATGTATGAACTATTAAAGATAAATAGAGGAAATTTCATGCAGGTTGGATTCAAACCCACGGCTGCTGCATCAAAGTCTGAGCCTGTAGCTACAGTGGCATCATCATCATCAACGATCTCCAGAAGACATAAAGTTAAACATGAAACACTCTTTTCCAATATTTTAATCAATATCAGTGTATTATTTTAGTTTTCTATGGTTTTAAAGTGGTGGAAAAAATCTAAAATGTACTTCAGTTCATCAGAATTAATAATTAAACTGTCAACAAAAAGTGAACATTATAGAAACATGGACTTATTCAGTCCTATAGGTCTGTTTATCTTATTCAATATCTAAAAGGGACTGCGGACTGTCTGATGGACAGAGCGCATTACTGACACACAGCGTCGTCAGACAAAATATCAGGTGGATAATAAAAGTAGAGACTGGAGTTTAAGATGCACATATGGGGCATATGTGCATCTTTATGCCGCTGCATGAATGCACTGCATGCTCTCGCTCTGAGCGCAGCGCATTTATGCTGCGGCTGCCTCGGAGGAGAACTTTTTTTTTTTTTTTTTTTTTTAATCATTAGCGGTGCTTATTTATTAGTCCACACTACAGTTTGGTGCCTTCGGTCCTCTCTGCCTCGCATTGTCTCAGGAAATAACTGGGAAGGTTTCAGAATATTTGTAAACTGAAAGCATATTTTCTAACAGACTTGATGACACCTGTCGTCTCCCTCCCGACGGTTTACGTCGAGGGAACCACCACAGATTATTGTAAAAGGTTTGAAAGTCCGAGGCTCGATCCAAAAACGCTTTTACCCAGCAAAATATCACGTTGCTTGATCCGAAACTGTTTAACACTACAAAAAGCCGAACCATGGCTGATTATGTAGTTTGATCCGACGCTAGACTGCGCTCTAACATGCCATTTTTTTTAATCCTAGGTTAACCGGGTAATAATTCATAACCGAGTAGCAGATTGCCTACTCGGGTACTCGAGTACTCGGGTAACCGTGCACATCCCTAGTCTGTAGGTTACAGTTATTATGGTTCTTCAACAGTGGACTGACTGTGTTCCCAGTCACGTTGCTCAGACTAGAGCCAGAAACCAGTCAACTCTGAAACACAGTGAAGTGAGCCTGCAGTCCAGCCTGGTCATGTGACCTTCTACCTGAACACACCACTTTCATATGAGTGTTCACTCATGTTCATGCCCTGACCCCTTGTGGTTGTTAGGTAGTACTACGTTACATTGATAATAATATGAACAGGTGAGTGTTAAATGTTCACTGTTTCAGGTCTGAATCTCATCACATAATCCATCATTTATTATCATTTAAAAACACAAGCGGGTGATTTATTTTAAAACTACAAGAAAATATGACACCATTGATGTCACAATCAAGAAATTAATAAACTATTAAAAATGGTGCCGTTTTGGTTTTTGGAAATTCCTGTTATTGTTATTTTATTTTGAAACCAGAAACCAAATTCATGTAGATGTATCTGGTTTTTAATTCTAAACCAAAGACTAGAGACACAATTATGTGATCAATTAGTTTTTTGTTCTAAAAGAGTTTGAAGTTTTGCTGATTAAACCTCTCATTTCTGATTTGGCAGAGACAGGAAGAACTCCAGCAGAACCACGGCTCCACAGCAAAGTGGTTTTCAACAATGAAGCAAAACGTTATCTATTAAACACTGATCTGCTAAATCCCAATAAGCACAGAATGACTGATGAGTTTATCAATACAATGTTCAGCATGAGCCTATATCCAAAAACCACTGGACCCAGCAGAATCACAGCCCATTTAATTAATGGATAGTTCACCCAAAATTCAAATTTCACTCATTATCTGCTCCCCCTCATGTGGACTAAGGGCTGGGAGAAGTTTCAGAGTCCTCCGTGGCTTCTCTGAGTTACAGCGGGGCTCCGTGCAGCACTGTATGTCCATATGACGGTTGCGAACAGAGCTCACTTTTCTTCGTCCAAAAAGACACGCCAAAAAACATCCAAATACCTCCATAGTGCTCGTCTGTAATGTCCCTCTTGTATTGAAGCCCCGACATGAGAAATTGTTCCGAAAAAAAATTAAATGTTTTAAGCATGTTTGTAGTGGAATCTCCCAGTGTTGCTCTGCAGAGCCGTGAACTGGGTGTCAATGCAAATCACGCGAGATTTGGACGGACCAGGAAGAGCCGTGCTGGGAGCTTCCGCTACAAACAAGCTTAAAACATAGACTTATTAAATTTTTTTTCTGAACAATTTCTCATATCGGGGCTTCAATACAAGAGGGACATTACAGACGGAGGTATTTTGATGTTTTTTGGTGTGTCTTTTTGGACGAAGAAAAGTGGTGTCCATTCATAACCATTATATGGACAAATACTGCTGCACGGAGCCCCGATGTAACTCAGAGAAGGCACGGAGGACTCTGAAACTTCTCCCAGCCCTTAGTCGTATGAGGGTGAGTAGATAATGAGTAAAATTTGAATTTTGGGTGAACTATCCCTTTAACGGACCACATATTGACCAATGAGACAGAAAACAAGCCAGTGAGTGGACTATGAATCTCTGAGCTCAGTGAGCACCTACCAGTTGTTACAGTTGATGGCAGCGTAGCGGTTCAGTGCTTTCTCATGCGTCGTTGTGTAGTTTCACAGAGGACAAGGACCGTCACTGTCAGACTCCCATCAGACTTTATTTACATCTGCTAATGAAAAGAGGAGAAATAATCTCTGCATCAGGCTTCACAGTCACAGCTCAGGATAACACACACACACACACACACACACATACACTGGAACAAAATAAACTTCACAACACTCTCTGCCTGTTCAACAGTCACGCTGCTAGGATTAGCCACAAGCTAACATGAAGCTATCAAAGTTAAAAGTGAAAAGCTTTTCCGTATCAATGAACTTGTCATGTATCTCACTCAGCATCATCACAGAACATCAGCAGTTGTTGTCTGGAGCAGATCTTCACATGTATGATCAATAAAGTCACCTTTAACCCTCAAATAGAAAGTTATATTAACGGAGCTCAGTACAAGTCAACCTACCACGACACTCCCACAGCAGACTGTTGCCTAGAAACGGGTCAACCCGCCAAGTCTGCAGGGGCTCGTTAGTGTGGCGTTTCAAAATAAGAGCTTCTAACTCATAGATCATAATAAATAAATAAATAGTGAACGACTTCATATTGTAACAGGCAGATAGATAATAATAATAAACTAAGTGTAGTGCAGCTTCCATAATAACAGAATTACAGTTAGTGGAATTACTAACTCCTTAACTCTAACAGCAGCAAGTACAAGACAAAGCAGCCAGATAAATAAATAAAACGCCATTACAGCAGAGTGAGGACAGAGGAAAGCATCAATGTGTTTAGGAAATGACTTGTAAACAGTTTATAATGAAAACGATATTGACAATGTAAATGGAACATTTTAAGAATATTCACATCATTATTAAACAAAAAGTGTCCAGTGAAACAACAAAGCAGCAAACTAAAGTAGCCTCTATAGATGGACCATGGATCATGAAGGGATTAGGAAACGCCTGTCAAAAGACAAATACTCTACAGAGAATTTATTAAACAAAGAACTAAAGAGGCAGAAAATAAATGTAAGTATCAGAATAAGTGAACCAATACTATAAAGCTCTGTAGAAAAGAAAACTATAGGACAATATTTAATAACACCAAAAACAACACTAAAGGAATGTGGGATATATAAAATGTTATTATTAAAAATGTCTCAACACAATGAAGTTCCCCTCACTATTTCATTCAGAATGTGTCCCGTTAAGTGTCACAGGATGTGAAGCTATATGGACCAGGAAAGACTGGGCTCGTAATAGGAGAGTTAGGTGAGTGATAAACACAATGAGGAAATGAAGTCACAAGCTACTAGTTAGTTAACATATGCTTTATGAAAAATAAAGATAAAATGAAAATTCAGCACAATAACTGACTTCATGTTCCACAGTTTCTTTCTTTTTGTTCTTCACAAATGACAAATCAAATTGTTCTCTATATCACATATGGGAAATGTCCACATGAGAGAAAAAAATAATAACAAAAATGAGTTTTAATTAATGCTGTTTGAAAGTCTTTGGGGAACAGATACAGGACTGTTACTACATAGTCGTAACACTCTTCTCTTTATGGCCATACTCACATCACATAAACACACAATTAAACACACTAGTACTGTAATACAATAGTGACTAAAGGAAAACATTTGGTTTTAGTTCTATAGCCTATCAAATGGAATATTTATTTTTACACATTTTAAAACCATAAATTATTTTAACTTTTTTTTTCTGCCATGAAATGTGATGATTTTAGCTGTTTTCCATGAATTACAATACTTTTTGTTTTACTTTTAACCATGAAATATGATTCATTTTGTTTAATCTCTTTTTAACCATTAAACAAATCCTTTAAGTTATCAACTGTGAAACAGTAAAAACCAGTGGTGGACAGTAACAGAGTAAATTTACTTGAGTAGGCTACTGTACTTAAGTACATATCTAGAGGATTTGTACTTTACTTGAGTATTAGATTTCTTTGGTACTTATTACTCTTACTTGAATACATTCCCAAGGCAAATATTTTTACTTTTACTCGAGTTAATTTGTAGGAAGGCTGAAAAGTAAGAGTAAGAGTTAGTTGGACGGTGCAGGTTCAGTCGGTTACAGTTTTCACGCAAGAGTTTAATGATTGTTAATAAAAATCTGCATTACTTAATTAAAGAATTGTTATTTTTATCAACGTTTGCCTGTAATCTCCTGTGGTACCACATAAATACAGCATTGAAATACCTCAACCTCAGTGAGGCCTTGCCTGATGTGTGTGGGGGGGCTGGGGGGTGTAAAACATGAAAATGACAATTGCTGTCCTCTTATGATCCCATTCATTTAATTTGTTTTTATAGGTGTTTCTGCAGCTTTATATAACATTGTGGTTCTAAAAGCAGAACATCGGTGCAGGTGGTTTCAAAGAGTTAATTCTCAGAAACAAGAGTTAAAAGGTCCTTAAATTAATTTAGAAAAAATGATAGTATTTCATTGATGTGAAAAATAAGAAATGTACTCTTACTCTTACTCTTACTTAAAGTACATTTAAAAGCATGTAATTTTGGATACTTAAGTACCTTTAAAAGCAAGTAGTTTTTTACTCTTACTGCAGTAACATGTGGACTGAGCTACTTTTACTTGTAACGGAGTAAATTTTGACCAGTAGTATTTGTACTCTTACTCCAGTACTGGGGTGGAGTACTCTGTCCATCTCTGGTCTCCATCTGTTACAGATATGAGCACTAGTAGCCGACTGCATCACTGGCTTCTCATAACAAGCAATGGAGCAAAAAGAGCAGCACATCTTTATATAAACAGTGTTGGAGCTATTTTTTATTGTTAGTATTTAGTGCTGTTTAGTTTAGTATTTTGTTTAGTGAGTATTTTGTTTTGGTTATTCTCAATCAATTTATTTGATTTCATTATGATTAAATTTCTATTAGTATTCTAGTTTATTATTTGTTTGGTTTAGGTGTTTCTTGTGTATTATTTGTGTTTTGTTTCATTTGGACACGGTAGGAGGGCACCTGAAATTATATAGGTAGGCTGTAAGGGACCAGCATGCACCTGGGTGGGCAAATGGTTTTTTACCGGAGCGGGAGAGGCACAGGAATTTTCTTTGTTCTTTGTTTGCTCGCCTTTTGGTTAAAGCAGAAGTGAGTGATCCGGTCGTTTTCGCTAATGCTGCGTTCCAGGCAGGCTTTTGAAATCGTAAATTACAGCTTCAAGTCACAACTTACGACTTTGTAGCGTTCCAGGCAACCCACTCGTGTTTTTCCGACCTGTTTTACCGGTGAAAGTCACTATAACGGCCACTCGTAACTTCCGACCGGTGAACTCGTACCAGATCGAACTGGTACCACTTCACGGTCGGAAAAATACGAGTTTCCTTGAACGCACCATAACAGTCCTCGTCGCTACGTCATCACATTCACGGCGTCCCTTGGCTGCACACACAGCCCTGCATGCCGTTCTCTCTCCTCATTGGATAAAAACTGTAGGATACGATAAATGTTTTCTCTTCGGCTCAGAGCAGAGCAGAGGGACTGAGAGACCCGTGTTTCAGTCCAAACACTCTATGTAAGTGATTGCTGTCGGAAGATATAACTATTTAAGACTTATATTAACACAAATATATCACTCACTTCTGCTTTAAATAAACCACGATTTTTGTTGAAATTGGACATTTGTTTGGACATTATGTTTTTTCTCATCCGAGTACACCACAACCCATGGTGCAACAGTGGCCCTTTGATTTGTATAATTTGAAGTTTGATTTGACACTTTTATTTGTTTGACAATCGGTTACTACATACAGTATATAATATACAGCCTGTTATTGGTTGTTTTAAATGTGTGAGCAGGCTCCTTCCAAATAATTTATACACCTCATTTGAACGTTGTTATCATCAATTTATTGAAGCACCAGACCAGACTGTACAATGTTGTTAGATTTAATACATTAACACCTGTTGTGCTTCTGGACACTTTTATTTGAGCTGCATGAACTTTACTTTAGATGATAAGAGATTTGTGTAATGAATCAACTTCCACTGCTCAGCATTAAGGCAAAGTGCACAGCTGTTAATGTGTGACAGGAACTTGAGTTGTGATGATGACAGATTATAGTTTTGGATTACTTTCACATTCAGTCAGTCCACAGTTGTCCACCACGCTCTCTCTCTCTGACAGCAGAGGTGTTTTATTTATTTATTATTATTATTATTATTAAAGAGGTGTGTCACCTTACGTCAGCATTGAGATCTGCTGTGTGTTAGACCATGGGTTAAACTTACGCCAGAATATCCCTTTAAATAATGTGTTGCATTAACATTTTAATTTGGCTCCCAAATGTCTTTTTGTGCCCTTGAATATTTTATTTTGTGGTAAAAGTGTGAGTGGAGCCGTGCATGGAGTCCTGCCGCGTCCTGGAGGAAACTGGAGATGAGTTCAAACACACAGAATCACTGACAGAGGCTTTTACAGCTGATTGGAAGATACAGTCCCTCCATCTTCTCTTCCTCCTGCTTTTCATGGATGTTTTCTTGGAGGCTCCCAGTTCTTCTCCTGTGGGTGTTGTCCCTGCTGCAGTGGATCAGTGTCGCCCCCTGCTGACGCTCCTGACAACATCACAACAACACACACAGGGGAAACACACACATGTTCAGTTGTGTTGCTGCTTATTTTCTCATGTGAAGGTATAAGGTGAACAGGTTGAATGTTTTCCTTGTTAACACCTGTCGTTACCAATTAAACATCCTCTAAATCTGTGCTCCAGTCACAGACTGTTTAGGCCCCATACACCTGCCAGGAATGAAGCACCTTAGAAACTGCTCAAACAGGCGATCGTGGGCTTTGAGAGATTGTACATTCACAAGAACTTGCAACCCACAGCAGTGTGACCAGGCTGGTGACCAGCATGAGTAGTGTCGAAGAAAAAAACATATATCGTCCTATTTGGGCCTTTAAACTTTTCTTCTCCATTTAAGTAAAATAAACTCAAAACATGACGCTGGAAAAGATGGATCTCAAGCAGAGTTGTTTTTAATTCACTTAAGAACAAAGCAAAAGAAAAACAACCCGAGTCGCATACATAGGCAAAAGATAAGAAAAATAAAGTTCAGAACTTCGTGCACAGAGGTGCACGAAGCGACTGACTCATATCATTAGTGTGTGGCTTATATACTGTTGGGCATGTAACCTGGTTTCAGTACTTTTCCATCTCTCCTGTTGAGGCCTTATCTCTGCTGACTGTGCACCTTATTTCTGTGGCATTACTCTTCTCCGAATGTGTGCCACTCTCCTAGTCTTATTTGAGATGGAGCCATAGACTCCAATGCAATGGAGTGTGGTAGAGTTCTCAACGGGCCTGAAAATTACAACCCGAACCGACCCGACCCGCGGGTTATTAAGCCCGGACCCGACGGAGCCCGACAGACCAGCATTAATTATCTACCCGAACCCGGCCCGGCCCGGGAAAAAAAAAAAAAAAAGTGGCATGCTTTCTTTGCAGCAGGAGGTGCCGCTGTCGATGATGCAGCACTCGTCTTCTGCCTCACGTCATCTGGCCCCTCCGGTACCGGCCCCGCTAACGGGCGGGACTTGACGTACTGCTGTAGGCTACATCTGCCCTTTGATCAGCGGCCAGCTGCAGCTAATTATTACATTTCCGCCACGGGAACGGTGCCTTTGTGGAGGTTTATCCACCAACCAGTGCGCGTGCTGTTGACGCACAGCTGCAGCTGTGGATTGTCAGCATTTTCCGGCAGTAATGTTTCAGTGGTTCTGCCCACAGCAGCACAGGATGCAGAGTGGGATATTTGTCTGAGACTCACACGTGAACAAACAACAATTTACACCAGAAATGTGTTTTATGAGAGAGGAAAAAAGGAAGCCCGAGATCCGACCCGACCCGAGTCACTTTCATATGTTTTCGACGCGAACCCGGCCCGAACCCGCGGGTCCGGTCGGGTTTGTCGGGCTGGCCCGGCCCGTTGAGAACTCTAGAGTGTGGCTCCTTCGGTCCTTGCCTTGTGGCCATTCTGTGTAACTGCACTGTACCCAAAACTCCTAGCTCAGCAGAAAGTGTTATAAGGGTCATGTATAGTTCACTCCCATCTCCAGTTTCACCACTCACACCCTACTCTCCTTCAGAAACTGTTGAAGTGCACACTCTCATCCATTAAGTGGTGCTAAAGAGCATGCTGTAATTTTTGGAGGCAAATGATGGCAGACGGCAGAGATAATGCAGTATTGAAGCATAAGAACATAAAATGACTATACTTTGATTATTTAAGTCAACACAAAACAACATAAAAATGTAGTATGGTTATTGTTCACTTACCTTGACTTGATCTTTAAAGGTGGCATAACTTTCTTTTCATTGGTCTTGTTTTCAAACTTTTATGTCACTTTTCATAAAAAATACCACAACAGTAGGAGGTGCCAGGCTGTTGTGGCTGTGTATGGTTCTTCCACACGCTACTGAAGCTCCGGTTTGTTAAATGAATAAACTGTTAAATTGCAGATATGTCTTGTTTCTTCACATTTCAATCATCCAATCCACCAAACACCAAACAAGAGTCAATGGCAGAATAAGCTGTTTGATTTGGCAGAAAAGATTTGGCACATTTTTCATGGGCACAACCCCAACATACTTGCTCACCCCTCAAATGCATGTTCCTCACAAGTATAGCACCATTTAAAAGGGTAATGAACAGGCTTTCCAAAGCTATAAGATTTATTTCCAAGAAGCATTGTTACAAAAAATATAATGTACCAAACACAAATGTCCTTACTTTTTGTGCTATGTTATTTGTATGGATGTTTTGTGGTGCATTGTTTGAAATGTTTGGTTATCACTTTTGTTCCTTTACTGGACTTTGGTTCTTCCTGCCCTTGTTTTAGTGGGGACAGGTTTTTTGTATCTGTGAATTAATGGTCTCACTGTCCTGTCTTTTTTAAAAATGTTTTATGAAGAATGAACCTTTAACCCGCAACATGGAGCAGGGTTACACTTGTTTAGTTTATCAACTGAGAGAGACAGAGAGAGAGAGAGAGAGAGAGAGAGAGAGAGAGAGAGAGAGAGAGAGAGAGAGAGAGAGAGAGAGAGAGAGAGAGAGAGAAATGGAGCAAAGAGCAGTAGAGCAGGTTTATCCAGGTAAGACCTCGTCCTCATGTCAAACAGGTGAGGCAACTTTCATAGTTTATTTTTACCCAGCGGTTGTGTCGCAGTTTATTTCGTCGTGTGAAGGTAAGGTGAACAGTCTGAATGTTTTCCTCGTTAACACCTGTCGTTACCTGAGTTCTCTGCCCTTCAACTTGTCGTTGTGTTGTCGTTCTGTTATAATGTTAGTGTAGCTGAGTCAGAGCTGTAACTGTAAAGTCTGGATCGACAGAACCGTATCCGCCACGTTGTGTGGATGTTGTCGGTAGAGGCGCTGGAATAAGAGTAGAAGCAGAGTTAGTGGATGGATTTGTGAAGGGCAGAATGCGCACTAACCCTTTAGAGCAGGGGTTTTCAAACAGTGGGGCGCGCCTCCCCTGGGGGGCACCAAAGAGTTTGAGTTTGAGGGGGGGCGCGACCTGAGAAAAAGAAAAAAAGAAAAACTGTAAATATTCAAACAAAAGATGAGTTACAAAGCGACCCGGTGCCTCTCACGGTGACCAAGCTCAGATAAATACATTGGATCAGCAGTAGCACCACGTGTCCTCCCGCATAAAGCCGCAATCTACCAGAGCTCCTAAAAAAAGAAAAGAACAAAAAAAAAGGTGCATGTCGCAGCGGAGCTGAAAACAGCAGAGTTCTCCTCTACTACAGCTGAACAGCTGACATGTGGTCAAGACGTACAGTGGAGACCTGTCACAGTGTCATCGGTGCATTTCACTAATATAAACTTCAACCTCAGACTGTCTGCTTCCCAGATGATCACACAGGGAGAGCATGAAGCTGTGATGAGTGTGTTACAGAGTTCTATATCAATGTTTAGGTTTATTTGTCAGTGCTTTATGTTGTCATGATAATTAATATATGCTGAGAAACAAGACTGTAAATCAAACAAATCCTGCAGGAAAGACCAATTTATGTTTAATGAATCAAATATAGTTTTGGTCATAGTAACTGATAATAAATACGCTATGTTTAATTCTCTTTTTTTTGGGGGGGGGGGGGCACACATCTCTCACACTTTGAAAACCCCTGCTTTAGAGTGATGGGGCAAGGGGCAGCTGCCACAGAAAGAGAGACTGTTTCTGAATGAAGATTCCTTCTGAAAAGTTAGTTAGAAAGATTGAAAGATTGAATGTATGCTGTTAAATGTTTGGAAATGAATGTTGATATGTTTTATAACACAAATATGTGTGATAATGTTATGTTTTGTGCTTTTTAGCAGTCAAACCAGTTGAGGTCATTTTGACCCCAGAAGACAATAGATGTTACTATTTGCTGCCATAAAAAAGAAGAAATGGTTTAAAAAAAACTCCTGATGGAAGTTGTTGTGATAGTGGAGCTGTGAGGTGAAATAAATCGTGGCCCAGTTGTTGTGTGTGTAGCTTGTTTGGTCCAGTGGTTTTCTACAGGGACGCTGTCCACACAGAGACTGTGTCACATCAACTCAGTGGATCTCAGTCCTTGTGTGTGTCAGTGGATGGAAACAGTGGTCCATGGATCATGTTGCTGGGCTGCAGCTTCATGACGCCATCTAGTGGACTGATAGTAGAAGTACAGCAGCTGATGGCAGCTTCCTCTTCCTCACTGCTGTGTGACTGCATTCAGCTGACACTGATATGAAGCAGAGGAGAAGAGCCAATCAGTGGAGGAGCAGCTGGAGACATGATGGACATGTGAGCTGCTGTGCACATGAATGATGTGTGTTTCCTCTGCAGGTGAAGCTACAAAGTGTGTGTGAGCTGATGTGGATGTGACCTCAGCAGCATGGATCAGTGTGAGGACAGAGAGGAGGGAGCCCCTCCCTCTAAAACCAAAAGCCAGACCACAGGTCAAAGGTCAGAGTTTAAAACAGTCAGAAAGACTTTTCTCTCTAAAAGTCAGTTGTTGTGTTTATTAAAAGATTGAAGATATTTCTCATCAGTTTTTTTCCAACATGCACATTTATCAGTTGTGTTGTTGTTTCAGGATCCAGCAGCAGAGACCAGACTCTCCTGAACCCAGCTGTCTGTCTTTAAAGAGCAACGACTCAAAGGACTTTATCGTTAACTTTAAAGGAGGACGAGGATCAGCTGATCAGATGTAAGAGACAAAACTACATTTCAAAGCTTTTGAGTTTCTGTTGAACGTTCTTCCTGTGGAGTCACATTTCAATGATTCTCCATAAAAACTGAGTTACCGTACATTCATCTCTTTTTCTGTTATTGCATCCACTGCTGACGCTACTAAATATAACAGCTGCTTTTTGTTCACTTCCTGCAGCAGTCACTCCACTTCAGCACTAAAGTTCTTTTTATGTTTGGAGTACGACGCTCCCTGTAGATTTTTATTTGGGCATTTTAACTTTCTTTCTCAAAGTGGAGAGCATTCAAAGGAGCTCCAGCAACTCTCCATGCACCTTGTGGATTGGTGAAGTTGCGCCAGAGACCACTCTCAACTTTCTTTCTCAACTCACCTTCTCTGGCATTCTTGATTTAACAACACTTGATTGATTGATTGATTGATTCTTTTAATGACCACACAGCCAGGCTGGTGGAATTTGCTTTCAGTACAGCTCATTGGTACAGGTTCCAAACATATAACATGTATAGACAAAACACACAATTACAACTTATAATGCCATGCTTGTTCCACGGTGAACAGAGTTCAAGATATTTATTGCAGTGGGGATGAAACACGTTCATGAATCTGACGTAGAGTTTGCATGTTCTCCCCGTGCATGTGTGGGTTCTCTCCAGCTTCCTCCCACAGACCAAAGACATGCAGGTTAACTGGTGACTCTAATACCCCTTTCCCACTGGCCAAAAAACCCGTTTAAACCCGCTAACAATCGGCTTTTGGTGGCAGTGGGAAAGGCGCACCGCGTCGACGCGGGTCAAACGACTCGGCAAGCGACGCGGGTTAAAATCGCCTTTAATCGGCTCGGCTCTGCTCGGCTTGCAGTGGGAACGCCAGACCCGCGTCAACCCGCTAATTTACGTGACGACGTTGAGAGTTACGTGACGCCACGTCATTGCGCTGGTCGCGTCTCATATCACCAAAACAAAGCTCTGCTCCGCTCTGCTCTCATCTGAGACTGGGATCAAAAGATCAGAGAACACTGACCGAAAACGATAGAAAAAAAAGAAAAGAAGCGACAGTCTGTTTAACTGACGTGTTGTGCCGCGGACGTCCGTCATATGGCCGCGGCAGACTCTCTGTCCTCCGCGGTCCTGGTGCTCCAGGTCAGCCAGCCAGAGAGTCTGCCTCGGCGGACGGACACTCCGCGGCGGGCGGCTGTGGCATGACTGTGTGTGTCTCTTGCACCGCGGATGAGAGCGGGGCAACATGGTTGCTCTGCTTATTTTGGTCAATGGGAAAGGGGCCAAATGCCGATTGTTAGCGGGTCGACCCGCGTTTAAAAAACCCGCGTCGACCCGCTAATTTTAGTGGGAAAACGGCTTTTATCACCCATAGGTGTGAATGTGTGTGTGTATATGTTGGCCCTGTGATAGACTGGTGACCTGTCAAGGGTGAACCCCGCCTCCTGCCCAAACTCAGCTGAGAAAGGCTCCAGCTCACCCTCCATTCACATTAGCCCTTAAAATAACTTTGCAGAGAATTATTTTGAAAACCTAAAACTGTTAAACATGAGTTGTGTTGTTGTTTCAGGATCCAGCAGCAGAGACCAGACTCTCCTGAACCCAGCTGTCTGTCTTTAAAGAGCAACTTCTCCATGGATCGTCCTATTAACTTCAGTCATTCTGTTGATGGAAGGTCAGAATTTAAAACAGTCAGAAAGACTTTTCTCTCTAAAAGTCAGTTGTTGTGTTTATGAAAAGATTGAAGATATTTTTCATCATTTTTTCTCCAACATGCACATTTATCAGTTGTGTTGTTGTTTCAGGATCCAGCAGCAGAGACCAGACTCTCCTGAACCCAGCTGTCTGTCTTTAAAGAGCAACTGGTCAAAGGACTGGAGCATTAACTTTAAAGGAGAACGTGGATCAGCTGATCAGACGTAAGCTGTAACTGACAGTCAGACTCAGGTTATTGTAGAAAAGAACCGGTTTGTACGACGTGTTGTTGGACCAGGTCTGAAACCAAAGTGTCTCTGTCTGTTGTGAACGTCCTCAGGGGACATATAAAGTCCATCTTGTATTATCTCTCTGTCCTGATGTTGACTTGACACTGATTCCTCCACAGAGTGGACCAGGAGAGCTCAGAGGTTCCCAGTGGTCAGTCTGCCCAGCAGCATCAAACACACCTGGACTCCATATTTATGGTGAGGACATGTCCAACAGCTTCTGTCACATCTGTTGTGTTCACCATCATCTCCATGCTGCACTTTGACACCAGTGGATTGTCAGTCTGTCCAACATGGATCTGATGTTTGGCTCCATGGTTTTAGTTTGATGCTGTCACTCATAGAGTTTCTGTTCCAGCTGCTGGAGGAGAACATGGTCACTTTTGTCAAGAAAGAACTGAAGAAGATCCTCAAGGCTCTGAGTCCAGATTACCCAGAATGCTCAGGGAGCCAGAGGGAGGATGAGGAGGTGTTGGACGGTGAGGATGAAGAGCAGAGGTGGAGCAGCAGAGAGGCATTAGTGAAGATCACAGTGAACTTCCTGAGGAGCATGAAGCAGGAGAAGCTGGCTGAGCATCTGCAGAGCAGTAAGAGGATTTCTTTAAAGATTCAACATGATGGACAAATGAGACGTTCACTGACATCAACGCATGGAGGGAAACATGTTCACATAGTCGTTATTTAGAGGAATTAAAATGTTATGTTTTCTTATTGATCTAATTTCTTGTGTTTTCATTCAGAATATTTTGCTCCTGGTGCAGTTTGTGGACGTAAACTCAAATCTGTCCTGAAGAAGAAGTTCCAGTGTGTGTTTGAGGGGATCTCTAAAGCAGGAAACCAAACCCTTCTGAACCAGATCTACACAGAGCTCTACATCACAGAGGGAGGGGCTGGAGGGGTCAATGAGGAACATGAGGTCAGACAGATTGAAACAGCGTCCAGGAAACCAGACAGACCAGAAACAACCATCAGACAAGAAGACATCTTTAAAGCCCCACCTGGAAGAGACCGACCAATCAGGAGAGTGATGACAAAGGGAGTGGCTGGCATTGGGAAAACAGTCTTAACACAGAAGTTCACTCTGGACTGGGCTGAAGACAAAGACAACCAGGACATACAGTTCACATTTCCATTCACCTTCAGAGAGCTGAATGTGCTGAAAGAGAAAAAGTTCAGCTTGGTGGAACTTGTTCATCACTTCTTCTCTGAAACCAAAGAAGCAGGAATCTGCAGCTTTGATCAGTTCCAGGTCGTCTTCATCTTTGACGGTCTGGACGAGTGTCGACTTCCTCTGGACTTCCACAACACTGAGATCCTGACTGATGTGACAGAGTCCACCTCAGTCAACGTGCTGCTGACCAACCTCATCAGGGGGAACCTGCTTCCCTCTGCTCGCCTCTGGATAACCACACGACCTGCAGCAGCCAATCAGATCCCTCCTCAGTGTGTTGACATGGTGACAGAGGTCAGAGGGTTCACTGACCCACAGAAGGAGGAGTACTTCAGGAAGAGGTTCAGAGATGAGCAGCAGGCCAGAGATATCATCTCCCACATCAAGACATCACGAAGCCTCCACATCATGTGCCACATCCCAGTCTTCTGCTGGATCACTGCTACAGTTCTGGATGAGCTGTTGAAGACCAGAGAGGGAGGAGAGCTGCCCAAGACCCTGACTGAGATGTACATCCACTTCCTGGTGGTTCATCTAAAACTGAAGAAGGTCAAGTATGATGGAGGAGCTGAGACAGATCAACACTGGAGTCCAGAGAGCAGAGAGATGATTAAGTCTCTGGGAAAACTGGCTTTTGAGCAGCTGCAGAAAGGAAACCTGATCTTCTATGAATCAGACCTGACAGAGTGTGGCATCGATATCAGAGCAGCCTCAGTGTACTCAGGAGTGTTCACACAGATCTTTAAAGAGGAGAGCGGCCTGTACCAGGACAAGGTGTTCTGCTTCGTCCATCTGAGTGTTCAGGAGTTTCTGGCTGCTCTTCATGTCCATCTGACCTTCATCAACTCTGGACTCAACCTGATGTCACAACAACAAACAACCTCCAAGAAGAGGAAGAGGAGGAAGACAACAGGAGTCAAATCTGCAGGGACAAACTTCTACCAGAGCGCTGTGGACGAGGCCTTACAGAGTCCAAATGGACACCTGGACTTGTTCCTCCGCTTCCTCCTGGGTCTTTCACTGGAGACCAATCAGAATCTCCTACGAGGTCTGATGACTCAGACAGGAAGTGACTCACGGTCCAATCAGGAAACAGTCCAGTACATCAAGAAGAAGATTGAAGAGACTCCCTCTGCAGAGAAAAGCATCAACCTGTTTCACTGTCTGAATGAACTGAATGATCGTTCTCTAGTGGAGGAGATCCAATGGTCCCTGAGCTCAGGAAGTCTCTCCACAGATAAACTGTCTCCTGCTCAATGGTCGGCTCTGGTCTTCATCCTACTGTCATCAGAAGAAGATCTGGACGAGTTTGACCTGAAGAAATACTCTGCTTCAGAGACGGCTCTTCTGAGGCTGCTGCCAGTGGTCAAAGCCTCCAACAAAACTCTGTAAGTGTAGAGATAGTTGGATTTATTCATCATTATATAAAAACCCTTCTGTCTTTCAACAGAACAGAAAATAAACTCCTTTCTTCTTTAATTCCTCATGATCATCTCTTCAGACTGAGCGGCTGTAACCTCTCAGAGAGAAGCTGTGAAGCTCTGTCCTCAGTCCTCAGCTCCCAGTCCTCTAGTCTGAGACACCTGGACCTGAGTAACAACGACCTGCAGGACTCAGGAGTGAAGCTGCTGTCTGGTGGACTGGAGAGTCCACACTGTAGACTGGAGACTCTCAGGTGAGGATCCATCCAGCTGTTTATCTGATGCCACTTGAACACGGCAGCAGGTGTTGACAGAGGGTTCCTGTGTGTTGTTGTGTGTGTTCAGTCTGTCAGGATGTCTGGTCACAGAGGAAGGCTGTGCTTCTCTGGCCTCAGCTCTGAGCTCCAACCCCTCCCATCTGAGAGAGCTGGACCTGAGCTACAACCATCCAGGAGCCTCAGGAGTGAAGCTGTTGTCTGCTGGACTGGAGGATCCAGACTGGAGACTGGACTCTCTCAGGTATGGAGAGGCTGCTGCAGACACACACACTGTCTGATAGAGGAGGAGGAGCTGGAACATTTTCTATGGTCCCGTTCACACCTGGTCACACCTGGTATTAACATCAGTCTCAGGTGGTCAATGCATTGATGACACCAGATCCCATCACTCAGACCATATCCAGAGGTGGTGTAGGCCACAGTGAAGCTCCGCCCACTCCACTGACGGCCTCTGTCTCAGTCTGACTCGTCCCAACACAGTTTATACTGAAGCCAAAGGCTACGTTCACACCGCAGGTCTTAATGCTCAATTCCGATTTATTGCTCAAATCTGATTTTTTGTTTGGCTGTTCACATTACTTCTTTAAATGTGGCCTGTCTACGGATTGCTGTGTGAACAGCTCAAGCTCCTGAAGTGACCCGCATGCGCAGTTGATCATTGATGACATCACGCCACAACGGTGTTTACGGAAGCAACCATGGCAACGGCAACCGGTATTGTAGGACTTTATGGCTTAATGCTAAAAAAATAATAATAATCACGTCGGACTCGAACCCGCCACCCCTCCCGCACTCCATCAGCCTCCCTATACCCACAGCATTACGCTTAAAAAAAAAAAAAAGAGTCTGAATTTAAACTCACCGACATTTGATGTGATATGCAGTCTGCCTGCCTGGCTCATCATCTGACAGCTCAGTGTGACGCTACGGCCGACCCGATGGCCTTTATTTCTAAATCCCTCAGTTTATTTTTACACATTAGCGACCAAGGTCATTGTTCATTAGTTCATCTTCCTCTTCCTCACGTAGGCCTACTGTCCTCGCTGCGCTGTCGGACCTACATGGGTCTCTGTCACCGTTGCGCTGTAGCGCTTCACCCCCCCCCCCCCACCCCCCCCTCTCTGCTCCGTGTCCGGAGCCCGTTCACCCTAACCCTCTCTGAAGCAGAGGATGAGGTCAGCTTTACTCCACTCAGTCTTCACATGCAGACAGTCCACAAAGTTGAAAGAGTTTCTGATCATATCGTTGTCAGTTTTTTCCAGGCGACAGTTTTTTTTTTTTTGGACCCGGCTTGTATTTAGGGCCGGCCTTTATTTGTTTGTGTAAACAAATGAATACCGGCTATTATTTGAGGAAATCCCGTATCAAATCGGTCATTGATAAGTGTGCGTCTCATCCCCTGACTCTCCCAACAAAAATCCCGCCCCCCCCTCTCAGAAATATGTGCCTGTGGCACATTTTTTGGTTTTTCAATCAACTTTATTTGTCATTAATTTACAAAACAGTGCAGCGCGGGTCAGAATGACGTCAAAGTCGCATTAAATGCGACCTGGCTGTTCAGATTGCGGTCGCATTCAAAAAAATCAGATACGTATCCGATTCAGTACCACATTTAAAAGTGGCCTGAATCTGATTTGAAAAAGTCAGATTCAATGCGACTTGTGCTGTTCACACGGTCAAAAGCAAATCAGATATGGGTCACATATGAGCGAAAAAATCAGATTCAGGTCACTTGTAACTGCGGTGTGAACGTAGCAGAAATCTCAGAGTGTTTCAAACATGAGCTGTGCAGCTTTCATCAGACACAGTGATGAACTACTGGGATCAGGAGTTTCTCCTCATGATGACTTCAGTGTCTCATCATGACTCACTGTGTCATATTCAGGAGAAGAGATGTCAGGGATGAAAGCAGCTGTTGGCAGCTGTGCTCTGAGTCTCTCCAGATGTTTGGATCAGACTTTATTTCAGAGTGTATCAGGAAACATTTCAGCTGCAGCTGGTTGAACTGCTCCTGAACCAACAGAGTGTTTGACCTGAACAGTCCCAGAGACTGTAGACACCTGTTGAGTGTGGACACACTAATAACAACACAGCAACAAGAATCAAAGCATGTCCACTGCTCAGAGACATTCGTCTCCCAGCGTCTCCAACCAAGGAGGAAATAAGAAACAGAAACCAGGCGGCACCATCAGGTCTCTGTCTGGTCAGATATTGATGATCAATAATCAGCTCAGTCTCTCTGAGATCCTGGTCTTGTCCTGATGAGATGTGTTGTTGTGTTGAGGAGACAGTAAATCACAGTGTGACATCCAGATGTCCTCACTGTCCAGAGGCCTGGAGCTGTCAATCAGAAGACAGTGAGTGTAGTGAACAGTGTAATAATCAGTGTTTGTGGCTGAATGTGTGTGTGATCAAACAGCTGTTTTCAGACTGTGTGTGTGCTGACTCCAGATCAGATGACCTTAAAGCCCCAGTATGTAGGATTTACCCCCATCTAGCGGTGTGGTTGCATATCGGAACGTATTCTTGATGTTGCGTTTACGTAAACTCGGGCAGAAGTCAGACAGACAACAGACGCTGCATTTAACAGGATAAACAAGTAGGGCTGTCCAGATTAATCGACCTAATCGATTACGTTGATGACGTAAATACGTCGACACGTTCAACATACCGTCGAGTTGTTTTTCCGATTACGTCGATGACGTAAATACGGCGACAGGTAGACAACACACCGCCGGGTTGTGAACCATAGACTGTAACACATGCAGCAGAAAAACACATGCTGTACCACAGCAGCACAGCGATGAACGAGCACCTGAAGCTGCAATATCGTTCCGTTCATTCATCTCTGCATAGCGCTCTTTGGCCGTTATTGACGCGCACTCTCTCTCTCTCCCTCTCTCTCTCCGTCTCTCTCACACACACAGAGAGAGAGCGAAGGCAGATGCATGACATCAGTGCGCGGTAAAAGCGAAACTCATACAGTCCGATCACGGACCCCCCGCGCCCCCCTCCCTTGTCGGACAATCGGACCACCCGCCACAGTCTCCTTGCTTTATGTATCCATAGATGTAAACACGTCCTCGTGTTGTCTTTTTTTTAAAAATACACTCACGTGTTGTCTTTTTTTTTTTTTTTTAAATCCACTCCGCTGCTGCTCTCTGTGCACCCGGATGCAGCACAGCATGCAGATCGTAAGTGAGGATCCTAGAGGAAACACTGGTCTACTCCACGACTATACTAAATAAATGTGCCTATTTAAAAAACACCGTGCTAATATTTCAGTGTGCACGCTGCTTTATCTGTCTATTTTCCAGGTTAAAGCAAACTGATGTGGCACAGTTTTTCCCCTCCAAAAGAAAAAGATTATTTAGAGCATTGGTTCCCAACCTTGGGTCCGGGCCCCCTCAGGGGGGCGTCAGAGATGTCAGGGGGTCCACAGAGCTTTGTTTGTTCTGAGGTTGTGAGGTTATCAAAATTAGATTTGTGCATATTGAAATTTTAAAATTCCAATAACACATCCAATTGGATAATCAAAATCATCAAAATCAATAGGAACAAAAACCTACATACAACCTACCTGCTTATAGGGACTTGATAACAATTGTGACACAACAAAGGACAATTGACATAAAGACAAAATAAAAAATAGAACGAAATATAATAAAACAAAATAAGGATGGCACAAAATAGAATAAAAAGGCTTGTCTTTGACAAAAGCAAGGGGGGTCTTTGAGGACAAAAGGTTGGGAACCACTGATTTAGAGGAATGCACACCAGAAAGAGTATCTTAAGAATTTAAATAAGAGAAGTGTTCAGAAGTGTTTTTTTGTAAATGACTAATCGTCAACCAAAAAATAATCGTTAGATTAGTCAAAAGATTAATCGTTTGACTAATCAACTAAACGAAAAAATAGTCGATAGATTAATCAGGAGAAAAGGTATGAGAAAGCTTTCGTTTGTATGCGGGTGTGATTCCACTTCAGTGAAATACGTATTTATGAAAGCAATATTAGATTTTTGCTAATAAAAAGCCAAATAAATCGCATACTGGGGCTTTAATGAAAGTCTCCAGCAGCTGGAGCTTCACTTCCTGTCTGAGTCCATGTGCTCTGATCTGAGCCTGCTTCTCTCTGCTCTACAGTTTCTCTGCTTCCTCTGGACTCTGACTTCAAGTCCAGTCAAAATGTGTGGACAGGTTTGATGGAGCTCAGGACTGGTCCTGAGGACGGCTGCTTTATTCCACATGATGTGACTGATCTCAGTGAGTCAGTGTGTTGCAGCTGATCTGTGTGAAGAGCAGAGAAGAACAGAGTCATTGATCATGAGATCCTGATCCGTCCTGTCACTGTGATCAGATGGTTTCTATTAGAGCTCCTTCATCCACTCACTGCTGCTGTGGCTCCTGTGGAAACCTGCTCACAGCCTCATTCTTCAGCTTCCTGGGGAGTTTTCTTCAAACAAACACAAGTTGTGTTCACACTCAGTGTTTCTCACTAAACTCACTGTTTCACTGAGCTCTAACAAACATGTTGAGTGTGTTTCCTTCCTCATCAAACACTGAAACCATCCACTGTTCACAGCTGCACTCTTCTTCTTTCCTGGTGCATTGTGGGATATCTGGGCTGGTCAGCTCCACCTGTTGTGTCTTCATCTTCTTTGCTGTGACGTGTGTTTGTGCAGCTTGAGAGTCAGAGAGTGAAAGTGTGTGTCTCACACTGCAGTGACATCACATGAAGAAAAGACATGATGAAGTGTTTCCTCCTGGTCTCCTCCTGCTCTGTATCATCACTAGATAAAGACTCCAGCTCCTTCTTCTCTGTGCTCAGTGTTCATCCATACATACCAGCCTCCATGTGAACACAGTGATAAAACAGTGTGTGTGTGAGAGCCATGTAATGTCCATGTGTGCATGCTGACAGAGAAGGTGCTGCTCTGACCCCCCTCCTCCTTTCAGGGTGGAGCCTGCTGGAGTCCCATGGTTGACACCAGGTCTGAGGAAGTGTAAGTCTGTTTTTACTTTGATTCATGGAAACGAGGGATGCACATGTTGAACCGTTTAACCGTTAACCATTAACAAGAACTTTGACCGATTAATACTATCAGTTATTTATTTTATTAGCTCCTTGTCGTCAACTCATGGGGGGGTGTCGACACGTGCAGATTTCCACGTGCCTTCAGTCATATTTCGCGGTAAAAAGTTCGACAGGAGGACTGACAGTATGTGCAGCAGCCCCCGTGAAGGAAGGTCAGACCATAAATGTAGCTACACAGACATAGATGTGCATCATCTGTAACAACGGCGCTGAAAAAAACTGTTCCTTCAGTCTGGTGTTTGGCTGCACTTTGTAACTAAAACAGTTCTACACTGGACGATCTAACCTCCATATGAGCGATCAGCTGAGACAGAGCAGAGTGGATGTGGCACTGATCAGCTGTCACAGCGCACGTGTGTATGTAAAGGGATAGTTCAACATTTTGGCAAATTGGCCCATTGCCATAATCCCTATAGTCATAGCAGTAGGTTCATTACCTTTAATTGTCGGTGCAAGCTGTTTTTAGAACGGCGGAGCAGAGCCGTGAGCTGCTCAGAGCTACGCTACGGAGGCTCATGGGATTTCTTGGTTTCCCTCATCAAACTCATCAAATACAAAATCCCAAAACTCCAAAACGCTCTGGTGGACAAGTTGTGACCTGCACGATCACTACGCTATGAGATAATAACACAACGTTACCAGACAGAGATGTTTTAGAACCCTGAGCAGCTCACGGCTCTGCTCCGCCGTTCTAAAAACAGCTTGCACCAACAATTAAAGGTAACGAACCTACTGCTATGACTATAGGGATTATGGCAATGGGCCAATTTGCCAAAATGTTGAACTGCCCCTTTAATGGCAAAAAAAAAAAAAATGGAGCGTCGTAATCTTATCGGTTAACGGTTAATAATCGGTTAACGAGCGTCGGTTACCGGTCAGAAAAAAAATTCAAAATGTGCATCCCTACTGGAAACAAAGCAGCACATTCAACCATCTTCACACTGTCACATCACTGACCTCATGAGTCTTCATCAAACTGTCAATAACTGATCACATGATCAATAACTGCAGCTGTGTCTTGTTCTCTCCATCAGATTCCTGTCCACTCACAATCGACACAAACACAGTGAACACAGAGATCAAACTGTCTGACAACAACAGGAAGGCGACACGTGTGAAGGAGCATCAGTCATATCCTGATCATCCAGACAGATTTGACCGGTGGCCTCAGCTGCTGTGTTCAACTGGTCTGACTGGTCGCTGCTACTGGGAGGTCGAGTGGAGAGGAAACGTTGATATATCAGTGAGTTACAGAGGAATCAGCAGGAAAGGAAACAGTAGAGACTGTTGGTTTGGATGGAACGATCAGTCCTGGAGTCTGAGCTGCTCTGATGATGGTTACTACGTCTGGCACAATAACAGACATACACGTATCACCTCCTCCTCCTCCTCCTCCTCCTCCTCCTCCTCCTCCTCCTCTGTCTCTAACAGAGTAGCAGTGTATGTGGACTGTCCTGCTGGCTCTCTGTCCTTCTACAGAGTCTCCTCTGACTCACTGATCCACCTCTACACCTTCAACACCATCTTCACTCAACCTCTCTATCCTGGGTTTAGACTCATCAGGTCTGATTCCTCAGTGAGTCTGTGTTGAGTGAAGCAGAGTCTCCTCCTGTCACAGAAACCTTCTCTCTGTTGAACAGACAGTTCAGTCTCTACACGTCTGTCACGTTGTCACAGGACAGAGATGAACACAGTTTAATAATGAACTCATCAGCGTCATGGCAACAGAAAAATCACTTATTATTGTTCTGCTGCTGCTGACTGTTATTGTTTCTCTGAATGATTTCGATGTTATGATAAAAGGTATCAGGCTACTTTCAGGACGAAGGTGGTTTCACTGCAGACTCTTATTTTGAAAAGTCGGCCTGAGCTACATGAAGAGCACCGTGTCGTTCTGACTGTTAAAATAAATAAATAAATAAAGGTTTCAACTGAAACAAAGTGGAAAAGTTCATTTATGTCAGTTAGTTTAGTTCAATTCAAACAGTGAAACACATCATGTATTATATAGATTCAAAACACACAGACTGAAATGTTTCATGTCTTTATTTCTTTTAATTGTAATGAAAACCTAAAATTCAGTAAATCAAGAAACTATAATAGAGTGGGGAGAGTTCACGACTGTAACCTAATGAACTCCAAACAGCTGCAGAAGTTTCCTGAGCCTTGTCTCTCAGTCTGGTTCATGACCTCCATCATATTCTACTTTATTGAGATGTATCTATGATCTTTGCAACTCTGAGGGTGTTTATTTGTTATTTGTTGATTATTTGTATATGTATGAACTATGAAAGATAAATAGAGGAAATTTCATGCAGGTTGGAATCAAACCCACGGCTGCTGCATCAAAGTCTGAGCCTGTAGCTACAGTGGCATCATCATCATCAACGATCTCCAGAAGACATAAAGTTAAACATGAAACACTCTTTTCCAATATTTTAATCAATATCAGTGTATTATTTTAGTTTTCTACGGTTTTAAAGTGAAAAAATATAAATGAACTTCAGTTAATCAGAATGAATAACTAAACTGTCAACAAAAAGTGAACATTATAGAAACTATACACTGTAAAACCATGGACTTATTCAGTCCTATAGGATAATAGGTCTGTTTGTCTTATTTTAATTTTTTTTCTTAAAGAAATTTTGAAAGACTTTACGTATCTTTAATTTCTCTATAGCCTATAGCTTTTATGGCACAATCAGAGATGCACTCAACCGCTGCTCGCGGACGTTCATGAACGGAGCCTTGCAGCACCCTATAATGTAATAATTTCCTGAAAATGTAATAACGCCTGAAAATGTAATGAAATTTGCACTTCACTCAATCGAAAATGTAATAAAACCCAATAATGTAATAACTCCACCAATAATGTAATAAAATGTCCTGACTGATATTGTAATAACATTTTTACTGATAATGTAAATACATTATTACATTATTGGGAATTTATTACATTTTCAGGAACCCTCCTGAAAATGTAATACATTCCCAGTGGGTTAAATTGCAGACCTTGAGTACCGTACAGCCATATGCACACGTGCAGATACTCAGGGACATGCAACTACATCCTGGTCTGTGGACTTACCTCCAACTTTCTCCAACTTCCCATTTCTATATTTTTGCATCCATTAGTCCAACCTCCCATTTCTCCGATTTAAGTAACCCTAGCCCTAACCATAACCATAACCGCCTCCCGCCGCCAGGAGGACGAAACTAATAATGTTTAAGATGCACAATATAAAGTCCTACCTTTAGATATACATTCAGTTTAACAGCAGCAACACTTTACAGAATGATTCATTCATGTATGATCATGAATAAAGCTGTGAAAATACAGTAAGGATCAGATTCTGCGTCACCTCTCTGTGTGTAATAAGTGACATTTTACCATTATATAATAAGATAAGATAGGATGTTACTTTATTCATCCCATGATGGGGACGTTTCCCAATATTGCAGCAGCAGACACCAATGAAAGGAAGAAAAAACACAAGAAAAATGCAATATTATAAATAAATTAAAAAAGTAATGAGGTCAGATGTAGTTAGATACTGATGATCAGATTGTTCACCTCTGTCCAATATATTGGCTATAATTTTGTGGACATTTTGCATCATTGTGTTGTAGCCTACTTTTTGTGTGTCTACATATAAAACAAAATATGAGAACTGCCCTGACCTTACAACACTCGAGATGTTTCTGGGTCCATAAACCTGCTCAGGAGTCACAGGAGGCTTCTGTTGTCCAAGTAAAACTCAACAGAATGATTTGAAGGGTTGTACAGATATTTTTCATTTACAAAGAAAAAACAAATTAGAAAATATACGTCGGACATTTGACTGGATGTTAAAGTTTCGAGTTGTTTTGGTCTTGTAAGTTAATTAATTTATATGGGTTGTTTTGTTTTTTGTTGAGATAATCAAGGGTGTAGGCGTTGGGCTCTCGAAAGCAAGACCCTTTTATATATATATATATAGACACTGCCAATTTGTTGTTGTATATAGGCTACTTTTGTACATCACATTTTATTTTATTGCTATTTTATTATGTATAGTTTGTTCTTTATATTTTAATATTTTATTATCTATCTATCTATCTATCTATCTATCTATCTATCTATCTATCTATCTATCTATCTATCTATCTATCTACATATATAAAAGAAGAATTATAAGGCTACGAAAACCAAACAGATTTTATTTTATAGCGATTATACACTTGTACAAATATATTACTGTTAGATTTTAACAATAAACCTTGACAATTATTACACACTGGGCCTTTAAGTTAGGGTCAGACATAAATAAGAGTTATATTCTTCTTCCTGCTCCTTTCCAATCATAAAATATATTTATTATTTATCATATTGTATTGTTCTCTACACTTTCATGAAAGGAACAATGAGTGAACTTCCAGGTGTAACCCTAAACACAGCTAGTATGCTCTTTTTTATTTTTTATTTTTTTTATCCCTCTGTGATAGGCTTTTTTTTTTTATTGAAGAATTATTAGTTGGGACGTACAATGTGAAATGAAGGATGAGGGGGTTACAAATAAAAAAGGAATAATGTCAACAGGTTCAGTTACATAGTATCATGAAAGGCAGGAGAAGACAAAGGATAAGTACATATGATGTTTGGCAAACAGAGGTCTATTCAAAAACGTGGAAACGGAGAGAATAGTGCTATGGTCTTTATGGCTTTCTTATTTTCAGATTGACTAATTAGGTTGATGTATTGTTTGATTTCGTTTCTGAAACGGTGAGTGCAAAGTAGGCTATTTGATTTGTAAATTTGCGGTTGTGAATATGAGCTTTGGCTAAAAATAATATCAAATTGATTATATAATATTGGTTTAATTAATTGAGAAGCCGTGACTGAAAAGAAACCAAACAATACATTTTGATAGTCCAAAGCAAAGTTTTGGTCGAAATGTTGACGGATAAAAGTAGCTAGTTACATTTTCCCAGAAGGACTGCAGATGAGGACATGACCAGAAAAGATGTTGAAAAGAGTTCATTAATGTCTTTTTTATATCTTTGCATAAATAAATTGGAGGGATAGATACGATGGATGAGTTTAAGGGATACTTCTTTGATTTTATTTGTGATAACATATTTGTGACAGCCTGTCTGCTCTCAGGTCGGTCCATCGGTCAGCAGCTCTGACGTCACTCTGCGGCTGTGACGCTGCGGCAGCTTCTGCGCATGCGGGGTCCGCGACAAGATGGCGGTCTGGTCAGACGCGTTCGTTTGAGCTCCTCACCACTTCGGAGTACCGAACTTTAAAATGGACTTTTGAGACTCGCCTATCCATTGTTTGAGAAGTGGGAAACGTTTCTTGTGTTTTATATTTTAACGGTAGGCTCACTCAAACTACCTACTTAATTTCAAAACTTTTCATGGAGCGTAACGTTGTGCCGCTAGCTAGCTTAACTAACGTTTGCAACGGACGCTAAAATGGCAAACAAACGAGACGCAAGAAACCAGAAAAAAGGAACATTAATGGACATTATTCCCGACCATGCTTACGATGGGTTATGCACTCCTTTACTAGCCTCTCCTCTCCACAGCCCCAACCCTAAAAAACTCTGCCCAGAGATGGAAGAAGAACCGGTCTCCAACTCGGACATACTAAAAGCCATCAACAGTCTGAATGACCGCTTCTCTAACTTCGAAAAAATGGTGTTAAAAAACACTGCGGAGATAGCGACGGTGAAAGAAAACATGAAAAGCCTGGAAATGCAGAACAAAGAAACAGGTGACTCTGTGCTGTCACTCAAAGAACAACTTTCCACCATGCAGGAGAAGCAAGACGATGCGGAGAGGTACAGCAGGAGGTGGAATCTCCGTCTTCTCAATCTACCTGAAAAACCAAACGAGGATGTAAGAAAAGAGGTGCTGGAGATCATCAACCAGATAATCCCGGAGGAAAGAAGCAAGATTGGATTCATGGTGGATACAGTGCACAGGATCGGACGACCACGTGAGAATCAAAGCATGCGTCCTGTCATCATACAGTTCACTATGCGCACCTTCAGATACAAGGTTTGGAGAGCATCCCTCGCGGCAAATGTGATGAAAGAAAAAAAGCTTCGGATGGCGGAGGATCTCACCTATCAAGAAAAGCAAAGCAGAAACAAGCTTTGGCCTCTCGTCCAAAAAGCACGCACCGAGGGAAAAAAGACTAAATGGCAGGGTCCTGTTGCCATTATTGATGGTGTGAGATTCACTGCGTAAGTCAGGACAATGTTGATTTATATGTTCCACTGACTATTAAGATGTAGCCCATGTTTTAAATGTTCCTTTTTACATGTTTATACCAACAGGGCTTCATACTCACTTCTGTTGCATATACTATATGATACGATATTTTTTCAAGGTACTCAACACTCAGCGGTTAATACTCGTTCAGTAGGCTACTTTTACATAAAAGTATAATTCTCTGACAGTCTCAGCTCAGAGCTTTGTTATTTCATAGTTTTATTCACAGACATCCAATTCATTTCTTTGTTTTCCTTTTTTCTTTCCATGGCAGACTATTTTGATTCTTTGAAAATAATATCTCTTAATGTTAATGGCATTCGTGATATGACCAAAAGGAAATCTATTTTTATTTTTTGTAAACGAAAAAATGCTGATTTAATATTCTTACAAGAGACTCATTCAGTTGACAGTGATGTTAAATTCTGGAAATCTCAGTGGGGTGATCAAAGCTACTTTTGCCACTTTTCCCAACAGTCTGCAGGTGTTGCCATCCTCCTTAACAAATTCAATGGTGACATAATTGAATCTTTTAAGTCAGATGAGGGCAGATGGTTAATCTTGATACTCAAACTAAATAACTCCTACTTCCTAGTATGTAATTTATATAGCCACAACTATCCAGCTCAAGCAAAAATTATGTTTACACAACTTTGTGATAAACTGATTGACCTTAAAAACAAATACAAGGAAGCACACATTATAATCGGTGGTGATTTTAATGATGCACCAAATGATCTCATAGATAGAATACCTGCAAGAACAACTCAAAACTCAAGATTTAAATGTACAACCTTTATTTCTGAAAGACTCTCTGTAGTTGATATCTGGCGTTTCTTAAATCCTGACAAAAGAGAATTTACCTGGAGCAATGTTAGCAGATCTTTGCAATCAAGAATTGATTTATGGTTTATATCTCCTTCTACTACCCATTTTGTCTCAGAAACCTCTCATGAATACGCCCCCCTGTCAGATCACAATTTAATTACTATCCATCTAAATGGAACTAAACAAAAAAACAATAATTTACGGGGTTACTGGAAATTCAATACTAATCTGCTCAAAGATGATTTATTCTGCAATTTAGTGAACTTAACTGCAAAACAGATCTTTGGTAACAATGATTCTAATCCCTCTCAAAAGTGGGAATATTTTAAATTTAAAGTTAGGGAGTTAGCAATAAGTCGTGCCAAAGATATCAAGAAAAATAATCTGGCTAAAGAAATTAGTATTATGAATGAACTACAATACTTACTACAAAAAACTTCCTTATCAGAGGAAGAACAAATTAAAATGAAAAGATTAAGAGAAGACATAGACAACTTATATATTGATATGGCTAAGGGCGCATTTATAAGATCTAGAGCAAAATGGCTGGAGCAGGGAGAGAAAAATTCTAGTTATTTTTTTGCTTTAGAGAAACGTAACCGCAAAAGAAATAATATAGTATCCCTTAAGATCAATGATAACATAACTAACAATCCTTCAGACATCTCAAAATATGTCTGCTCCTTTTATAGTAATATTTACAAATCTAATTTTCAAATCGATGATTGTGAGAAATTCTGTAGCTTAATTCAACCGTTCACTCCTTCTATCTCAGAGCAATTTCAAAAAGACTGTGAGGAACCCATTACAAAACTCGAAATTTTAGAGGCTATTAAATCAATGAGTAAAGGGAAGTCGCCTGGCATAGATGGGATTCCTATTGAATTTTATCTTCATTTTTGGAACTTAATTGAAAACCCTTTAATAGAATTATTTTGTGAATGTCTAGATAAGAAAGAAATGTCAACAACTATGAAACAGGGCTTAATAACTCTGATCCCAAAACCAGAGAAAGATCACTTATTAATCGAAAACTGGAGACCCATCACGCTTTTGAACTGTGATTATAAGATTTTCTCTCTAATTTTTGCCAAACGCTTAAAAAGAGGTCTCAATGAAATTATAGGTGAAACTCAGACTGGTTTTATGGCCAACCGTCATATAAGCTCTAACATTAGACTTGTTCTTGACCTTCTGGATTATTCTAACTATATTGAATCTGAAGCCCTTGTAGTTTTTCTCGATTTCTATAAGGCATTCGATACTGTAGAACACAACTTCTTGTATAAAGCGCTCCAACTTTTTGGTTTTGGACCAAATTTTGTTTCAACAGTCGAAATGTTATATAAGAACATTGACAGCGGTGTTTTGTTATACCCATATACAACACAGAGATTTCCTGTTATGAGATCTGTTCGCCAAGGTTGTCCCATTTCTCCTTTTTTATTTTTAATTGTTGTGGAATTACTGTCATTACACATTCTCCATGATCCTGCTCTTAAAGGTCTATCTATTTTTGGAAAAGAGATAAAAATAACTCAATTGGCGGATGACACAGCTTTATTTTTAAGGGATAAACAACAGATTGAACATGCTATTTCTCTTGTTGACTTGTTCTCTGCTGCATCGGGCCTAAAACTAAACAAATCTAAATGTGAAATTCTGTGCCTTTCTCAGACTAAGGACAAAAGCCTGCATAACATCCCTGTTAAAAACTGTGTTAAATATCTTGGAATTCATGTTTGTAAGGACCCGATGGAAAGACAGCTTCTCAACTTTTCTTCCAAAATACAGAAATCTAAATCTATCTTAAACATGTGGCTACAAAGAGACCTTTCCATCATAGGAAGGATTTTATTAACCAAAGCGGAAGGAGTTTCACGTTTTGTCTATCCTGCTCTCTCCCTCACTGTCCTGGACTCAACCTGCAAAGACATAAACAACATTTTCATTAACTTTGTATGGAAGAATAAACATCATCGCCTGAGGAAGGAAATCTTGTCTGGATCCAAAGAAGAGGGTGGCTTTGAACTTTTGGACTTCAAAGACTTAAATTATACATTTAAACTGAAATGGGTGAAAGAGTGTTTGAGAGCTCCTGACTCAATATGGCATTTTATCCCTCACAACATATTTAAAGAAGTAGGAGGTCTTCATTTTCTGTTAACATGTAATTATAATGTATCCAAACTTCCCCTCAATCTATCAAAATTCTATCAGCAGGCTTTATTAGCATGGAAACTATGTTACTCACATAATTTCTCTCCACACAAAACAATAATTTGGAATAATGAATATATAACTAAAGGAAATAAGTCACTCTATTGTCAAAACTGGATTGAAAAAAATGTGATACTTTTGAAAGATCTTTTTACAAACGAGGGTCACATAATGTCATACGAAATGTTTCTCCAACAAAAAGGTGTTCCCATCAAACCTAAGGAATATAGATTTGTAGTTAGTTCTATTTCCAATGGTTTAAAAGAACTAATGAAAGGATGTAATAATCCACATGAGGTTGTTAACTCTCAACAGACACTTTACTTAGATGGAATCCAATTCATCAGTCACAAATGTACCAATAAACATATGAGAAGATGCTTTTATAGCAAAAAAAAAATAAATCCACATGGAAGGTCTTATTGGAATTCTCTTTTCACTGATATTAACTGGAATAGAGCGTGGCTTGTTCCATTTAAATTTTTAATTTCTAATAAAGTTAGAGAATTACATCTCAAAATTTTACATAATATTTATCCTACTAATGTATACGTATCCAGGTTTTCCGACATTGATGACTGTTGTACCTTTTGCGGAGGGGATAGAGAGAGTATTGTTCATTTGTTTTACAAGTGCCCACTTTGTATTACTTTTTGGGAAGATGTAAAAAATTTTCTTTTGGTTAAAACTTCTGTTACTTATCACCTTAATGAAAAAAACGTTATTTTTGGTTACTCTTCTCCCAATAATAAATTTAACATTATTAATCTCTTCATATTATTAGGTAAATTCCATATTCACAAAGCAAAATGGTCCAAATCTACCCCATCATTTCCTTTTTTTTCAATTGAATTAAAAAAATATTTTGAATCTTTGCTACATGTCGATTATAACAAAAAATGTATATCAGCTACTGAATTTTTTTTAAATCATATGAAATAACTTGTCTGCCTTAATTTATTTCTTCTCTCATGTATTTAATTTGATTTTGTTAATTTAATTTAATCTACCTCATCTGCTGTTTTTTATTTATTTAAATGATTAGCCTACTTGTCTTTAATTTCCAATACTATGTCTTGGAATGTCTGTCGCTTTGTTTTGTTGTTGTTGTAGTTCGTTTTTGTCCATTGTTCAATTGTTGTAATGATTTGAAGAATAAATTGAAGAAAAAAGAAAAAAAAAAAAAAAAAAAAAAAAAAAGCTTCTGCGCATGCGCCTCAGGAACAGGAAGTGTGTTAACGTTTTTCCTCCACAGCTGATGGTCGTCAGATTGTCAACACTCACACAGTTTCAGAGGCTGCTGCGACCCCCGGAGCCGCCGACCGACACACACACACACACGGTAAATACTAGGGTGTGTGTTTCCTCCCGGTAACGGCACGAGACCGACCGGGCAGGAGGGGCGTTTAGGTGTTGGACCGGAGCGTCGAAATTTAGAGCTTTAGCAAAAAAAAAAAGAGAGAGAGAGAAAGATCCAGTGTCGTCGATCGGTGTGTGTGTGTGTGTGTGTGTGTGTGTGTGTGTGTGTCAGTGTGTTAACGACGACGAGGGCTGCTGATCTGATAACGGTGCGTTAACGGGAGAGAGAGATCAGCTGATCCGAGTCCGAGTCCGCACCTTGCTGCACGGTGTGTGTGTGTGTGTGTGTGTGTGTGTGTGCGTGTGTGTGTGTGTGGTGTTTTGGTGCAGTGATGATCCTCAGACAGACACACACACATCAGTCCGAGCCGCAGCATCACACACTGCTCACCATGCAGACTGCACACACACACACACACACACACACACACACACACACACACACACACACACACACACACACACACACACACACACACACACACACATGTATGTATGCATGTAGCCTATTAATTAATTCAACCATTGTTAGGAGGGGTCCGTGAACTCACCACCAAACCACCACCATCATCATCATCATCATTCTGCTGTTATAGATCCACTGACACTGGATCTATGTGTGTGTGTGTGTGTGAGTGAGAGAGCTGATGAGACATTCAGGGACAAACCGTCATTGTCAGTGTTGTTGTCCAATATGGAGGCTTGACATAGTTTCAGATTGAGACGTAGCCTATAAATACTAAACACAAATGTTGTATTATAATGAGCCGCTCCTCCTCCTTATAGTTGTTATGGTTATATGGACGTTGTGTTGTTTTTCTGGCTGTAACTAAACTAACAAGTCTAACCAGTAGGCCTCATTAATCAGTTAATTTCTTAGTAGTAATTAGTTTTAGAGATGTAGAGAAGCAGCTCTGTCGGTGAGTTTATCAAAATACTAAACACAAATCTTGTTTTGTAATGATCCGCTCCTCAATGTATCTATCTATCGCTTTTATAGTTAAATGTTAAAAGTTGTGTTGTTTTTCAGGCTGTAACTAACAAGTCTAATCACTATTGATTCATTTTGATTGATTATTTCACTGATTAATGAATCAATTTCTTATGTCTGTGAGATATTCTGCTTTATTTAGATGTTTTATTCTACCCACCGCCAGGCCCTAGAGTCAAACGTGTTGAGTTCACTGACACAAACTGTGCGTTTTCTGTTTATTTTTCTGTGATTCACTCCATCAGTTCATTGTTGTTGTAGTTGTTGCCATAGATTTCCACTGTGTGACGTCAGATGAGTGTTTTGATTTGATCTCTGTTAGCCCCGGTCCACAGGTCACTACTGTTGTATCCAGATAAAAACCTGCAGGACTGATCTTCAGACTGGAGGAGAAGGAGAGGGGGGGTTGTTGTCTGCTGTGAATGATGTCATCTCTCACTTCCTCCTTGTGCAGATAAAACCACGGCGAGAAGAAGAAGACGAAGGTAAAGAAGGTGAAGACGTGGTCAGCGAGGCCCGACTGCGTTGGAGGTAGGGAATCGGGATGTCACCATTACTTGGTATTTACTCGGTATTAAACGCCACAGTTAATGAATCGTAAAGATTCCTAAATACCGCCGCTTTCCAATGAACTGGTCCAACTATCTGGTGTGGAGACCAGTCTCAGCCTGGTCAGATGCGAAAATGAACTGATGAAGCCTCTTGGATGAGAAGTGAAACGTCTTCCTAGACAAATAACCAAGTCCAGCTGCTTTCGATTTAGAATTCCTTTGAGATACTATGACGTGGACAAATGAGAATATGCACCGGCTTATGTTGTGAAATTAATTAAAGCAGAAGTAAGCAGAATATTTATGTTAATATAAGTCTGAAATAGTTATATCTTCCGATGACAATCACTTCTATAGAGTGTTTGGTCTGAAACACGGGTCTGTCAGTCACTCTGCTCTGCTCTGAGCCGAAGAGAAAACTTTCCTTGTATCCTACAAGTTTTATCCAATGAGGAGAGAGAACGGCATGAAGGGGCAGTCCTCTCTGTGTGTGCAGCCAAGGGATGCGCGTGAATGTGGTGACGTAGGGACGAGGACCAATAGATCCATGACGAGGGCGGGGGCTGCTAACTCCATTGACTGACAAGACGTTATGGTGCGTTCAAGGCAACCCGTAACTCGTGTTTTTCCGACCTGTGAAGTCGTACCAGTTCGATCTGGTACGAGTTCACGGGTCAGAAGTTACGAGTGGCCGTTATAGTGAGGTAAAACAGGTCGGAAAAACACGAGTGGGTTGCCTGGAACGCTACAAAGTCGTAAGTCGTGACATGAAGCTGTAATTTACGGTTTCAAAAGCCGGCCTGGAACGCAGCATTAGCCAAAACGACCGGATCGCTTACTTCTGCTTTAAAATATTTGTGTAAAAATTAGTAATGTAATTATATTTTGACTGTATTTGATTTTACACATTCATATGTTGTGAAATTAATTAATGCATAATAATCGTGATAATCGTAATACCGTGATTATTTCTCTTACAATAATCGTACCAAGAAAATCTATTAACGTGACGTCGCTGTGAATGATGTCGTCTCTCACTTCCTCCCTGTGCAGATAAAACCACGGAGAAGGTGAAGACGTGGTCAGCGAGGCCCGACTGCGTTGGACGACTCTGTGACTGACTGACTGACTTCCCCCCCCCGCCCCCCGGAGGAGGAGGAGGAGGAGGCCCAGCCCCCCCCCAGCCCCCTCACCCCCCCACAGCCGCCGGTATGAGCTCCAGAGGGAGCGGCGGCCGCACCAACGGCACGCTGCCCCAGACCAAGATCTGCCAGTTCAAACTGGTTCTGCTGGGCGACATGGCCGTGGGCAAGTCCAGCCTGGTGCTGCGCTTCGTCAAGGGACAGTTCGACGAGTTCCAGGAGACGACTATCGGAGGTGAGAGGAGAGATGAGGGAGGATGGATGGTTGGTTGCTATAGGAAACCATAAGCCAACATTTTTTTTTTTCGTGTCTTGCCTCACTCCCGAGTCCATGACCAGCAGATAGACACCATCCTTTCGACTGTGCGTGCAGTAACCATGGAGATAGAGCCGTATCGCCGTAATTAGCTTAGCTCAAACACTGGAAGTGTATGGGTAGTGTTAGCCTGCCTCCTACCTGAGCTGAAACCAGCAGTCAGAAGCTGATTTCATTTTAGCTCTAAACTCTGTAAATATTTCACTTCATCCACATTTCAAACATGTTTAGGTGAGAAAGTAGCCGTTTAGATCAGCAGTGTGTCGTTAATTTGTCTAAATACCAGCTGTTTACAGTTTTGTTGGGACGAATTCGGCGCTACTCAAGCTAACCGTTGTGACCAACGCACTTCCGGTTACTTTCACAAAATAAAACGGCCGTTGCCCTTTACATACAGAAAACCATGACGATAGAATTTGTGCTTTTACTTTGAAATAGGAAGCTAACCTACCCTCGATGTAGCTAGCTTGAACCAAAATAAACCGTCTTTGCTTGAACCCTCTGTTTTGACCGATCTCGTCCCGTTAGCGGCATTTGACCGCTCAAGATGCCTTACCGGAGAGTTTTGTCAGCTCTGAGACGAAGATCGGCCCGCCGGTTTCCCTTTAGAGTTGCTGAAGAGTTTCTCTGATGACTTTAGGTGGAGGCAGGCTAACACTACCCATACACTTCCAGTGTTTGAGCTAAGCTAATTAGCGACTTTAGGTGGAGGCAGGCTAACACTACCCATACACTTCCAGTGTTTGAGCTAAGCTAATTAGTGACTTTAGGTGGAGGCAGGCTAACACTACCCATACACTTCCAGTGTTTGAGCTAAGCTAATTACGGGCGATACGGTTCTATCTCCCTTGTTACTGCACGCACAGTCGAAAGGATGGTGTCTATCTGCTGGTCATGGACTCGGGAGTGAGGCAAGACATGTAAAAAAAAATAAATGTTGGCGTATCCCTTTAAAAGCCAGACTGGATGTGTATTGCAGGTATCTGTAATTCAGTTTTGCCTTGTCAAAAAGAAAATTTCTGATATCTGCAACTACGTTCTTCCTATTGGACAAATGACGTCACTTTTGCAATTCATGTGTTTGGGGTTTGTCATCACAGATATCTACAGTTCAGTTGCAGATATCCGCTATGTGAATAATTACGATGGTTTCAGCTGCTTAGTCAGGATAGTTTTGTCCCACAGACAGTGAAGTGAACGTTGTTTATTATTATGAACTAATTGATTAATAGAGGAGGGAGCTGACAGATTCATCAATACTGAGTGATAATTAGTTGAAGATTAATGAGTTAATGTTGCAGCTGGTGAAGGAGCCAATTCATCTGAATCTATAAAACATGATTATTATAAATGTATTACCGGCATAGTCGATTGTGTTCAGTGTTGATAACGCTGTGTGTGTGTGTGTGTGTGTGTGTGTGTGTGTGCAGCTGCCTTCCTGGCCCAGTCCGTGTGTCTGGACGACACCACGGTGAAGTTTGAGATCTGGGACACGGCGGGTCAGGAGCGCTACCACAGTCTGGCGCCCATGTACTACAGAGGAGCTCAGGCCGCCATCGTGGTCTTCGACATCACCAAGCCGGTACGAGACCAAACACACAATGTTTCTTCAACATTTTGTCAAATTGGCCCATTGCCATAATCCCTATAGTCATAGCAGTAGGTTTGTTACCTTTAATTGTCGGTGCAAGCTGTTTTTTAGAACGGCGGAGCAGAGCCGTGAGCTGCTCAGAGCTACACTACGGAGGCTCATGGGATTTCTTGGTTTCCCTCATCAAACTCATGAAATACACAATCCAACAACTCCACAACGCTCTGGTGGACAAGTTGTGACCTGCACATTCACCACGCTATGAGATAATAACACAACGTTACCACACAGAGTTGTTTTAGAGGGAAATACAGAGACTGTTGATGAAAAACTGTCCCTGAAGGCAACGCGCATCAGTGGTTTTGCATGAATTTCCCTCTAAAACAACTCTGTGTGGTAACGTTGTGTTATTATCTCATAGCGTGGTGAATGTGCAGGTCACAACTTGTCCACCAGAGTGTGATACTTTGGCAGCTGACTATAATTAAAGTAACTTATACTGTGTATGTGTGTGTGTGTGTGTGTGTATATATATATATATATATATATATATATATATAAATAATACCTAAATAAAACATAAATAAAAGATTAGTGATCATTTCACACAACTAATAATCTGACATTAATATGAATATCAGCTTGTGCGGCTGCTGTGTATTGTTCATTCACAGCAGCCGTGACCTCTGTCGCCTCCGCCTGGTGTTAACGTGTGTATGTGTGTGTGTGTGTGTGTGTGTGTGTGTGTGTGTGTGTTAATGTGTGTGTGTTTGTGCGTGTGTGTGTGTGTGCAGGAGACCTTCGAGCGGGCCAAGGCCTGGGTGAAGGAGCTGCAGCGACAGGCCAGTCCCAACATCGTCATCGCTCTGGCGGGGAACAAGGCCGACCTGGCCGAGAAGAGACTAGTGGAGTATGAGGTAACGTGATGACGTCATCATTAACTCACCTCTGCAGGGAGGCAACAGAGCATCTTTTAAAGAGATGATGCAGTTAGAGCTAAGTTATTAACCTGTTAGATCCTTAAAATCCGACTGTCTGTATCTTAGTTAAAGCAGAAGTAAGTGGTCCGGTCGTTTTCGCTAATGCTGCGGTCCAGGCAGGCTTTTGAAATCGTAAATTACAGCTTCAAGTCACAACTTACGACTTTGTAGTGTTCCAGGCAACCCACTCGTGTTTTTCCGACCTGTTTTACCGGTGAAAGTCACTATAACGGCCACTCGTAACTTCTGACCGGTGAACTCGTACCAGATCGAACTGGTAGTTTCCTTGAACGCACCATAACAGTCCTCGTCCCTACGTCGCCACATTCACGGCGTCCCTTGGCAGCACACACAGCCCTGCATGCCGTTCTCTCTCCTCATTGGATAAAAACTGTAGGATACGATAAATGTTTTCTCCTGGGCTCAGAGCAGAGCAGAGTGACTGACAGACCCGTGTTTCAGACCAAACACTCTATGTAAGTGATTGCTGTTGGAAGATATAACTATTTAAGACTTATATTAACACAAATATATCACTTACTTCTGCTTTAATCCATGAATGTAAATAATCTGATGTGAAATAAACAAAAACGTGATTTAATAAAGAATCAGTAAATAAATGAATTAATAAACAAACATATACATGTCGACACACACATCAGTATTGTGGGTGTTATGCTGACACAGGTTTTTATCAGAGAATCTAATGTGTGTGTTTATGATTATTGCTGATAATCGATCACCTTCAGATCAACAGAGCTGAAACTTTGACTGTGTGTGTTAGCATGTGTTAGCACAGCTGAGCTAACCCTAACCCTAATTGATTTTCTAATTAGCTGAGGAGCTGATCCAGGCTCCTCCCCCTCTCATCACTGCTGGTGTAACAGAGTTAAAGGCATAGTTCACCCAAAATTCAAACTTCGCTCATTATCTACTCACCCTCGTGTCGACTCAGGGCTGGAAGAATTTTCAGAGTCCTCCGTGGCTTCTCTGAGTTACGGGGGGCACCGCGCAGCAGTATTTGTCCATATAATGGTTGTGAATGGATACCACTTTTCTTCGTCCAAAAAGACACACCAAAAAACATCCAAATACCTCCACACTGCTCGTCTGTAATGTCCCTCTTGTATTGAAGCCCCGACATGAGAAATTGTTCCGAAAAAAATTAAATAAGTCTATATTTTAAGCTTGTTTGTAGCGGAAGCTCCCAGTGTCTCAGTTCACTGCTCTTCCTCATGCGAGATTTGCACTTGACACAGGAACAATTTCTCATGTCGGGCGGCTACCCAAAGCACCAGAAAAGAGACCAAGATGGATCACTGCAATCCGGAGAAACAGCTGGGCTCCTGGCAACGACACCTGGATTTGCAGTTCACATTTCGTGTCAGGTAACTTTAAATGATGTTGTATTTTTGGGCAAAATCATTTCATTACATGTATTGGCCAACGTTTCCCCAATAAAACTCTGAACGCTAGCGTCTTTCATTTAACTACATCATAAAAAAATGTTGCGGAAAACCGCAACATTGTAGCCTATATCAGGGGTTCCCAAACTTTAACATGCCAAGGCCCCCCAACCAGCATTAGCTTCTGGCCGGGGACCCCCCAGCCCCCCAGTGTGTGTGTGTGTGTGTGTGTGCGCGCGCCTGGGAGTGACAGACAGGCTATATAAATGCTACACATGAGGAAAACTACAGTGTTTTCTCTTGTTACTTTTTAGTCAGGGATCCACGCACTGTAGCAATCACACAAGCCTAAATAGAGAATGCAATATTCCACATCATAAGCTGACAAACCCAAGCTCAGAGCAAATGAGAGAACAGCAACAACTTTACCTCACTTGTCACCAAGTCCGATCCAGCGCAACAATAGCGGATTGCTACTATAATTAATTAGGCTACAAACGTGAATTATCCTCCTGCTGTTTTAAATCAATAACATATTGTTCCGTATATAGACACAGTAAGCACAGACCAGCACCACAAACGCAGCATGATGATGGATATGCTGTCACTCACCAATAGCCTACTGTGGACTGCTGGATCTGTCGAACCGGACCTGGACGGACTGCCTGGACTAACCAACTCACTCAGTATTCTGTGTGGAGGAATACTGGCTGAGCTGGTTAGTTCCATAAACGGGAGGTTAGGGTTATGGTTATAGGGTGTTAGGGCGAGTTGAAGTAATAAGACGTATTTGAGCATTTTATTTTTTCAAAAAGTAACGCAATAATTAGGCTACCTCTCCTGGTAATTAGTTATAGTAGTTAGTAGTTATAAGTTTACTTACCTAACTGGCGGTCAACTTGGCTGTGGCATCATTCCCAGGTCAGCTCGAGGTAAACTGAACTCTTCAATCGCTCTGTTCGTAGCTAGCAGAGAGGTGAGTCATTGTTGCTAAGCTAACTGCTAAGCTAAAGAAGTTATACTCAACCTAACTGAGTAAAAATTAAAAACAACCAGGAACCGGAAATGAGACGATACGGACCCAAAAACTCTGGTACCGATCCAGGAGTCTCTGAGGACAACGTCTACAAGTCTGAACCGAGAAAAGACGATCGTTCTGATGGAGGATTTACTTTGCTAGCTAGCTATGCTATCTACCGTTCCTTCGTAAAGCGGGAGTCCCGTCCTGTCGCCTAGCAACCATTTCAACCGTCACTGTTCAAAAAAAAAAAAAACTACTCCAGTAGGTTTTTTCAGTCTGTTGTGGTTTGAACTGTACAGTTGTTAAAATGAAATGAGCTCAAACATTAGACATTTCAAAGTATCTTCGGGAACTGCCCATTGGTTCGACCTCTCGTTACTCCAACAAAATCAACCACAAGTCAGACCAATAGGAGGTTGAACCAATGGGTGGTCCCGTTAGTTCAAACTGTCATCGCTACTTTCTGACAAGCTCTTCCATTGATAGGAGCATGTAGCTTTCTCTCTCTCTCTCTCTCTCTCTCTCTCTCTCTGTGTGTGTGAGAGAGAGCAAAATAACGAGAATTACTGAAAGAGAGAGAGCTCTCAGAAACACACAGAAACGCACATCACACAACGCCAGATCATGTCAGATCGCGCACAACCATCATAAATGCTGATCAAGATGTGTAAACTGATAATCAAAGCCCCCCCTCCCAGAGTACAGAGTAAAAGAAATACACTTTTTTTTCTCTCCCCCCCTCCGCTCGATCGTGGCTGAACCAGGCTTGAGCTCACTTCACGGGCGCGAGGCTGCTGCAGCCGCCGCTCCTGCTGACAGCAGACTGAGAGAAAAAAAAAAAAGTAAATTTGGCTTTGGTTGGGTTCAGGCAATGAAGAAAGGAGTTGGTTAAGTTTAGTAAAAACACCAGGTAGAGGCTAGACAGGCTGGAAGCATAATGAGCCTTATATGTTATTAATATGAAGTGCTTGTTTTGCACATGATCCGTTTGATCCCAGAAAGGAAAAAAGGATCAATGCGCAGCCTCCGTTTCCTTTCTGATTGCGTCCGTCTGTCTGTTCGGAGTGGGAGAGAGAGAGAGAACCCAATCCACTGTCTGTATACCTGTCTGTAATGTAAGTTTGATTTGATATGAGTGTCAAGGTTTAATTATGGACACTAATGAGCGCGCAGCAGTGCTAATGAGGACCTCCCATTAGTTCGAACTCTCATTACTCCGACTGTCGGACCAATGGGAGTTCGAACCAATGGGAGGTCGAACTAATGGGAGGTCTGACCAGTGCCATGGACCCGTTTATATACCTACATTATTAGTATTATTTACATGTTTAATATGATTTACATTCAGTAAAGCTCATGTTTAGAGTGTGGTAATAATTGTCTGTGTGTTTATGGTGAGAAAAGAGTGGTTTATTGTTTGAAAAATGTAATGTTATCTAGCAGTATGCAGTGTCTAACTCCAACCAGCAGAGGGCGCGTTCGCTACACGGTGTGTTCAGGAACAAGGAAGTCGTGCGTGAATACGTTCAGTGACTGAGAACACACACTTGAGTCTGAAGTTTCCGTGTGTGTGTGTGATGATAAAATACATAGTTTTGCTCTTTGCAGGTAAGAATGGAGAGTTAGAATTGTGTAACGAGTGGGTGAATGTGTTATGTGCTGGTTTATTATCCCGTTCGGACGTGATGTGCTATTGTTTATGGACGTTACTCAGCCAATGTACCGTACGGAAAACGGCTAGCCTGTAGTTAGCACTGGTTGCGTAGTTACCGCGAGCAACAGGAAAACTATGAGCCGGTCTAAAGAGCCCGGACTGCTCGCGGAGTTCATAGATAAATAAAAATTAAAGTTAAAATAGATATACATGATTGAGTTGATTAATTTGACAATGTTTAGACATGATTGATACTGTGTGTTTGCTAAATAAGTTGATATATTGAATGTACATGATAAGACTGGTCTGGAATAGTGATACAACAGTCACATGATCTATTGTTTTGATGTTGCTACAGATGTTCATGATTTTTCTGTGTTAGAATATCGAATATGTTCAGTGAATGAGAACACACACTTGATTCTGAAGTTTCCGTATGTGTGTGTGGCGAACTGTGATGATAAAATACATATTTTTGCTCTTTGCAGAACAAAATAAAAGACATTCAAATGAAATGTGTAGTGGAGGGCAGCTTCACTCTGCACCACGCTACATCTCTGACCTTTGTGTAGAGTCCGTGTGAACGCTGCCTGAATCCCTGTAGATCAGCTGTGACACATGGGAAGATGAGCTGGCTGATGAATCCAGGTGGACAGCATGTGATGTAGCAGCAGCAGCTGTGATGAGCCTCTGTCATGAGCCTTCATGGAGCTCACAGGTCGTCAGCATCGATGAAGGAGAAGCTGTTACTGAAGAAAACTCCAGTCAGACCATGGTGAAGCACACTGATGTTTCCACAAGATGACCTCCTGCTTTTAACAGCAATTTAATTGACTTTTCTTTAAACACTGTAAAAGCTACAGGACAGATAAGTTCATGCCCTGACCCCTTGGGGTTGTTAGGTGGCACTGTGTTGCATTGATGATAATATGAACAGGTGAGTGTTAAATGTTCACTGTTTCAGGTATGAGTCTCATCAGATAATCCATCATTTATTATAATTTAAAAACACAAGCGGGTGATTTATTTTAAAACTACAAGAAAATATGACACCATTGATGTCACAATCAAGAAATTAATAAACTATTAAAAATTGTGCCTTTTTGGTTTTTGGAAATTCCTGTTATTGTTATTTTATTTTGAAATCAGAAACCAAATTCATGTAGATGTATCTGGTTTTTAATTCTAAACCAAAGACTAGAGACAAAATTATGTGATCAATGTGTTTTTTGTTCTAAAAGAGTTTGAAGTTTTGCTGATTAAACCTCTTGTTTTTGATTTGGCAGAGACAGGAAGAACTCCAGCAGAACCACGGCTCCACAGCAAAGTGGTTTTCAACAATGAAGCAAAACGTTATCTATTAAACACTGATCTGCTAAATCCCAATAAGCACAGAATGACTGATGAGTTTATCAATACAATGAGCCTAATACCACTGGACCCAGCAGAATCACAGCCCATTGTGCCGCCTTAAAGGTATAGTTCACCCAAAATTCAAATTTCACTCATTATCTATTCACCCTCATGTGGACTAAGGGCTGGAAGAAGTTTCAGAGTCCTCCGTGGCTTCTCTGAGTTACAGCGGGGCTCCGTGCAGCACTGCATGTCCATATGACGGTTGCGAACAGAGCTCACTTTTCTTCCTCCAAAAAGACACACCAAAAAAACATCCAAATACCTCCATACTGCTCGTCTGTAATGTCCCTCTTGTATTGAAGCCCCGACATGAGAAATTGTTCCGAAAAAAGTTAAATAAGTCTATGTTGCAAATCACGCGAGATTTGGACGGACAAAGGAAGAGCAGTGCTGGGAGCTTCCGCTACAAACAAGCTTAAAACATTGACTTATTTAATTTTTTTTCAGAACAATTTCTCATGTCGGAGCTTCAATACAAGAGGGACATTACAGACGAGCAGCATGGAGGTATTTGGATGTTTTTTTGGTGTGTCTTTTTGGAGGAAGAAAAGTGAGCTCTGTTCGCAACCGTCATATGGACATGCAGTGCTGCACGGAGCCCCGCTGTAACTCAGAGAAGCCACGGAGGACTCTGAAACTTCTCCCAGCCCTTAGTCCACATGAGGGTGAGTAGATAATGAGTGAAATTTGAATTTTGGGTGACCTATCCCTTTAACGGACCACATATTCACCAATGAGACAGAAAACAAGCCAGTGAGTGGACTATGAATCTCTGAGCTCAGTGAGCACCTACCAGTTATTACAGTTGATGGCAGCGTAGCGGTTCAGTGCTTTCTCATGCGTCGTCGTGTAGTTTCACAGAGGACAAGGACCGTCACTGTCAGACTCCCATCAGACTTTATTTACATCTGGTAATGAAAAGAGGAGAAATAATCTCTGCATCAGGCTTCACAGTCACAGCTCAGGATAACACACACACACAAAATAAACTTCACCACACACTCTGCCTGTTCAACAGTCACGCTGCTAGGATTAGCCACAAGCTAACATGAAGCTATCAAAGTGAGTGAAAAGCTTTTCCGTATCAATGAACTTGTCATGTATCTCACTCAGCATCATCACAGAACATCAGCAGTTGTTGTCTGGAGCAGATCTCCACATGTATGATCAATAAAGTCACCTTTAACCCTCAAATAGAAAGTTATATTAACGGAGCTCAGTACAAGTCAACCTACCACGACACTCCGACAGCAGACTGTTGCCTAGAAACGGGTCAACCCGCGAATTCTGCAGGGGCTCGTTAGTGTGACGTTTCAAAATAAGAGCTTCTAGCTCATAGATCATAATTAACATAATTAATAAATAGATAAAAAATAAAGGAGTGAATGACTTCATATTGTAACAGGCAGATAAATAATAATAATAAACTAAGTGTAGTGCAGCTTCCATAATAACAGAATTACAGTTAGTGGAATTACTAACTCCTTAACTCTGTTACAGCAGCAAGTAGCCTACAAGACAGCAGCCAGATAAATAAATAAATAAAACACATTACAGCAGAGTGAGGACAGAGAAAAGCATCAATGTGTTTAAGAATGACTTGTAAACAGTTTATAATGAAAACGATATTGACAATGTATATGGAACATTTTAAGAATATTCACATCATTATTAAACAACAAGTGTCCAGTGAAACAACAAAGCAGCAAACTAAAGTAGCCTATATAGATGGACCATGGATCATGAAGGGATTAGGAAACGCCTGTCAAAAGACAAATACACTCTACAGAGAATTTATTAAACAAAGAACTAAAGAGGCAGAAAATAAATGTAAGTATCAGAATAAGTGAACCAATACTATAAAGCTCTGTAGAAAAGAAAACTATAGGACAATATTTAATAACACCAAAAACAACACTAAAGAAATATGGGATATATAAAATGTTATTATCAAAAATGTCTCAACACAATGAAGTTCCCCTCAGTATTTCATTCAGAGTGTCACAGGATATGAAGCTATATGGACCAGGAAAGACTGGGCTCGTAATAGGAGGGTTAGGTGAGTGATAAACACAATGAGGAAATGAAGTCACAAGCTACTATGGAGTTAACATATGCTTTATGAAAAATAAAGATAAAATGAAAATTCAGCACAATAACTGACTTCATGTTCCACAGTTTCTTTCTTTTTGTTCTTCACAAATGACAAATCAAATTGTTCTCTATCACATATGGGAAATGTCCACATGAGAAAAATAATAATAACAAGAATGAGTTTTAATTAATGTTGTTTTAAAGTCTTTGTGGAACAGAAACAGGACTGTTACTACATAGTCATAACACTATTCTCTTTATGGCCATACTCACATCACATAATCACACAATTAAACACACTAGTGCTGTAATACAATAGTGACTAAAGGAAAACATTTTATTAACTGTACAGGTTTTAGTTCTATAGCCTATCAAATGGAATATTTATTTTTACACATCTTAAAACAACCATAAATTATTTTAGCTTCTTTTTTGCCATGAAATGTGAGGATTTTAGCTGTTGTGCATAAATTACAATACTTTTTGTTTGACTTTTAACCATGAAATATGATTCATTTTGTTTAATCTCTTTTCAACCATTAAACAAATCCTTTAAGTTATCAACTGTGAAACAGTAAAAACACAAATCAAACACTTTGCTTTTGCTCGTAATGAACATATTTAGCAGGTTCTGCGTCTATAATGCACATTATCAGTGCAAGCAATACACACACACCAACAAAATACAGTTCAGCATCCACACAATATATCATAGCTCATAACAGGTTATCAATGCCTTAAATCTTCCTTTAATGCACAAACAATAGTAACTGTAGGTCATGTTCATGTTTCTGTGGGGACGATAAGAGCTTTCTACTGCCTAAAATAAATGAATGTTGAGGTAAACAAACAATATTATTATATCATATATTCATATAATTAGAGCCAATCATCTACTGGGTTACAGTAACATTAAAAAGGACAACATGGATGATGTGGTTCACAGCTTTAATCAATGTTTTGTAAGAAAACGTGGCAGAAAAACTCCCTGATCCATTTCCATGTGAGGACTGCAATGATGTGACCATTACCCAGAATCCTGTGCCTTTCCTCCTTTGCTCTGTGATGCAGGTGCAGGTTTATGACAGTAGGGGGCGCTGACGTCACATGAGGCAGAATCTCACCTGAACCTGTTGAACTACACCACACAAAGCTCTGACGTCAGGACGTCGCTCTGCAGCAGGTCAGAAACGGTCAAAATGGCCGCCAGCTGTTTGTCACTGTGAACTGTTGATTATCACAGTTACACAACAAACACATGAGTGTCACATTAAGATTATATTAAACCACTGTGTGTGTGTTTGTCAGATACTTCAGGTGAGGTCAGCAACACCTTCTCACTCACCTGTGACCTCACCTGGTCATTCATAGTGAGTGTTAGCGTCATTAAAATAGGAGCAAGGCAAGGCAAGGCATCTTTATTTATATAGCGCATTTCATACCAAGGCAACTCAATGTGCTTTACATAAAGACAAAACATTTAGAAAAAAAAGAGAAGCATGAACACAGAATAAAAACAAACAAACACTAAAAACAGAGTTAAAAGCAACAGTAAAACTGTGAAAGAAAAGAAAATAGATAAAGTTTTAAGTTCTCAGCTATAAGCATGTGAAAAGAGGAATGTTTTTAACCTGCTTCTGCTGGTAGTTTGTTCCAGTTGTGAGCAGCATAACAGCTAAATGCTGCTTCACCATGTCTGGTCTGAACTCTGAGCTCCACTATCTGACCTGAGTCAGTAGATCTCAGAGCTCTACTGGGTTTATACTCTACTAACATGTCATTCATGAGCAGTCAAACCTCAAACGGTGGAAAACGAGAAAATAGTGATGGAAGTATGACAGACAGGTAGCAAGATGGCGTCAGTGACTCACTGCAAAAACTCAACATCTCAGCAAGAAGATGTATCTTGTTTCTAGTCAAAACTAATCTCATCATACTTAAAATAAGACTCATCATATTAAAAAGTAGCTTGTTTTTAAACACTGTTTACATCTTTCAAGCAGATTTTCACTTGAAATAAGTAGAACAATCTGAAAGTGGCACAAAAAACTTGCTTTCACTGGCAGATTTTTCTACTTATTTCAAGTGACAAATTGTTTGAAACAAATGAAAATGATCTAAAAACAAGTTAATTTTTTAGATGATGAGTCTTATTTAAAGTGGAAAGAGATTAGTTTTGACTAGAAATGAGACATTTTGACAAGAAATAAGACAAATATTCTTGGAAAGATTTTGAGTTTTTGCACTGACAACTGAGCTCTCCCCCTGTGACTTGAAAAACAAACAAAATACAAACGCTTTTTTACTCTGTTTTATAGTTGCTTACCTCCTCTAGTTGTTTTTAACCGCTCATAGGATTTCTAGTCACTGAATCCTGTTTTTAAGCTGCACTTTGTCCCACACATTGATCCAACTGCGTCTGACAGCGTGGGAAAATCCCTGACAGCTGACAACCAGCTAGCTTACCGGACATGGGACCTCAATTCGGAAAAAATCTCCATGTAGGCGAACGGGAGTCAAAATTTTATTTCATGATTGTGTCATGAAAAAAAATATATGACCTTTTTATGACCATTTTATTTTACAATAGTTTTACAACAAACTGCTGATTTCTCTGCATGAAACAATGATGTTTTAAACAGGTTGAGGTCGTATTTCTTTCTCATGGCACAATTCAATCAGATTAGTAATAACATTTTGACTCCCGTTCACTTACATGGAGGTTTTTTCCGAATTGAGTTCCCTTGGCAACGTTGCTTCCTGCTTCCGCTGAGGCTCTCTATTTCACTCCAGTGGTTTCCTCCTGATGGATCTACTTGTATTAAACCCCCTGCTGGACAATAAGTGACATCACAGCACTATTCTAGCTGTTAGACTACCAATAACTGTTTATAATAATAATTATCACCTGATACATTCAAAGTTCTCCACTGAGTGTTTCATGTCAGTGACAGATAATTGTCATAGTATCTGGTTCAGTTCACCTTTATGTTAATGTTGTGTGTGTGATAAATGTTCTTTGTTCACTTTGGATTTCATTTCTTGGAGCAAAGTCCAGCGAAGCAGGTTAATTATTCCAGGAAAGATAACAGCGTCACGTCCAACAGGTGAGTCACAGTTCAAAGTGTTAAAGTTGACCTTTGACCCAGCGGTTGTGTCGCAGTTTATTTCGTCGTGTGAAGGTAAGGTGAACAGTCTGAATGTTTTCCTCGTTAACACCTGTCGTTACCTGAGTTCTCTGCCCTTCAACTTGTCGTTGTGTTGTTGTTGTGTTGTTATAATGTGACTGTAGCTGAGTCAGAGCTGTAACTGTAAAGTCTGGACCGACAGAACCGTGTCCTCCATGTTGTGTGGATGTTGTGGGTAGAACCGTGTCCTCCATGTTGTGTGGATGTTGTGGGTAGAAGCGCTGGAATAAGAGCAGAAGCTGTTACTGCCTATCACTGATCAATACTGACAGTTTTCTTTATTGATGATTGGTTTTCCAGAGTTGATCAATGTTCAGCATCAGGTTCTTCACAGTAACTGAGTACATTTAGTGCAGTACAGTTTGTGAGGTACTTGTACTCTCCTTGAGTATTTCCTTGTTGTGCTACTTCCTGCTTGTACTGCAGCTCGTGTACCTGACAGGTGAAGCTACTGGTCACTTTGCAGCTGCAGGTTGTAGATTAAAAACACCTGATGAGCTCAGAAACACAGGATTAAAGATGAAACCACAGCATGTTTGTCCTGTGACTCTGTAGGTTACATCAGCTCACTGACTCATTTAAATCTATTAGAAGAGGAGCAGCTGGACACTGTCTCTGTGTCCTCACCATTCATGTCTGTGGTTACACACAGCAAACACTCTGGGTTATGGATTATTGGACACAAACCATTAATATTGTTGTGGAGAATGTTTTAGAGCTGCAACAGTTGTTCAATCAACATTTTTCAAGCAGAAACTTTCCATTTTCAGCCTCAAAAACTGAAGATTTCCTTGTTTTCTCTGTTTGATTTGACTGTAAACTGAATATTTTTGTCTCTTTGATTGTTGCTGTGACAAAATGAGACGTTTGAAGACGTGGCCTCAGACTGAGAGGAACTTGAACGCATCATTTGTCTGTATTTTGTGACATTTGATGGAGCAGACGATGAATGGATGGACAGAGACAATAAGTGGCAGTGGCAGCTGGAGAGTGTTTTTATCTCTTTGAATTTCCAGTGTGAGTGAAATGACTGAATGTTGTGATAGTGGAGCTGTGAGGTGAAATAAGTGGAGGCCCAGTTGTTGTGTGTGTAGCTTGTTTGATCCAGTGGTTTTCTACAGGGACGCTGTCCACACAGAGACTGTGTCACATCAACTCAGTGGATCTCAGTCCTTGTGTGTGTCAGTGGATGGAAACATTGGTCCATGGATCATGTTGCTGGGCTGCTCTTCACTTCACTGCAGCTTCATGACGCCATCTAGTGGACTGATAGTAGAAGTAGAGCAGCTGATGGCAGCTTCCTCTTCCTCACTGCTGTGTGACTGCATTCAGCTGACACTGATATGAAGCAGAGGAGAAGAGCCAATCAGTGGAGGAGCAGCTGGAGACATGATGGACATGTGAGCTGCTGTGCAGATGAATGATGTGTGTTTCCTCTGCAGGTGAAGCTACAAAGTGTGTGTGAGCTGATGTGGATGTGAGCTCAGCAGCATGGATCAGTGTGAGGACAGAGAGGAGGGAGCCCCTCCCCCTAAAACCAAAAGCCAGACCACAGGTCAAAGGTCAGAGTTTAAAACAGTCAGAAAGACTTTTATCTCTAAAAGTCAGTTGTTGTATTTATTAAAAGATTTAAGATATTTCACATCGGTTTTTCTCCAACATGCACATTTATCAGTTGTGTTGTTGTTTCAGGATCCAGCAGCAGAGACCAGACTCTCCTGAACCCAGCTGTCTGTCTTTAAAGAGCAACGACTCAAAGGACTGGCTCACTAACTTTAAAGGAGGACGTGGATCAGCTGATCAGATGTAAGACAAAACGACACGTCAAAGGTTTTGAGTTTCTTTTTTTAGTTTTTTGGGGGCGGCTTTTTTGCCTTTATTCCATACACAGTAGAGGTTGACAGGAAAGGGGCAGGCAGAGAGAGGGGGAGTGACATGGAAGAAAGGTCTGCCCGACACAGGATTCGAACCGGGGACGCCTGCGTTGAGGACTGTAGTGTCTACATTGATCGGTCTTTATTTGAAAGGTCAAAATTTAAAACAGTCAGAAAGACTTTTCTCTCTAAAAGTCAGTTGTTGTGTTTATTAGAAGATTGAAGATATTTCTCATCAGTTTTTCTCCAACATGCACATTCATCAGTTGTGTTGTTTCAGGATCCAGCAGCAGAGACCAGACTCTCCTGGACCCAGCTGTCTGTCTTTAAAGAGCAACAAATCAAAGGACTGGCTCGTTAACTTTAAAGGAGGACGTGGATCAGCTGATCAGATGTAAGAGACAAAACTACATTTCAAAGGTTTTGAGTTTCTGTTGAACGTTCTTCCTGTGGAGTCACATTTCAATGATTCTCATTAAAAGCTGAGTTATAACTCAGACACACGTTCAGTGAATGACTGACAGCATCCCATGCATCTTTGTTTCTGTTATTGCATCCACTGCTGATGCTGCTAAATATAACAGCTGCTTTTTGTTCACTTCCTGCAGCAGTCGCTCCACTTCAACACTAAAGTTCTTTTTATGTTTGAAGTCCGACGCTCCCTGTAGATTTTTATTTGGGCATTTTAACTTTCCTTCTCAACTCACCTTCTCTGGCATTCTGGATTTAACAACACGTTCATGAATCTGACGTAGAGTTTGCATGTTCTCCCCGTGCATGTGTGGGTTCTCTCCAGCTTCCTCCCACAGACCAAAGACATGCAGGTGAACTGGTGACTCTAAATCACCCATAGGTGTGAATGTGTGTGTGTATATGTTGGCCCTGTGATAGACTGGTGACCTGTCCAGGGTGAACCCCGCCTCCTGCCCAAAGTCAGCTGAGAAAGGCTCCAGCTCACCCTCCAGCCTAGTGAGGATGAGCTGTAGAGAAGATGAATGAACTTAAAGAGAAATTGGTGAATGAGGCCCATTGTTACAAAATGTAGGAAAAGGAACTCATTCACATTTGTAACCCTTAAAATAACTTTGCAGAGAATTATTTTGAAAACCTAAAACTGTTAAACATGAGTTGTGTTGTTGTTTCAGGATCCAGCAGCAGAGACCAGACTCTTCTGAACCCAGCTGTCTGTCTTTAAAGAGTGACCGGTCAAAGGGCATTATCGTTAACTTTAAAGGAGGACGAGGATCAGCTGATCAGATGTAAGCTGTAACTGACAGTCAGACTCAGGTTATTGTAGAAAAGAACCAGTTTGTACGACGTGTTGTTGGACCAGGTCTGAAACCAAAGTGTCTCTGTCTGTTGTGAACGTCCTCAGGGGACATATAAAGTCCATCTTGTATTATCTCTCTGTCCTGATGTTGACTTGACACTGATTCCTCCACAGAGTGGACCAGGAGAGCTCAGAGGTTCCCAGTGGTCAGTCTGCCCAGCAGCATCAAACACACCTGGACTCCATATTTATGGTGAGGACATGTCCAGCAGCTGCTGTTACATCTGTTGTGTTAACCATCATCTCCATGCTGCACTTTGACACCAGTGGATTGTAGGGTTGCACGGTATACCGGTACTAGATTGGTACCGGGGTACTAACGCATTTAAAACGGTACCATACTGCGCTTAGATGGGACCGGTACTTTCATTCTGCGCCGCCGGCAGCGGTGACGTCGCCGCGTGAAGTCGCCGCATTGTAATTCGAGCCGCGAGGAGCGAGAGAGCGAGTCACAAACGAAGCAAGGTGCTTTTTATCATTACCGTTACAGCGCCACCTGTCCATGTGCCTGTGTTTGTGTGTGTCTGTGTGTGTGCGCCGCGAGAGAGAGAGACGGCCGCCACAGCCTCGTTAATAAGTTTTGTTTTTACCGCGGATCACCACTGGCTGCATGCTCTCTCTGTCTCTGTCTCTCTCTTTCTGTCTCTCTCTCTCTCTGTCACTCTCTCTGTGAGTGAGTGAGCACGGCGAAGCAGCGCTACGCAGAGATGAATTAACGGAACGATATTGCGTTGATGGGGGTGGGGGGAACAGAATCAATTTGGTCTACATATGGGAAACAATAGGTGTGTGTGTTTGAGTAACATGAACATTTGTGTTTCATTCTATAAACTACTGATAACAATTTCTCCCAAAAATTACAACTGGTCAAAATAACAAAAAAAGATGCAGTGTTTTCAGACCTCAAATAATGCAAAGAAAACAAGTTGATGTTCATTTTTAAACAGACATTTTTTAATTTAGGAAGAGTTCAGATTAATATAGATGGAATGTTAATCCTGCAGCAGCAGTAACTGTTTACTGATTTCCTGTTTTATGGTCCAAAATTTTTCTATTAAAATAAAGCCAATAATGACATTTTTTGTGTTCTCTTTTTATGTGGAAAAGTACCGAAAAGTATCGAAAAGTATCGAAAAACATGTTGGTACCGATACCGGTACCAAAATGTTGGTATCGTGACAACACTAGTGGATTGTCAGTCTGTCAGGTTTTAGTTTGATGCTGTCACTCATAGAGTTTCTGTTCCAGCTGCTGGAGGAGAACATGGTCACTTTTGTCAAGAACGAGCTGAAGAAGATCCACAGGGCTCTGAGTCCAGATTACCCAGAATGCTCAGGGAGTAAGAGGGAGGATGAGGAGGTGTTGGACAGTGAGGATGAAGAGCAGAGGATGAGCAGCAGAGAGGCATTAGTGAAGATGACAGTGAACTTCCTGAGGAGGATGAAGCAGGAGGAGCTGGCTGAGCGTCTGCAGAGCAGTAAGAGGATTTCTTTAAAGATTCAACATGATGGACAAATGAGACGTTCACTGACATCAACACATGGAGGGAAACATGTTCATATAGTCGTTATTTAGAGGAATTTAAATGTTATATTTTCTTATTGATCTAATTTCTTGTATTTTCATTCAGGACATTTAGCTGCAGTTTGTGGACGTAAACTCAAATCTGCCCTGAGGGAGAAGTTCCAGTGTGTGTTTGAGGGGATCTCTAAAGCAGGAAACCCAACCCTTCTGAACCAGATCTACACAGAGCTCTACATCACAGAGGGAGGGGCTGAAGGGGTCAATGATGAACATGAGGTCAGACAGATTGAAACAGCATCCAGGAAACCAGACAGACCAGAAACAACCATCAGACAAGAAGACATCTTTAAAGCCCCACCTGGAAGAGACCGACCAATCAGAAGAGTGATGACAAAGGGAGTGGCTGGCATTGGGAAAACAGTCTTAACACAGAAGTTCACTCTGGACTGGGCTGAAGACAAAACCAACCAGGACATACACTTCACATTTCCCTTCACCTTCAGAGAGCTGAATGGGCTGAAAGAGAGAAAGTTCAGCTTGGTGGAACTTGTTCATCACTTCTTCTCTGAAACCAAAGAAGCAGGAATCTGCAGCTTTGATCAGTTCCAGGTCGTCTTCATCTTTGACGGTCTGGACGAGTGTCGACTTCCTCTGGACTTCCACAACACTGAGATCCTGACTGATGTGACAGAGTCCACCTCAGTCAACGTGCTGCTGACCAACCTCATCAAGGGGAACCTGCTTCCCTCTGCTCGCCTCTGGATAACCACACGACCTGCAGCAGCCAATCAGATCCCTCCTCAGTGTGTTGACATTGTGACAGAGGTCAGAGGGTTCACTGACCCAATGAAGGAGGAGTACTTCAGGAAGAGGTTCAGAGATGAGGAGCAGTCCAGAGAGATCATCTCCCACATCAAGAGATCACGAAGCCTCCACATCATGTGCCACATCCCAGTCTTCTGCTGGATCACTGCTACAGTTCTGGAGGAGCTGTTGAAGACCAGAAGGAGAGGAGGGCTGGCCATTAAGGAGGTGTTTAAGACCAGAAGTAGAGGAGAGCTGCCCAAGACCCTGACTGAGATGTACATCCACTTCCTGGTGGTTCATCTAAAACTGAACAAGGTCAAGTATGATGGAGGAGCTGAGACAGATCAACACTGGAGTCCAGAGAGCAGGAAGATGATTGAGTCTCTGGGAAAACTGGCTTTTGAGCAGCTGCAGAAAGGAAACCTGATCTTCTATGAATCAGACCTGACAGAGTGTGGCATCGATATCAGAGCAGCCTCAGTGTACTCAGGAGTGTTCACACAGATCTTTAAAGAGGAGAGCGGCCTGTACCAGAACAAGGTGTTCTGCTTCGTCCATCTGAGTGTTCAGGAGTTTCTGGCTGCTCTTCATGTCCATCTGACCTTCATCAACTCTGGACTCAACCTGATGATGAAGACTGAAACAACAGAAGTCAAATCTGCAGAGACAAACCTCTACCAGAGCGCTGTGGACGAGGCCTTACAGAGTCCAAATGGACACCTGGACTTGTTCCTCCGCTTCCTCCTGGGTCTTTCACTGGAGACCAATCAGAATCTCCTACGAGGTCTGATGACACAGACAGGAAGTGACTCACGGTCCAATCAGGAAACAGTTCAGTACATCAAGAATAAGATTGAAGAGACTCCCTCTGCAGAGAAAAGCATCAACCTGTTCCACTGTCTGAATGAACTGAATGATGGTTCTCTAGTGGAGGAGATCCAATGGTACCTGAGCTCAGGACGTCTCTCCACAGATCAACTGTCTCCTGCTCAGTGGTCGGCTCTGGTCTTCATCTTACTGTCATCAGAAGAAGATCTGGACAAGTTTGACCTGAAGAAATACTCTGCTTCAGATGAGGCTCTTCTGAGGCTGCTGCCAGTGGTCAAAGCCTCCAACAAAGCTCTGTAAGTAGAGATAGTTGGATTTATTCATCATTACATGAAAACCCTTCTATCTATTCAACAGGACAGATAATAAATTCATTTCTTCTTTAATTCCTCATGATCATCTCTTCAGACTGAGCAGCTGTAACCTCTCAGAGAGAAGCTGTGAAGCTCTGTCCTCAGTCCTCAACTCCCAATCCTCTAGTCTGAGACACCTGGACCTGAGTAACAACAACCTGCAGGACTCAGGAGTGAAGCTGCTGTCTGGTGGACTGGAGAGTCCACACTGTAGACTGGAGACTCTCAGGTGAGGATCCATCCAGCTGTTTATCTGATGCCACTTGAACACAGCAGCAGGTGTTGACAGAGGGTTCCTGCGTGTTGTTGTGTGTGTTCAGTCTGTCAGGATGTCTGGTCACAGAGGAAGGCTGTGCTTCCCTGGCCTCAGCTCTGAGCTCCAACCCCTCCCATCTGAGAGAGCTGGACCTGAGCTACAATCATCCAGGAGCCTCAGGAGTGGAGCTGCTGTCTGCTGGACTGGAGGATCCAGACTGGAGACTGGACTCTCTCAGGTATGGAGAGGCTGCTGCAGCCACACACACTGTCTGATAGAGGAGGAGGAGCTGGAACATTTTCTATGGCCCCGTTCATACCTGGTTACACCTGGTATTAACATCTGTCTCAGGTGATCCATGCATTGATGACATCAGATCCCATCACTCAGACCATATCCAGAGGTGGTGTAGGCCACAGTGAAGCTCCGCCCACTCCACTGACGTCCTCTGTCACAGTTTGACTCGTCCCAACACAGTTTATACTGAAGCCAAAATCTCAGAGTGTTTCAAACATGAGCTGTGCAGCTTTCATCAGTCACAGTGATGAACTACTGGGATCAGGAGTTTCTCCTCATGATGACTTCAGTGTCTCATCATGACTCACTGTGTCATATTCAGGAGAAGAGATGTCAGTGATGAAAGCAGCTGTTGGCAGCTGTGCTCTGAGTCTCTCCAGATGTTTGGATCAGACTTTATTTCAGAGTGTATCAGGAAACATTTCAGCTGCAGCTGGTTGAACTGCTCCTGAACCAACATAGTGTTTGACCTGAACAGTCCCAGAGACTGTAGACACCTGTTGAGTGTGGACACACTAATAACAACACAGCAACAAGAATCAAAGCATGTCCACTGCTCAGAGACATTCGTCTCCCAGCGTCTCCAACCAAGGAGGAAATAAGAGACAGAAACCAGGCGGCACCATCAGGTCTCTGTCTGGTCAGATATTGATGATCAATAATCAGCTCAGTCTCTCTGAGATCCTGGTCTTGTCCTGATGAGATGTGTTGTTGTGTTGAGGAGACAGTAAATCACAGTGTGACATCCAGATGTCCTCACTGTCCAGAGGCCTGGAGCTGTCAATCAGAAGAAAGTGAGTGTAGTGAACAGTAGGGCTGTCACGATTCTCCAAATCCTCGATTCGATTTGATTTTCGATTTTAGGGTCATGATTCGATTCGATTCTCGATTTTTTTTTCTTTTTCTTACAGCACAGAGGCCTATGTCATTTTCAGACTAGTATACTCTACGATCATTGGTTTTATTCATCACATTTTGTACAGTAAACCTTATTTCAAAGTATGGGCTACATATAAGTGATGCAATTTCCATAATGTATCACATTAGGCACTAATGGTCAAATTTAAATAATTTATTTACAATATAAAGGTAACAACAAAATAAATGAGAAGTCACAGAGGGTGCATGTCATCCTTTTGGTTACAGCTGTGTGCACTAGGCTACTTTTAAAATGACAATGTGCAACAAAACAAAATAAATAAATAAAAAATATGTCCAAAGTAGTGGAACAATTAGAGCCTTACAGCGTCGGAAATTAGCGGCCCCCATTTTTACCAAGAATGCCCCCAGAAATAATGATCAGGGGCCAATATTGCCTACAAGGTTTCGAAACAAATATATTTATATCTGTACATTCTCATATTTTTTTTTCATTAATTCACTGTCGCGTCATTATTCTCCTGATGTCGGCTTAATGTAATGTAAACGAGATTGCGCTGATACATGAGAGTGACAGACTGTCACAGACAGCGGGGCAGAGCTGCAGCTGCTGTGCTGCATGGACCTGATCAGACTGACGGTGGTCCACAGTCAATCAGTCCCGGATCCTCCACCGTCACCAGATCCCCCGAAAGCCCCCGCAAATAATAAAAATTATCTACAAATCTACAAGAAGTTAAGTGGCAAGTTGCACCTTCTAATCGGCTTATTATTTGCTGCGTTTTTTTTTAAATCCTATAACGTCACTGCAACATGCGGCTCTCAGCGCTTATCAGTGTTGTGTAGTTAGAGCTGTGTCTCCCTCCTGTTTCCCAGGTAGGAGGGACAGTAGCCCACCAGGGCTGGGCGATAAAACGCTATAAATTGTGAAATAACTTTTCTTCGATAGAAATATGAGACGTGGTCGATAGGTTTCATTCATCCATGTTTTGGCAGACAATACAAATAGCCAATGATATTGAGAGTTGCGCCGTGCCGAACCAATCATGTGGCTGGAATAGAGCCAGTCAACATTTGTTTGGGTTGCTGCAGACGTGCACATGAGCTGAGACGGCCGGTTAAATAAAAAATAAGAGAGAGAGAGAGAGAGAGAGAGAGAATGAGTGTTGTCTCAAAAGAAAAAGTGAACTTGGAGAGTGACTGAAAAGACGCGTGGTGCGCAATGGGGACAACAGGCGGTCGGGGGTGGGGGGTCGGGGGGATCGTCAATCCTCTATTTGACTTCGATGATCGAGACCATGACGTAATTTCGATCGATTTGGATAAAAAATCGAAATCGTGACACCCCTAGTGAATAGTGTAATAATCAGTGTTTGTGGCTGAATGTGTGTGTGATCAAACAGCTGTTTTCAGACTGTGTGTGTGCTGACTCCAGATCAGATGAAGCCACAAAGTGGCTCCTTAATGAAAGTCTCCAGCAGCTGGAGCTTCACTTCCTGTCTGAGTCCATGTGCTCTGAGCTGAGCCTGCTTCTCTCTGCTCTACAGTTTCTCTGCTTCCTCTGGACTCTGACTTCAAGTCCAGTCAAAATGTGTGGACAGGTTTGATGGAGCTCAGGACTGGTCCTGAGGACGGCTGCTTTATTCCACATGATGTGACTGATCTCAGTGAGTCAGTGTGTTGCAGCTGATCTGTGTGAAGAGCAGAGAAGAACAGAGTCATTGATCATGAGATCCTGATCCGTCCTGTCACTGTGATCAGATGGTTTCTATTAGAGCTCCTTCATCCACTCACTGCTGCTGTGGCTCCTGTGGAAACCTGCTCACAGCCTCATTCTTCAGCTTCCTGGGGAGTTTTCTTCAGACAAACACAAGTTGTGTTCACACTCAGTGTTTCTCACTAAACTCTCTGTGTGTTTCACTGAGCTCTAACAAACGTGTTGAGTGTGTTTCCTTCCTCATCAAACACTGAAACCACACTGCAAAAATTCAAAATCTTACCAAGAATATTTGTCTTATTTCTAGTCAAAATGTCATTTCTAGTCAAAATAGATCTAATTATACTTAAAATAAGACTCGTCACACTTAAAAAGTAGCTTGTTTTTAGACACTTTTTTAATTTTTTCAAGCAAATTTTCCACTTGAAATAAGTAGAAAAATCTGACAGTGGAGCAAGTTTTTCTTTCTTATTACAAGCACAAAAAACTTGCTTTCACTGGCAGATTTTTCTACTTATTTCAAGTGAAAATGTGTTTGAAACAAGTGAAAATGATCTAAAAACAAGTTGATTTTAGGTGATGAGTCTTATTTAAAGTGGAAAGAGATTAGTTTTGACTACAAATTAGACATTTTGACAAGAAATAAGACAAATATTCTTGGAAAGATTTTGAGTTTTTGCAGTGCATCCACTGTTCACAGCTGCACACTTCTTCTTTCCTGGTGCATTGTGGGATATCTGGGCTGGTCAGCTCCACCTGTTGTGTCTTCATCTTCTTTGCTGTGACGTGTGTTTGTGCAGCTTGAGAGTCAGAGAGTGAAAGTGTGTGTCTCACACTGCAGTGACATCACATGAAGAAAAGACATGATGAAGTGTTTCCTCCTGGTCTCCTCCTGCTCTGTATCATCACTAGATAAAGACTCCAGCTCCTTCTTCTCTGTGCTCAGTGTTCATCCATACATACCAGCCTCCATGTGAACACAGTGATAAAACAGTGTGTGTGTGAGAGCCATGTAATGTCCATGTGTGCATGCTGACAGAGAAGGTGCTGCTCTGACCCCCCTCCTCCTTTCAGGGTGGAGCCTGCTGGAGTCCCATGGTTGACACCAGGTCTGAGGAAGTGTAAGTCTGTTTTTACTTTGATTCATGGAAACGAGGGATGCACATGTTGAACCGTTTAACTGTTAGTCAAGTCAAGTCAAGTCACAATTTATTTATAAAGCACATTTAAAACAACCTCAGTTGACCAAAGTGCTGTACAATTGCAAAAGCACAACACAGTTAATCACAAACACTACAACAAACAATTAAAACAACACAAGGGATAGTAGTCAATATAAAACAAATCTAGATTAAAAAGAGAGAGGGAAAAAAAGAGAGAGAGCCAAGATTGCTTTCTTAGCTGGGAGTGAAAGCCAAGGAGAAAAGATACGTTTTTAGCAGTGTTTTAAATTGTTCAATAGACTGTGCAGCTCTAACATGGAGAGGTAGGCTGTTCCACAGCTTAGGAGCCGCGACTGAGAAGAACCGATAACAAGAACTTTGACCGATTAATACTATCAGTTATTTATTTATTAGCTCCTTGTCATCAACTCATGGGGGCGTGTCGACACGTGCAGATTTCCACGTGCCTTCAGTCATATTTCGCGGTAAAAAGTTTCACAGGAGGACTGACAGTATGTGCAGCAGCCCCCATGAAGGAAGATCAGACAATAAATGTAGCTACACAGACATAGATGTGAATCACCTGTAACAACGGCGCTGAAAAAAAATGAAACAAATAAATAAAAGAGGAGGCTGATGCAGCTCTCCTGCAGCTCCACAGAGGAGCTCTGCTGCTCCTTCAGTCTGGTGTTTGGCTGCACTTTGTAACTAAAACAGTTCTACACTGGACGATCTAACCTCCATATGAGCGATCAGCTGAGACAGAGCAGAGTGGATGTGGCACTGATCAGCTGTCACAGCGCACGTGTGTATTTAAAGGGATAGTTCAACATTTCGTCAAATTGGCCCATCACCATAATCCCTATAGTCATAGCAGTAGGTTCATTACCTTTAATTGTCGGTGCAAGCTATTTTTAGAACGGTGGAGCAGAGCCGTGAGCTGCTCAGAGCTACGCTACAGAGGCTCATTATGGGATTTCTTGGTTTCCCTCATCAAACTCATCAAATACACAATCCAACAACTCCACAACGCTCTGGTGGACAAGTTGTGACCTGCACATTCACCACGCTATGAGATAATAACACAACGTTACCACACAGAGTTGTTTTAGAGGTAAATTCATGCAAAACCACTGATGCGCGTTGCCTTCAGGGACAGTTTTTCATCAACAGTCTCTGTATTTACCTCTAAAACAACTCTGTCTGGTAACGTTGTGTTATTATCTCATAGCGTGGTGAATGTGCAGGTCACAACTTGTCCACCAGAGCGTTGTGGAGTTGTTGGATTGTGTATCATGAGTTTGATGAGGGACACCAAGACATTCCCTTAGCCTCCATAGCAGAGCCCTGAGCAGCTCACGGCTCTGCTCTGCCGTTCTAAAAATGTCTTGCACTGACAATTAAAGGTAATGAACCTACTGCTATGACTATAGGGATTATATAGGCCAATTTGCTAAAATGTTGAACTATCCCTTTAACGGCAAAAAAAAAAAAATGAATTGGAGCGTCGTCATCTTATCGGTAAACGGTTAATAATTGGTTAACGAGCGTCGGTTATCGGTCAGAAAAAAAATTCAAAATGTGCATCCCTACTGGAAACAAAGCAGCACATTCAACCATCTTCACACTGTCACATCACTGACCTCATGAGTCTTCATCAAACTGTCAATAACTGATCACATGATCAAGCAGCTGTGTCTTGTTCTCTCCATCAGATTCCTGTCGACTCACAATCGACACAAACACAGTGTACACATGGATCAAACTGTCTGACAACAACAGGAAGGCGACACGTGTGGAGGAGGATCAGTCATATCCTGATCATCCAGACAGATTTGACCTTCATCCTCAGCTGCTGTGTTCAACTGGTCTGACTGGTCGCTGCTACTGGGAGGTCGAGTGGAGAGGAAACGTTGAGATATCAGTGAGTTACAGAGGAATCAGCAGGAAAGGAGACAGTGGAGACTGTTGGTTTGGAAGGAACGATCAGTCCTGGAGTCTGTACTGCTATGATTATGGTTACAGTGTCTATCACAATAGCAGAGAGACACATATCACCACCTCCTCCTCCTCCTCCTCCTCCTCTGTCTCTAACAGAGTAGCAGTGTATGTGGACTGTCCTGCTGGCTCTCTGTCCTTCTACAGAGTCTCCTCTGACTCACTGATCCACCTCTACACCTTCAACACCACCTTCACTCAACCTCTCTATCCTGGGTTTTTACTCTGCTGGTCTGGTTCGTCAGTGAGTCTGTGTTGAGTGAAGCAGAGTCTCCTCCTGTCACAGAAACCTTCTCTCTGTTGAACAGACAGTTCAGTCTCTACACGTCTGTCTCTGTCTCTCACTCACGTCGTCTTCACAGGACAGAGATGAACACAGTTTAATAATGAACTCATCAGCGTCATGGTAACAGAAAAATCACTTATTGTTCTGCTGCTGCTGCTGACTGTTATTGTTTCTCTGAATGATTTCGATGTTATGATAAAAGGTATCAGGCTACTTTCAGGACGAAGGTGGTTTCACTGCAGACTCTTATTTTGAAAAGTCGGCCTGAGCTACATGAAGAGCACCGTGTCGTTCTGACTGTCAAAATAAATAAATAAATAAAGGTTTCAACTGAAACAAAGTTCACGTCTGTGTCATTATTTACATGTTGTCACGGCAACATGAACCAGACAACAAACTTTAACTAATGATTTCTGCTTTTATTCAGACAGTGAAGAGAGAGAATAAACTTGGTTTCTGTTTTGTCGTTTTTCCTCTTCACTTTTATTACATTTTTGTTTTTCCTTTTCTTCTTTAGTAAACTCTCATGTCATGTTCAGGGGCATAAATCAATAAATCAGAATATCGTGGAAAAGTTAATGTATGTCAGTTAGTTTAGTTCAATTCAAACAGTGAAACACATCATGTATTATACAGATTCAAAACACACAGACTGAAATATGTCATGTCTTTATTTCTTTTAGTTGTGATGAAAACCTAAAATTCAGTAAATCAAGAAACTATAATACAGTGGGAAAGTTCACAACTGTAACCTAATGAACTCCAAACACCGGCTGATGTTTCCTGAGCCTTGTCTCTCAGTCTGGTTCATGACCTCCATCATATTGAGATGTATCTTTGATCTTTGCAACTCTGAGGGTGTTTATTTGTTATTTGTTGATTATTTGTATATGTATGAACTATTAAAGATAAATAGAGGAAATTTCATACAGGTTGGATTCAAACCCACGGCTGCTGCAGCAAAGTCTGAGCCTGTAGCTACAGTGGCATCATCATCATCAACGATCTCCAGAAGACATAAAGTTAAACATGAAACACTCTTTTTCAATATTTTAATCAATATCAGTGTATTATTTTAGTTTTCTACAGTTTTAAAGTGAAAAAATATAAATGAACTTCAGTTCATCAGAATTAATAATTAAACTGTCAACAAAAAGTGAACATTATAGAAACATGGACTTATTCAGTCCTATAGGTCTGTTTATCTTATTCAATATCTAAAAGGGGCTGCGGACTGTCTGATGGACAGAGCGCATTACTGACACACAGCGTCGTCAGACAAAATATCAGGTGGATAATAAAAGTAGAGACTGGAGTTTAAGATGCACATATGGGGCATATGTGCATCTTTATGCCGCTGCATGCTCTTGCTCTGAGCGCAGCGCATTTATGCTGCGGCTGCCTCGGAGGAGAACATTTTTTTTTTTTTTTTTTTTAATCATTAGCGGTGCTTATTTATTAGTCCACACTACAGTTTGGTGCCTACGCTCCTCTCTGCCTCGCATTGTCTCAGGAAATAACTGGGAAGGTTTCAGAATATCTGTAAACTGAAAACATATTTTCTAACAGACTTGATGACACCTGTCGTCTTCCTCCCGACGGTTTACGCCGAGGGAACCACCACAGATTATTGTAAAAGGTTTGAAAGTCCGAGGCTCGATCCAAAAACGCTTTTACCCAGCAAAATATCACGTTGCTTGATCCGCAACTGTTTAACACTACAAAAAGCCGAACCATGGCATGATAATGTAGTTTGATCCGACGCTAAACTGCGCTCTAACATGCCATTTTTTTAATCCTAAATTAACCGGGTAATAATTCATAACCGAGTAGCAGATTGCCTACTCAGGTACTCCAGTACTCGGGTAACCGTGCACATCCCTAGTCTGTAGGTTACAGTTATTATGGTTCTTCAACAGTGGACTGACTGTGTTCCCAGTCACGTTGCTCAGACTAGAGCCAGAAACCACTGAACTCTGAAACACAGTGGAGTGAGCCCGCAGTCCAGCCTGCTCATGTGACCTTCTACCTGAACACACCACTTTCATATGAGTGTTCACTCATGTTCATGCCCTGACCCCTTGTGGTTGTTAGGTAGTACTACGTTACATTGATAATAATATGAACAGGTGAGTGTTAAATGTTCACTGTTTCAGGTCTGAATCTCATCACATAATCCATCATTTATTATCATTTAAAAACACAAGCGGGTGATTTATTTTAAAACTACAAGAAAATATGACACCATTGATGTCACAATCAAGAAATTAATAAACTATTAAAAATGGTGCCGTTTTGGTTTTTGAAAATTCCTGTTATTGTTATTTTATTTTGAAACCAGAAACCAAATTCATGTAGATGTATCTGGTTTTTAATTCTAAACCAAAGACTAGAGACAAAATTATGTGATCAATGTGTTTTTTGTTCTAAAAGAGTTTGAAGTTTTGCTGATTAAACCTCTCGTTTCTGATTTGGCAGAGACAGGAAGAACTCCAGCAGAACCACGGCTCCACAGCACAGTGGCTTTCAACAATGAAGCAAAACGTTATCTATTAAACACTGATCTGCTAAATCCCAATAAGCACAGAATTACTGATGAGTTTATCAATACAACGTTCAGCATGAGCCTATATCCAAAAACCACTGGACCCAGCAGAATCACAGCCCATTGTGCCGCCTTAATGGGATAGTTCACCCAAAATTCAAATTTCATTCATTATCTCCTCCCCCTCATGTGGACTAAGAGCTGGGAGAAGTTTCAGAGTCCTCCGTGCCTTCTCTGAGTTGCAGCGGGGCTCCGTGCAGCACTGTATGTCCATATGACGGTTGCGAACAGAGCTCACTTTTCTTCGTCCAAAAAGACACACCAAAAAACATCCAAATACCTCCATACTGCTCGTCTGTAATGTCCCTCTTGTATTGAAGCCCCGACATGAGAAATTGTTCCGAAAAAAATTAAATAAGTCTATGTTTTAAGCTTGTTTGTAGCGGAAGCTCCCAGTGTTGCTCTGCCAGAATCTTGCGCGATTTGCGGAGCCGTGAACTGGGTGTCTGCAAATCACGCGAGATTTGGACGGACCAGGAAGAGCAGTGCTGGGAGCTTCCGCTACAAACAAGCTTAAAATATAGACTTATTTAATTTTTTTTCGGAACAATTTCTCATGTCGGGGCTTCAAACAAGAGGGACATTACAGACGAGCAGTGTGGAGGTATTTGGATGTTTTTTGGTGTGTCTTTTTGGAGAAGAAAAGTGGTGTCCATTCATAACCATTATATGGACAAATACTGCTGCACGGAGCCCCGTTGTAACTCAGAGAAGGCACGGAGGACTCTGAAACTTCTCCCAGCCCTTAGTCCACATGAGGGTGAGTACAGTGGGTACTAGTTTCATTTGGACGTTTCCCTCACGGAAAGCGTGATTCACGCGTTGCGTGAAATTGTAGGTCACATTGTAGCCACTAGGTGGAAGCATCGTACTGAGATGCAGCTCAAAAGATTTTGGGGTAATTCCACGTTTGACCACAACGTAGCTGCAATGGAGAGTGGCGCTGTTCATAGGCCATAGGTACTTCATTTGCAGCTGTGGTCGAGAGAGCTAGAGAGTGAGTGGAGAGAGGGACCGCTACGCCGGTCAATCAGATCAATGTTGTTGTTTTATTGTTTCACAGTGGTTACGTTCAACAGGATCAATGGTTCTCAGCCTTTTGGGGGTCCCCTGCATATTTTTGATCTCTCCTGTAGCCTGGTCGGGCTCCAAGTTTGAGTAGTTTGAGTTCTGGTGAATGTAACAATCCACTCACAGCCCACGATCGCTATGTCCGTGCCAGCAGCCTGGACCCGATGCTGCTGGACTCATGAGCAGAGCAATAATGCACATCTGTCAGCAGCTGCTCTTGAAGGGACAGATTAGATGCTGATTTTGTTAACAGTGACTTTGTTGCATCCAAACATTTAGCATATCTGTCGGGTGCTGTCTCTTATCCGGTACAAAGTGGGAGATGACAGAACTACTTTAATCGAGGGAAAGCTACATTGTTGCGAGTCGATCTCCGGCCGGCGTGTGCACATGCACTAAGCCTGTGAATATTCTCGTTTGTCCCGGACTCCCGGTCATAGTTATCTCAAGGAAATATAAATCGAATGCAACTGGACTTGGTTATTTGTCTAGGAAGACGTTTCACCTCTCATCCAAGTTACAGTTGCATTCGATTTAAATTTCCTTGAGATAAGTGCACACTGTTTCTGCTGTCAATTCGGTTATAGTTCATTTGTAACGTGTTTTCTTCATTCTTCATGTTAACACTAGAACCACCCAGATGGTCTCACACAGGCGTTTGTGTTTTTCTTACGTAAATTACTTTGTTTACATTAAAACTACAGGTCTCTCAGTCCGTGACTTTTCCATGTGTGATGGTTTCTGAAGCTTACAACTTACACAAATGAAACATTCGATTTCTGGGCATTTATACCTCGGGCCGACAATAGCTTATTTTTTTCTTCAATTATTGTTTTTATCTACAGTATATTTATCATAATATGCCCAATTCGGGAGGGAGAGAGGGGGGAGAGAGTGCTGCGTTCACGTTACATAATGTAACAGTTTCCAGAGAAATACAAAACAGGATATTTATTCATGTTACCCTCTGTTTAGGTAGATAAAGGTCTCAGTCACATTTGAATAAAAATAATGCAATTAGGCTAAATATCAGAGGATCTTTTTTATTTTATTTTATTTTTAGTTCCATAATTCAGAGATGATTTTCATTTAACGAAATGAAACGAAACAATGAAGCGAAGCCTACAGTTTTGTCCCCCGGCTTATGAAAAGTGTGAGGAGAGGTAGCTATCTGTAAGAACCGGTTTTTCTAAGCTGACTGAACAGCTGTGTGAAGTTCTGTGGGGGGCAGGGCTGTAGCCTACTTGAGTGAAGTATCCACAAGCACACCTATAAATGAAGGTGCTAATGTCTCGCTGATGTGTCTGGTCCTACAGACCGCTGCATATAAACCACACTAGCGATATTCACCCAGCCTCGCTTTCAATAAAACACACACTCGCATTCTATAGCCTAATTGCAATCAGTGAAATATATGAAATCAATATAAAACACAATTTAATATGAGAGTTGCTGTTGCTCTAGTTTAATAGCGCTGCAGCTGCCGTGCGCCCCTGTCTGTGTGTGAACCTGTGTCTGTCTATGTGCGGGCAGAGATCAGAGATGGTGTTTTTTTAATAATCATGTTAGCGTTTCACCAGCTCTCCTCTCCACCAGTCAGCCTCTCAACCTGCCGCCTCTCTCGCGTGCGGGCGCACCGCACGTAAACACACGTGAGACGTGGACACATTTATTTATTTTTTTTTTTTCTGTGGGAAACACTGATCAAGCTGTATACGCACAACTCTCCGCAATATTCCATTGATAAATAACACCGGACCCAAGAATGGTGCGGACATGAACACACCTCATATTCCACCCCCAGAATGCATCAGCACAACCATATATGGTCAGCACGTGCATAATTAAGTAGCCATGTGCTCTCTGTGGAGCGGCAACAACAAAGACAACACCCGGAATGATGCTTCGGCGGACCTGCCCTCGCTTTTGAGGCCGGTTGTGAGAAAAATGCCTGCTGTGCAGACAACTGTGTTTTTTTAAAGCACCCCTGCATTACACAAACACACACATACGGTATATATAGCCGCACATTTAGGCTATATCAGTGATCATAATAATGATGATAAGAGAAAATACATTATTCACTAAAACTGCACGTTGGCATCCCAGACTGAAATAAAATATTTGCTTACAGTGAGAGCTGCTCTAAGTGAACTATACCTTTCTTGCGTTACTAATGTTATTGTGTCTCGAGTGTTTCAGAGTCGGCCGGCTGTAAACCAGCTGACCCCGACTGACTTTTGTTTTTTTGCGGTCACATCAGCACGGCTGCATCTTCGGTCGCGGCTGCTGTGGCCATTCATCCAAAACATGGATGAATGAAACCTATATCCACACATCTTGTAGCCTATTTCTATCGAGGGAAAGTTATTTCAGGATATCCTGTTTTATCGCCCAGCCCGAAAGTGACATAGGCTATTGCCCGTTCATTCATGAGAAATCATCCAGCTACACTCTCAGTCAAACAAGGTGGGGAATGAACACTACTGTACAGTAGTTGGCTCATTTTAAAAACACACTGGCAGCATCGCCCACTGAGTTAATTAACTGCTGTGTGGAAAACCACGCTGTGGTCCGTAATCGCGGTGCAGATGGGTGTGTTTGGAGCTGACAAGAGGATCGATAAAAGAGAGTGAGACGTATAGCTGCCGTCGTTACATTTTTCTCATTGAAAAACTATACTGTATTATTATTATATTGCATTCCCCATTCGTGTTCACTGCTCCGTGCTGCTGTCTTATGGAGGCGATCTGCTGCTCACAGATGCCACCTGGCGGTTGTTTGGGCACATTGCAGCTTCTGGTGAAAACACAATTACTCCTCCACAAAAAATCCGCGTGAGCCTCCCCTGACTCACGCGTGAATCTCGCGTGAAACCCTCCAAATGAAACTAGTACCCACTGTAGATAATGAGTGAAATTTGAATTTTGGGTGAACTGTCCCTTTAACGGACCACATATTGACCAATGAGACAGAAAACAAGCCAGTGAGTGGTGTAGGGACTTCACCCACATGTTCTCAAACAAAGGGACATAAAACCAGCAGGGGACAAGGAATGCGCGACAGCAGACAACGGCCGTTAAATCACATCTAGGTGTGATTCCACCCAGACGTTCAAACTCTGGCCTCCCATTGGTCAGTACCTGGCGGAAACCCCAGAAACCCCCGTGACGTCACCGAAGGTTTAAATGCTGCGGTGACCCGCCGCTCTAGGCTTTTTCCCGTGTAACGAAGTACCGCAAGGAGCTCCAGCTTCGCGCAACTAGTTACTATTAAGGGGGCACATCAAACGTTTGAACTAAAGACCTAGGCCGCCGTTAGCTTGCTGGACGAGCATACTGCCCCAAGTTTCTTCTGAACCGCCTGGATCCTGGGGGAAGACCTCCGAGCAATCGCCGCTCCCTCTTCCCCACATCTGCCGCAGTCGTGAGAGCCGCCTTTCTTCACGAGACGACGTCGGACTCCGCCGCCACCAGAGTTAACTCCACCGGTCCTCCTCTCTGCCACCCTTCCAGAGGACGACTCGTTTGTTCCGCTGTAGGACGCTACAGCCGCCCCGCACGCCATCAGATCGACGGATCTATCGCGTCGGCAAGCACGCTTCTATTCAAAGTAAGAGAGCTTTTGTCTGGGCAGAGACTAGAACTAGCGTGAATTTGTGTTGCATATCTTTGAGGACCGCCGCGTCCGGTTATGTTGATTATGTTGATCTTGCTGTATGTTTATTAGTTGTTATAACTAGGCTGTTAGTCACGTATGAACACAACTCTCCATATCCGCGCCCGAGAATCAGTGAGGACACCTGGGCGTCAGTTCTGTTGCCTTCACTGTGGTGCTGGATGTGAGACTGAGTTCATCTTAGACTAACGTGACCAATCGGTCCCCTTTTGCCGTCGTTATCCCTCCTCTCTCTCTCTCCTTTTTCTCTCTCTACTAACTTACACACACGCGCACATACACACACACACACACACACACCTATACCTACCAACATAACACAGCGGGCCTCCTTTAAGGACCCCGTCATAAACACGAGCGTTCAGACACGAGGGTTCGTAATAGAGTGATTTGTGTGGGCGACGTGGCTGTAGCCATTGTGTGTATACCTGAGGAACACGTGGAAACAGACACACCGTGTCCATTGTCTCACTTGAACGAGCGCGCCACTCGCGACGCCATCCGACGTCACTCGACGCCTCCCCCTCTTCCTCTTAGGCCACACACACACATACACACACGCCCACATACGCACACACCTAGACCACACCCACACACACAGCTTGCCTACACACACGCATAGCCTGTAGCCTACACACACACACACATACACCTACCGTTGCATCCTAAACCATTGAGAGTGTATGTCTGCTGGATTGTTTATTCCTCTGATTTCCTGCAGCTTGAGTGTGTCCCTCTTAGGCTACACACATACCTACACACACACACCTACACACACGCATAGCCTACACATACGCATAGTCTACACACACACATACACACACACGCCCATAGCCTACACATACGCATAGTCTACACACACACCTACACACACACACACACACACACCATATGCTCATATTAAGCCATTGAGAGTGTATGTCTGCTGGATTGTTTATTCCTCTGAATTCCTATAACTTGAGTGTGTACTATCTATGATTTTCTTTTAATAAATATCCTTGAACTAAAGTAGTTGTTCTGTGGTTGTTTGTGTGCATTCTATTGTGACGCTGAAGCTGGTTATCAGGGCCTGTGCTCGACTTTACGCTTTCGTATTTAACTGATTATTCTACTCCATAAGAGATTTCTATAATCGAGACTAATTGTTTGGTAATTGATCCCTGATTTCAGGGTGGTGCCCCGCAGTTATTATTAATTAATTCACTTTAATTAATAACATAACTATTCTTTCTTCTAGTAATTATTATTCAATATCATTTATCCTAATGTTATTACTTCTCTATTAAACTTGATAATTAATACTTAGTTAACCTACTTATTGATTATTAATACTTAATAATTATCGTCAATTACCAAACCCCTATGTAAATCCCCTACATAAATGACGCCCCGTGTGAGGCCCTGATAAACCAGCAAAGCTTCTTTTGTCACAAATTTTGTACACAAATAACACTGAACTGTACAGTTGAACCTGCTTTAACAGCATTTTCCAGAGCCCACCTATTAGAGTGGAGGTGTTATAGTACTGCCAAGTAAAGCTAGAGGTAATTGGTAAACAGTTACAGTGTGTGATAAGGAGTAGCATGTTGTCTTTGTGACTACCGCTTGCTAACAGTAGAAGTTATCCAAGTGTGAGGGAAACTAACACGGTAACACGAATAGTGCTCGCTGAGGTGCTAAACCCACCTCACTAACATTTAAGGGTTGTAATTGTGAGCGACTAGTAGAAACCCATAGGTTTGTAAGCCACAGGTTACTCTCACCTGTGCATCAGCAACAGCCCACAACATAACTCGCCAACACAGTTGACCCACAGGTGTAAATTCTCAGCGCGCAATGAGTGACCAGGGTCCCAGTGCACAAGGAGCAGAAGCTCCCCACAGTCCATGCGACGCAGCCCTGCAGGATGCGGTCGCCGGACTCATCCGTCTCTCCATAAATGACAGAGAGACACTGAGTGCCTACCGCCTCGACACGTGCGAGGCAAAGCTCGAGGAGCTGGTCAACTATGTTAATGACCCCACTGGGAAGCCACAGCGCTCCATCCCAGACATTCTGGGGCAAATTGCCCTGCTCTATCAGCGCAAGGCTGAAATTCAGGCACGAAGAGCCCAAGAGGAACTCACTCGGTTGCGAAGTGAGAAAGCCCGCCAGGCACAAGAAGCCCAAGAAGAAGTCACTTACTGGCGAAGTGAAAAATCCCGCCTGGAACAGGCGCTCCAGGATAAGGAGGATGAGATTATACAGGTAAGTCGTACGCCAGAACCAGCCCCTGGACCTCCAATGAGCTCACAAGCTTACGTCCCCGAGAGATCTGCTGCGGGGTTGGCAGAGTACTCACTTGGGTACGACTCAGATGCTCCGGCTTATGGTCAAAGATCCAATTGGACCCGCACTCAGGAATATGACCTTGAACCATATAAGCCAGCCCGATCAGGTAAGCAAACCGTGCCGGACACACGGCGGTGGGAGGATCTTCAGCCATATAGGCCAGCCCGATCAGGTAAGCAAACCGCGCTAGACACACGACGGTGGGAGGATTCCCAGCAATGGGAACCATTCACTCCAAACTACACCACTGCCGCAGATCGGAGGAAATTTGGGCCCACTGCGTTGCCTGAGCCGTACCCTGGGGACTACCAATACAGTAGCATCCAGGGATACGCAGCTCCGGTCAACGCAGGAGCTGTGGTGAGCAGCTACCAACAGCCACCAACACTATTCTATGAGGACTCAGGAGTCCCCCAATACAGCGGTGCCCCCCCCTCTGCACGCATTCGTACTTTTCAGCGCTTTGACGACCCAGTCTCGTCATCACAACGGAGAGAATATTATACTCAGACCCATCGAAATACTGGTGCTGTTGATCCCCGCGATTCCAGCCGCCCTCAACACGTTTCTTTCCGACAATATAGAGATGACCGAGACGTCACCTCAGAAGACTCAGACGACGGTGTCTCAAAACAACGAGGCCTGAGGACTCGTCAACTCGAATCCTTTGCTAGAGATGTGGAGCGCTTTGACCCGGCAAACCCAGAGGCTAGTGTCGATGACTACCTCCGGGAGGTCGAACGCTGCCTGCTAGATCTCCCTCGCCCCTCCACGCGGGAGAAGCTTAAGCTCATCTGGAAAACCTCATCCAGGAGCGTCCATGTGTTCATGGAATCTCTTCCCCCTGACACCAGGGACACTTACTCGGCTCTTTGCCGAGCTCTGAGGGAAGAGTACTCCCCCTACAATGATCCTACCGCCGCCGCCATGGGCGCCTACGCAGTCACCCAGAAGAAGACAGAACCACCGAGGGAATACTACCGGCGCCTGCAGGTAGCCTTCTTCCAGGGCCGCCACGCACCTGGGTTAGAGGAAGACCTAGCTTTTAAATCCTTATTTGTCCGTAATCTTCACGAACTGGTAAGGTACGACGTCTCACTGATGTACCGGACCCACAATCCCCCCATGAAAGAGATCCGCAAACATGCGCAAATGGTGTGGGAACTGCGCCAGGATACAGGTAAGAAACCCGGGGGTGAAGCCAGAGTCCTGGGAATCCAGGCGTCAGAGGATACAGACCTAACCCTTGAGGGCAGTGAAATCCCTCTGAATAGAGCCACCAACCAAGCAGCATCAGATGGCCGCCAGCCCCCGAACCAAGGGGGCGGCCGGCAAAACTATAGAAACGATAGGTCAGGTAAGTCAAACCCACGTAACTTCCCCCAGCAAAGGGGGGGGTTCAACAGAAACAATAAACGAGGAGGTAAGTATAACGGTAGGCACCAAGGTCACCAAGGTTACCAAGGTTACCAAGGTCACCAAGGTCACCAAGGTTACCAAGGTTACCAACGTAATGAGCACCCAGGGTCGGAGATAGCCGAACTCATACAAGCCGTCACTGAAGTAGTGAAGAAGTTCCCCGGCCAAGTGGTAGCTGACTCTCCGCAGGGACCAGCCACGGAACCCTCATCAACATGACTAAGCCGGGAATGCCCCCCAGTCGCTCAAGAAGTCTACTTCGTGAGCTGGGGGAGGGGACCGGGGGAATTAAAGGAATTCCCCAAGATGACCACCTCCCAACACACTACCACACCGTCCTTGACCTTCTTGGGTGACCTAGTGCGCAAGGGCAATGCCCGGCGCATCTACACCTCGGTTACAGTGGGAGGGTGCGTTGAGTCCCTGGCCCTGCTTGACTCCGGGTCAGAGATCAGTCTGATGAACACCAACATGTTTTCAGAGGTCACTGGAGCTATGCTTTCCCTTGGAAAGCCGCTCCAAATAGAGGCCTGCAACATCAGCATCACGAGCTACACACAGGACCGATCACCTATCACCCAACGTGCCTGGGTTAACATCACCTTTCAGGGGATGTCCCTCATACACCCTGTCTATGTCACCACCATAGATACAGAACCACTGCTTCTTGGTCAGGACCTGCTGGATAGGCTGGCCCCGCTCATCGACTGTCATCGCGGGCACATCTGGGCCCAGATAAAAAGTCCAAAGGCGCATAGCCAAGGAGATTGGCAGCCCACTCCTGGCCCCACGGTCTCTACCATTGAGTCCAAGGTTCCCTTGCCAGCTTTCGCGTCTCTCCCTGAACCCGAGTTAGGCCCCGACGGTCCCACGCTCCCAGGTGACCCACAGCTGCCAACAACTGGGGATACGAACTTGTTTGAGGGACATGAGTCATTCCTTTGCTCGCTGAAAAACGCGAACCCATCACTATACAGTCCACACGTCGTCGGAGACGTGTACCTCAATGAGACTCTAGTCCCACAGGCGTTGGTGGCCCTCTGGTCAGAAAAGACCGCAATCCACCAGGATTTGTTTAGAACCTTGTGCCAACAAGACCCGGCCCCAACTTTCATACAACGCAGCCATCGCTTGCTATCTGCAGAGTCCCCGCAGGCCTTGATCAAAGCTACCGGTGTATGTGCTCTTTCAATACAGATTGGGAAGAAAAAGATGGTACACTACTTGAGCGTGGTCCCCGAACTCCAAGTCCCCTGCATCATAGGGGCGGATCTTCTTGTCAGGCTGGGCGTCCAGCTGGACACCATCAACCAGGTCCTGTGGTCCAGGGCAAGTGTTGAGAGTCAACCTCTCATACCAGATGCGCAACACATGGCATCTGGCCAAACCATTCCCCAAGCATGTCAAGTTGCCAGCGAAGTGAGCGTGACCGTGCCAGAACGAACAACGGGTTTCCCCGTCCGGCTGGCACTCCTTAAAGGCCAAAAGATGTCGGCCCAACAAGCTTTCTTCCAACCCTTGTCTCACTTCCAGGAACTCAACTTGACAGTCTGCGGTAACCCCCTCCTTGAGCTACAGAATCGGTCGGCATATCTTCTGGTCCAAAACTTGACCCATGTCCCCATCTCAATCAAAGCAGGGCAGCGCCTGGGTATCCTGATAGATAGCTCGTTTCACGACTTTGAGCTGACAGTGCCTGTCATAGGTAACCTTCCCCCATCTTTGATCAGGGACGGCGGACTGGACGACGTCCTGTTCTCCTTCCCACACAAAATGATTGCTACCGCTTGTCACGACATCCTTGGACAGAAATCCATTTGTGGTGCTACTCTGAACAACGAGGGGGACATGCTAGTACATGCTCTCACTGCCCAACCAGTCAACACAGACACGGTGGTTGACACGGCTGTACCCACACCAGGGGAACCCTATCCCGGCTTTGAAGCCGAGATTGATAAGCAGCTTGCAAAAGCAGATGCTCTCACAACCCAAGAGCAGCAAGACGCCCTTAGGGAACTCTTCCGCGAATTCCAATCAATCTTCTCAAGGGACTCACTTGATTGTGGGGCTACCAACCTCCATACGGTACGCATTCCCACTGACCCAAAGGCACCACCTACCTTTGTGCGTCAGTATCGAATCCCACTGGCTGCCTACGAGTCCATCCAGGAAATCCTGGACCAACTGCTTGAGAAGAAAATTATCAGGGAGTGCAACTCAACCTACAACTCACCTATCTGGCCGGTCTTGAAACCAACAGGTAAGTGGCGTCTCACCATCGATTACCGACCGTTAAACAAGCAGGTCCCACTTTCACGCTGGCCCATGATCCACTTGGATCAGGAACTGGCTAAAGTGAAAGAAGCTCACTTCTTCTCCACAGTGGATGTGTCCAATGGGTTCTGGACCATGAAAGTAGATCCGGCCGACCAGTACAAGCTAGCCTTCTCCTTTTGTAACCGCCAATACACCTGGAACCGGTGCCCATTCGGTTACTCGAACTCACCGGCAGAGTTCAATATCTTCCTCCACAAGGCCATGAGCGACGCTTCAGCTCGTGGAAACCTTATCTACGTGGACGACATCCTCATGAAGAGTCGCACCTTCAAAGAACACTTGGCCGAAGTTCGGCATGTGCTCCAGCAACTGTTGGCCGCAGGAGCCAAGCTGGCGCTCGCAAAAGGCCAGTGGTGTCGTACCAAAGTTGAGTACGTCGGACTCACGGTCGGCACCAATGGCATTGAGCCTCAAGCAGCACGTGTCCGTGCTATTCAAGACATCACCGCACCGACTAACGTGTCGGAGCTTAGAAGCTTCCTAGGGGTCTGCAACTACTCACGACAGTTCATTGAAGACTATGCTGAGATGGCAAGACCCCTCACAGAGCTGCTCCGCAAGGAGGAGCCCTTTCGATGGGATTCCTGCCAAGAGCAATCCTTTCGCCTTATGAAAGAGAAGCTTTGCACCGCACCTTGTCTGGCCTACCCAGACAAAGACAAAGAATTCTACCTTGAGGCAAGCTTCTCCCCCCAGTCTCTCAGCGCCGCCCTTGCACAGAAATATGACGCAAACAGGCGAGTTGTCGCCTACGCCAGTCGTCCCCTAAGCAGCGTCGAGATAAAGTTCTCTGAATGTGAAAAAGCTCTCCTTGCCACAGTGTGGGCAGTGGAGCATTTCCGCAGCTACATTGGTGGCCAGAAGGTAATAATCGAAACCTGTCACCAACCAGTCACCTTCCTTAACAGTCAGCGACTTAGAGAAGGACGCGTGTCAAACAGTCGCATTGCCTCCTGGATGATGGCCCTGCAGGGGTACGACGTAGAGGTAAAGTATGCGCAGAGTTTCAAGATGCCCCTGGGACGGGGTATCGCTGAATGTCAGCATTGTGACTGTGAAAGCCAGCCAAGTTTCCAGTCCCTCCTGACCACCACACAGACGCTCCCTTCCAACCATCACTACTACGATGAGAATGTCTGCCAGGGCATGGTAAAAGTTTTCATTGACGGTTGCTCCTTCCACCACGAAAGCCAGCTCAGAGCTGGGGTGGGCGTTGTCTGGCCTGAATCAACAGTTGATTCACCAAATCATCTCCAGCTCGGCGCCAAAACAAGTCAGTATGCCGAGGTGGCAGCAGTACTCATTGTGCTCCAGCAAGCTGCCGGAGGCTCGATACTGCAACTCGTGATCTGCTCCGACTCGAATTACGCCCGTCACAGTTTTGTCTCCCACTTCCCTTTGTGGAAAGCGAAGGGGATGAAAAACGCTCGTAACAAAGACGTCAAACACTCAGAGTTGTTTTTGGCGACCGATCAACTGGTGACGAATAAGGGAATGGTGGTGTACTGGAGAAAGGTCAAAGGTCACTCTCAGATAGGGGGCCACGACAAAGAAGGTAACGATGAAGCAGACCGCCTAGCGAAGCTAGGAGCAGAACAAGGTACACCTTGGGAGTTCCAGGACGACTGGCTACCCCCTTTAAAGCCTTATGTGGTGAACGCTATCACCCGTCAACAAGCAAAAACACAGCAGAAGGAACCTTGTAAGGAGAACCAGACTGTGTTCCTGAGCCAAAAGCTAGAGGACTCAGACCTGGTCACCATGCAAGAACAGGATTCTACCTTGAAAGTCATCAGAAAACTGGTGGCTAGCCCTCCCCCAGATGGAGCGCCGAAAGTCCCACGGGGGGAGTCAAAGGAACTACAAGGTTTTTACAGAGAACTGCCAAACTTGAGGCTTGAAAAGGGGTTGTTGGTCTACACCAGTAAAGGTCAGGGACCTGTCCGTTGGGTCGTCCCGACGGACCACAGGGGGGTCATGCTGGCCCATGCCCATGACTGCCCTGTGGGCGGTCATCGTGGCTCCAAGGCCACCCTCCAAACCCTCAGAGAGGTGGTATATTGGCCTGCAATGGCCCAAGATACCACACTTTATGTCCAGAGCTGCCTGACCTGCTGCCAGTTCCAACCTTCTCGACCCATGAACCGAGCCCCCCTCCAAAAGAAAGGGGTCACTTTCCCATGGTCCCACCTTCAAGTGGATTGGATTGGGCCTGTCCCGAAGTCCTCGCGGGGTAATAAATACCTTCTCACTGTCACTTGTTCATTCACCAAATGGGTTGAGTGCCTGCCCGCTCCCAACGACACCGCAGTCACAACTGCAGTTCTTCTTTTGAACCATGTGTTCAGCCGCTGGGGCCTCCCTCTTTCAGTCGATTCAGACAGAGGTACCCATTTCACGTCCAGTGTCATGACTGCCCTGTATGATATGCTGGGAGTTGAGGTTAAATTCCATGTGGCCTACCACCCCCAATCATCAGGACAGGTGGAAAGGGCCAACCGCACCATCACTCACATGCTCAGGAAGTATGTTGGTAGTGGTGGCAAGGACTGGGACATAAAATTCCCTCTAGTGCTCATGGCCATTAGGTCCACCCCTCATCGTTCCACGGGGGTCACCCCCTTTGAGATGATGACTGGGCGAGAGATGACCTTGCCACTTCACCTCCTATACCATCCTGAGGATGTCAGTGTCGCTACCGCCTACACAGCTCACCAGTATGTGACTGACTTGAAGGAACACCTTCAAACTACTTTCTCCTGGGCCCAAAAGAATTTGGAATCCAGTGCAAAGGGGAACAAAGCCTATTACGATCGAACCGCGTCCCACCGAGAGTACGAGGTCGGCAACAAGGTATTCTACTTCAAGTTTGCTCAGCCGACCGGAGTCTCCAAAAAGTTTCTACCACACTGGTCGGGCCCGTACGAGATTGTGCGCAAGCTATCCCCGGTGGCCTATCAGATCAAGGTCCCGAAGCCTAGGCAGCCCCCCACTTACAAGTGGGTCCACGCGAATCAGATCAAGCCATCTCGGCCAGCCACTGACCTAAAACAAAAGACTCCTCCTGAACCTGACGAGGGGGAGGAGCCCTAGCCTCGGAAACAGGATTCCCCGCTAGGATAGAATAACTGCATGCAGCTTACCCCACGCATGCACTAACCCTACCATTACGCCCCTCCCACATAGTAACCATAACTCTAATCTGTTTGCAGGATGAACCTCCTTTGGGTCTTGAGTGGACTCGTCAGCATACAAGTTCTGCTGGCAACGGAGATGGTTGACCCTGGACCCCCAACCGGCATCGTACTGCAGGGGTCACCAGGACTCCTCCTCACCCACTGTAGTCTCACCACCCATCGTATCTATGTGCGCTTAGATCCTTGGGACGCGTATCGTAACCACATACGCCTCCCCCTGAAGATAACAGAGGGTAGACTAAGCAGGACTCAGATCCACAACACTATAGAACATGCAGAACAAGCAACGGCCCATATTCTAGAACAGTTGGACAAGTTCTTGGTAACGGAAAAAGATCTGAGTGAAACGAAGCGACCAAAACGATTTCTTGGGGCTCTGCTCTCAGCAGCGGCAGGAATCGGCTCTCTGTTTTCCATTGGCCTCTCGGCCGCCAACTCAGTCAGTCTGGGAACACTCCGAAGACATGTGAATGAACTCGAAGAAGAAATGCCTGAGATTCAAGAGAAGCTCGGCCGCCAGCAGGGACAGCTGCAAGCTATGGGGAAAACCCTTCAGGGAACTATAGTTAAAGTCAACCTGCACTCAGCTCTACTTAACAGCACTTGGCATGCGTTAGATGCGCTAACAACTATCGTCCAAGATGATATAACCCATGTACGCATAGTCAGAGATTTTATGCAAGATCTCCTCAGAGAGATTAGCTCCTCCGTCAATAGCCTTAGTGCAGGTAGAATCCCGCCCTACTTGGTCCCGCTGACCACGGTAGAGCAGATTCTTAGGGCTGCCAGTACCACAACTGTCCAGCCCTCCCAAGTACATCTAGCGTATAACCTTGGCAGTGCTATCCCAATTTCAGTCAACCCACAGAGCTTAGAGTTGGGGTTCATTTTAAACTTACCAGTCATTGAACAGCATAACATCTACAGATTGAAATCAGTTTTGAATGTTGGGTTCTGGGAACGAGATACACATGTACACCTTAACACACCACCGACCATTGCTTATCACGATGACAATCCATCACTGTACCTTGTCCCCAATCTAAACATGTGCACAAAAATGAAGGACATCCACTGGGTTTGCCCCAGCAACCCTTTTATCAGAGATGTCACCAACTACCTGTGTGGGCTCAGACCCGATGCCCCAGAACAAAAGTGTCAAGGCAGCATGTCTACCAGAGACAATGGTGCCGAGACTAGGGTAGAGAGAGCCGGTAATAAATGGCTCATCAGTACACCTGCCTCCCAGGTAGTGGTCTCTTATGACCGTCACGATACGGCCACTAAGTTAACGCTGCCAAACCAAACAGTATTCCTAACTGTCCCAGAGGGAGCCACAGTACACATTGATGATATAATTCTCCATCATCTCAGTCCGGACAGGTACGACACAGAAATTGAAATCATGGATGCATTTGTCGGACAAAATTTGACCATCGGTGACAACCTCCAACATGAGCTACTGACCGAAGGCACCAAACTGATAAAATTTAACTTAAAACCTGAAGGGCTCACGGCCATGTTGCCTAAGCATTTGTCTGGGCGATCTTACCAAGATCACCCAATCAGTATGGTGGCTTTGGTGCTTCTGCTTAGTGGGTGGATTATCACCGCGGTGATCGCATACATCATGTACAAATACATCCAGAAGCTACAGACCAGATTAGATTCTATTTTAGTGGTGTCACCTCGCTTTGCCAACCACACCTTAAACACACCACGGGCCAATCCACCCCCAAGGGGTGAAGGAGAAGCCTACTAACCCCTTTCATTAACAAACATTCTCTATTCTCCTCTTTTCAATTCTTAGATGTGTTTGTGTTCTTTCATTTTTTTTTTACTGTTATTACATGATAGAAGTGATGATGTGTTGTAGCATGTGATAACATAGTGTTATTAGTTAAGACGTCCTGCCCAGACGAACCTCTGCATAAATGCCCAGACACTAGCCTCTTGACCGGTGCTACATGAACTGTTTGAACTGTTGGACTGTTGAGGACTTTCTCCACGCAGGAAACATGCGGATTATTCAGCCCTTCTGTTGTTCCAAAGACTGGACTCTAACCCACTCTTCGGACCAAAGGGGGGATGTAGGGACTTCACCCACATGTTCTCAAACAAAGGGACATAAAACCAGCAGGGGACAAGGAATGCGCGACAGCAGACAACGGCCGTTAAATCACATCTAGGTGTGATTCCACCCAGACGTTCAAACTCTGGCCTCCCATTGGTCAGTACCTGGCGGAAACCCCAGAAACCCCCGTGACGTCACCGAAGGTTTAAATGCTGCGGTGACCCGCCGCTCTAGGCTTTTTCCCGTGTAACGAAGTACCGCAAGGAGCTCCAGCTTCGCGCAACTAGTTACTATTAAGGGGGCACATCAAACGTTTGAACTAAAGACCTAGGCCGCCGTTAGCTTGCTGGACGAGCATACTGCCCCAAGTTTCTTCTGAACCGCCTGGATCCTGGGGGAAGACCTCCGAGCAATCGCCGCTCCCTCTTCCCCACATCTGCCGCAGTCGTGAGAGCCGCCTTTCTTCACGAGACGACGTCGGACTCCGCCGCCACCAGAGTTAACTCCACCGGTCCTCCTCTCTGCCACCCTTCCAGAGGACGACTCGTTTGTTCCGCTGTAGGACGCTACAGCCGCCCCGCACGCCATCAGATCGACGGATCTATCGCGTCGGCAAGCACGCTTCTATTCAAAGTAAGAGAGCTTTTGTCTGGGCAGAGACTAGAACTAGCGTGAATTTGTGTTGCATATCTTTGAGGACCGCCGCGTCCGGTTATGTTGATTATGTTGATCTTGCTGTATGTTTATTAGTTGTTATAACTAGGCTGTTAGTCACGTATGAACACAACTCTCCATATCCGCGCCCGAGAATCAGTGAGGACACCTGGGCGTCAGTTCTGTTGCCTTCACTGTGGTGCTGGATGTGAGACTGAGTTCATCTTAGACTAACGTGACCAATCGGTCCCCTTTTGCCGTCGTTATCCCTCCTCTCTCTCTCTCCTTTTTCTCTCTCTACTAACTTACACACACGCGCACATACACACACACACACACACACACACACACACACACACACACACACACACACACACACACACCTATACCTACCAACATAACACAGCGGGCCTCCTTTAAGGACCCCGTCATAAACACGAGCGTTCAGACACGAGGGTTCGTAATAGAGTGATTTGTGTGGGCGACGTGGCTGTAGCCATTGTGTGTATACCTGAGGAACACGTGGAAACAGACACACCGTGTCCATTGTCTCACTTGAACGAGCGCGCCACTCGCGACGCCATCCGACGTCACTCGACGCCTCCCCCTCTTCCTCTTAGGCCACACACACACATACACACACGCCCACATACGCACACACCTAGACCACACCCACACACACAGCTTGCCTACACACACGCATAGCCTGTAGCCTACACACACACACACATACACCTACCGTTGCATCCTAAACCATTGAGAGTGTATGTCTGCTGGATTGTTTATTCCTCTGATTTCCTGCAGCTTGAGTGTGTCCCTCTTAGGCTACACACATACCTACACACACACACCTACACACACGCATAGCCTACACATACGCATAGTCTACACACACACATACACACACACGCCCATAGCCTACACATACGCATAGTCTACACACACACCTACACACACACACACACACACACACCATATGCTCATATTAAGCCATTGAGAGTGTATGTCTGCTGGATTGTTTATTCCTCTGAATTCCTATAACTTGAGTGTGTACTATCTATGATTTTCTTTTAATAAATATCCTTGAACTAAAGTAGTTGTTCTGTGGTTGTTTGTGTGCATTCTATTGTGACGCTGAAGCTGGTTATCAGGGCCTGTGCTCGACTTTACGCTTTCGTATTTAACTGATTATTCTACTCCATAAGAGATTTCTATAATCGAGACTAATTGTTTGGTAATTGATCCCTGATTTCAGGGTGGTGCCCCGCAGTTATTATTAATTAATTCACTTTAATTAATAACATAACTATTCTTTCTTCTAGTAATTATTATTCAATATCATTTATCCTAATGTTATTACTTCTCTATTAAACTTGATAATTAATACTTAGTTAACCTACTTATTGATTATTAATACTTAATAATTATCGTCAATTACCAAACCCCTATGTAAATCCCCTACATAAATGACGCCCCGTGTGAGGCCCTGATAAACCAGCAAAGCTTCTTTTGTCACAAATTTTGTACACAAATAACACTGAACTGTACAGTTGAACCTGCTTTAACAGCATTTTCCAGAGCCCACCTATTAGAGTGGAGGTGTTATAGTACTGCCAAGTAAAGCTAGAGGTAATTGGTAAACAGTTACAGTGTGTGATAAGGAGTAGCATGTTGTCTTTGTGACTACCGCTTGCTAACAGTAGAAGTTATCCAAGTGTGAGGGAAACTAACACGGTAACACGAATAGTGCTCGCTGAGGTGCTAAACCCACCTCACTAACATTTAAGGGTTGTAATTGTGAGCGACTAGTAGAAACCCATAGGTTTGTAAGCCACAGGTTACTCTCACCTGTGCATCAGCAACAGCCCACAACATAACTCGCCAACACAGTTGACCCACAGGTGTAAATTCTCAGCGCGCAATGAGTGACCAGGGTCCCAGTGCACAAGGAGCAGAAGCTCCCCACAGTCCATGCGACGCAGCCCTGCAGGATGCGGTCGCCGGACTCATCCGTCTCTCCATAAATGACAGAGAGACACTGAGTGCCTACCGCCTCGACACGTGCGAGGCAAAGCTCGAGGAGCTGGTCAACTATGTTAATGACCCCACTGGGAAGCCACAGCGCTCCATCCCAGACATTCTGGGGCAAATTGCCCTGCTCTATCAGCGCAAGGCTGAAATTCAGGCACGAAGAGCCCAAGAGGAACTCACTCGGTTGCGAAGTGAGAAAGCCCGCCAGGCACAAGAAGCCCAAGATGAACTCACTCGGTTGCAAAGTGAGAAAGCCCGCCAGGCACAAGAAGCCCAAGAAGAAGTCACTTACTGGCGAAGTGAAAAATCCCGCCTGGAACAGGCGCTCCAGGATAAGGAGGATGAGATTATACAGGTAAGTCGTACGCCAGAACCAGCCCCTGGACCTCCAATGAGCTCACAAGCTTACGTCCCCGAGAGATCTGCTGCGGGGTTGGCAGAGTACTCACTTGGGTACGACTCAGATGCTCCGGCTTATGGTCAAAGATCCAATTGGACCCGCACTCAGGAATATGACCTTGAACCATATAAGCCAGCCCGATCAGGTAAGCAAACCGTGCCGGACACACGGCGGTGGGAGGATCTTCAGCCATATAGGCCAGCCCGATCAGGTAAGCAAACCGCGCTAGACACACGACGGTGGGAGGATTCCCAGCAATGGGAACCATTCACTCCAAACTACACCACTGCCGCAGATCGGAGGAAATTTGGGCCCACTGCGTTGCCTGAGCCGTACCCTGGGGACTACCAATACAGTAGCATCCAGGGATACGCAGCTCCGGTCAACGCAGGAGCTGTGGTGAGCAGCTACCAACAGCCACCAACACTATTCTATGAGGACTCAGGAGTCCCCCAATACAGCGGTGCCCCCCCCTCTGCACGCATTCGTACTTTTCAGCGCTTTGACGACCCAGTCTCGTCATCACAACGGAGAGAATATTATACTCAGACCCATCGAAATACTGGTGCTGTTGATCCCCGCGATTCCAGCCGCCCTCAACACGTTTCTTTCCGACAATATAGAGATGACCGAGACGTCACCTCAGAAGACTCAGACGACGGTGTCTCAAAACAACGAGGCCTGAGGACTCGTCAACTCGAATCCTTTGCTAGAGATGTGGAGCGCTTTGACCCGGCAAACCCAGAGGCTAGTGTCGATGACTACCTCCGGGAGGTCGAACGCTGCCTGCTAGATCTCCCTCGCCCCTCCACGCGGGAGAAGCTTAAGCTCATCTGGAAAACCTCATCCAGGAGCGTCCATGTGTTCATGGAATCTCTTCCCCCTGACACCAGGGACACTTACTCGGCTCTTTGCCGAGCTCTGAGGGAAGAGTACTCCCCCTACAATGATCCTACCGCCGCCGCCATGGGCGCCTACGCAGTCACCCAGAAGAAGACAGAACCACCGAGGGAATACTACCGGCGCCTGCAGGTAGCCTTCTTCCAGGGCCGCCACGCACCTGGGTTAGAGGAAGACCTAGCTTTTAAATCCTTATTTGTCCGTAATCTTCACGAACTGGTAAGGTACGACGTCTCACTGATGTACCGGACCCACAATCCCCCCATGAAAGAGATCCGCAAACATGCGCAAATGGTGTGGGAACTGCGCCAGGATACAGGTAAGAAACCCGGGGGTGAAGCCAGAGTCCTGGGAATCCAGGCGTCAGAGGATACAGACCTAACCCTTGAGGGCAGTGAAATCCCTCTGAATAGAGCCACCAACCAAGCAGCATCAGATGGCCGCCAGCCCCCGAACCAAGGGGGCGGCCGGCAAAACTATAGAAACGATAGGTCAGGTAAGTCAAACCCACGCAACTTCCCCCAGCAAAGGGGGGGGTTCAACAGAAACAATAAACGAGGAGGTAAGTATAACGGTAGGCACCAAGGTCACCAAGGTTACCAAGGTTACCAAGGTCACCAAGGTCACCAAGGTTACCAAGGTTACCAACGTAATGAGCACCCAGGGTCGGAGATAGCCGAACTCATACAAGCCGTCACTGAAGTAGTGAAGAAGTTCCCCGGCCAAGTGGTAGCTGACTCTCCGCAGGGACCAGCCACGGAACCCTCATCAACATGACTAAGCCGGGAATGCCCCCCAGTCGCTCAAGAAGTCTACTTCGTGAGCTGGGGGAGGGGACCGGGGGAATTAAAGGAATTCCCCAAGATGACCACCTCCCAACACACTACCACACCGTCCTTGACCTTCTTGGGTGACCTAGTGCGCAAGGGCAATGCCCGGCGCATCTACACCTCGGTTACAGTGGGAGGGTGCGTTGAGTCCCTGGCCCTGCTTGACTCCGGGTCAGAGATCAGTCTGATGAACACCAACATGTTTTCAGAGGTCACTGGAGCTATGCTTTCCCTTGGAAAGCCGCTCCAAATAGAGGCCTGCAACATCAGCATCACGAGCTACACACAGGACCGATCACCTATCACCCAACGTGCCTGGGTTAACATCACCTTTCAGGGGATGTCCCTCATACACCCTGTCTATGTCACCACCATAGATACAGAACCACTGCTTCTTGGTCAGGACCTGCTGGATAGGCTGGCCCCGCTCATCGACTGTCATCGCGGGCACATCTGGGCCCAGATAAAAAGTCCAAAGGCGCATAGCCAAGGAGATTGGCAGCCCACTCCTGGCCCCACGGTCTCTACCATTGAGTCCAAGGTTCCCTTGCCAGCTTTCGCGTCTCTCCCTGAACCCGAGTTAGGCCCCGACGGTCCCACGCTCCCAGGTGACCCACAGCTGCCAACAACTGGGGATACGAACTTGTTTGAGGGACATGAGTCATTCCTTTGCTCGCTGAAAAACGCGAACCCATCACTATACAGTCCACACGTCGTCGGAGACGTGTACCTCAATGAGACTCTAGTCCCACAGGCGTTGGTGGCCCTCTGGTCAGAAAAGACCGCAATCCACCAGGATTTGTTTAGAACCTTGTGCCAACAAGACCCGGCCCCAACTTTCATACAACGCAGCCATCGCTTGCTATCTGCAGAGTCCCCGCAGGCCTTGATCAAAGCTACCGGTGTATGTGCTCTTTCAATACAGATTGGGAAGAAAAAGATGGTACACTACTTGAGCGTGGTCCCCGAACTCCAAGTCCCCTGCATCATAGGGGCGGATCTTCTTGTCAGGCTGGGCGTCCAGCTGGACACCATCAACCAGGTCCTGTGGTCCAGGGCAAGTGTTGAGAGTCAACCTCTCATACCAGATGCGCAACACATGGCATCTGGCCAAACCATTCCCCAAGCATGTCAAGTTGCCAGCGAAGTGAGCGTGACCGTGCCAGAACGAACAACGGGTTTCCCCGTCCGGCTGGCACTCCTTAAAGGCCAAAAGATGTCGGCCCAACAAGCTTTCTTCCAACCCTTGTCTCACTTCCAGGAACTCAACTTGACAGTCTGCGGTAACCCCCTCCTTGAGCTACAGAATCGGTCGGCATATCTTCTGGTCCAAAACTTGACCCATGTCCCCATCTCAATCAAAGCAGGGCAGCGCCTGGGTATCCTGATAGATAGCTCGTTTCACGACTTTGAGCTGACAGTGCCTGTCATAGGTAACCTTCCCCCATCTTTGATCAGGGACGGCGGACTGGACGACGTCCTGTTCTCCTTCCCACACAAAATGATTGCTACCGCTTGTCACGACATCCTTGGACAGAAATCCATTTGTGGTGCTACTCTGAACAACGAGGGGGACATGCTAGTACATGCTCTCACTGCCCAACCAGTCAACACAGACACGGTGGTTGACACGGCTGTACCCACACCAGGGGAACCCTATCCCGGCTTTGAAGCCGAGATTGATAAGCAGCTTGCAAAAGCAGATGCTCTCACAACCCAAGAGCAGCAAGACGCCCTTAGGGAACTCTTCCGCGAATTCCAATCAATCTTCTCAAGGGACTCACTTGATTGTGGGGCTACCAACCTCCATACGGTACGCATTCCCACTGACCCAAAGGCACCACCTACCTTTGTGCGTCAGTATCGAATCCCACTGGCTGCCTACGAGTCCATCCAGGAAATCCTGGACCAACTGCTTGAGAAGAAAATTATCAGGGAGTGCAACTCAACCTACAACTCACCTATCTGGCCGGTCTTGAAACCAACAGGTAAGTGGCGTCTCACCATCGATTACCGACCGTTAAACAAGCAGGTCCCACTTTCACGCTGGCCCATGATCCACTTGGATCAGGAACTGGCTAAAGTGAAAGAAGCTCACTTCTTCTCCACAGTGGATGTGTCCAATGGGTTCTGGACCATGAAAGTAGATCCGGCCGACCAGTACAAGCTAGCCTTCTCCTTTTGTAACCGCCAATACACCTGGAACCGGTGCCCATTCGGTTACTCGAACTCACCGGCAGAGTTCAATATCTTCCTCCACAAGGCCATGAGCGACGCTTCAGCTCGTGGAAACCTTATCTACGTGGACGACATCCTCATGAAGAGTCGCACCTTCAAAGAACACTTGGCCGAAGTTCGGCATGTGCTCCAGCAACTGTTGGCCGCAGGAGCCAAGCTGGCGCTCGCAAAAGGCCAGTGGTGTCGTACCAAAGTTGAGTACGTCGGACTCACGGTCGGCACCAATGGCATTGAGCCTCAAGCAGCCCGTGTCCGTGCTATTCAAGACATCACCGCACCGACTAACGTGTCGGAGCTTAGAAGCTTCCTAGGGGTCTGCAACTACTCACGACAGTTCATTGAAGACTATGCTGAGATGGCAAGACCCCTCACAGAGCTGCTCCGCAAGGAGGAGCCCTTTCGATGGGATTCCTGCCAAGAGCAATCCTTTCGCCTTATGAAAGAGAAGCTTTGCACCGCACCTTGTCTGGCCTACCCAGACAAAGACAAAGAATTCTACCTTGAGGCAAGCTTCTCCCCCCAGTCTCTCAGCGCCGCCCTTGCACAGAAATATGACGCAAACAGGCGAGTTGTCGCCTACGCCAGTCGTCCCCTAAGCAGCGTCGAGATAAAGTTCTCTGAATGTGAAAAAGCTCTCCTTGCCACAGTGTGGGCAGTGGAGCATTTCCGCAGCTACATTGGTGGCCAGAAGGTAATAATCGAAACCTGTCACCAACCAGTCACCTTCCTTAACAGTCAGCGACTTAGAGAAGGACGCGTGTCAAACAGTCGCATTGCCTCCTGGATGATGGCCCTGCAGGGGTACGACGTAGAGGTAAAGTATGCGCAGAGTTTCAAGATGCCCCTGGGACGGGGTATCGCTGAATGTCAGCATTGTGACTGTGAAAGCCAGCCAAGTTTCCAGTCCCTCCTGACCACCACACAGACGCTCCCTTCCAACCATCACTACTACGATGAGAATGTCTGCCAGGGCATGGTAAAAGTTTTCATTGACGGTTGCTCCTTCCACCACGAAAGCCAGCTCAGAGCTGGGGTGGGCGTTGTCTGGCCTGAATCAACAGTTGATTCACCAAATCATCTCCAGCTCGGCGCCAAAACAAGTCAGTATGCCGAGGTGGCAGCAGTACTCATTGTGCTCCAGCAAGCTGCCGGAGGCTCGATACTGCAACTCGTGATCTGCTCCGACTCGAATTACGCCCGTCACAGTTTTGTCTCCCACTTCCCTTTGTGGAAAGCGAAGGGGATGAAAAACGCTCGTAACAAAGACGTCAAACACTCAGAGTTGTTTTTGGCGACCGATCAACTGGTGACGAATAAGGGAATGGTGGTGTACTGGAGAAAGGTCAAAGGTCACTCTCAGATAGGGGGCCACGACAAAGAAGGTAACGATGAAGCAGACCGCCTAGCGAAGCTAGGAGCAGAACAAGGTACACCTTGGGAGTTCCAGGACGACTGGCTACCCCCTTTAAAGCCTTATGTGGTGAACGCTATCACCCGTCAACAAGCAAAAACACAGCAGAAGGAACCTTGTAAGGAGAACCAGACTGTGTTCCTGAGCCAAAAGCTAGAGGACTCAGACCTGGTCACCATGCAAGAACAGGATTCTACCTTGAAAGTCATCAGAAAACTGGTGGCTAGCCCTCCCCCAGATGGAGCGCCGAAAGTCCCACGGGGGGAGTCAAAGGAACTACAAGGTTTTTACAGAGAACTGCCAAACTTGAGGCTTGAAAAGGGGTTGTTGGTCTACACCAGTAAAGGTCAGGGACCTGTCCGTTGGGTCGTCCCGACGGACCACAGGGGGGTCATGCTGGCCCATGCCCATGACTGCCCTGTGGGCGGTCATCGTGGCTCCAAGGCCACCCTCCAAACCCTCAGAGAGGTGGTATATTGGCCTGCAATGGCCCAAGATACCACACTTTATGTCCAGAGCTGCCTGACCTGCTGCCAGTTCCAACCTTCTCGACCCATGAACCGAGCCCCCCTCCAAAAGAAAGGGGTCACTTTCCCATGGTCCCACCTTCAAGTGGATTGGATTGGGCCTGTCCCGAAGTCCTCGCGGGGTAATAAATACCTTCTCACTGTCACTTGTTCATTCACCAAATGGGTTGAGTGCCTGCCCGCTCCCAACGACACCGCAGTCACAACTGCAGTTCTTCTTTTGAACCATGTGTTCAGCCGCTGGGGCCTCCCTCTTTCAGTCGATTCAGACAGAGGTACCCATTTCACGTCCAGTGTCATGACTGCCCTGTATGATATGCTGGGAGTTGAGGTTAAATTCCATGTGGCCTACCACCCCCAATCATCAGGACAGGTGGAAAGGGCCAACCGCACCATCACTCACATGCTCAGGAAGTATGTTGGTAGTGGTGGCAAGGACTGGGACATAAAATTCCCTCTAGTGCTCATGGCCATTAGGTCCACCCCTCATCGTTCCACGGGGGTCACCCCCTTTGAGATGATGACTGGGCGAGAGATGACCTTGCCACTTCACCTCCTATACCATCCTGAGGATGTCAGTGTCGCTACCGCCTACACAGCTCACCAGTATGTGACTGACTTGAAGGAACACCTTCAAACTACTTTCTCCTGGGCCCAAAAGAATTTGGAATCCAGTGCAAAGGGGAACAAAGCCTATTACGATCGAACCGCGTCCCACCGAGAGTACGAGGTCGGCAACAAGGTATTCTACTTCAAGTTTGCTCAGCCGACCGGAGTCTCCAAAAAGTTTCTACCACACTGGTCGGGCCCGTACGAGATTGTGCGCAAGCTATCCCCGGTGGCCTATCAGATCAAGGTCCCGAAGCCTAGGCAGCCCCCCACTTACAAGTGGGTCCACGCGAATCAGATCAAGCCATCTCGGCCAGCCACTGACCTAAAACAAAAGACTCCTCCTGAACCTGACGAGGGGGAGGAGCCCTAGCCTCGGAAACAGGATTCCCCGCTAGGATAGAATAACTGCATGCAGCTTACCCCACGCATGCACTAACCCTACCATTACGCCCCTCCCACATAGTAACCATAACTCTAATCTGTTTGCAGGATGAACCTCCTTTGGGTCTTGAGTGGACTCGTCAGCATACAAGTTCTGCTGGCAACGGAGATGGTTGACCCTGGACCCCCAACCGGCATCGTACTGCAGGGGTCACCAGGACTCCTCCTCACCCACTGTAGTCTCACCACCCATCGTATCTATGTGCGCTTAGATCCTTGGGACGCGTATCGTAACCACATACGCCTCCCCCTGAAGATAACAGAGGGTAGACTAAGCAGGACTCAGATCCACAACACTATAGAACATGCAGAACAAGCAACGGCCCATATTCTAGAACAGTTGGACAAGTTCTTGGTAACGGAAAAAGATCTGAGTGAAACGAAGCGACCAAAACGATTTCTTGGGGCTCTGCTCTCAGCAGCGGCAGGAATCGGCTCTCTGTTTTCCATTGGCCTCTCGGCCGCCAACTCAGTCAGTCTGGGAACACTCCGAAGACATGTGAATGAACTCGAAGAAGAAATGCCTGAGATTCAAGAGAAGCTCGGCCGCCAGCAGGGACAGCTGCAAGCTATGGGGAAAACCCTTCAGGGAACTATAGTTAAAGTCAACCTGCACTCAGCTCTACTTAACAGCACTTGGCATGCGTTAGATGCGCTAACAACTATCGTCCAAGATGATATAACCCATGTACGCATAGTCAGAGATTTTATGCAAGATCTCCTCAGAGAGATTAGCTCCTCCGTCAATAGCCTTAGTGCAGGTAGAATCCCGCCCTACTTGGTCCCGCTGACCACGGTAGAGCAGATTCTTAGGGCTGCCAGTACCACAACTGTCCAGCCCTCCCAAGTACATCTAGCGTATAACCTTGGCAGTGCTATCCCAATTTCAGTCAACCCACAGAGCTTAGAGTTGGGGTTCATTTTAAACTTACCAGTCATTGAACAGCATAACATCTACAGATTGAAATCAGTTTTGAATGTTGGGTTCTGGGAACGAGATACACATGTACACCTTAACACACCACCGACCATTGCTTATCACGATGACAATCCATCACTGTACCTTGTCCCCAATCTAAACATGTGCACAAAAATGAAGGACATCCACTGGGTTTGCCCCAGCAACCCTTTTATCAGAGATGTCACCAACTACCTGTGTGGGCTCAGACCCGATGCCCCAGAACAAAAGTGTCAAGGCAGCATGTCTACCAGAGACAATGGTGCCGAGACTAGGGTAGAGAGAGCCGGTAATAAATGGCTCATCAGTACACCTGCCTCCCAGGTAGTGGTCTCTTATGACCGTCACGATACGGCCACTAAGTTAACGCTGCCAAACCAAACAGTATTCCTAACTGTCCCAGAGGGAGCCACAGTACACATTGATGATATAATTCTCCATCATCTCAGTCCGGACAGGTACGACACAGAAATTGAAATCATGGATGCATTTGTCGGACAAAATTTGACCATCGGTGACAACCTCCAACATGAGCTACTGACCGAAGGCACCAAACTGATAAAATTTAACTTAAAACCTGAAGGGCTCACGGCCATGTTGCCTAAGCATTTGTCTGGGCGATCTTACCAAGATCACCCAATCAGTATGGTGGCTTTGGTGCTTCTGCTTAGTGGGTGGATTATCACCGCGGTGATCGCATACATCATGTACAAATACATCCAGAAGCTACAGACCAGATTAGATTCTATTTTAGTGGTGTCACCTCGCTTTGCCAACCACACCTTAAACACACCACGGGCCAATCCACCCCCAAGGGGTGAAGGAGAAGCCTACTAACCCCTTTCATTAACAAACATTCTCTATTCTCCTCTTTTCAATTCTTAGATGTGTTTGTGTTCTTTCATTTTTTTTTTACTGTTATTACATGATAGAAGTGATGATGTGTTGTAGCATGTGATAACATAGTGTTATTAGTTAAGACGTCCTGCCCAGACGAACCTCTGCATAAATGCCCAGACACTAGCCTCTTGACCGGTGCTACATGAACTGTTTGAACTGTTGGACTGTTGAGGACTTTCTCCACGCAGGAAACATGCGGATTATTCAGCCCTTCTGTTGTTCCAAAGACTGGACTCTAACCCACTCTTCGGACCAAAGGGGGGATGTAGGGACTTCACCCACATGTTCTCAAACAAAGGGACATAAAACCAGCAGGGGACAAGGAATGCGCGACAGCAGACAACGGCCGTTAAATCACATCTAGGTGTGATTCCACCCAGACGTTCAAACTCTGGCCTCCCATTGGTCAGTACCTGGCGGAAACCCCAGAAACCCCCGTGACGTCACCGAAGGTTTAAATGCTGCGGTGACCCGCCGCTCTAGGCTTTTTCCCGTGTAACGAAGTACCGCAAGGAGCTCCAGCTTCGCGCAACTAGTTACTATTAAGGGGGCACATCAAACGTTTGAACTAAAGACCTAGGCCGCCGTTAGCTTGCTGGACGAGCATACTGCCCCAAGTTTCTTCTGAACCGCCTGGATCCTGGGGGAAGACCTCCGAGCAATCGCCGCTCCCTCTTCCCCACATCTGCCGCAGTCGTGAGAGCCGCCTTTCTTCACGAGACGACGTCGGACTCCGCCGCCACCAGAGTTAACTCCACCGGTCCTCCTCTCTGCCACCCTTCCAGAGGACGACTCGTTTGTTCCGCTGTAGGACGCTACAGCCGCCCCGCACGCCATCAGATCGACGGATCTATCGCGTCGGCAAGCACGCTTCTATTCAAAGTAAGAGAGCTTTTGTCTGGGCAGAGACTAGAACTAGCGTGAATTTGTGTTGCATATCTTTGAGGACCGCCGCGTCCGGTTATGTTGATTATGTTGATCTTGCTGTATGTTTATTAGTTGTTATAACTAGGCTGTTAGTCACGTATGAACACAACTCTCCATATCCGCGCCCGAGAATCAGTGAGGACACCTGGGCGTCAGTTCTGTTGCCTTCACTGTGGTGCTGGATGTGAGACTGAGTTCATCTTAGACTAACGTGACCAATCGGTCCCCTTTTGCCGTCGTTATCCCTCCTCTCTCTCTCTCCTTTTTCTCTCTCTACTAACTTACACACACGCGCACATACACACACACACACACACACACACACACACACACACACACACACACACACACACACACACCTATACCTACCAACATAACACAGCGGGCCTCCTTTAAGGACCCCGTCATAAACACGAGCGTTCAGACACGAGGGTTCGTAATAGAGTGATTTGTGTGGGCGACGTGGCTGTAGCCATTGTGTGTATACCTGAGGAACACGTGGAAACAGACACACCGTGTCCATTGTCTCACTTGAACGAGCGCGCCACTCGCGACGCCATCCGACGTCACTCGACGCCTCCCCCTCTTCCTCTTAGGCCACACACACACATACACACACGCCCACATACGCACACACCTAGACCACACCCACACACACAGCTTGCCTACACACACGCATAGCCTGTAGCCTACACACACACACACATACACCTACCGTTGCATCCTAAACCATTGAGAGTGTATGTCTGCTGGATTGTTTATTCCTCTGATTTCCTGCAGCTTGAGTGTGTCCCTCTTAGGCTACACACATACCTACACACACACACCTACACACACGCATAGCCTACACATACGCATAGTCTACACACACACATACACACACACGCCCATAGCCTACACATACGCATAGTCTACACACACACCTACACACACACACACACACACACACCATATGCTCATATTAAGCCATTGAGAGTGTATGTCTGCTGGATTGTTTATTCCTCTGAATTCCTATAACTTGAGTGTGTACTATCTATGATTTTCTTTTAATAAATATCCTTGAACTAAAGTAGTTGTTCTGTGGTTGTTTGTGTGCATTCTATTGTGACGCTGAAGCTGGTTATCAGGGCCTGTGCTCGACTTTACGCTTTCGTATTTAACTGATTATTCTACTCCATAAGAGATTTCTATAATCGAGACTAATTGTTTGGTAATTGATCCCTGATTTCAGGGTGGTGCCCCGCAGTTATTATTAATTAATTCACTTTAATTAATAACATAACTATTCTTTCTTCTAGTAATTATTATTCAATATCATTTATCCTAATGTTATTACTTCTCTATTAAACTTGATAATTAATACTTAGTTAACCTACTTATTGATTATTAATACTTAATAATTATCGTCAATTACCAAACCCCTATGTAAATCCCCTACATAAATGACGCCCCGTGTGAGGCCCTGATAAACCAGCAAAGCTTCTTTTGTCACAAATTTTGTACACAAATAACACTGAACTGTACAGTTGAACCTGCTTTAACAGCATTTTCCAGAGCCCACCTATTAGAGTGGAGGTGTTATAGTACTGCCAAGTAAAGCTAGAGGTAATTGGTAAACAGTTACAGTGTGTGATAAGGAGTAGCATGTTGTCTTTGTGACTACCGCTTGCTAACAGTAGAAGTTATCCAAGTGTGAGGGAAACTAACACGGTAACACGAATAGTGCTCGCTGAGGTGCTAAACCCACCTCACTAACATTTAAGGGTTGTAATTGTGAGCGACTAGTAGAAACCCATAGGTTTGTAAGCCACAGGTTACTCTCACCTGTGCATCAGCAACAGCCCACAACATAACTCGCCAACACAGTTGACCCACAGGTGTAAATTCTCAGCGCGCAATGAGTGACCAGGGTCCCAGTGCACAAGGAGCAGAAGCTCCCCACAGTCCATGCGACGCAGCCCTGCAGGATGCGGTCGCCGGACTCATCCGTCTCTCCATAAATGACAGAGAGACACTGAGTGCCTACCGCCTCGACACGTGCGAGGCAAAGCTCGAGGAGCTGGTCAACTATGTTAATGACCCCACTGGGAAGCCACAGCGCTCCATCCCAGACATTCTGGGGCAAATTGCCCTGCTCTATCAGCGCAAGGCTGAAATTCAGGCACGAAGAGCCCAAGAGGAACTCACTCGGTTGCGAAGTGAGAAAGCCCGCCAGGCACAAGAAGCCCAAGATGAACTCACTCGGTTGCAAAGTGAGAAAGCCCGCCAGGCACAAGAAGCCCAAGAAGAAGTCACTTACTGGCGAAGTGAAAAATCCCGCCTGGAACAGGCGCTCCAGGATAAGGAGGATGAGATTATACAGGTAAGTCGTACGCCAGAACCAGCCCCTGGACCTCCAATGAGCTCACAAGCTTACGTCCCCGAGAGATCTGCTGCGGGGTTGGCAGAGTACTCACTTGGGTACGACTCAGATGCTCCGGCTTATGGTCAAAGATCCAATTGGACCCGCACTCAGGAATATGACCTTGAACCATATAAGCCAGCCCGATCAGGTAAGCAAACCGTGCCGGACACACGGCGGTGGGAGGATCTTCAGCCATATAGGCCAGCCCGATCAGGTAAGCAAACCGCGCTAGACACACGACGGTGGGAGGATTCCCAGCAATGGGAACCATTCACTCCAAACTACACCACTGCCGCAGATCGGAGGAAATTTGGGCCCACTGCGTTGCCTGAGCCGTACCCTGGGGACTACCAATACAGTAGCATCCAGGGATACGCAGCTCCGGTCAACGCAGGAGCTGTGGTGAGCAGCTACCAACAGCCACCAACACTATTCTATGAGGACTCAGGAGTCCCCCAATACAGCGGTGCCCCCCCCTCTGCACGCATTCGTACTTTTCAGCGCTTTGACGACCCAGTCTCGTCATCACAACGGAGAGAATATTATACTCAGACCCATCGAAATACTGGTGCTGTTGATCCCCGCGATTCCAGCCGCCCTCAACACGTTTCTTTCCGACAATATAGAGATGACCGAGACGTCACCTCAGAAGACTCAGACGACGGTGTCTCAAAACAACGAGGCCTGAGGACTCGTCAACTCGAATCCTTTGCTAGAGATGTGGAGCGCTTTGACCCGGCAAACCCAGAGGCTAGTGTCGATGACTACCTCCGGGAGGTCGAACGCTGCCTGCTAGATCTCCCTCGCCCCTCCACGCGGGAGAAGCTTAAGCTCATCTGGAAAACCTCATCCAGGAGCGTCCATGTGTTCATGGAATCTCTTCCCCCTGACACCAGGGACACTTACTCGGCTCTTTGCCGAGCTCTGAGGGAAGAGTACTCCCCCTACAATGATCCTACCGCCGCCGCCATGGGCGCCTACGCAGTCACCCAGAAGAAGACAGAACCACCGAGGGAATACTACCGGCGCCTGCAGGTAGCCTTCTTCCAGGGCCGCCACGCACCTGGGTTAGAGGAAGACCTAGCTTTTAAATCCTTATTTGTCCGTAATCTTCACGAACTGGTAAGGTACGACGTCTCACTGATGTACCGGACCCACAATCCCCCCATGAAAGAGATCCGCAAACATGCGCAAATGGTGTGGGAACTGCGCCAGGATACAGGTAAGAAACCCGGGGGTGAAGCCAGAGTCCTGGGAATCCAGGCGTCAGAGGATACAGACCTAACCCTTGAGGGCAGTGAAATCCCTCTGAATAGAGCCACCAACCAAGCAGCATCAGATGGCCGCCAGCCCCCGAACCAAGGGGGCGGCCGGCAAAACTATAGAAACGATAGGTCAGGTAAGTCAAACCCACGCAACTTCCCCCAGCAAAGGGGGGGGTTCAACAGAAACAATAAACGAGGAGGTAAGTATAACGGTAGGCACCAAGGTCACCAAGGTTACCAAGGTTACCAAGGTCACCAAGGTCACCAAGGTTACCAAGGTTACCAACGTAATGAGCACCCAGGGTCGGAGATAGCCGAACTCATACAAGCCGTCACTGAAGTAGTGAAGAAGTTCCCCGGCCAAGTGGTAGCTGACTCTCCGCAGGGACCAGCCACGGAACCCTCATCAACATGACTAAGCCGGGAATGCCCCCCAGTCGCTCAAGAAGTCTACTTCGTGAGCTGGGGGAGGGGACCGGGGGAATTAAAGGAATTCCCCAAGATGACCACCTCCCAACACACTACCACACCGTCCTTGACCTTCTTGGGTGACCTAGTGCGCAAGGGCAATGCCCGGCGCATCTACACCTCGGTTACAGTGGGAGGGTGCGTTGAGTCCCTGGCCCTGCTTGACTCCGGGTCAGAGATCAGTCTGATGAACACCAACATGTTTTCAGAGGTCACTGGAGCTATGCTTTCCCTTGGAAAGCCGCTCCAAATAGAGGCCTGCAACATCAGCATCACGAGCTACACACAGGACCGATCACCTATCACCCAACGTGCCTGGGTTAACATCACCTTTCAGGGGATGTCCCTCATACACCCTGTCTATGTCACCACCATAGATACAGAACCACTGCTTCTTGGTCAGGACCTGCTGGATAGGCTGGCCCCGCTCATCGACTGTCATCGCGGGCACATCTGGGCCCAGATAAAAAGTCCAAAGGCGCATAGCCAAGGAGATTGGCAGCCCACTCCTGGCCCCACGGTCTCTACCATTGAGTCCAAGGTTCCCTTGCCAGCTTTCGCGTCTCTCCCTGAACCCGAGTTAGGCCCCGACGGTCCCACGCTCCCAGGTGACCCACAGCTGCCAACAACTGGGGATACGAACTTGTTTGAGGGACATGAGTCATTCCTTTGCTCGCTGAAAAACGCGAACCCATCACTATACAGTCCACACGTCGTCGGAGACGTGTACCTCAATGAGACTCTAGTCCCACAGGCGTTGGTGGCCCTCTGGTCAGAAAAGACCGCAATCCACCAGGATTTGTTTAGAACCTTGTGCCAACAAGACCCGGCCCCAACTTTCATACAACGCAGCCATCGCTTGCTATCTGCAGAGTCCCCGCAGGCCTTGATCAAAGCTACCGGTGTATGTGCTCTTTCAATACAGATTGGGAAGAAAAAGATGGTACACTACTTGAGCGTGGTCCCCGAACTCCAAGTCCCCTGCATCATAGGGGCGGATCTTCTTGTCAGGCTGGGCGTCCAGCTGGACACCATCAACCAGGTCCTGTGGTCCAGGGCAAGTGTTGAGAGTCAACCTCTCATACCAGATGCGCAACACATGGCATCTGGCCAAACCATTCCCCAAGCATGTCAAGTTGCCAGCGAAGTGAGCGTGACCGTGCCAGAACGAACAACGGGTTTCCCCGTCCGGCTGGCACTCCTTAAAGGCCAAAAGATGTCGGCCCAACAAGCTTTCTTCCAACCCTTGTCTCACTTCCAGGAACTCAACTTGACAGTCTGCGGTAACCCCCTCCTTGAGCTACAGAATCGGTCGGCATATCTTCTGGTCCAAAACTTGACCCATGTCCCCATCTCAATCAAAGCAGGGCAGCGCCTGGGTATCCTGATAGATAGCTCGTTTCACGACTTTGAGCTGACAGTGCCTGTCATAGGTAACCTTCCCCCATCTTTGATCAGGGACGGCGGACTGGACGACGTCCTGTTCTCCTTCCCACACAAAATGATTGCTACCGCTTGTCACGACATCCTTGGACAGAAATCCATTTGTGGTGCTACTCTGAACAACGAGGGGGACATGCTAGTACATGCTCTCACTGCCCAACCAGTCAACACAGACACGGTGGTTGACACGGCTGTACCCACACCAGGGGAACCCTATCCCGGCTTTGAAGCCGAGATTGATAAGCAGCTTGCAAAAGCAGATGCTCTCACAACCCAAGAGCAGCAAGACGCCCTTAGGGAACTCTTCCGCGAATTCCAATCAATCTTCTCAAGGGACTCACTTGATTGTGGGGCTACCAACCTCCATACGGTACGCATTCCCACTGACCCAAAGGCACCACCTACCTTTGTGCGTCAGTATCGAATCCCACTGGCTGCCTACGAGTCCATCCAGGAAATCCTGGACCAACTGCTTGAGAAGAAAATTATCAGGGAGTGCAACTCAACCTACAACTCACCTATCTGGCCGGTCTTGAAACCAACAGGTAAGTGGCGTCTCACCATCGATTACCGACCGTTAAACAAGCAGGTCCCACTTTCACGCTGGCCCATGATCCACTTGGATCAGGAACTGGCTAAAGTGAAAGAAGCTCACTTCTTCTCCACAGTGGATGTGTCCAATGGGTTCTGGACCATGAAAGTAGATCCGGCCGACCAGTACAAGCTAGCCTTCTCCTTTTGTAACCGCCAATACACCTGGAACCGGTGCCCATTCGGTTACTCGAACTCACCGGCAGAGTTCAATATCTTCCTCCACAAGGCCATGAGCGACGCTTCAGCTCGTGGAAACCTTATCTACGTGGACGACATCCTCATGAAGAGTCGCACCTTCAAAGAACACTTGGCCGAAGTTCGGCATGTGCTCCAGCAACTGTTGGCCGCAGGAGCCAAGCTGGCGCTCGCAAAAGGCCAGTGGTGTCGTACCAAAGTTGAGTACGTCGGACTCACGGTCGGCACCAATGGCATTGAGCCTCAAGCAGCCCGTGTCCGTGCTATTCAAGACATCACCGCACCGACTAACGTGTCGGAGCTTAGAAGCTTCCTAGGGGTCTGCAACTACTCACGACAGTTCATTGAAGACTATGCTGAGATGGCAAGACCCCTCACAGAGCTGCTCCGCAAGGAGGAGCCCTTTCGATGGGATTCCTGCCAAGAGCAATCCTTTCGCCTTATGAAAGAGAAGCTTTGCACCGCACCTTGTCTGGCCTACCCAGACAAAGACAAAGAATTCTACCTTGAGGCAAGCTTCTCCCCCCAGTCTCTCAGCGCCGCCCTTGCACAGAAATATGACGCAAACAGGCGAGTTGTCGCCTACGCCAGTCGTCCCCTAAGCAGCGTCGAGATAAAGTTCTCTGAATGTGAAAAAGCTCTCCTTGCCACAGTGTGGGCAGTGGAGCATTTCCGCAGCTACATTGGTGGCCAGAAGGTAATAATCGAAACCTGTCACCAACCAGTCACCTTCCTTAACAGTCAGCGACTTAGAGAAGGACGCGTGTCAAACAGTCGCATTGCCTCCTGGATGATGGCCCTGCAGGGGTACGACGTAGAGGTAAAGTATGCGCAGAGTTTCAAGATGCCCCTGGGACGGGGTATCGCTGAATGTCAGCATTGTGACTGTGAAAGCCAGCCAAGTTTCCAGTCCCTCCTGACCACCACACAGACGCTCCCTTCCAACCATCACTACTACGATGAGAATGTCTGCCAGGGCATGGTAAAAGTTTTCATTGACGGTTGCTCCTTCCACCACGAAAGCCAGCTCAGAGCTGGGGTGGGCGTTGTCTGGCCTGAATCAACAGTTGATTCACCAAATCATCTCCAGCTCGGCGCCAAAACAAGTCAGTATGCCGAGGTGGCAGCAGTACTCATTGTGCTCCAGCAAGCTGCCGGAGGCTCGATACTGCAACTCGTGATCTGCTCCGACTCGAATTACGCCCGTCACAGTTTTGTCTCCCACTTCCCTTTGTGGAAAGCGAAGGGGATGAAAAACGCTCGTAACAAAGACGTCAAACACTCAGAGTTGTTTTTGGCGACCGATCAACTGGTGACGAATAAGGGAATGGTGGTGTACTGGAGAAAGGTCAAAGGTCACTCTCAGATAGGGGGCCCCGACAAAGAAGGTAACGATGAAGCAGACCGCCTAGCGAAGCTAGGAGCAGAACAAGGTACACCTTGGGAGTTCCAGGACGACTGGCTACCCCTTTAAAGCCTTATGTGGTGAACGCTATCACCCGTCAACAAGCAAAAACACAGCAGAAGGAACCTTGTAAGGAGAACCAGACTGTGTTCCTGAGCCAAAAGCTAGAGGACTCAGACCTGGTCACCATGCAAGAACAGGATTCTACCTTGAAAGTCATCAGAAAACTGGTGGCTAGCCCTCCCCCAGATGGAGCGCCGAAAGTCCCACGGGGGGAGTCAAAGGAACTACAAGGTTTTTACAGAGAACTGCCAAACTTGAGGCTTGAAAAGGGGTTGTTGGTCTACACCAGTAAAGGTCAGGGACCTGTCCGTTGGGTCGTCCCGACGGACCACAGGGGGGTCATGCTGGCCCATGCCCATGACTGCCCTGTGGGCGGTCATCGTGGCTCCAAGGCCACCCTCCAAACCCTCAGAGAGGTGGTATATTGGCCTGCAATGGCCCAAGATACCACACTTTATGTCCAGAGCTGCCTGACCTGCTGCCAGTTCCAACCTTCTCGACCCATGAACCGAGCCCCCCTCCAAAAGAAAGGGGTCACTTTCCCATGGTCCCACCTTCAAGTGGATTGGATTGGGCCTGTCCCGAAGTCCTCGCGGGGTAATAAATACCTTCTCACTGTCACTTGTTCATTCACCAAATGGGTTGAGTGCCTGCCCGCTCCCAACGACACCGCAGTCACAACTGCAGTTCTTCTGTTGAACCATGTGTTCAGCCGCTGGGGCCTCCCTCTTTCAGTCGATTCAGACAGAGGTACCCATTTCACGTCCAGTGTCATGACTGCCCTGTATGATATGCTGGGAGTTGAGGTTAAATTCCATGTGGCCTACCACCCCCAATCATCAGGACAGGTGGAAAGGGCCAACCGCACCATCACTCACATGCTCAGGAAGTATGTTGGTAGTGGTGGCAAGGACTGGGACATAAAACTCCCTCTAGTGCTCATGGCCATTAGGTCCACCCCTCATCGTTCCATGGGGGTCACCCCCTTTGAGATGATGACTGGGCGAGAGATGACCTTGCCACTTCACCTCCTATACCATCCTGAGGATGTCAGTGTCGCTACCGCCTACACAGCTCACCAGTATGTGACTGACTTGAAGGAACACCTTCAAACTACTTTCTCCTGGGCCCAAAAGAATTTGGAATCCAGTGCAAAGGGGAACAAAGCCTATTACGATCGAACCGCGTCCCACCGAGAGTACGAGGTCGGCAACAAGGTATTCTACTTCAAGTTTGCTCAGCCGACCGGAGTCTCCAAAAAGTTTCTACCACACTGGTCGGGCCCGTACGAGATTGTGCGCAAGCTATCCCCGGTGGCCTATCAGATCAAGGTCCCGAAGCCTAGGCAGCCCCCCACTTACAAGTGGGTCCACGCGAATCAGATCAAGCCATCTCGGCCAGCCACTGACCTAAAACAAAAGACTCCTCCTGAACCTGACGAGGGGGAGGAGCCCTAGCCTCGGAAACAGGATTCCCCGCTAGGATAGAATAACTGCATGCAGCTTACCCCACGCATGCACTAACCCTACCATTACGCCCCTCCCACATAGTAACCATAACTCTAATCTGTTTGCAGGATGAACCTCCTTTGGGTCTTGAGTGGACTCGTCAGCATACAAGTTCTGCTGGCAACGGAGATGGTTGACCCTGGACCCCCAACCGGCATCGTACTGCAGGGGTCACCAGGACTCCTCCTCACCCACTGTAGTCTCACCACCCATCGTATCTATGTGCGCTTAGATCCTTGGGACGCGTATCGTAACCACATACGCCTCCCCCTGAAGATAACAGAGGGTAGACTAAGCAGGACTCAGATCCACAACACTATAGAACATGCAGAACAAGCAACGGCCCATATTCTAGAACAGTTGGACAAGTTCTTGGTAACGGAAAAAGATCTGAGTGAAACGAAGCGACCAAAACGATTTCTTGGGGCTCTGCTCTCAGCAGCGGCAGGAATCGGCTCTCTGTTTTCCATTGGCCTCTCGGCCGCCAACTCAGTCAGTCTGGGAACACTCCGAAGACATGTGAATGAACTCGAAGAAGAAATGCCTGAGATTCAAGAGAAGCTCGGCCGCCAGCAGGGACAGCTGCAAGCTATGGGGAAAACCCTTCAGGGAACTATAGTTAAAGTCAACCTGCACTCAGCTCTACTTAACAGCACTTGGCATGCGTTAGATGCGCTAACAACTATCGTCCAAGATGATATAACCCATGTATGCATAGTCAGAGATTTTATGCAAGATCTCCTCAGAGAGATTAGCTCCTCCGTCAATAGCCTTAGTGCAGGTAGAATCCCGCCCTACTTGGTCCCGCTGACCACGGTAGAGCAGATTCTTAGGGCTGCCAGTACCACAACTGTCCAGCCCTCCCAAGTACATCTAGCGTATAACCTTGGCAGTGCTATCCCAATTTCAGTCAACCCACAGAGCTTAGAGTTGGGGTTCATTTTAAACTTACCAGTCATTGAACAGCATAACATCTACAGATTGAAATCAGTTTTGAATGTTGGGTTCTGGGAACGAGATACACATGTACACCTTAACACACCACCGACCATTGCTTATCACGATGACAATCCATCACTGTACCTTGTCCCCAATCTAAACATGTGCACAAAAATGAAGGACATCCACTGGGTTTGCCCCAGCAACCCTTTTATCAGAGATGTCACCAACTACCTGTGTGGGCTCAGACCCGATGCCCCAGAACAAAAGTGTCAAGGCAGCATGTCTACCAGAGACAATGGTGCCGAGACTAGGGTAGAGAGAGCCGGTAATAAATGGCTCATCAGTACACCTGCCTCCCAGGTAGTGGTCTCTTATGACCGTCACGATACGGCCACTAAGTTAACGCTGCCAAACCAAACAGTATTCCTAACTGTCCCAGAGGGAGCCACAGTACACATTGATGATATAATTCTCCATCATCTCAGTCCGGACAGGTACGACACAGAAATTGAAATCATGGATGCATTTGTCGGACAAAATTTGACCATCGGTGACAACCTCCAACATGAGCTACTGACCGAAGGCACCAAACTGATAAAATTTAACTTAAAACCTGAAGGGCTCACGGCCATGTTGCCTAAGCATTTGTCTGGGCGATCTTACCAAGATCACCCAATCAGTATGGTGGCTTTGGTGCTTCTGCTTAGTGGGTGGATTATCACCGCGGTGATCGCATACATCATGTACAAATACATCCAGAAGCTACAGACCAGATTAGATTCTATTTTAGTGGTGTCACCTCGCTTTGCCAACCACACCTTAAACACACCACGGGCCAATCCACCCCCAAGGGGTGAAGGAGAAGCCTACTAACCCCTTTCATTAACAAACATTCTCTATTCTCCTCTTTTCAATTCTTAGATGTGTTTGTGTTCTTTCATTTTTTTTTTACTGTTATTACATGATAGAAGTGATGATGTGTTGTAGCATGTGATAACATAGTGTTATTAGTTAAGACGTCCTGCCCAGACGAACCTCTGCATAAATGCCCAGACACTAGCCTCTTGACCGGTGCTACATGAACTGTTTGAACTGTTGGACTGTTGAGGACTTTCTCCACGCAGGAAACATGCGGATTATTCAGCCCTTCTGTTGTTCCAAAGACTGGACTCTAACCCACTCTTCGGACCAAAGGGGGGATGTAGGGACTTCACCCACATGTTCTCAAACAAAGGGACATAAAACCAGCAGGGGACAAGGAATGCGCGACAGCAGACAACGGCCGTTAAATCACATCTAGGTGTGATTCCACCCAGACGTTCAAACTCTGGCCTCCCATTGGTCAGTACCTGGCGGAAACCCCAGAAACCCCCGTGACGTCACCGAAGGTTTAAATGCTGCGGTGACCCGCCGCTCTAGGCTTTTTCCCGTGTAACGAAGTACCGCAAGGAGCTCCAGCTTCGCGCAACTAGTTACTATTAAGGGGGCACATCAAACGTTTGAACTAAAGACCTAGGCCGCCGTTAGCTTGCTGGACGAGCATACTGCCCCAAGTTTCTTCTGAACCGCCTGGATCCTGGGGGAAGACCTCCGAGCAATCGCCGCTCCCTCTTCCCCACATCTGCCGCAGTCGTGAGAGCCGCCTTTCTTCACGAGACGACGTCGGACTCCGCCGCCACCAGAGTTAACTCCACCGGTCCTCCTCTCTGCCACCCTTCCAGAGGACGACTCGTTTGTTCCGCTGTAGGACGCTACAGCCGCCCCGCACGCCATCAGATCGACGGATCTATCGCGTCGGCAAGCACGCTTCTATTCAAAGTAAGAGAGCTTTTGTCTGGGCAGAGACTAGAACTAGCGTGAATTTGTGTTGCATATCTTTGAGGACCGCCGCGTCCGGTTATGTTGATTATGTTGATCTTGCTGTATGTTTATTAGTTGTTATAACTAGGCTGTTAGTCACGTATGAACACAACTCTCCATATCCGCGCCCGAGAATCAGTGAGGACACCTGGGCGTCAGTTCTGTTGCCTTCACTGTGGTGCTGGATGTGAGACTGAGTTCATCTTAGACTAACGTGACCAATCGGTCCCCTTTTGCCGTCGTTATCCCTCCTCTCTCTCTCTCCTTTTTCTCTCTCTACTAACTTACACACACGCGCACATACACACACACACACACACACACACACACACACACACACACACCTATACCTACCAACATAACACAGCGGGCCTCCTTTAAGGACCCCGTCATAAACACGAGCGTTCAGACACGAGGGTTCGTAATAGAGTGATTTGTGTGGGCGACGTGGCTGTAGCCATTGTGTGTATACCTGAGGAACACGTGGAAACAGACACACCGTGTCCATTGTCTCACTTGAACGAGCGCGCCACTCGCGACGCCATCCGACGTCACTCGACGCCTCCCCCTCTTCCTCTTAGGCCACACACACACATACACACACGCCCACATACGCACACACCTAGACCACACCCACACACACAGCTTGCCTACACACACGCATAGCCTGTAGCCTACACACACACACACATACACCTACCGTTGCATCCTAAACCATTGAGAGTGTATGTCTGCTGGATTGTTTATTCCTCTGATTTCCTGCAGCTTGAGTGTGTCCCTCTTAGGCTACACACATACCTACACACACACACCTACACACACGCATAGCCTACACATACGCATAGTCTACACACACACATACACACACACGCCCATAGCCTACACATACGCATAGTCTACACACACACCTACACACACACACACACACACACACCATATGCTCATATTAAGCCATTGAGAGTGTATGTCTGCTGGATTGTTTATTCCTCTGAATTCCTATAACTTGAGTGTGTACTATCTATGATTTTCTTTTAATAAATATCCTTGAACTAAAGTAGTTGTTCTGTGGTTGTTTGTGTGCATTCTATTGTGACGCTGAAGCTGGTTATCAGGGCCTGTGCTCGACTTTACGCCTTCGTATTTAACTGATTATTCTACTCCATAAGAGATTTCTATAATCGAGACTAATTGTTTGGTAATTGATCCCTGATTTCAGGGTGGTGCCCCGCAGTTATTATTAATTAATTCACTTTAATTAATAACATAACTATTCTTTCTTCTAGTAATTATTATTCAATATCATTTATCCTAATGTTATTACTTCTCTATTAAACTTGATAATTAATACTTAGTTAACCTACTTATTGATTATTAATACTTAATAATTATCGTCAATTACCAAACCCCTATGTAAATCCCCTACAGTGGACTATGAATCTCTGAGCTCAGTGAGCACCTACCAGTTGTTACAGTTGATGGCAGCGTAGCGGTTCAGTGCTTTCTCATGCGTCGTCGTGTAGTTTCACAGAGGACAAGGACCGTCACTGTCAGACTCCCATCAGACTTTATTTACATCTGCTAATGAAAAGAGGAGAATAATCTCTGCATCAGGCTTCACAGTCACAGCTCAGGATGACACACACACACACACACACCCCCACACTGGAACAAAATAACCTTCACAACACTCTCTGCCTGTTAAACAGTCACGCTGCTAGGATTAGCCACAAGCTAACATGAAGCTATCAAAGTTAGTGAAAAGCTTTTCCGTATCAATGAACTTGTCATGTATCTCACTCAGCATCATCACAGAACATCAGCAGTTGTTGTCTGGAGCAGATCTTCACATGTATGATCAATAAAGTCACCTTTAACCCTCAAATAGAAAGTTATATTAACGGAGCTCAGTACAAGTCAACCTACCACGACACTCCGACAGCAGACTGTTGCCTAGAAACGGGTCAACCCGCCAAGTCTGCAGGGGCTCGTTAGTGCGGCCTTTCAAAATAAGAGCTTCTAACTCATAGATCATAATAAATAAATAGATTTTAAAAAAATAAATAAAGGAGTGAACGACTTCATATTGTAACAGGCAGATAAATAATAATAATAAACTAAGTGTAGTGCAGCTTCCATAATAACAGAATTACAGTTAGTGGAATTACTAACTCCTTAACTCTGTAACAGCAGCAGGTACAAGACAAAGCAGCCAGATAAATAAATAAAACACATTACAGCAGAGTGAGGACAGAGGAAAGCATCAATGTGTTTAGGAATGACTTGTAAACAGTTTATAATGAAAACGATATTGACAATGTACATGGAACATTTTAAGAATATTCACATCATTATTAAACAAAAAGTGTCCAGTGAAACAACAAAGCAGCAAACTAAAGTAGCCTCTATAGATGGACCATGGATCATGAAGGGATTAGGAAACGCCTGTGAAAAGACAAATACACTCTACAGAGAATTTATTAAACAAAGAACTAAAGAGGCAGAAAATAAATGTAAGTATCAGAATAAGTGAACCAATACTATAAAGCTCTGTAGAAAAGAAAACTATAGGACAATATTTAATAACACCAAAAACAACACTAAAGGAATATGGGATATATAAAATGTTATTATCAAAAATGGCTCAACACAATGAAGTTCCCCTCAGTATTTCATTCAGAGTGTCACAGGATATGAAGCTATATGGACCAGGAAAGACTGGGCTCGTAATAGGAGGGTTAGGTGAGTGATAAACACAATGAGGAAACAAAGTCACAAGCTACTAGTTAGTTAACATATGCTTTATGAAAAATAAAGATAAAATGAAAATTCAGCACAATAACTGACTTCATGTTCCACAGTTTCTTTCTTTTTGTTCTTCACAAATGACAAATCAAATTGTTCTCTATCACATATGGGAAATGTCCACATGAGAGAAAAAAATAATAACAAAAATGAGTTTTAATTAATGTTGTTTGAAAGTCTTTGTGGAACAGAGACAAGACTGTTACAACATAGTCATAACGCTCTTCTCTTTATGGCCATACTCACATCACATAAACACACAATTAAACACACTAGTACTGTAATACAATAGTGACTAAAGGAAAACATTTGGTTTTAGTTCTATAGCCTATCAAATGAAATATTTATTTTTACACATTTTAAAACCATAAATTATTTTAGCTTTTTTTTCTGCCATGAAATGTGATGATTTTAGCTGTTTTCCATGAATTACAATACTTTTTGTTTTACTTTTAACCATGAAATATGATTCATTTTGTTTAATCTCTTTTTAACCATTAAACAAATCCTTTAAGTTATCAACTGTGAAACAGTAAAAACCAGTGGTGGACAGTAACGGAGTAAATTTACTTGAGTACTGTACTTATACATATCTAGAGGATTTGTACTTTACTTGAGTATTAGATTTCTTTGGTACTTATTACTCTTACTTGAATAAATTCCCAAGGCAAATATTTTTACTTTTACTTGAGTTAATTTCTAGGAAGGCTGAAAAGTAAGAGTAAGAGTTAGTTGGACGGTGCAGGTTCATTCGGTTACAGTTTTCACGCAGGAGTTAAATGATTGTTAATAAACATCTGCATTACTTAATTAAAGAATTGTTATTTTTATCAACGTTTGCCTGTAATCTCCTGTGGTACCACATAAATACAGCATTGAATTGTGGACAAAGTCATGTCCCCTCAGTGAGGGGAGATAGAAAATGCCTTGCCTGATGTGTGTGGGGGGGCTGGGGGGTGTAAAACATGAAAATGACAATTGCTGTCCTCTTATGATCCCATTCATTTAATTAGTTTTTATAGGTGTTTCTGCAGCTTTATATAACATTGTGGTTCTAAAAGCAGAACATCAGTGCAGGTGGTTTCAAAGAGTTCATTCTCAGAAACAAGAGTTAAAAGGTCCTTAAATTAATTTAGAAAAAATGATAGTATTTCATTGATGTGAAAAATAAGAAATTTACTCTTACTCTTACTCTTACTTAAAGTACATTTAAAAGCATGTACTTTTGGATAGAAAGCAGAAGTAAGCGATCCGGTCGTTTTGGCTAATGCTGCGTTCCACGCAACACACTCGTGTTTTTCTGACCTGTTTTACCTGTGAAAGTCACTATAACGGCCACTCGTAACTTCTGACCTGTGAACTCGTACCAGATCGAACTGGTACGACTTCACAGGTCGGAAAAACACGAGTTACGAGACGCTCTGTTGAACGCACCATAACGTCTTATCAGCCGATGGAGTTAGCAGTCCCCGCCCTCGTCATGGATCTATTGGTCCTCGTCCCTACGTCACCACATTCACGCGCATCCCTTGGCTGCACACACAGCCCTAACTTGTAGGATACGAGAAAAGTTTTCTCCTCGGCTCAGAGCAGAGCAGAGTGACTGACAGACCCGTGTTTCAGACCAAACACTCTATGTAAGTGATTGCTGTCGGAAGATAGAACTATTTAAGACTTATATTAACACAAAAATATCGCTTACTTCTGCTTTAAGTACCTTTAAAAGCAAGTAGTTTTTTACTCTTACTGGAGTAACATGTGGACTGAGCTACTTTTACTTGTAACGGAGTAAATTTTGACCAGTAGTATTTGTACTCTTACTCCAGTACTGGGGTGGAGTACTCTGTCCATCTCTGGTCTCCATCTGTTACAGATATGAGCACTAGTAGCCGACTGCATCACTGGCTTCTCATAACAAGCAATGGAGCAAAAAGAGCAGCACATCTTTATATAAACAGTGTTGGAGCTATTTTTTTATTGTTAGTATTTAGTGCTGTTTAGTTTAGTATTTTGTTTAGTGAGTATTTTGTTTTGGTTATTCTCAATCAATGTATTTTATTTCATTATGATTCAATTTCTATTAGTATTCTAGTTTATTATTTGTTTAGTTTAGGTGTTTCTTGTGTATTATTTGTGTTTTGTTTCATTTGGACACGGTAGGAGGGCACCTGAAGTTATATAGGTAGGCTGTCGGTAAGGGACCAGCATGCACCTGGGTGGGCAGATGTTTTTTTAACGGAGCGGGAGAGGCACAGGAATTTTCTTTGTTCTTTGTTTGCTCGCCTTTTGGTTAAATAAACCACGATTTTTGTTGAAATTGGACATTTGTTTGGACATTATGTTTTTTCTCATCCGAGTACACCACAACCCATGGTGCAACAGTGGCCCTTTGATTTGTATAATTTGAAGTTTGATTTGACACTTTTATTTGTTTGACAATCGGCTACTACATACAGTGTATAATATATAGCCTGTTATTGGTTGTTTTAACTGTGTGAGCAGGCTCCTTCCAAATAATTTATACACCTCATTTGAACGTTGTTATCATCAATTTATTGAAGCACCAGACCAGACTGTACAATGTTCTTAGATTTAATACATTTACACCTGTCAACTTCCACTGCTCACCATTAAGGCAAAGTGCACAGCTGTTAATGTGTGAAAGGAACTTGAGTTGTGATGATGACACATTATAGTTTTGGATTACTTTCACATTCAGTCAGTCCACAGTTGTCCACCACGCTCTCTCTCTCTCTCTGACAGCAGAGGTGTTTTATTTATTATGATTATTATTATTATTATTATTATTATTATTATTAATAATAATAAAGAGGTGTGTCACCTTAGGTCAGCATTAAGATCTGCTGTGTGTTAGAGTAGACCATGGGTTAAACTTACACCGGAATATCCCTTTAAATAAATAATGTGTTACATTAACATTTTTAACACACACAGGGGAAACACACACATGTTCTTCTGACAAGCGGCGGACTGAAGATCAATATTATCATTAGTATTTTAACTGTTTATGGTTCAGTATTAGAAATAAACAGCAGTAAAAACACCAGTCTCTCTACTCAGATTACAGAAGTCACCTCCCCTCCCCCACTTCCTGTTTAAAGTTTACTTCCACTTTCACCCAGCGGTTGTGTCGCAGTTTATTTCGTCGTGTGAAGGTAAGGTGAACAGTCTGAATGTTTTCCTTGTTAACACCTGTCGTTACCTGAGTTCTCTGACCTTCAACTTGTCGTTGTGTTGTTGTTGTGTTATTATAATGTTACTGTAGCTGAGTCAGAGCTGTAACTGTCAAGTCTGGACCGACAGAACCGTGTCCTCCATGTTGTGTGGATGTTTTGGGTAGAAGCGCTGGAATAAGAGCAGAAGCAGAGTTAGAGGATGGTCAGTAGTTGAACACAGAGTGGTTCTTTGTGTGCAGCTCCACTTCCTGATGACTGGAGGCAGCTTTACCGCCTGAATCAGCCTGTGGAGGAGGCGGAGAGGAGCCGCTGCTCTCCCGCTGTCTGAGCCACTAAACGCGGCCTGAGCTGGAACAGCTGGGACTTTATCTGTGGTGAGTTGTCTGTCATTAGATTTACACTACAGGACTGATATGGACTTCTTTTTTGTTTTGTTTTTTATCAAACGGCCTGAAATTAACGGAGGTTGTTTAATACTATGGTATTAACAGTTAAAATAAATTTGAAGCAATTTGGTTGAATTATGGGTGTTTTATTGAATTTAGTAACACTCTTTGTCCCCAGAGGACAACGAGTGTTGATTTCACACCTCATTTATATGAAATAGCCTAATACCTATTTTCTGAGTTTCACAAAACAGAAAATGACCCCAACTGGTTTGACTGCTAAAAAGCACAAAACATAACATTATCACACATATTTGTGTTATAAAACAAATCAACATTAATTTCCAAAACATTTAACATTTAACAGCTAACAGCTAAAAGCTAACGTTTCAGAATCAGTCTTCATTCAGAAACAGTCTGCATGTGTCCTCAGATGCAGGTAGTAATAGTGTGTTGTGTGCACGTGTGCATTGCATTTTTGGCCCATTTTGCCTGTTTTGACATCAGTCTGGCGAGGGCAGAATGCGCACTAACCCTTTATTTTATTATTTTTTCTTAACCTTTATTCCAATCCCTCAATCTTAACCTTCAATCTTAAAAATGTGCGCTCCCGCTAGTGCAAGTGCTGTCCCGATTCTCAGAAAAATTAAGTTGAGGGGCAAGTTTAAGGGTTGTATCGCCCTCAATATTGAGATTTTCCGACACCACCCTTGGGAGCAAGGGCTACCCAGAATGCATTGCGTATTTTCACCAAACCGATCGCTGCAAAGAAATAGAGCAGGTGGGCCAAGTCCCTGAGCAGCGGCTTGCACAATTCGTAAGCAAGACACAAGAATTATCTTTCTTGCAGCTGTTAGTTTATTAACTTTGTTTATGAACTTTAATAAAACAATTTCGGACCACCGTGTAGACAATTGCTTATCAACTTGCCATTTTTACTGTCAGAAGTATGAATTAAGCAATACCGTATACGCTCAAAACTCCCTTACTGTGATAATGAGCCCATATTCCGGACTGATGTGCTTTTACAAAACGGTTACTAATACTGTAGTATTATTCTAACATGTAGTTTTTTGAATCAGAAATCCATATTATCTAATAAATTAGTCCCACTGTAAAAAAAAAAAAAATATATATATATATATATATATATATATATATATATATAGTATAATCTGGTGACTGGGTTGTAGGTCTGCATGTTACGGAGCCCGGGATATGACATGCAAGAAAAAAAAACCCGACCCGCGCATCACTATTGGCTACACTTGGACATTGTATGTTAAAACGAATGACCAAAGGGGTTATTCCCCGGCAAATCGCACCCTGGGCTACAATTTATTTCAGAATTGTGTGAGTGCAGCCGAGAGTGGGGATTTCAGAACCACGGATAGCGCACGTAAAAAGATTTGACAACCTTTTAAATGTGTTTGCTGCAAGCAAAATTATACATAATAAATGAAGACAGTGACATATTTCTAATAAAAAACAATGAGTTGAATGTTCATTTCAGCGAATTTCAGAAATGTGCGAGTGTGGCCGGAGAGCGGGCAGAAGTGTTGATATACAGTGGGTACTAGTTTCAAATGGACGTTTCCCTCACGGAAAGCGTGATTCACGCGTTGCATGAAATTGTAGGTCACACTGTAGCCCCTAGGTGGAAGCATCGTACTGAGATGCAGCTCAAAAGATTTTGGGATAATTCCACGCAGGGCCGGCTCTACGCAGGGGCAAGAGGGGGCGGCGCCCCCTCAAATAAATGTCTTGCCCCCTCAAATCCAAATTTTAGAAGTTGAGAAAGCGATATTCCAAACACAGCACACCACACACATTAAGGGTCAACCCTCCGGTCAGAAAACTCAGAAAGAGATCCGCGGCATCAGCAGCGAATAGGGGTGTCGTTGTAGCTACTCTTTCGGGTCTTTTTCCAGAATGGACAATGAGAGCGACGTAATTTTTTTTTTAATGAAAGCGGGACACTTCAGCCTTTACAACGATCCCATCGGTGTGTGTCTGTGTGTCTGTGGCTCCGGACGCCGAGCAGTCAAGCTGCTGTCCAATAGGGACCCGTGTGCTGTCACATGACGGGCTGTGAGCGGCGGTCACATGATCGTTTAAACATGGCTGCTCTATTGCTGGCTGTGGCCGGCTATGAGCGCTACCGTCTTTGCTATCGACTATCAGGAAATCTCCCTTGCGCGTGAATGTCTGTGTGAACCTCATGTAATGCCAGGGCTGCACCGTGGCTCTCTGTGCTGTGCCGAGAAGTGGCTTGCCGCGAGCAGCATGCAGAGCTCAGCAAGCAGGCACTCCTCCGCACAACACCGGCTTTCCACACACAAGATGACTTTTGATTGAAACGGCCACGGTTGTCAGCCCCAATAATCGTAAATATTGAACATGCGCAGAACGTTTTCCGAGCCGATGGTCGGGGGAATTTTGACTCTTAACACACTACAAGAGAATCTTAATAATCTTAAGAGCTTAAGATAATCTAATATATAATATAATTATCTTTATGTGTGTGGCAGGCTTTAGTGAAACAGTGTCACTGATCTGATTCTGTCAGACAACAGAGATGGCGACACCTGTGAAGGAGGAGCTGCTGCAGATTTTGATGAAGTTGGGGAGAACTGAGCTGCACCGCTTCCAGTGGTACCTGCAGAATGCTGACTTACTGGATGGTTTCCCTGCCATCCCAAAGTGTGAGCTGGAGGATGCAAGAAGAGAGAAAACGGTGGACTTGATGGTTGGCATGTACACTACTGAGAATGTTCTGCAGGTGGCAAGGTTCATTCTGAAGAAGATTGGAATTAATGAAGGTCAGTCATGGAAAGTGCAGCCAGTGTTTTACCTTTGTTAAATCTCTTGGCTTTGTAACTATTTCCACACAGAGGACAAAGTCAACTGGGTTGGTCCTGCTACTCCTCATGATTAATGATTCCCTTTCCTCCAACAGGACAAGACCCGTCAGCAGCAGCAGCAGCAGGTAAAGTTCAGCACCTTTTGTGAGGGAATGTCACAATTCACGGTTCTAGTCATCACCATGACTACATGACTCTAGATTCAAATATTTCTGTGTGTTTACATTCATTTACTATGACCTGTTGTTACGAGGACCTTTACCTTACTGTCCTATTACCTGTTGTTTATTCATTCAGAAGCTCTTTACAAATGCCAGCCTAAACTCAAAAACAAGCTGAAGGAGAAGTTCCAGTGTGTGTTTGAGGGCATCGCTAAAGCAGGACACCAAACCCTTCTGAACCAGATCTACACAGAGCTCTACATCACAGAGGGAGGGGCTGGAGGAGTCAATGACGAACATGAGGTCAGACAGATTGAAACAGTGTCCAGGAAACCAGACAGACCAGAAACAACCATCAGACAAGGAGACATCTTTAAAGCCCCACCTGGAAGAGACCGACCTATCAGAAGAGTAATGACAAAGGGAGTGGCTGGCATTGGGAAAACAGTCTTAACACAGAAGTTCACTCTGGACTGGGCTGAAGACAAAACCAACCAGGACATACACTTCACATTTCCCTTCACCTTCAGAGAGCTGAATGGGCTGAAAGAGAGAAAGTTCAGCTTGGTGGAACTTGTTCATCACTTCTTCTCTGAAACCAAAGAAGCAGGAATCTGCAGGTTTGATCAGTTCCAGGTCGTCTTCATCTTTGACGGTCTGGACGAGTGTCGACTTCCTCTGGACTTCCACAATACTGAGATCCTGACTGATGTGACAGAGTCCACCTCAGTCAACGTGCTGCTGACCAACCTCATCAGTGGGACACTGCTTCCCTCTGCTCGCCTCTGGATAACCACACGACCTGCAGCAGCCAATCAGATCCCTCCTTACTGTGTTGACATGGTGACAGAGGTCAGAGGGTTCACTGACCCACAGAAGGAGGAGTACTTCAGGAAGAGGTTCAGAGATGAGGAGCGGGCCAGAGGGATCATCTCCCACATCAAGACATCACGAAGCCTCCACATCATGTGCCACATCCCAATCTTCTGCTGGATCACTGCTACAGTTCTGGAGGAGCTGTTGAAGACCAGAGAGGGAGGAGAGCTGCCCAAGACCCTGACTGAGATGTACATCCACTTCCTGGTGGTTCATCTAAAACTGAAGAAGGCCAAGTACGATGGAGGAGCTGAGACAGATCCACACTGGAGTCCAGAGAGCAGGAGGATGATTGAGACTCTGGGAAAACTGGCTTTTGAGCAGCTGCAGAAAGGAAACCTGATCTTCTATGAATCAGACCTGACAGAGTGTGGCATCGATATCAGAGCAGCCTCAGTGTACTCAGGAGTGTTCACACAGATCTTTAAAGAGGAGAGAGGCCTGTACCAGGACAAGATGTTCTGCTTCGTCCATCTGAGTGTTCAGGAGTTTCTGGCTGCTCTTCATGTCCATCTGACCTTCATCAACTCTGGACTCAACCTGATGTCACAGCAACAAACAACCTCCAAGAAGACTGAAACAACAGGAGTCAAATCTGCAGAGAGAAACTTCTACCAGAGCGCTGTGGACGAGGCCTTACAGAGTCCAAATGGACACCTGGACTTGTTCCTCCGCTTCCTCCTGGGTCTTTCACTGAAGACCAATCAGAATCTCCTACGAGGTCTGATGACTCAGACAGGAAGTGACTCACGGTCCAATCAGGAAACAGTCCAGTACATCACGAAGAAGATTGAAGAGACTCGCTCTGCAGAGAAAAGCATCAACCTGTTCCACTGTCTGAATGAACTGAATGATCGTTCTCTAGTGGAGAGGATCCAACGGTTCCTGAGCTCAGGAGATCTCTCCACATATAAACTGTCTCCTGGTCAATGGTCGGCTCTGGTTTTCATCTTACTGTCATCAGAAGAAGATCTGAACATGTTTGACCTGAGGAAATACTTTGCTTCAGAGGAGGCTCTTCTGAGGCTGCTGCCAGTGGTCAAAGCCTCTAACAAAGCTTTGTAAGTAGAGATAGTTGGATTCATTCATCATTACATAAAAACCCTTCTGTCTTTTCAACAGGACAGAAAATAAACTCCTTTATTCTTTAATTCCTCATGATCATTTCTTCAGACTGAGCAGCTGTAACCTCTCAGAAAGAAGCTGTGAAGCTCTGTCCTCAGTCCTCAGCTCCCCGTCTTTTAATCTGAGACACCTGGACCTGAGTAACAACGACCTGCAGGACTCAGGAGTGAAGCTGCTGTCTGGTGGACTGGAGAGTCCACACTGTAGACTGGAGACTCTCAGGTGAGGATCCATCCAGCTGTTTATCTGATGCCACTTGAACACAGCAGCAGGTGTTGACAGAGGGTCCCTGTGTGTTGTTGTGTGTGTTCAGTCTGTCAGGATGTCTGGTCACAGAGGAAGGCTGTGCTTCTCTGGCCTCAGCTCTGAGCTCCAACCCCTCCCATCTGAGAGAGCTGGACCTGAGCTACAATCATCCAGGAGCCTCAGGAGTGGAGCTGCTGTCTGCTGGACTGGAGGATCCAGACTGGAGACTGGACTCTCTCAGGTATGGAGAGGCTGCTGCAGCCACACACACTGTCTGATAGAGGAGGAGGAGCTGGAACATTTCCTATGGCCCCATTCACACACACCTGGTATTAACATCTGTCTCAGGTGATCCAGGCATTGATGACATCAGATCCCATCACTCAGACCATATCCACAGGTGGTGTAGGCCACAGTGAAGCTCCGCCCACTCCACTGACGTCCTCTGTCTCAGTCTGACTCGTCCCAACACAGTTTATACTGAAGCCAAAATCTCAGAGTGTTTCAAACATGAGCTGTGCAGCTTTCATCAGTCACAGTGATGAACTACTGGGATCCGGAGTTTCTCCTCATGACGACTTCAGTGTCTCATCATGACTCACTGTGTCATATTCAGGAGAAGAGATGTCAGTGATGAAAGCAGCTGTTGGCAGCTGTGCTCTGAATCTCTCCAGATGTTTGGATCAGACTTTATTTCAGAGTGTATCAGGAAACATTTCAGCTGCAGCTGGTTGAACTGCTCCTGAACCAACAGAGTGTTTGACCTGAACAGTCCCAGAGACTGTAGACACCTGTTGAGTGTGGACACACTAATAACAACACAGCAACAAGATGAAGTATTTCCTCCTCGTCTCCTCCTGTTCTGTATCATCACTAGGTAAAGACTCCAGCTCCTTCTTAGTGTTCATCCATACATACAAGCCTCCATGTGAACACAGTGATAAAACAGTGTGTGTGTGAGAGCCATGTAATGTCCATGTGTGCATGCTGCCAGAGAAGGTGCTGCTCTGACCCCCCTCCTCCTTTCAGGGTGGAGCCTGCTGGAGTCCCATGGTTGACACCAGGTCTGAGGAAGTGTAAGTCTGTTTTTACTTTGATTCATGGAAACGAGGGATGCACATGTTTAACCTTTTAACCATTAACAAGAGCTTTGACCGATTAATACTATCAGTTATTTATTTATTTAATTATCATCTCCTTATGTTGACAACTCATGGGGGCGTGTCGACACGTGCAGATTTCCACGTGCCTTCAATCATATTTCGCAGTAAAAAGTTTCACAGGAGGGCTGACAGTATGTGCAGCAGCTGCCATGAAGGAAAATCAGATCATAAATGTAGCTACACAGCAGGCCCGTGCAGAGACCTTTGGAGGGGCAGGTGCTCAAAAAAAAGGCATAAAAACTATATATATATATATATATATATATATACATATACACGTATATGTATATATATATATATATGATCATAATGATGATGAGAAAAGAAAACACATTAACTAAATGTACCGTCTTTGCTGAGATTCAAACCCCTACTAGAGAATGGTTCTGCTTACTAAGGTAGATGCTTTACCAGGTGAGCTATCAGTCATAATGTTACAAAGTGACTACCGTCATTAAGAGGTTGCCGGCGATAAAACAGCATGCCCCAACCGACTTTTATCTTGATCACATCAGCAGGACTGCATCTTCACGCAGCGGTCGCAGTCACCTCGGTCCGACCGTTGTGGCATTTGCCCACATCCCCCTATGGCCAGTCCGTCACCACTCCCGTTTCATAGCGTAAATGCAATATTGTTGCTGTAACATGTAATCTGTCGGATTTTGGCGCCGAGCCCGTCTCTAGCTGCAGCGGGGGCACGTCGGGGCACGTCTTGGTGCATGATGTGACCAAATTGAGCCTTTCATTTCATTTAGAAATAAATAAAAAATTATTACTATTTGTAAAATGTTATTCTTGAAGGGCTACTGACAGGCCTTCACACAAACACACATACACACGCAAAAAAAAAATAGCCCCGACAAAAGGGCACTTTGGGCATCAAGGAGCCAAGGGGCAGGTGCTTCAGCACCCTCCACCCCCCCTCTGCACGTGCCGGCTACACAGACATAGATGTGCATCACCTGTAACAACGGCGCTGAAAAACAATGAAAAAAATTAATAAAAGAGGATGCCGATGCAGCTCTCCTGCAGCTCCACAGAGGAGCTCTGCTGTTCCTTCAGTGTGGTGTTTGGCTGCACTTTGTATAAAACAGTTCAACAATGGACGATCTAACCTCCATATGAGCGATCAGCTGAGACAGAGCACGTGTGCATTTAAAGGGATAGTTCAACATTTTGTCAAATTGGCCCATTGCCATAATCCCTATCGTCATAGCAGTAGGTTCGTTACCTTTAATTGTCGGTGCAAGATATTTTTAGAACAGCGGAGCAGAGCCGTGAGCTGCTCAGAGCTACGCTACGGAGGCTGGGATTTCTTGGTTTCCCTCATCAAACTCATCATATACACAATCCAACAACTCCACAACGCTCTGGTGGACAAGTTGTGACCTGCACATTCACCACACTATGAGATAATAACACAACGTTACCACACAGAGTTGTTTTAGAGGGAAATTCATGCAAAACCGCTGATGCGCGTTGCATTCAGGGACAGTTTTTCATCAAGGAGTCTCTGTATTTCCCTCTAAAACAACTCTGTCTGGTAACGTTCTGTTATTATCTCATAGCGTGGTGAATGTGCAGGTCACAACTTGTCCACCAGAGCGTTGTGGAGTTGTTGGATTGTGTATTTGATGAGTTTCATGAGGGAAACCAAGAAATCCCATGAGCCTCCGTAGCGTAGCTCTGAGCAGCTCACGGCTCTGCTCCGCCATTCTAAAAATAGCTTGCACCGACAATTAAAGGTAATGAACCTACTGCTATGACTATAGGGGTTATGGCAATGGGCCAATTTGTCAAAATGTTTAACTATCCCTTTAATGGCAAAAAAAAAATAATAATTGGAGCGTCATAATCTTATTGGTTAACGGTTATTATTACACGGCTCTATTGAATGCTGCTCTCTGATTGGTCCAGCGCTGCGTTCTGCGGTCTGTTATTTCTGAATAATGACCGTCGTCAAGTATAACAGACCGTTGCTAGGGACGCCGCTCTGATCAGCGCAGCACAGAAAAGAGAAACTATGCGGGATATTTACCTTATATTTCATTTTTACCGTCATTAAACAGCTTCGGACTAATAGTGATGTTAGATAAATGACGTGTAACTTGTTACAGAGAGAGTGGAGGCTCCTTCACATCGCTGCTGGAAACCAAACCTGCTGATCAGAGCCTCTGACCCGGTGTCACAGCTCTCCTCTCGTCTCTGTGGCACCGCGGCTCCGCGACACATACGCACCCCGTAAACAGTAAAGTTATCTCTTGTTTATGACAGATACGACTACACACAATACACACAATACACACATCGTAACACGTGTATGGTCATCTATCGATCCACTGATTGATTATCAAAGGCTTCAAATGCACGAACGGGAGGAGGCTCGGCAAAACAGCGGAAGTGACCGGTCTTGCAGATTCGCTAAATTATGCAATTTTAAATCAATGAAAGTCGTATTTTGATCAGAATTATGTTTCAAATTAATTATTTCACTCGTAAACCGTGTAATAAGCGGGATAATGTACAGTTGGTCGGTTGTTATGGAGAAATAAACCCCTTCATGTTGAATGAAACCCCTCCGCTTCGCGTCGGGGTTCCATACAACCTGTCGGGGTTTATTTCTCCATAACAACCTCCGAACTATACATTATCCCTTACATAATCGGTTAACGAGCGTCGGTTATCAGTCAGAAAAAAATTTCAAAATGTGCATCAGTAATGGAAACAAAGCAGCACATTCAACCATCTTCACACTGTCACATCACTGACCTCATGAGTCTTCATCAAACTGTCAATAACTGATCAATGATCAATAACTGCAGCTGTGTCTTGTTCTCTCCATCAGATTCCTGTCCACTCACAATCGACACAAACACAGTGAACACAAAGATCAAACTGTCTGACAACAACAGGAAGGCAACATGGGTGGTGGAGCATCAGTCATATCCTGATCATCCAGACAGATTTGACGAGTGTCCTCAGCTGCTGTGTTCAACTGGTCTGACTGGTCGCTGCTACTGGGAGGTCGAGTGGAGAGGAATGGTTGATATATCAGTGAGTTACAGAGGAATCAGAAGGAAAGGAAACAGTAGAGACTGTTGGTTTGGAATGAACGATCAGTCCTGGAGTCTGGACTGCTCTGATGTTGTTGGTTACCACGTCAGGCACAATAGAAGAGAGACACATACCTCCTCCTCCTCCTGTGTCTCTAACAGAGTAGCAGTGTATGTGGACTGTCCTGCTGGCTCTCTGTCCTTCTACAGAGTCTCCTCTGACTCACTGATCCACATCTACACCTTCAACACCACCTTCACTCAACCTCTGTATCCTGGCTTTGGATTCTGGTCCAGTTCTGGTTCCTCAGTGAGTCTGTGTTGAGTGAACCAGAGTCTCCTCCTGTCAAAGAAACCTTCTCACTGTTGAACAGACAGTTCAGTCTCTACACGTCTGTCTCTGTCTCTCACTCACGTCGTCTTCACAGGACAGAGATGAACACAGTTTAATAATGAACTCATCAGCGTCATGACAACAGAAAAATCACTGGGACCTGAAAAACAAGAAGAAGTTTATGAGAATCACTGAGAAGAGTTTAAAAAATCAACTGATTTAATCCATGAATGTAAATAATCTGATGTGAAATAAACAACAACGTGATTTAAAAAAGAATCAGTAAATAAATAAATAAACAAACATATAGACCACTCTTAGCAAGAGTTGCGAACGCTTACTGGTGGCAGAAAAATAGCGGAAGTAAGCAGCAAATACACACGGAGGTACAGTCGGAAAGAATAGAGAAAATAGAGAGAAAAAAGAGGGGAAATGTCCTGTTGTGTCGTTGGATGTCAAAACCGAAATGCAAAGAAAGATAACCAGCTTGATTTTTACCGTATTCCGTCGTCGAAGACGCCATTTGAGGCAAATCGAAGACGTCTATGGTTGCAAGCAATAAAACGGACAGACTGGACCGATGAAATCATCAGAAATTCTCGGCTCTGCAGTGCTCATTTCATATCAGGTAAGGTTTTGTCCACTGTTTATCACACACAAACATGTAGTCAGTGAGGATAAGTAGGTTACGGCAGCAATGGGCATCCCCGCTATTTCGTGCCGTGTTGACCCAAGTTAGCAGTCAACGATTAGCAACAGCTAACTGCTAACTCGGAAGCTATCATGTAAACAAACCAGATTGCCCCCACGCTGGTCATATTTGCGACATCTCTGCACCGTGACTGACCACATGTTTAATAAACAGTCTTACAGGAGAGTCAAGCATGGATGCAGAAAATCCAGACTTTGTCCCCCCATTGTTCTGTTACAGTAGGCAAAGTCAGTGTGTGGATGCGGCCAAGAAATTGGACAGTTAACGTTACCCTTCTCACTTTTTTGCCATCATTTTTCCTTACCAAGAGTGTTAGGATATCTTAACAAATATTTCTATGTGTTTTGGTTTTAGGTTAAATAGGAGAAGAAAGAGGGCTGAAACAAGCTGCATGTCCTCTCCCCACCTACATACCTGTCTGGCTGACACAACAAGCTCTCTCACAGCAGCTCAACAGTCCTCCACCACGGAACCAACAACAGACTCGGAGCATCAAGAGCCGTACACGTAAGAGTTTCACACATGCTTGTTAGGCCAGGGACCCTATTTTTGTGACCATGCAGTATTAAAGATAGCTCCGTAAACCACCTATGCAGGACAGTCTGAGTAGTTCAAGATTGCTTTTTTGTCCAGTAATCTTGTTTAACCTTTTTGCCAAGGCATGATTTTTTTTCTCATCATGCATTGTATCATCTCTCTCTCAGTTAAAAAAGATGCCATGATCCCTCAAGCCACCTACAATGAACTCAAAGTCCAGCATGATCGGCTTCAGGCAGAATGTGTCAACTTGCGCAAAACATGCAACGCACTCAAAGAGGAGAACGAGCAGCTGAAGGAGGCACAGCAGGAGATTCTCTTTCAACTCAATCAGAGTCAAAGCTCAACTGCTCCTTTTCTATACTGGACTGACCACTATCATTTTTGAGTGGTTGCTCTCAAAACTGAAAGATAGTGTAGTGATGATGTATGGAACTTTAAACATGGAAGATCACTTGTTAGTAGTTTTGATGAAGCTGCGCTTGGGCCTAAGAAACAGGGACATTGCCTTTAGATTTAGTGTAAGAGAAACTGTCATCTCCAGTATTTTAAGAAAATGGCTCCCCATAATGGCACAGACATTAAAACCAATAATCAAATGGCCATCCAGGGAGTGTGTACTTAGGAAAATGCCAAAATGTTTTAAGAGAAAATATAGGCAATGCCACTGTATTATTGACTGCACAGAGATTTTTATTGAGAGACCTAAGAATCTCACTGCTCGAGCACAGACACGGTCGAACTATAAACACCACAACACAGTTAAATATTTAATTGGTATAACACCAGCAGGAGCAATTTCTTTTTTGTCGTCAGGTTGGGGAGGTCGTGTTTCTGACAAAGAAATAACAGCAAAGAAACAAGAAACAGCTCTCTGCTTATGAAGTTGACACATCAAGAAGACTGTCAAATGTGAGAATACATGTGGAACGAGTCATAGGTCGATGGAAAACCTTCAAAATATTATCCTACTGGACGATATGGTGATGGTTTGCCGAGCATTAACAAATCTTAGTGTAGTGCCCAAAAGATAGATGCAGCTTATCATTCACAATGTGAAAAAGAAAGTGCCTGGTTTTATTACCACATTATTATTTTAGTTGAATCTACTGCCCAGTGTTTTAATTGTTGAATTGTTTTACTAAAGTTGACACAAGTCCTCTGTGTATGTTATGGTGTGACAAATGAACTTTGACTTCAACAGTAAGAGAAAAGGTTTAAATAAAAGTCCACAACACTCTTTAACAATGAATTGAATGACATCTGATGCATGAATAAATGATGATTTAAATTGTACAGAAACTACTTTTTTACAAACAATTCCTTTCAAATTAACACAATATTTAGGGTGGAAGAATAGAACAGAATAAAATGTGTATTGGATATATACAGATAGATAGACAGAAATAGATTTGCATGTGTTATAGTAGAGTGTGTGTGTACTAGTAAGTTGTTAACATGTCAGTTTGCAAGTTTAACTGTGAGATGCTTTTAACCATTTACATCATGTCCATGTGGGCCTCTTCAGCCTTTTAGATCCTGCACTGCTCGCAAAGCCACTTACACGACCTTCTTTTAATCTGGACACACTTGTAGTGGAAGCGACTTTTGCACTTTGCACAGTGAATTATCTTTCCGTAGTCTGGCCTGTTGCAGTGCAGACAGTACAATGTGTGTTCATCTTGGAGGCTGGGATCCATGCTCCGGGTCAATAGCTCTGGCAGAAGATGGTCAAGGAAGAGTTGTTCAGCCTTGGGCACGGCTCTCAGTAGCAAGTCATCATCTCTCATAATTCGATTGATGACCATGTTCTGTTTAGTCCAGACTACAAAGTCACTGTAGGAGACATCACACACGAAAATCTGCAGCTGGACCTGAGAATAGTACGGATGGTTCCTCTTCAGCTTTCCATTTGTGTCCAGGCAGAACTGTGAGTCTTCGCTGCATCCAGTTAGTCCCTCTCTGTATTTATATGGGCACTTAATCTCCAGGGTTCCCCTCCCACAACATACACAGTTCACAACTCCATCAGGCAATGCACCTAGATATAAGTGGTCTGGGCGAACAACAAGACCAGAGAGTCTGGCAAAGAAATTTGTGTGATGTTTCTTCATTTTGTCTGTGTAATATTTCCTTGCTCTGTCCTCCATGTCCCTCCCCCAGAGTATGGCTGGTGCTTGTAAATCCTGTTGATTGTACTTCATAATATTTTGAGTGTAACTATCTGTAGGCTCTCCAGCTGTGCACAAACGGTGGAAGGATGTGCCTGTTATTCTGCCTTCTCTGTGTTTGTGCCAGGCTCTGCATTTTGATTGCTCCCTGGTGGTCATCTCCAGGGTAAAGGTAAAGGTCAGTGTTGGGTATAGTTACTTTTGAAAGTAGTTAATTAAGTTACAACGTTACCATCAATTAAAAGTAATCAGTTACGTTACTGCGTTACCTATGAATAAAACGCGTTAGAGTACTCATGCGTTACCAAAAATTAAAAGCCTTTTGCAGCGCCTCGCACATGCTTGCAACTTAACAGACAGACACACAGCCTCTTTTAAATGCACTGAGTCCTGACGAATAACATCAGTCATCCAACCAAATTAACTCTACAGGATAACATTAACAGGAAAGACAGTCAGAAATATGCCACATAGCGGGTTTTTTTTTTTGTTTTTTTTGATCGCAGAACTGATCAAAATTCAGGAGTTGCCGTGAATCCCTCTCAGCGGCTTCACTGCTCGATCTGTCTGTCGGTTTGAACGGAGGACTCGCGTGTGGAGAGGAGGGAGGCTGGCGAGACGTGAACGCCCTGCCTTGTTGTGTGTAATAAAAGTTTTTAAAAAATGCAGTTGAATGTACTGGTACAGTATGACACTGCTGCTACGGCAGCTATGGAGTAGAGATCGGGGCTGGACCGGGGGAGAACTGAGCTGCCGCTCGCCGAGAGGGAGCTGCTGAAAGCGGGCAAGCACTGAGAGACGGGCTGCACTGTTGCTGCTGGAGAAGCAGGTCCGTACGTGGAGCTGATCCATGTAAATGGGCCCTTAAATTGGATGTGGATTTTTTTTGCGGTCGATAGAAGCTTATCACCAACGCAGAGTGTGCATTTTACCGTTATGTTCTTGTCCTTTTCGCCGGCGAATTGAAACGCACGCGCACACACACACACACATAGGTAACGTAGGTCAGCGGTGTGTCGGCTGACACATCCGCAGGTTGCACAGTAGTCTACTGTCTGACAAAAAGCAGGCTGCAGTCGGGATTTTTCTTTCCTTATCCGGCGAAAAGTAACAGATTACTTTTTTTTAAAAATAACTAAGTTACTGATTGCTCAACTCACGAAACTAACGCGTTACGTTACACGTTACACGAAAAAAGTAATTAAAGTACTCTAACGCGTTACCCACAACACTGGTAAAGGTAAAGGTACTTTATTTGTCACATATACAGCTAGTACAGTGAAATTCTTTCTCTGCATTTAACCCATCCCTGAGGAGCAGTGGGCAGCCACGGTGCAGCGCCCGGGGACCAACTCCAGATTATGAGCATTTTAGCACCTTTTTACTCTTTCTTTGTGTATTGAATGACATGTTATTTATTTAATGCGTGTTATTGTGTGATTTTATGTGGTTTTATGTGGTGAAGCCAAAGACACATTTCCACACTGTGGACAATAAAGGAAAGATTAAGATAAAAAAGTTTATAATACTTACCTCTAATCCAGACAGTAGCATATAACTGTGGAGAACAGTGAAAAACAGACTGAAGTCTACACAATGATTCAGGAAATATATACGTAACTATAGAACTGTTAGCAGACGAACTGTGTGAATATACATGTCAACATAAAGAGGTCAGAAAGTAGTAGTCCGTTACATACAATATTCACCTGTTAGTAAAAATGGAAACAGTTTCAACTAAACACTGATTCCTTATTATGATTAAAACAAATGAAGCACAACATCAGTGACTGTAAGTTTAACACATCTGACTTTACTGAACATTATCTTTGTTGTTTGACAGTGTTGTCACTGATGAAAATTCATGGTTCAAAGCCCCATGTGGTTCCTGTAAAAGTCTCATTACTCATCCATTTAATCCACTAGCATAGCATTCATGAACACGCAGCATCAAATCCAGAACGCCGTTGGCTCAGCCCAGAGGCATGATGGGAGTTCCACTACTGCCATATTCAGTGGGCCACATAACACGGAGGTCACCCCGAAAGTCAGCAGCTTTTTCAGTGAATGTGACGGACGAGCAGCTCTGATAGTTGTAATAAAAACTCTTCTAATCTCTGACATGCACGCTGCTCTGCAACAGACTCTACTGTGCATCATTAATAGTAGTGAATAGTGAACTCACCTCTCTCTGCTGCTCTATTGGCTCCTTACATCCTTTCCTCGGCAGATCAAACGTCCTGTCGTCACAGCAATATATGATACTAGTCGTAGTGTTTGATTGAAGATGATTGGCTGGCTCCTACCTTAACCCATAAGCTTCTCCTGTAACTACTATACTCATGTAGTCTGTAGGTTACAGTTATTATGGTTATTCAACAGTGGACTGACTGTGTTCCCAGTCATGTTGCTCAGACTAGAGCCAGAAACCACTGAACTCTGAAACACAGTGAAGTGAGCCTGCAGTCCAGCCTGGTCATGTGACCTTCTACCTGAACACACCACTTTCATGAGTGTTCATTCATGTTCATGCCCTGACCCCTTGTGGTTGTTAGTTAGTACCACGTTACATTGATAATAATATGAACAGGTGAGTGTTAAATGTTCACTGTTTCAGGTCTGAATCTCATCACATAATACATCATTTATTATCATTTAAAAACATCATTATAAACCAAAGACTAGAAATGAAGTCATGTGTCAATTTGTTTTTTGTTTCTTGACTAAATGAAAAATGTATCTCTAATAAACATAAGTCTGTGATTTACTTTCAAACCAAAAGAGAATAAGATATTTTTGATGCCACAATCAAGCGATGAAATTCAATTGCAAATGCGGCCTCTTTGTTTTGTTTTTCTTTTAAAATCTTTTTATAAGTATTTATTATGAAACCAGAAACGATATTCATATGGGTGTATCTGATTTTTAATTCTAAACCAAAGACTAGAAACAAAATCATTTGGTCAATTTGGTTTTTGTTTCTTAACAGAAATAAAGAAAATCCAAAAAAAGAAGAAGAAGAAAAAAAAAAAGAATCTTTATAATTATTCCTTTCATTTCATTTCATTTTTTATTGAACCTTTATTTATTCAGGTACTCTCATTAAGATATGGTGTCTCATTTGCATTCTCATTTGACTGAGACAGTAGCTCAGTGCACACACAGGTAGAGGACATCAAGAGTGGAAAATCGAAATAAAAGAAACTGTCAAACACCAAAGATGGACCATTTTAGTTTTTTCTATTCTGATGCCAAAAGGTTTTTTCCATTTTCAATTTGAAACAGCAGATTTACAGGTTTTTTCCTTTATAAAAATAACAAATATGAATTATCTGATGATACCCAGACCATTTCAGTCTTAGAAACCCATCAGCTGTGTAGCCGACCATCTTGGTAAATTAATAAACTTAATACTAATAGATCAATACTCAGAGTTGTGTATCAGTGTTGGTGGATGTGACTGTCTCTGTGGCATACAGAGCCATCAGTGGGTTAATATACCTACATTATTAGTATTATTTACATGTTTAATATGATTTACATTCAGTACAGCTCATGTTTAGAGTGTGGTAATAATTGTCTGTGTGTTTATGGTGAGAAAAGAGTGGTTTATTGTTTGAAAAATGTAATGTTATCTAGCAGTATGCAGTGTCTAACTCCGACCAGCAGAGGGCGCGTCCGCTACACGGTGTGTTCAGGAACAAGGAAGTCGCGCGTGAATACGTTCAGTGACTGAGAACACACACTTGAGTCTGAAGTTTCCGTATGTGTGTGTGGCGAACTGTGATGATAAAATACATATTTTTGCTCTTTGCAGGTAAGAATGGAGAGTTAGAATTGTGTAACGAGTGGGTGAATGTGTTATGTGCTGGTTTATTATCCCGTTCGGACGTTATGTGCTATTGTTTATGGACGTTACTCAGCCAAAGTACCGTACGGAAAACGGCTAGCCTGTAGTTAGCACTGGTTGCGTAGTTACCGCGAGCAACAGGAAAACTATGAGCCGGTCTAAAGAGTGCTGCTGTGTGACTGCTCGCGGAGTTCATAGATAAATAAATAAATAGGTTAAAATAGATATACATGATTGAGTTGATTAATTTGACAATGTTTAGACATGATTGATACGGTGTGTTTGCTAAATAAGTTGATATATTGAATATACATGATGAAACTGGTCTGGAATAGTGATACAACAGTCACATGATCTATTGTTTTGATGTTGCTACAGATGTTCATGATTTTTCTGTGTTAGAATATCGAATATGTTCAGTGAATGAGAACACACACTTGAGTCTGAAGTTTCCGTATGTGTGTGTGGCGAACTGTGATGATAAAATACATATTTTTGCTCTTTGCAGAACAAAATAAAAGACATTCAAATTAAATGTGTAGTGGAGGGCAGCTTCACTCTGCACCACGCTACATCTCTGACCTTTGTGTAGAGTCTGTGTGAACGCTGCCTGAATCCCTGTAGATCAGCTGTGACACATGGGAAGATGTGCTGGCTGATGAATCCAGGTGGACAGCATGTGATGTAGCAGCAGCAGCTGTGATGAGCCTCTGTCATGAGCCTTCATGGAGCTCACAGGTCGTCAGCATCGATGAAGGAGAAGCTGTTAGTGAAGAAAACTCCAGTCAGACCATGGTGAAGCACACTGATGTTTCCACAAGCTGACCTCCTGCTTTTAACAGCTATTTACTTGACTTTTCTTTAAACACTGTAAAAGCTACAGGACAGATACGTTCATGCCCTGACCCCTTGGGGTTGTTAGGTGGCACTGCGTTACATTGATAATAATATGAACAGGTGAGTGTTAAATGTTCACTGTTTCAGGTCTCATCAGATAATCCATCATTTATTATAATTTAAAAACACAAGCGGGTGATTTATTTTAAAACTACAAGAAAATATGACACCATTGATGTCACAATCAAGAAATTAATAAACAATTAAAAATGGTGCCTTTTTGGTTTTTGGAAATTCCTGTTATTGTTATTTTATTTTGAAATCAGAAACCAAATTCATATAGATGTATCTGGTTTTTAATTCTAAACCAAAGACTAGAGACAAAACTATGTGATCAATGTCTTTTTTGTTCTAAAAGAGTTTGAAGTTTTGCTGATTAAACCTCTCGTTTTTGATTTGGCAGAGACAGGAAGAACTCCAGCAGAACCACGGCTCCACAGCAAAGTGGTTTTCAACAATGAAGCTAAACGTTATCTATTAAACACTGATCTGCTAAATCCCAATAAGCACAGAATGACTGATGAGTTTATCAATACAATGTTCAGCATGAGCCTATATCCAAAAACCACTGGACCCAGCAGAATCACAGCCCATTGTGCCGCCTTAATGGGATAGTTCACCCAAAATTCAAATTTCACTCATTATCTACTCACCCTCATGTGGACTAGGGGCTGGGAGAAGTTTCAGAGTCCTCCGTGGCTTCTCTGAGTTACAGGGGGGCTCCGTGCAGCACTGCATGTCCATATGACGGTTGAGAACGGAGCTCACTTTTCTTTGTCCAAAAAGACACACCAAAAAACATCCAAATACCTCCACATAGCTCGTCTGTAATGTCCCTCTTGTACTGAAGCCCCAACATGAGAAATTGTTCCGAAAAAAATTAAATAAGTCTATATTTTAAGCTTGTTTGTAGTGGAAGCTCCCAGTGTTGCTCTGCCGGAATCTCCCGCGATTTGCGGAGCCGTGAACTGGGTGTCAATGCAAATCACGCGAGATTTGGACGGACCAGGAAGAGCAGTGCTGGGAGCTTCCACTACAAACAAGCTTAAAACATATACTTATTTAATTTTTTTTCGGAACAACAACATGTCATAACTAAATCCTTAAAGTATACCTGCAGCTGTCCCAGCCAAAGCTCTCTCTGATCCTATCACATCACTTACCTCACTAACACCGTCTGTTACTGTGGTTGTTTTGTTACTGTCTCATTTATGGTTGTCTAGTATCACTGTTTTTACTTTTAGTGTCTCTGTCCTTACATAACTTGTTGTATGTCACTGTACGTCAAACTAACTGTCATATTGTGGTATTTCATTGCATTATGTTGGCTTATTGTCTCTATTCTTTCTTCTTTTGTGTCACTGTTGTTGTATGTGCTTTTATTGTCTATATTTTAATGTTATTCTCCCCCTCTCCCTTGCCCCTTAGGAGGTCTTTCACCTCCTACCAGGCCATTGCCTTAATAAGAATGTATTCTTAGCACTTCTTGCCTGGTAAAATAAAGGTTTACTACTACTACTTACTACAATTTCTCATGTCGGGGCTTCAATACAAGAGGGACATTACAGACGAGCAGTATGGAGGTATTTGGATGTTTTTTGGTGTGTCTCTTTGGACGAAGAAAAGTGGTGTCCATTCATAACCATTATATGGACAAATACTGCTGCACGGAGCCCCGCTGTAACTCAGAGAAGCCACGGAGGACTCTGAAACTTCTCCCAGCCCTTAGTCCACATGAGGGTGAGTAGATAAGGAGTGAAATTTGAATTTTGGGTGAACTATCCCTTTAACGGACCACATATTGACCAATGAGACAGAAAACAAGCCAGTGAGTGGACTATGAATCTCTGAGCTCAGTGAGCACCTACCAGTTGTTACAGTTGATGGCAGCGTAGCGGTTCAGTGCTTTCTCATGCGTCGTCGTGTAGTTTCACAGAGGACAAGGACCGTCACTGTCAGACTCCCATCAGACTTTATTTACATCTGCTAATGAAAAGAGGAGAAATAATCTCTGCATCAGGCTTCACAGCCACAGCTCAGGATAACACACACACACACACACACACACACACACACACACACACACACACACACACACATACAAAATAAACTTCACAACACTCTCTGCCTGTTCAACAGTCAGGCTGCTAGGATTAGCCACAAGCTAACATGAAGCTATCAAAGTTAGTGAAAAGCTTTTCCGTATCAATGAACTTGTCATGTATCTCACTCAGCATCATCACAGAACATCAGCAGTTGTTGTCTGGAGCAGATCTTCACATGTATGATCAATAAAGTCACCTTTAACCCTCAAATAGAAAGTTATATTAACGGAGCTCAGTACAAGTCAACCTACCACGACACTCCAACAGCAGACTGTTGCCTAGAAACGGGTCAACCCGCGAAGTCTGCAGGGGCTCGTTAGTGCGCCGTTTCAAAATAAGAGCTTCTAACTCATAGATCATAATAATATAATGAATAAATAGTGAACGACTTCATATTGTAACAGGCAGATAAATAATAATAATAAACTAAGTGTAGTGCAGCTTCCATAATAACAGAATTACAGTTAGTGGAATTACTAACTCCTTAACTCTGTTACAGCAGCAAGTACAAGACAAAGCAGCCAGATGAATAAATAAAACACATTACAGCAGAGTGAGGACAGAGGAAAGCATCAATGTGTTTAGGAAATGACTTGTAAACAGTTTATAATGAAAACGATATTGACAATGTATATGGAACATTTTAAGAATATTCACATCATTATTAAACAAAAACTGTCCAGTGAAACAACAAAGCAGCAAACTAAAGTAGCCTATATAGATGGACCATGGATCATGAAGGGATTAGGAAACGACTGTCAAAAGACAAATACACTCTACAGAGAATTTATTAAACAAAGAACTAAAGAGGCAGAAAATAAATGTAAGTCTCAGAATAAGTGAACCAATAGAAAAGAAAACTATAAGACAATATTTAATAACACCAAAAACAACACTAAAGGAATATGGGATATATAAAATGTTATTATCAAAAATGGCTCAACACAATGAAGTTCCCCTCAGTATTCCATTCAGAGTGTCACAGGATATGAAGCTATATGGACCAGGAAAGACTGGGCTCGTAATAGGAGGGTTAGGTGAGTGATAAACACAATGAGGAAATGAAGTCACAAGCTACTTTGGAGTTAACAGTATATGCTTTATGAAAAATAAAGATAAAATGAAAATTCAGCACAATAACTGACTTCATGTTCCACAGTTTCTTTCTTTTTGTTCTTCACAAATGACAAATCAAATTGTTCTCTATCACATATGGGAAATGTCCACATGAGAGAAAATAATAATAACAAAAATGAGTTTTAATTAATGTTGTTTGAAAGTCTTTGGGGAACAGAGACAGGACTGTTACAACATAGTCATAACGCTCTTCTCTTTATGGCCATACTCAAATCACATAATCACACAATTAAACACACTAGTACTGTAATACAATAGTGACTAAAGGAAAACATTTGGTTTTAGTTCTACAGCCTATCAAATGGAATATTTATTTTTACACATTTTAAAACCATAAATTATTTGAGCTTTTTTTTTCTGCCATGAAATGTGATGATTTTAGCTGTTTTCCATGAATTACAATACTTTTTGTTTTACTTTTAACCATGAAATATGATTCATTTTGTTTAATCTCTTTTTAACCATTAAACAAATCCTTTAAGTTATCAACTGTGAAACAGTAAAAACCAGTGGTGGACAGTAACAGAGTAAATTTACTTGAGTACTGTACTTAAGTACATATCTAGAGGATTTGTACTTTACTTGAGTATTAGATTTCTTTGGTACTTATTACTCTTACTTGAATACATTCCCAAGGCAAATATTTTTACTTTTACTCGAGTTAATTTCTAGGAAGGCTGAAAAGTAAGAGTAAGAGTTAGTTGGACGGTGCAGGTTCATTCGGTTACAGTTTTCACGCAAGAGTTAAATGATTGTTAATAAACATCTGCATTACTTCATTAAAGAATTGTTATTTTTATCAACGTTTGCCTGTAAAATCTCCTGTGGTACCACATAAATACAGCATTGAAATACAGCATTGAATTGTGGACAAAGTCATGTCCCCTCAGTGAGGGGGAGATAGAAAATGCCTTGCCTGATGTGTGTGTGGGGGGGGGCTGGGGGGTGTAAAACATGAAAATGACAATTGCTGTCCTCTTATGATCCCATTCATTTAATTTGTTTTTATAGGTGTTTCTGCAGCTTTATATAACATTGTGGTTCTAAAAGCAGCACATCAGTGCAGGTGGTTTCAAAGAGTTCATTCTCACAAACAAGAGTTAAAAGCTCCTTAAATTAATTTAGAAAAAATTATAGGAATTCATTGATGTGAAAAATAAAAAAAATACTCTTACTCTTACTTCTTAAAGTACCTTTAAAAGCAAGTAGTTTTTTACTCTTACTCGAGTAACATGTGGACTGAGCTACTTTTACTTGTAACGGAGTAAATTTTGACCAGTAGTATTTGTACTCTTACTCCAGTACTGGGGTGCAGTACTCTGTCCATCTCTGGTCTCCATCTGTTACAGATATGAGCACTAGTAGCCGACTACATCACTGGCTTCTCATAACAAGCAATGGAGCAAAAAGAGCAGCACATCTTTATATAAACAGTGTTGGAACAATTTTTTTATTGTTAGTATTTAGTGCTGTTTAGTTTAGTATTTTGTTTAGTGAGTATTTTGTTTTGGTTATTCTCAATCAATTTATTTGATTTCATTATGATTAAATTTCTGTTAGTATTCTAGTTTATTATTTGTTTAGTTTAGGTGTTTCTTGTGTATTATTTGTGTTTTGTTTCATTTGGACACGGTAGGAGGGCACCTGAAATTATATAGGTAGGCTGTCGGTAAGGGACCAGCATGCACCTGGGTGGGCAGATGGTTTTTTACCGGAGCGGGAGAGGCACAGGAATTTTCTTTGTTCTTTGTTTGCTCGTCTTTTGGTTAAATAAACCACGATTTTTGTTGAAATTGGACATTTGTTTGGACATTATGTTTTTTCTCATCCGAGTACAGTGGCCCTTTGATTTGTATAATTTGAAGTTTGATTTGACACTTTTATTTGTTTGACAATCGGCTACTACATACAGTATATAATATATAGCCTGTTATTGGTTGTTTTAAATGTGTGAGCAGGCTCCTTCCAAATAATTTATACACCTCATTTGAACGTTGTCATCATCAATTTATTGAAGCACCAGACCAGACTGTACAATGTTCTTAGATTTAATACATTTACACCTGTCAACTTCCACTGCTCACCATTAAGGCAAAGTGCACAGCTGTTAATGTGTGAAAGGAACTTGAGTTGTGATGATGACACATTATAGTTTTGGATTACTTTCACATTCAGTCAGTCCACAGTTGTCCACCACGCTCTCTCTCTCTGACAGCAGAGGTGTTTTATTTATTATTATTACTATTATTATTATTATTATTAATAAAGAGGGGTGTCACCTTACGTCAGCATTAAGATCTGCTGTGTGTTAGAGTAGACCATGGGTTAAACTTACGCCGGAATATCCCTTTAAATAATGTGTTACATTAACATTTTTAACACACACAGGGGAAACACACACATGTTCTTCTGACAAGCGGCGGACTGAAGATCAATATTATCATTAGTATTTTAACTGTTTATGGTTCAGTATTAGAAATAAACAGCAGTAGTGAAAACACCAGTCTCTCTACTCAGATTACAGAAGTGACATCCCCTCCCCCACTTCCTGTTTAAAGTTGACTTTCACTTTTCACCACGCGGTTGTGTAGCAGTTTATTTCGTCGTGTGAAGGTAAGGTGAACAGTCTGAATGTTTTCCTCGTTAACACCTGTGGTTACCTGAGTTCTCTGCCCTTCAACGTGTCGTTGTGTTGTTGTTGTGTTGTTGTTGTGTTGTTATAATGTGACTGTAGCTGAGTCAGAGCTGTAACTGTAAAGTCTGGACCGACAGAACCGTGTCCTCCATGTTGTGTGGATGTTTTTTTTATTTTTTTTATTTAAGTCTCTTCAAAATACAAACATTAAAGGCACATTGGTAATAGATAAATGCACAGTGCTGAATCAGCTTGTTGTGTGGATGTTGTGGGTAGAAGCGCTGGAATAAGAGCAGAAGCAGAGTTAGTGGATGGTCAGTAGTTGAACACAGAGTGGTTCTTTGTGTGCAGCTCCACTTCCTGATGACTGGAGGCAGCTTTACCGCCTGAATCAGCCTGTGGAGGAGGTGGAGAGGAGACGCTGCTCTCCCGCTGTCTGAGCCACTAAACGCAGCCTGAGCTCGTCCGGACAGCCGCTGGAGAACAGCTGGGACTTTGTCTGTGGTGAGTAGAGTGGTCTGTCATTAGAGTTACACTACAGGACTGATGTGGACTCAGTGACTGTCATTAGAGTTACACTACAGGACTGATGTGGACTCAGTGTCTGTCATTAGAGTTACACTACAGGACTGATGTGGACTCAGTGTCTGTCATTAGAGTTACACTACAGGACTGATGTGGACTCAGTGTCTGTCATTAGAGTTACACTACAGGACTGATGTGGACTCAGTGTCTGTCATTAGAGTTACACTACAGGACTGATGTGGACTCAGTGTCTGTCATTCGCCCTCATGTTGTCTTGGGCTCATTTTGACCCCAAACCAAAATTCTTTCCTTCATAATTTTCTTGTTTTTTTTTGTGTGTGTTTTTTTTATCAAACGGCCTGAAATTAACAGAGGTTGTTTAATACTATGGTATTAACAGTTACAATAAATTTGAAGCAATTTGGTTGAATTTTGGGTGTTTTATTGAATTTAATAACAAAACATAACATTATCACAGAAGTTGTGTTTCATCTTTTTATTCAACTTCAGACCAACCTAATACTAATTTCACACCTCATTTATATGAAATAATACCTATTTTCTGAGTTTCACAAAACAGAAAATGACCCAGACTGATTTGACTGCTAAAAAGCACAAAACATAACGCAGGTGGGCACAATTCGTAAACAAGACACAATAATTATCTTTCTTGCAGCTGTTAGTTTATTAACTTTGTTTATGAAGTTTATTAAAACAATTTCGGACCACCGTGTAGACAATTGCTTATTAACTTGCCATTTTTACTGTCGGGAGTATAAATTAAGCAATACCGTATACGCTCAAAACTCCCTTGCTGTGATAATGAGCCCATATCCCGGACTGATGTGCTTTTACAAAACGGTTACTAATACTGACAATATCAAAGAGAGATACACAATAAATTTCATGTAGTTTTTTGAATCAGAAATCTATATTATCTAATAAAATAGTCCCACTGTAAAAAGAAAAAAAAAAATATATATATATATATATATATTTATATACATATATATATTCTGATGACTGGGTTGTAGGTCTGCATGTCATCTTCTCCTCTGCCTTTTTTCCAGGAGAAACTGAGCAGCACTGCTCAATCCACTCCATTGTTAACCCTCCACGAAGTCAAAGTTAACCTTGGACATGTTATGTTAAAACGAATGACCAGAGGGGTCATTCCCTGGCAAATCGCACTCTGGGCTACAGTTTATTTCAGAATTGTGTGAGTGCAGCCGAGAGTGGGGATTTCAGAACCACGGATAGCGCACATAAAAAGATTTGACAACCTTTTAAATGTGTTTGCTGCAAGCAAAATTATAAATGAAGACAGTGATATATTTCTAATAAAAAATGAGTTGAATGTTCATTTCAGCTAATTTCAGAAATGTGTGAGTGCGGCTGGAGAGCGGGCAGAAGTGTTGATGTAGGTAGAAATATGGACTTGAACATCAATTTTGCGTTTGGGGTGGGCGTTTGGGGTGGGCGGGAGTAGCAGCGTTGACAGACAACCCCATTCAGCCAATCAGCAAGTTGGTGTAGTGACGGGGCTTTGCACCAGTCGGTCCCTGATTGGCCAACGTGCTGTGTCAATCACAGCGGCGACGCTGATTGGCTCGGCCTTCTGAGGGTTTCAGGCCAAACGCTTACAACGGGGATGAGGCCAGACTCTCCCTCAGAAATGAAATGAAATGCATTTCCGGGAGCGGCTGGTTTACGAGGCTAATCGTATATCTTATGTACAAGTTTATACACCTCAATCATGTCACCCCTATACCTCCTATAGACAAGAGTTGGCAGTCTTAAGTGCCTTAATCTTTCTCCATATCTTCATATCATATCCCTCCCTGGGATTAATTTGGTTACTCGTCTCTGAACTGCTTCAATTTTTTCAATATATTTTACTTTATAGGGACACCAGACAGAGCTTGCAAATTCGAGATGAGATCTCACCAGAGCTTTATACAATGGTAAAACAATTTCCTTACTTAAGTTTGTGAAGGTCCGTTTTATCATGGCCACCCTTGAATTAGTTATTTTTATTTAATCATGTGTTTTTGAAATTCTAATGCGCCATTAACCACCACACCTATATCCTTTTCCTCTTCTACTTTATGGACAAGCATATCTCCAACCAGATAGCTAACACAGTTGTTATGCCCTCTTCCAAGTTGCAGATATTTACATTTTTCTGGATTTAATTTCAATAAACAGGTATCACACCAATTACTCATCTAAACTGTAGGATCTTCTTCACAAGTAATCTTTTATGTGGGACTTAATCAAAAGCTTTTTGAAAGTCCATATATACAGTCAATTCATACAATTTTTATATCATAGTTTTATTTTGGATGCTTGATTTAATTTATGCACACCAAAACAGAATTATTTCACACATAAAAAACTACCTGGGTCAAAATGATGAGACTGTGTCTGAGTGAACACTGAAATACCTTCTGTCTGTTGTTGGCCATCACTGCTGTGAGTCACACTGATGTTTGTCCTGTGTAAAGATGGAGGACATTTCAGATTTATCCTACCAGTGTTAAATACTAAGTTTAAGTACTTAACAGACATATTACAAATATTACAAGTATTAATTAGCAAACCAGGGATGTGATGGCACTAAATAGAGTCACATCCCTTACCATGATAAATGGTGGTATCTATAGCGAACCACAGCCAGACAATGGTGAAGCTTACTGATGTTTTCAAGAAGCCTTTATTTATGCTCAGCCGTCATCCTTATTTGAACATAAATCTCCTTTTCCTTTTATTCATATCCGTTCTTCTTTCAACACCGTAAGAGCTAAGGGACAGATAAATGAAATAAAATGAGCTCTTATGAAATAAATAAAATAACCCTTGTAAATGATTTTCACCAAAATATGCCTTATGACAATTTATACAACAGTTAGTTCCGACCGGTCCCAACCGAGCAATTTGATTGGACAACGAGACATTTAATAGTGCTGATATACAGTATAACAGCACTGGGACTTTTCACAGACATAATCACTCCGCTGTTCAGCTGGACAGGAGCTAAGTCAGAGCCACGCTCCCCATACAGGAGCTGCCCCATCTCTCTGCTGCTGCTGCTGCTGCTGCTGCTGCTACAGTTATAAACGGACCTGAACATTAAAACCTGGACCTGACCTGGTCCGTCTAATTGGAGATAAATCTCTACTAAACCCGGCTGGGGAAAAAATCGCCGCGGGGGCAACTACGTTTTGACGGTGATGTGTTTTGATATTAGCGTTAGCTGTTGTTAGCCACGTAGCTCAGCTACTTAGCTTCAACTGTGTTTATATTGATTACATAGATGATAAACAAATGTAATACAGTATCGATAACGTCTCTGTATGTCTTCATGCTGGTCCTGTTGCTGCGGTGCTAATCAGACACGGGCTCCGAACCAGAACCAGCACTGGAAGCAGCTCGGTGGAAAACCTTGTAGCTAGTAGCAAGCTAGTATGAAATGTTTATGCGTTGCCTGGCAACAGCCTTGTCTCCCTTCCAGTTGCAGAACTATTTCTGTTGGCGGAGCCAAATAAATGATTAAATAAACAAACAAATCATAATCTCTTGTAGTTTATTACTGTTCTAAAAATGCGCTCGTAGCACTGTTGTATAAAAGCAATATCACACTCGAGGTCGTGCTGTTGTACTGTATATCAGCACGGTGTGATTATCTGCGGCACTCGGCCTGCGGCCTCGTGCCTACGACCGAATCACAGCCGTGCTGATATACAGTACAACAGCACTCCCTCTCATGTGATATTGCTTAAATATATGAGCCTTAAAGCAGAAGTAAGTGATATATTTGTGTTAATATAAGTCTTAAATAGTTATATCTTCCGACAGCAATCACTTATATAGAGTGTTTGGTCTGAAACACGGGTCTGTCAGTCACTCTGCTCTGCTCTGAGCTGAGGAGAAAACTTTTATCGTATCCTACAGTTTTTATCCAATGAGGAGAGAGAACGGCATGCAGGGCTGTGTGTGCAGCCAAGGGACGCCGTGAATGTGGTGACGTAGGGACGAGGACTGTTATGGTGCGTTCAAGGAAACTCGTATTTTTCCGACCGTGAAGTCGTACCAGTTCGATCTGGTACGAGTTCACCGGTCGGAAGTTACGAGTGGCCGTTATAGTGACTTTCACCGGTAAAACAGGTCGGAAAAACACGAGTGGGTTGCCTGGAACGCTACAAAGTCGTAAGTTGTGACTTGAAGCTGTAATTTACGATTTCAAAAGCCTGCCTGGAACGCAGCATTAGCGAAAACGACCGGACCACTTACTTCTGCTTTAATCAACATTTCACATGAGATAATGACAATAAACCGTTTGCCATAAACACATAAAACAGATTCAAAGACTATTGTTAGCTCAACATCACCACCATGAGGCCAAACATATATGCACACTACACAGAGGCTAACATTAGCATCGCTATTAGCGTATGACAATTAGCATTTTTTCCCACATTAAATCGAACAAATTACACATGGCTAAACATATTGACATGTTGTTTACACAATACCTTGTTCCCAATTCCAGCTGGGTGCTTAACCATATGATGTAGAACCCTTTAGGAGCAGAATTATCATGCCTGACTGCACCGTTTGCCGTCTGCTTCGAGAAACGTAAAGAAAACAACAATACGGGAGCTTGTTACTTCCGGCGCCTGATCGCCAAAATAAAAGCACAGGAAGTGAATCTCTTTTTACCAGAAAGTCGTTTTTAGAGTTACTTACAGTATCAGTCTTAGTGAAACAGTGTCACTGATCTGCTTCTGTCAGGCAACAAAGATGGCGACGCCTGTGAAGGGGGAGCTGCTGCGGATTTTGAAGAATTTGGGGAGTGCAGAGCTGGAAAGCTTCCAGTGGTACCTGCAGAATGCTGACTTACTGGATGGTTTCCCTGCCATCCCAAAGTGTGAGCTGGAGGATGCAAGAAGAGAGAAAACGGTGGACTTGATGGTTGGCATGTACACTACTGAGAAAGTTCTGCAGGTGGCAAGGTTCATTCTGGAGGAGATGGGAATTAATGAAGGTCAGTCATGGGAAGTGCAGCCAGTGTTTTACCTTTGTTAAATCTCTTGGCTTTGTAACTATTTCCACACAGAGGACAAAGTCAACTGGGTCGGTCCTGCTACTCCTCATGATTAATGATTCCCTTTCCTCCAACAGGACAAGACCCGTCAACAGCAGCAGCAGCAGGTAAAGTTCAGCACCTTTTGTGAGGGGATGTAACATTTCACGGTTGTAGTCATCACCATGACTACATGAATTTAGATTCAAATATTTCTGTGTGTTAACATTCATTTACTATGACCTGTTGTTACGAGGACCTTTACCTTACTGTCCTATTACCTGTTGTTTATTCATTCAGAAGCTCTTTACAAATGCCAGCCTAAACTCAAAAACAAGCTGAAGAAGAAGTTCCAGTGTGTGTTTGAGGGCATCGCTAAAGCAGGACACCCAACCCTTCTGAACCAGATCTACACAGAGCTCTACATCACAGAGGGAGGGGCTGGAGGAGTCAATGACGAACATGAGGTCAGACAGATTGAAACAGCGTCCAGGAAACCAGCCAGACCAGAAACAACCATCAGACAAGAAGACATCTTTAAGGCCCCACCTGGAAGAGACCGACCAATCAGAAGAGTGATGACAAAGGGAGTGGCTGGCATTGGGAAAACAGTCTTAACACAGAAGTTCACTCTGGACTGGGCTGAAGACAAAACCAACCAAGACATACAGTTCACATTTCCCTTCACCTTCAGAGAGCTGAATGGGCTGAAAGAGAAAAAGTTCAGCTTGGTGGAACTTGTTCATCACTTCTTCTCTGAAACCAAAGAAGCAGGAATCTGCAGCTTTGATCAGTTCCAGGTCGTCTTCATCTTTGACGGTCTGGACGAGTGTCGACTTCCTCTGGACTTCCACAACACTGAGATCCTGACTGATGTGACAGAGTCCACCTCAGTCAATGTGCTGCTCATCAACCTCATCAGTGGGTACCTGCTTCCCTCTGCTCGCCTCTGGATAACCACACGACCTGCAGCAGCCAATCAGATCCCTCCTCACTGTGTTGACATGGTGACAGAGGTCAGAGGGTTCACTGACCCACAGAAGGAGGAGTACTTCCAGAAGAGGTTCAGAGATAAGAAGCAGGGCAGAGAGATCATCTCCCACATCAAGACATCACGAAGCCTCCACATCATGTGCCACATCCCAGTCTTCTGCTGGATCTCTGCTACAGTTCTGGAGGAGCTGTTGAAGACCAGAGAGGGAGGAAAGCTGCCCAAGACCCTGACTGAGATGTACATCCACTTCCTGGTGGTTCATCTAAAACTGAAGAAGGTCAAGTATGATGGAGGAGCTGAGACAGATCCACACTGGAGTCCAGAGAGCAGAGAGATGATTAAGTCTCTGGGAAAACTGGCTTTTGAGCAGCTGCAGAAAGGAAACCTGATCTTCTATGAATCAGACCTGACAGAGTGTGGCATCGATATCAGAGCAGCCTCAGTGTACTCAGGAGTGTTCACACAGATCTTTAAAGAGGAGAGCGGCCTGTACCAGGACAAGGTGTTCTGCTTCGTCCATCTGAGTGTTCAGGAGTTTCTGGCTGCTCTTCATGTCCATCTGACCTTCATCAACTCTGGACTCAACCTGATGTCACAACAACAAACAACCTCCAAGAAGAAGAAGAGGAGGAAGACTGAAACAACAGGAGTCAAATCTGCAGAGACAAACTTCTACCAGAGCGCTGTGGTCGAGGCCTTACAGAGTCCAAATGGACACCTGGACTTGTTCCTCCGCTTCCTCCTGGGTCTTTCACTGGAGACCAATCAGAATCTCCTACGAGGTCTGATGACTCAGACAGGAAGTGACTCACGGTCCAATCAGGAAACAGTCCAGTACATCAAGAAGAAGATTGAAGAGACTCCCTCTGCAGAGAAAAGCATCAACCTGTTTCACTGTCTGAATGAACTGAATGATCGTTCTCTAGTGGAGGAGATCCAATGGTCCCTGAGCTCAGGAAGTCTCTCCACAGATAAACTGTCTCCTGCTCAATGGTCGGCTCTGGTCTTCATCCTACTGTCATCAGAAGAAGATCTGGACGAGTTTGACCTGAAGAAATACTCTGCTTCAGAGACGGCTCTTCTGAGGCTGCTGCCAGTGGTCAAAGCCTCCAACAAAACTCTGTAAGTGTAGAGATAGTTGGATTTATTCATCATTATATAAAAACCCTTCTGTCTTTCAACAGAACAGAAAATAAACTCCTTTCTTCTTTAATTCCTCATGATCATCTCTTCAGACTGAGCGGCTGTAACCTCTCAGAGAGAAGCTGTGAAGCTCTGTCCTCAGTCCTCAGCTCCCAGTCCTCTAGTCTGAGACACCTGGACCTGAGTAACAACGACCTGCAGGACTCAGGAGTGAAGCTGCTGTCTGGTGGACTGGAGAGTCCACACTGTAGACTGGAGACTCTCAGGTGAGGATCCATCCAGCTGTTTATCTGATGCCACTTGAACACGGCAGCAGGTGTTGACAGAGGGTTCCTGTGTGTTGTTGTGTGTGTTCAGTCTGTCAGGATGTCTGGTCACAGAGGAAGGCTGTGCTTCTCTGGCCTCAGCTCTGAGCTCCAACCCCTCCCATCTGAGAGAGCTGGACCTGAGCTACAACCATCCAGGAGCCTCAGGAGTGAAGCTGTTGTCTGCTGGACTGGAGGATCCAGACTGGAGACTGGACTCTCTCAGGTATGGAGAGGCTGCTGCAGACACACACACTGTCTGATAGAGGAGGAGGAGCTGGAACATTTTCTATGGTCCCGTTCACACCTGGTCACACCTGGTATTAACATCAGTCTCAGGTGGTCAATGCATTGATGACACCAGATCCCATCACTCAGACCATATCCAGAGGTGGTGTAGGCCACAGTGAAGCTCCGCCCACTCCACTGACGGCCTCTGTCTCAGTCTGACTCGTCCCAACACAGTTTATACTGAAGCCAAAGGCTACGTTCACACCGCAGGTCTTAATGCTCAATTCCGATTTATTGCTCAAATCTGATTTTTTGTTTGGCTGTTCACATTACTTCTTTAAATGTGGCCTGTCTACGGATTGCTGTGTGAACAGCTCAAGCTCCTGAAGTGACCCGCATGCGCAGTTGATCATTGATGACATCACGCCACAACGGTGTTTACGGAAGCAACCATGGCAACGGCAACCGGTATTGTAGGACTTTATGGCTTAATGCTAAAAAAATAATAATAATCACGTCGGACTCGAACCCGCCACCCCTCCCGCACTCCATCAGCCTCCCTATACCCACAGCATTACGCTTAAAAAAAAAAAAAAGAGTCTGAATTTAAACTCACCGACATTTGATGTGATATGCAGTCTGCCTGCCTGGCTCATCATCTGACAGCTCAGTGTGACGCTACGGCCGACCCGATGGCCTTTATTTCTAAATCCCTCAGTTTATTTTTACACATTAGCGACCAAGGTCATTGTTCATTAGTTCATCTTCCTCTTCCTCACGTAGGCCTACTGTCCTCGCTGCGCTGTCGGACCTACATGGGTCTCTGTCACCGTTGCGCTGTAGCGCTTCACCCCCCCCCCCCCCACCCCCCCCTCTCTGCTCCGTGTCCGGAGCCCGTTCACCCTAACCCTCTCTGAAGCAGAGGATGAGGTCAGCTTTACTCCACTCAGTCTTCACATGCAGACAGTCCACAAAGTTGAAAGAGTTTCTGATCATATCGTTGTCAGTTTTTTCCAGGCGACAGTTTTTTTTTTTTTGGACCCGGCTTGTATTTAGGGCCGGCCTTTATTTGTTTGTGTAAACAAATGAATACCGGCTATTATTTGAGGAAATCCCGTATCAAATCGGTCATTGATAAGTGTGCGTCTCATCCCCTGACTCTCCCAACAAAAATCCCGCCCCCCCCTCTCAGAAATATGTGCCTGTGGCACATTTTTTGGTTTTTCAATCAACTTTATTTGTCATTAATTTACAAAACAGTGCAGCGCGGGTCAGAATGACGTCAAAGTCGCATTAAATGCGACCTGGCTGTTCAGATTGCGGTCGCATTCAAAAAAATCAGATACGTATCCGATTCAGTACCACATTTAAAAGTGGCCTGAATCTGATTTGAAAAAGTCAGATTCAATGCGACTTGTGCTGTTCACACGGTCAAAAGCAAATCAGATATGGGTCACATATGAGCGAAAAAATCAGATTCAGGTCACTTGTAACTGCGGTGTGAACGTAGCAGAAATCTCAGAGTGTTTCAAACATGAGCTGTGCAGCTTTCATCAGACACAGTGATGAACTACTGGGATCAGGAGTTTCTCCTCATGATGACTTCAGTGTCTCATCATGACTCACTGTGTCATATTCAGGAGAAGAGATGTCAGGGATGAAAGCAGCTGTTGGCAGCTGTGCTCTGAGTCTCTCCAGATGTTTGGATCAGACTTTATTTCAGAGTGTATCAGGAAACATTTCAGCTGCAGCTGGTTGAACTGCTCCTGAACCAACAGAGTGTTTGACCTGAACAGTCCCAGAGACTGTAGACACCTGTTGAGTGTGGACACACTAATAACAACACAGCAACAAGAATCAAAGCATGTCCACTGCTCAGAGACATTCGTCTCCCAGCGTCTCCAACCAAGGAGGAAATAAGAAACAGAAACCAGGCGGCACCATCAGGTCTCTGTCTGGTCAGATATTGATGATCAATAATCAGCTCAGTCTCTCTGAGATCCTGGTCTTGTCCTGATGAGATGTGTTGTTGTGTTGAGGAGACAGTAAATCACAGTGTGACATCCAGATGTCCTCACTGTCCAGAGGCCTGGAGCTGTCAATCAGAAGACAGTGAGTGTAGTGAACAGTGTAATAATCAGTGTTTGTGGCTGAATGTGTGTGTGATCAAACAGCTGTTTTCAGACTGTGTGTGTGCTGACTCCAGATCAGATGACCTTAAAGCCCCAGTATGTAGGATTTACCCCCATCTAGCGGTGTGGTTGCATATCGGAACGTATTCTTGATGTTGCGTTTACGTAAACTCGGGCAGAAGTCAGACAGACAACAGACGCTGCATTTAACAGGATAAACAAGTAGGGCTGTCCAGATTAATCGACCTAATCGATTACGTTGATGACGTAAATACGTCGACACGTTCAACATACCGTCGAGTTGTTTTTCCGATTACGTCGATGACGTAAATACGGCGACAGGTAGACAACACACCGCCGGGTTGTGAACCATAGACTGTAACACATGCAGCAGAAAAACACATGCTGTACCACAGCAGCACAGCGATGAACGAGCACCTGAAGCTGCAATATCGTTCCGTTCATTCATCTCTGCATAGCGCTCTTTGGCCGTTATTGACGCGCACTCTCTCTCTCTCCCTCTCTCTCTCCGTCTCTCTCACACACACAGAGAGAGAGCGAAGGCAGATGCATGACATCAGTGCGCGGTAAAAGCGAAACTCATACAGTCCGATCACGGACCCCCCGCGCCCCCCTCCCTTGTCGGACAATCGGACCACCCGCCACAGTCTCCTTGCTTTATGTATCCATAGATGTAAACACGTCCTCGTGTTGTCTTTTTTTTAAAAATACACTCACGTGTTGTCTTTTTTTTTTTTTTTTAAATCCACTCCGCTGCTGCTCTCTGTGCACCCGGATGCAGCACAGCATGCAGATCGTAAGTGAGGATCCTAGAGGAAACACTGGTCTACTCCACGACTATACTAAATAAATGTGCCTATTTAAAAAACACCGTGCTAATATTTCAGTGTGCACGCTGCTTTATCTGTCTATTTTCCAGGTTAAAGCAAACTGATGTGGCACAGTTTTTCCCCTCCAAAAGAAAAAGATTATTTAGAGCATTGGTTCCCAACCTTGGGTCCGGGCCCCCTCAGGGGGGCGTCAGAGATGTCAGGGGGTCCACAGAGCTTTGTTTGTTCTGAGGTTGTGAGGTTATCAAAATTAGATTTGTGCATATTGAAATTTTAAAATTCCAATAACACATCCAATTGGATAATCAAAATCATCAAAATCAATAGGAACAAAAACCTACATACAACCTACCTGCTTATAGGGACTTGATAACAATTGTGACACAACAAAGGACAATTGACATAAAGACAAAATAAAAAATAGAACGAAATATAATAAAACAAAATAAGGATGGCACAAAATAGAATAAAAAGGCTTGTCTTTGACAAAAGCAAGGGGGGTCTTTGAGGACAAAAGGTTGGGAACCACTGATTTAGAGGAATGCACACCAGAAAGAGTATCTTAAGAATTTAAATAAGAGAAGTGTTCAGAAGTGTTTTTTTGTAAATGACTAATCGTCAACCAAAAAATAATCGTTAGATTAGTCAAAAGATTAATCGTTTGACTAATCAACTAAACGAAAAAATAGTCGATAGATTAATCAGGAGAAAAGGTATGAGAAAGCTTTCGTTTGTATGCGGGTGTGATTCCACTTCAGTGAAATACGTATTTATGAAAGCAATATTAGATTTTTGCTAATAAAAAGCCAAATAAATCGCATACTGGGGCTTTAATGAAAGTCTCCAGCAGCTGGAGCTTCACTTCCTGTCTGAGTCCATGTGCTCTGATCTGAGCCTGCTTCTCTCTGCTCTACAGTTTCTCTGCTTCCTCTGGACTCTGACTTCAAGTCCAGTCAAAATGTGTGGACAGGTTTGATGGAGCTCAGGACTGGTCCTGAGGACGGCTGCTTTATTCCACATGATGTGACTGATCTCAGTGAGTCAGTGTGTTGCAGCTGATCTGTGTGAAGAGCAGAGAAGAACAGAGTCATTGATCATGAGATCCTGATCCGTCCTGTCACTGTGATCAGATGGTTTCTATTAGAGCTCCTTCATCCACTCACTGCTGCTGTGGCTCCTGTGGAAACCTGCTCACAGCCTCATTCTTCAGCTTCCTGGGGAGTTTTCTTCAAACAAACACAAGTTGTGTTCACACTCAGTGTTTCTCACTAAACTCACTGTTTCACTGAGCTCTAACAAACATGTTGAGTGTGTTTCCTTCCTCATCAAACACTGAAACCATCCACTGTTCACAGCTGCACTCTTCTTCTTTCCTGGTGCATTGTGGGATATCTGGGCTGGTCAGCTCCACCTGTTGTGTCTCCATCTTCTTTGCTGTGACGTGTGTTTGTGCAGCTTGAGAGTCAGAGAGTGAAAGTGTGTGTCTCACACTGCAGTGACATCACATGAAGAAAAGACATGATGAAGTGTTTCCTCCTGGTCTCCTCCTGCTCTGTATCATCACTAGATAAAGACTCCAGCTCCTTCTTCTCTGTGCTCAGTGTTCATCCATACATACCAGCCTCCATGTGAACACAGTGATAAAACAGTGTGTGTGTGAGAGCCATGTAATGTCCATGTGTGCATGCTGACAGAGAAGGTGCTGCTCTGACCCCCCTCCTCCTTTCAGGGTGGAGCCTGCTGGAGTCCCATGGTTGACACCAGGTCTGAGGAAGTGTAAGTCTGTTTTTACTTTGATTCATGGAAACGAGGGATGCACATGTTGAACCGTTTAACCGTTAACCATTAACAAGAACTTTGACCGATTAATACTATCAGTTATTTATTTTATTAGCTCCTTGTCGTCAACTCATGGGGGGGTGTCGACACGTGCAGATTTCCACGTGCCTTCAGTCATATTTCGCGGTAAAAAGTTCGACAGGAGGACTGACAGTATGTGCAGCAGCCCCCATGAAGGAAGGTCAGACCATAAATGTAGCTACACAGACATAGATGTGCATCATCTGTAACAACGGCGCTGAAAAAAACTGTTCCTTCAGTCTGGTGTTTGGCTGCACTTTGTAACTAAAACAGTTCTACACTGGACGATCTAACCTCCATATGAGCGATCAGCTGAGACAGAGCAGAGTGGATGTGGCACTGATCAGCTGTCACAGCGCACGTGTGTATGTAAAGGGATAGTTCAACATTTTGGCAAATTGGCCCATTGCCATAATCCCTATAGTCATAGCAGTAGGTTCATTACCTTTAATTGTCGGTGCAAGCTGTTTTTAGAACGGCGGAGCAGAGCCGTGAGCTGCTCAGAGCTACGCTACGGAGGCTCATGGGATTTCTTGGTTTCCCTCATCAAACTCATCAAATACAAAATCCCAAAACTCCAAAACGCTCTGGTGGACAAGTTGTGACCTGCACGATCACTACGCTATGAGATAATAACACAACGTTACCAGACAGAGATGTTTTAGAACCCTGAGCAGCTCACGGCTCTGCTCCGCCGTTCTAAAAACAGCTTGCACCAACAATTAAAGGTAACGAACCTACTGCTATGACTATAGGGATTATGGCAATGGGCCAATTTGCCAAAATGTTGAACTGCCCCTTTAATGGCAAAAAAAAAAAAAATGGAGCGTCGTAATCTTATCGGTTAACGGTTAATAATCGGTTAACGAGCGTCGGTTACCGGTCAGAAAAAAAATTCAAAATGTGCATCCCTACTGGAAACAAAGCAGCACATTCAACCATCTTCACACTGTCACATCACTGACCTCATGAGTCTTCATCAAACTGTCAATAACTGATCACATGATCAATAACTGCAGCTGTGTCTTGTTCTCTCCATCAGATTCCTGTCCACTCACAATCGACACAAACACAGTGAACACAGAGATCAAACTGTCTGACAACAACAGGAAGGCGACATGGGTGAGGGAACATCAGTCATATCCTGATCATCCAGACAGATTTGACCGGTGGCCTCAGCTGCTGTGTTCAACTGGTCTGACTGGTCGCTGCTACTGGGAGGTCGAGTGGAGAGGAAACGTTGATATATCAGTGAGTTACAGAGGAATCAGCAGGAAAGGAAACAGTAGAGACTGTTGGTTTGGATGGAACGATCAGTCCTGGAGTCTGAGCTGCTCTGATGATGGTTACTACGTCTGGCACAATAACAGACATACACGTATCACCTCCTCCTCCTCCTCCTCCTCCTCCTCCTCCTCCTCCTCCTCCTCTGTCTCTAACAGAGTAGCAGTGTATGTGGACTGTCCTGCTGGCTCTCTGTCCTTCTACAGAGTCTCCTCTGACTCACTGATCCACCTCTACACCTTCAACACCATCTTCACTCAACCTCTCTATCCTGGGTTTAGACTCATCAGGTCTGATTCCTCAGTGAGTCTGTGTTGAGTGAAGCAGAGTCTCCTCCTGTCACAGAAACCTTCTCTCTGTTGAACAGACAGTTCAGTCTCTACACGTCTGTCACGTTGTCACAGGACAGAGATGAACACAGTTTAATAATGAACTCATCAGCGTCATGGCAACAGAAAAATCACTTATTATTATTATTCTGCTGCTGCTGACTGTTATTGTTTCTCTGAATGATTTCGATGTTATGATAAAAGGTATCAGGCTACTTTCAGGACGAAGGTGGTTTCACTGCAGACTCTTATTTTGAAAAGTCGGCCTGAGCTACATGAAGAGCACCGTGTCGTTCTGACTGTTAAAATAAATAAATAAATAAAGGTTTCAACTGAAACAAAGTGGAAAAGTTCATTTATGTCAGTTAGTTTAGTTCAATTCAAACAGTGAAACACATCATGTATTATATAGATTCAAAACACACAGACTGAAATGTTTCATGTCTTTATTTCTTTTAATTGTAATGAAAACCTAAAATTCAGTAAATCAAGAAACTATAATAGAGTGGGGAGAGTTCACGACTGTAACCTAATGAACTCCAAACAGCTGCAGAAGTTTCCTGAGCCTCGTCTCTCAGTCTGGTTCATGACCTCCATCATATTCTACTTTATTGAGATGTATCTATGATCTTTGCAACTCTGAGGGTGTTTATTTGTTATTTGTTGATTATTTGTATATGTATGAACTATGAAAGATAAATAGAGGAAATTTCATGCAGGTTGGAATCAAACCCACGGCTGCTGCATCAAAGTCTGAGCCTGTAGCTACAGTGGCATCATCATCATCAACGATCTCCAGAAGACATAAAGTTAAACATGAAACACTCTTTTCCAATATTTTAATCAATATCAGTGTATTATTTTAGTTTTCTACGGTTTTAAAGTGAAAAAATATAAATGAACTTCAGTTAATCAGAATGAATAACTAAACTGTCAACAAAAAGTGAACATTATAGAAACTATACACTGTAAAACCATGGACTTATTCAGTCCTATAGGATAATAGGTCTGTTTGTCTTATTTTAATTTTTTTTCTTAAAGAAATTTTGAAAGACTTTACGTATCTTTAATTTCTCTATAGCCTATAGCTTTTATGGCACAATCAGAGATGCACTCAACCGCTGCTCGCGGACGTTCATGAACGGAGCCTTGCAGCACCCTATAATGTAATAATTTCCTGAAAATGTAATAACGCCTGAAAATGTAATGAAATTTGCACTTCACTCAATCGAAAATGTAATAAAACCCAATAATGTAATAACTCCACCAATAATGTAATAAAATGTCCTGACTGATATTGTAATAACATTTTTACTGATAATGTAAATACATTATTACATTATTGGGAATTTATTACATTTTCAGGAACCCTTGAGTACCGTACAGCCATATGCACACGTGCAGATACTCAGGGACATGCAACTACATCCTGGTCTGTGGACTTACCTCCAACTTTCTCCAACTTCCCATTTCTATATTTTTGCATCCATTAGTCCAACCTCCCATTTCTCCGATTTAAGTAACCCTAACCCTAACCATAACCATAACCGCCTCCCGCCGCCAGGAGGACGAAACTAATAATGTTTAAGATGCACAATATAAAGTCCTACCTTTAGATATACATTCAGTTTAACAGCAGCAACACTTTACAGAATGATTCATTCATGTATGATCATGAATAAAGCTGTGAAAATACAGTAAGGATCAGATTCTGCGTCACCTCTCTGTGTGTAATAAGTGACATTTTACCATTACATAATAAGATAAGATAGGATGTTACTTTATTCATCCCACGATGGGGACGTTTCCCAATATTGCAGCAGCAGACACCAATGAAAGGAAGAAAAAACACAAGAAAAATGCAATATTATAAATAAATTAAAAAAGTAATGAGGTCAGATGTATTTAGATACTGATGATCAGATTGTTCACCTCTGTCCAATATATTGGCTATAATTTTGTGGACATTTTGCATCATTGTATTGTACTTTTTGTGTGTCTACATCAGTGTCTATTCAAAGTAGATAAACAAAATATGAAAACTGCCCTGACCTTACAACACTCGAGATGTTTATGGGTCCATAAACCTGCTCAGGAGTCACAGGAGGCTTCTGTTGTCCAAGTAAAACTCAACAGAACGATTTGAAGGGTTGTACAGATATTTTTCATTTACAAAGAAAAAACAAATTAGAAAATATACATTGGACATTTGACTGGATGTTAAAGTTTCGAGTTGTTTTGGTCTTGTAAGTTTATTAATTTATATGGGTTGTTTTGTTTTTTGTTGAGGTAATCAAGGGTGTAGGCGTTGGGCTGTCGAAAGCAAGACCCTTTTATACATCACATGTTATTTTATTGCTATTTTATTATGTATAGTTTGTTCTTTATATTTTAATATTTTATTATGTATAGTTTGTTCTTTATATTCTTACTCTTTATATTCTTATACTATATGTTGTCATCGTCACTGTGTGTCTGTGTAAAGCTGCTGCTGCACTGTCATTTCCCAGCTTGGGATCAATAAAGTCTGTCTGTCTATCTATCTATCTATCTATCTATCTATCTATCTATCTATCTATCTATCTATCTATCTATCTATCTATCTATCTATCTATCTATCTATCTATCTATCTATCTACATATATAAAAGAAGAATTATAAGGCTACGAAAACCAAACAGATTTTATTTTATAGCGATTATACACTTGTACAAATATATTAATGGGTAGGATATTCAGATTTTAACAATAAACCTTGACAATTATTACACACTGGACCTTTAAGTTAGGGTCAGACATATAAATAAGAGTTATATTCTTCTTCCTGCTCCTTTCCAATCATAAAATATATTTATTATTTATCATATTGTATAATTGTTCTCTACACTTTCATGAAAGGAACAATGAGTGAACTTCCAGGTGTAACCCTAAACACAGCTAGTATGCTCTTTTTTATTTTTATTTTTTTTATCCCTCTGTGATAGGCTTTTTTTTTTTATTGAAGAATTATTAGTTGGGACGTACAATGTGAAATGAAGGATGAGGGGGTTACAAATAAAAAAGGAATAATGTCAACAGGTTCAGTTACATAGTATCATGAAAGGCAGGAGAAGACAAAGGATAAGTACATTTTATGTTAGGCAAACAGAGGTCTATTCAAAAACATGGAAACAGAGAGAATAGTACTATGGTCTTTATGGCTTTCTTATTTTCAGATTGACTAATTAGGTTGATGTATTGTTTGATTTCGTTTCTGAAACGGTGAGTGCAAAGTATTTGATTTGTAAATTTGCGGTTGTGAATATGAGCTTTGGCTAAAAATAATATCAAATTAATTATATAATATTGGTTTAATTAATTGAGAAGCCGTGACTGAAAAGAAACCAAACAATAGCCTACATTTTGATTGTCCAAAGCAAAGTTTTGGTCGAAATGTTGACGGATAAAAGTAGTTACATTTTTCCAAAAGGACTGCAGATGAGGACATGACCAGAAAAGATGTTGAAAAGAGTTCATTAATGTCTTTTTTTATATCTTTGCATAAATAAATTGGAGGGATAGATACGATGGATGAGTTTAAGGGATACTTCTTTGATTTTATTTGTGATAAAATATTTGTGACAGCCTGTCTGCTCTCAGGTCGGTCCATCGGTCAGCAGCTCTGACGTCACTCTGCGGCTGTGACGCTGCGGAAGCTTCTGCGCATGCGCCTCAGGAACAGGAAGTGTGTTAACGTTTTTCCTCCACAGCTGATGGTCGTCAGATTGTCAACACTCACACAGTTTCAGAGGCTGCTGCGACCCCCGGAGCCGCCGACCGACACACACACACACACGGTAAATACTAGGGTGTGTGTTTCCTCCCGGTAACGGCACGAGACCGACCGGGCAGGAGGGGCGTTTAGGTGTTGGACCGGAGCGTCGAAATTTAGAGCTTTAGCAAAAAAAAAAAAAGAGAGAGAGAGAAAGATCCAGTGTCGTCGATCGGTGTGTGTGTGTGTGTGTGTGTGTGTGTGTGTGTGTGTGTGTGTGTGTGTGTGTTAACGACGACGAGGGCTGCTGATCTGATAACGGTGCGTTAACGGGAGAGAGAGATCAGCTGATCCGAGTCCGAGTCCGCACCTTGCTGCACGGCGTGTGTGTGTGTGTGTGTGTGTGTGTGTGTGTGTGTGTGTTGGTGTTTTGGTGCAGTGATGATCCTCAGACAGACACACACACATCAGTCCGAGCCGCAGCATCACACACTGCTCACCATGCAGACTGCACACACACACACACACACACACACGCACGCACGCACGCGCGCACACACACACACACACACACACACACACACACACACACACACACACACACACACACACACACACATGCATGTAGCCTATTAATTAATTCAACCATTGTTAGGAGGGGTCCGTGAACTCACCACCAAACCACCATCATCATCATCATCATCATCATCCTGCTGTTATGGATCCACTGACACTGGATCTATGTATGTGTGTGTGTGTGTGAGATGATGAGGCATTCAGGGACAAACCGTCATTGTCAGTGTTGTTGTCCAATATGGAGGCTTGACATAGTTTCAGATTGAGACGTAGCCTATAAATACTAAACACAAATGTTGTATTATAATGAGCCACTCCTCCTCCTTATAGTTGTTATGGTTATATGGACGTTGTGTTGTTTTTCTGGCTGTAACTAAACTAACAAGTCTAACCAGTAGGCCTCATTAATCAGTTAATTTCTTAGTAGTAATTAGTTTTAGAGATGTAGAGAAGCAGCTCTGTCGGCGAGTTTATCAAAATACTAAACACAGATGTTGTATTATAATGAGCCGCCACTCCTCCTTATAGTTAGTTAGTTATGTTTATATGGACGTTGTGTTGTTTTTCTGGCTGTAACTAAACTAACAAGTCTAACCAGTCGGCCTATTGATACATTTTGATTGATTATTTCTCTGATTAATCAGTTAATTTCTTAGTAGTAGCCTAATTAGTTTTAGAGATGTAGAGAAGCAGCTCTGTCGGCGAGTTTATCAAAATACTAAACACAAATCTTGTTTTGTAATGACCCGCTCCTCAATGTATCTATCTATCGCTTTTATAGTTAAATGTTAAAAGTTGTGTTGTTTTTCAGGCTGTAACTAACAAGTCTAATCACTATTGATACATTTTGATTGATTATTTCACTGTTTAATCAATCAATTTCTTATGTCTGTTATTTAGATGTTTTATTCTACCCACCGCCAGGCCCTAGAGTCAAACGTGTTGAGTTCACTGACACAAACTGTGCGTTTTCTGTTTATTTTTCTGTGATTCACTCCATCAGTTCATTGTTGTTGTAGTTGTTGCCATAGATTTCCACTGTGTGACGTCAGATGAGTGTTTTGATTTGATCTCTGTTAGCCCCGGTCCACAGGTCACTCACTACTGTTGTGTCCAGATAAAAACCTGCAGGACTGATCTTCAGACTGGATCCACTGGGAGGAGGAGGAGGAGGAGGAGGAGGAGGAGGAGGAGGAGGAGGGGGGGTTGTTGTCTGCTGTGAATGATGTCATCTCTCACTTCCTCCTTGTGCAGATAAAACCACGGCGAGAAGAAGAAGACGAAGGTGAAGACGTGGTCAGCGAGGCCCGACTGCGTTGGAGGTAGGGAATCGGGATGTCACCATTACTTGGTACTTACTCGGTATTAAACGCCACAGTTAATGAATCGTAAAGATTCCTAAATACCGCCGCTTTCCAATGAACTGGTCCAACTATCTGGTGTGGAGACCAGTCTCAGCCTGGTCAGATGCGAAAATGAACTGATGAAGCCTCTTGGATGGGAAGTGAAACGTCTTCCTAGACAAATAACCAAGTCCAGCTGCTTTCGATTTAGAATTCCTTTGAGACACTATGACGTGGACAAATGAGAATATGCACAGGCTTATGTTGTGAAATTAATTAAAGCAGAAGTAAGCAGAATATTTATGTTAATATAAGTCTGAAATAGTTCTATCTTCCGATGACAATCACTTCTATAGAGTGTTTCGTCTGAAACACGGGTCTGTCAGTCACTCTGCTCTGCTCTGAGCCGAGGAGAAAACTTTCCTTGTATCCTACAAGTTTTATCCAATGAGGAGAGAGAACGGCATAAAGGGGCAGTCCTCTCTGTGTGTGCAGCCAAGGGATGCGCCTGAATGTGGTGACGTAGGGACGAGGACCAATAGATCCATGACGAGGGTGGGGGCTGCTAACTCCATCTGCTGACAAGACGTTATGGTGCGTTCAAGGAAACCCGTAACTCGTGTTTTTCCGACCTGTGAAGTGGTACCAGTTCGATCTGGTACGAGTTCACGGGTCGGAAGTTACGAGTGGCCGTTATAGTGACTTTCACAGGTAAAACAGGTCGGAAAAACACGAGTGGGTTGCCTGGAACGCTACAAAGTCGTAAGTCGTGACTTGAAGCTGTAATTTACGATTTCAAAAGCCTGCCTGGAACGCAGCATTAGCCAAAACGACCAGATCGCTTACTTCTGCTTTAAAATATTTGTGTAAAAATTAGTAATGTAATTATATTTTGACTGTATTTGATTTTACACATTCATATGTTGTGAAATTAATTAATGCATAATAATCGCGATAATCGTGATACCGTGATTATTTCTCTGACAATAATCGTACCAAGAAAATCTATTAACGTGACGTCACTAGCTGTGAATGATGTCGTCTCTCACTTCCTCCCTGTGCAGATAAAACCACGGAGAAGGTGAAGACGTGGTCAGCGAGGCCCGACTGCGTTGGACGACTCTGTGACTGACTGACTGACTTCCCCCCCCGCCCCCCGGAGGAGGAGGAGGAGGCCCAGCCCCCCCCAGCCCCCTCACCCCCCACAGCCGCCGGTATGAGCTCCAGAGGGAGCGGCGGCCGCACCAACGGCACGCTGCCCCAGACCAAGATCTGCCAGTTCAAACTGGTTCTGCTGGGCGACATGGCCGTGGGCAAGTCCAGCCTGGTGCTGCGCTTCGTCAAGGGACAGTTCGACGAGTTCCAGGAGACGACTATCGGAGGTGAGAGGAGAGATGAGGAGGATGGATGGTTGGTTGCTATAGGAAACCATAAGAATAAGAAAATGAGCATGTGAGCAAATATTTAGGCTTCGTTTAATTTCATGGAGGCTGTGAAGGTCAAAGGTCAGAACCTCACAGGTAAACTATGGCAAGCCATTTTAACATTTAAAGTGATACGCCAACATTTTTTTTTTCGTGTCTTGCCTCACTCCCGAGTCCATGACCAGCAGATAGACACCATCCTTTCGACTGTGTGTGTAGTAACAAGGGAGATACGGGCAGAGCTGCCGCACCGCTAATTAGCTTAGCTCAAACACTGGAAGTGTATGGGTAGTGTTAGCCTGCCTCCTACCCGAGCCCAAATCAGCAGTCGGAAGCTGATTTCATTTTAGCTCTAAACTCTGTAAATATATCACTTTATCCACATTTCAAACATGTTTAGGTGAGAAAGTAGCCGTTTAGATCAGCAGTGTGTCGTTAATTTGTCTAAATACCAGCTGTTTACAATTTTGTTTGGACGAATTCGGCGCTACTCAAGCTAGCCGTTGTGACCAACGCACTTCCGGTTACTTTCACAAAATAAAACACCCGTTGCCCTTTACATACAGAAAACCAGGGCCGGCCCGTGGCATAGGCCGTATAGGCAAATGCTAAGGGCGCCGTCCATCCAGGGGGCGCCAGCGCCACAAATGGGAAAAAAAAAGTGTAACTTTCAAAATTTTTATAACTAGTTAGTACTTTTATTTCTTAATACAAAAAATAATCCCACGTTAATTTAAATGCAAAGCAATACCTATTAAAAAGTAATAATATAATATGTTACAACATTACTTACTAAGTCGCCCCCCCCTCTCCCCCACATGCCCATTGGTACTGCCCTCCGCTCTCCCCGCAGTCACACACACAGCAGAGGTACCTGTCTGCAGTGGGAATGCTTTCAAGCCGTTTTCTTGTTATAAACGCCACATTTTTAATTAGATGTGTGGATACTTGGTTGCATTAATCCTCAAAGTCGGCGCAAATGCCAGCTCGTTTGCGCGACCGTCTCGATATGTTTTTGTTTATATTTCGGTCATTTTACGCCGCCCTTGACGACCTGTCAATCAAAACAACAGCTGTGAAGCGCTTCGAACCCGCAGAATCGTTAGGAGAGAGAGAGAAGCAGTGAGGAGGATGAAGGTGCTTCAGAGGCTGAAAGTTTTGACTCATTTGATGAGGAAGATATTGAAAAAAGAAGGAAGAGATGAGACTTCAGCCTGCTTAGGCAGCAGGGCCACAGCTCCAGCTCCAGACCTGCTGAGCTCTCAAACCATTTTTTTTAACATGTCAAACAGCACCACAGTGACAACACATGTAGGGTGGTGGGCTACATTATATAGGTTAAATATTGTAAATTTTGTGTTTTTTGTCTGTTTAGTTGATATTCTGTTTGGAGAAAAAAAAAAGCTAATTTCTCATTTAGGGCTACACACATCTCATGAAGTTTGAAATGTAATGTGAAGTCAATATTTAGCTTCTTTACTTTACATTTGAGACATTTGGTGAAAATAGAATGACAGATAACATTTATGCTCAAAAAGCAATTTCACAAAATTTCATTTTAACTTGTTTTCCACACGTATCTATTAGCCTTTATACAGTATATTCCACTGCTTTTGTGAAGCTAAGACTTTCGTAGGGGGGGGGGGGGGGGGGGGCGCCTGGGAGTAATCTCGCCTAGGGCACCAAGATGGCTAGAGCCGGGCCTGCAGAAAACCATGATATAATTTGTGCTTTTACTTTGAAATAGGAAGCTAACCTACCCTCGATGTAGCTAGCTTGAACCAAAATAAAGCGTCTTTGCTTGAACCCTCCGTTTTGACCGATCTCGCCCCGTTAGCGGCATTTGACCGCTCAAGATGCCTTAAGCCTGCCACACACATAAAGATAATCGGGCTGATTTTGCCCCGATTTTCCCCCTTCCGACCACGGACAGACACCGCCCGATTATCTTAAGCTCTTAAGATTATCTTATAAGATTCTCTTGTAGTGTGTGGTGTGTTAAGAGTCAAAATTCCCCCGACAATCGGCTCGGAAAACGTTCGGCGCCAATAATCGTAAGTATTAAACATGTTCAATATTTACGATTATCGGGGCCGACTTCGGTGGCCATTTCAATCAAAAGTCATCTTGTGTGTGGAGAGCGGGTGTTGTGTGGAGAAGTGCCTGCTCACCGAGCTCTGCATGCTGCTCGCGGCAACAAGCCACTTCTCGACACAACACCGGCAACCTCACAGAGAGCCACGGTGCAGCCCTGGCATTACATGAGGTTCACACAGACATTCACGCATACACAGGAGATTTCCTGATAGCCGATAGCAAAGACAGTAGCGCTCATAGCCAGCAACAGCCGGCAATAGAGCAGCCATGTTTAAACGATCATGTGACCGCCTCTCAAAGCCCGTCATGTGACAGCGCACGGCTCCCTATTGGACAGGCGCTTGACTGCTCGGCGTCCGGAGCCACAGACACACACAGATGGGATCATTGTAAAGGCTGAAGTGTCCCGCTTTCATTAAAAAAAAATTACGCCGCTCTCATTTTCCATCCCGGAAATAGACCCGAAAGAGTAGCTACAACAATACGGATCTCTTTCTGAGTTTTCTGACCGGAGGGTCAAGATTCTGAAAAATCTTAATGTGTGTGGTGAGCTGTGTTTGGAATATCACAGCACACCACACACAATACGATCAAAACTGTTTGGAAACTGTGAGCTAAGCTAATTAGCGACTTTAGGTGGAGGCAGGCTAACACTACCTATACACTTCCAGTGTTTGAGCTAAGCTAATTACGGGCGATACGGCTCTATCTCCCTTGTTACTGCACACACAGTCGAAAGGATGGTGTCTATCTGCTGGTCATGGACTCGGGAGGGAGGCAAGACACGAAAAAAAAAATGTTGGCGTATCCCTTTAGAGCCTCTGGAAACATGACTTTAGATAGTAAAGTGTTATATCTATTGATCAGCCCTGAGACGGCTACTGGGGAAGAAACATCTGATGATAAAGTGTCTGAGACCGCTCATATTAACAAGAGGACGCGTCTGCAGGGACAAGGTCCAATCCACACCGGAAGTCGGTCTTCTTCGTGTTTATTATTATTATTGTATAGTATTGTGATCTACCTAAAGTTTACAACCAAACCTAAGTTTTCAATCCACCATAAAATGAGAATTTAAAAAAGTATATTAAAGTAGATAGTCGAGATTTAAACTGAATAGGTACAAACGATCTCATGTATTTTATTCACCGCTCCGTACCGGTCATCTCTACCCATAGACTATATATATAGTGTGTATATATATATATATATATATATATATATATATATATATATATATATATATATATATATATATATATATATATATATATATATATATATATACTGTATATATATATATATATATATATATATATATATATATACTGTATATATATATATTAAACCAAGTGGATTATCTCAGAGCTTTATTGTCGCTCCAGGGGAAATTAGATTTGCAGTGACAGTTCAACTGACACGACAACAACAAATAGACAAACAGTGACAATGTTTGTGAACAATGTTAAACCGAGTAAGAATAGAAGTATAAAAGATGCCACAAGAGCAGTGAGGATTATGCACATTGATTGCATGTGGGACAGAGGAAAGTTTATACTATTTGTTGGTGCCGTAGGGAGTTTATATGTCAGAGAAATGAATTCCTCCAACAACAGGCAGACTCGTTATGGAGATTAAAACATCTGGTTATTTTGCATGAAGTGACAATTAATATATTATATTATGTAAATAATATATAAACTTTGCACAGAAGATTTGGCACATTTTTCATGGGTGCAACCCAGATACTTAGCTCTGCTGCTCAACCCACAAATGCATGTTCCTTACAAGTGTGGCACCGTTTAAAAGGGTAATAAACAGGCTTTCCAACGCTATCAGACTTATTTCCAAGAAGCATTGTTACAGCAAAGAAATAATCTACCAAACACAAATTTACTTACGTTTTGTGCAAAGTTTATATATAAATAAGGCAGGAAAAAGCACAACTTCTGGTATAGATTGGACCGATGGCGTCGCTCGTGTCCCTGCAGTCTATTAACCTTCCTCCTGATGTTGTGTTGTATTTAAACGGACTCGTTCCTTCTTGCAGGTGTTTGGAGACGACACGGTGGGCGTGGCTCTGGAGGACATCCAGGCTCACGACTTCGGGAAGGTCGGCGAGGTGCAGATCACCAAGGACGACACGCTGCTGCTGCGAGGCGGCGGCAGCGCGGCCGAGGTGGACAAGCGCGCGGCGGAGATCGTGGAGCAGCTGGAGAGCACCACCAGCGACTACGAGAAGGAGAAGCTCAACGAGCGTCTGGCCAAGCTGTCGGACGGCGTCGCTGTGCTCAAGGTGCGAACCGAGCAGGACGGGAAGGAAACGGTTGATGACACATCGGGTGTTTGTTTGTGTTTCCTCTGAGAATAAAGTTAGGATTCAATCGTTTTTTCCTCTTTCAGATCGGAGGAACCAGCGACGTGGAGGTGAATGAGAAGAAGGACCGCGTGACGGACGCTCTGAACGCCACGCGGGCGGCGGTGGAGGAGGGCATCGTCCCCGGTGGAGGCTGCGCTCTGCTGCGCTGCATCCCATCACTGGACACCATCAAACCAGCCAACAACGACCAGAAGATCGGTCAGTGAACCTCAGACAATAACTGTCTGACAAAATGTTGAACTATCCCTTTAAGTATTTAAAAACCCTTTGCACAGATTACATTACAGCATGTTATTAAATTGTCCCATCGCCATAATCCCTATAGTCATAGCAGTAGGTTCGTTACCTTTAATTGTCGGTGCAAGCTGTTTTTAGAACGGCGGAGCAGAGCCGTGAGCTGCTCAGAGCTACGCTACGGAGGCTCATTATGGGATTTCTTGGTTTCCCTCATCAAACTCATCAAATACACAATCCAACAACTCCACAACGCTCTGGTGGACAAGTTGTGAGCTGCACATTCACCACACTATGAGATAATAACACAACGTTACCAGACAGAGTTGTTTTAGAGGTAAATTCATGCAAAACCACTGATGCTCGTTGCCTTCAGGGACAGTTTTTCATCAACAGTCTCTGTATTTCCCTCTAAAACAACTCTGTCTGGTAACGTTGTGTTATTATCTCATAGCGTGGTGAATGTGCAGCTCACAACTTGTCCACCAGAGCGTTGTGGAGTTGTTGGATTGTGTATTTGATGAGTTTGATGAGGGAAACCAAGAAATCCCATAATGAGCCTCCGTAGCGTAGCTCTGAGCAGCTCACGGCTCTGCTCCGCCGTTCTAAAAATAGCTTGCACCGACAATTAAAGGTAACGAACCTACTGCTATGACTATAGGATTCCGGCCAATTTGCCAAAATGTTGAACTATCCCTTTAAACTGTGACTGTAAGACGTGAACACCTTCAGATTGTTCCAACCAGCAGCTGTTTGTTCATCTCTCTCTGTTCCACCTCGTGTCCAGGTGTGGACATCATCCGCCGGGCGCTGCGTATCCCGTCCATGACCATCGCTAAGAACGCCGGCGTGGAGGGATCTCTGGTGGTGGAGAAGATCCTGCAGGAAGCGGCGGAGATCGGCTACGACGCCATGCTGGGGGAGTACGTCAACATGGTGGAGAAGGGCATCATCGACCCCACCAAGGTACATCAGAGTCTATCAGAGATGTAGATGAAGCTTGTGAACGCTGCCACCTGCTGGTCGGAGGGTCTGAGGGGAGCACACTGCAAAAACTCACATATCTTACCAAGAATATTTGTCTTATTTCTAGTCAAAATGTCATTTCTAGTCAAAACAAATCTCATTATACTTAAAATAAGACTCATCACATTAAAAAGTAGCTTGTTTTTAGACACTTTTTACTTCATTCAAGCATATTTTCACTTGAAATAAGTAGAAAAATCTGATAGTGGAACAAGTTTTTCTTCCTTATTACAAGCACAAAAAAAAACTTCCTTTCTCTGGCAGATTTTTCTACTTATTTCAAGTGAAAATTAGTTTGAAACAAGTGAAAATGATCTAAAAACAAGTTAATTTTTAGGTGATGAGTCTTATTTAAAGTGGAAAGAGATTAGTTTTGACTAGAAATGAGACATTTTGACAAGAAATTAGACAAATATTCTTGGAAAGATTTTGAGTTTTTGCAGTGTAGGTGAAAAGTCCTCTGTGGAAAATGTCCAAATTAATTTTACATTTGGCGCCGTAAGTTTAAATGAACTTGACTCGGTGAGAGGCTGTGATGTGGAAATGATCATTTGTTGATATTAAATGATGTGAATGAAGAAGAAGAGACGATATCAGATCAATCATCACTTCTATAAAACACAAATGGATCAATACAACCTTGAGACTTCCTGCAGGACTGTTGCAGGATCGTATCAGTAACAGATACATAGAATAATGTCAGAGAAATAATCACAGTATCAGGATTATTATGCATGAATTAGTTTCACAATCAATCAAATATAGTCAAAATGTAAAGACATTACTAATTGCAAAATATTACAAAATATTTGAAGTATCTATTAATATAGGACCAATTATTAATCTTTCAGGGGAACAGTTTGATATATTGAAGTCATTAATTGTCATCTATACCAAATGTTTAAGTTTATTTTAATCTTTTTTTTTCTAATACAAATGAGACACTGACATTTCAATTCCTACCAGTTCAGTGCTACGTTTGGTAATTGTCATTAATATAATTTAACGAACAAAAACAAACTTCAACATGCGGTTGTTGTGTAACTTTTAGAGCTGCAACAATTAATTGATTAATTGAACAATAATCTGTTAATTAATCGTCAACTATTCTGATAATCTAATAATCAGTTTGAGTAGTTTTTTTTAAAGAAAAAAAGTCAAAATTCTCTGATTTCAGCTTCTTCAATGTGAATATTTCTGGTTTCTTTGTTCCTTTACGACAATAAACTAAGTCTCTCTTTGGTTTGTGGACAAAACAAGACATTTGAGGACGTCGTTGAGACATTTTTAAACATTTTATTGACCAAACAACTAATCGATTAATCGTTTAAATAATTGACAGATTAATCGATAATGAAAATAACCGTTAGTTGCAGCCCTAGTAACTTTGTTTTCGTTCATGTGAGTTACGCTGATCTGTCTCTCTGGTTCTGACATCATCTTTTTTGCAAAATGAGAGTATTAATTGTAATATCTCTGACTAGCCGTGAGAAGCTTCTGCTCCGTAATAAAACGTTATAAATCAAACGTATTGACCTCCTGTCCGTCTGCTACAGGTGGTGAGGACGGCGCTGTTGGACGCCGCAGGAGTCGCCTCGCTGCTCTCCACCGCCGAGGCCGTCGTCACGGAGATCCCCAAGGAGGAGAAGGAGATGGGCGGGGGCATGGGCGGCATGGGGGGAATGGGCGGCATGGGCGGCATGGGCGGAGGCATGGGTTTCTAAAGCCGCTCGTCCTGAAGCCGTTTCACTGTACAGACTTAAGAGGCAGAGCGGCGCCGGGGGAGGCTGAGGAACAACAACTACAACTACAACAATGACGACAACGATGACAACTAAACAAACCCTCCAACTCCCTGCAGCCCCCTCCTGCTCCAGCTCTGCCCACACTGACTTGGCCACGAGTCTGTTGGAGCTGCCCCACGCTGTGTTTATATCGTCGTTATAACGTCTCTGGAGGAGCAGCGAGTCCACCGACCCCCGGTCCGGCCGGCGTCGGAGGAGACCGGTTACTACATCAGAAGAACCTCCAGCGGCTCTGCTCATCTAAAAACAACCCTACATCTTCAAAAAAACTCATAGTTCCTCTCATGTAAAAACAACGCTCACACAGGTGACGCCACTGATCTCTGTAGTAAAGTCATTCAAGAGGTCGTATTGATGCTCTGTGTTACTGAACAGGGCCGGTACCAGAGAAGCCAGAAATGTGTCTGTCCTTTTATTTTTTGTCTTTGTAGCTTTTTGTTAATTCATTTTGTTTGTTTTTTTATATATATATATACATGTCATCTTCATCTGTCATGGTTTTTCCCCCTCTGCTTGAAATGATGTGGGCTTAAAATCTGTCATTTGAGTTAATTAAACTAGTTTTCTTTCAGAGCCTGAGCATTTTTTTCTGTGTCTGAAGTGACATTATGTTTGAGGAAAGATCGAGTGCCTACAGAGTCTGAGAGTCACCTGTTGAAAACAACATTAAAGTTTAATGTTTACTGAGACGTCTGGAGCTTCTGAAGCCTTTTACAGTTGTTTTCATGCAGCGTTGAGTTTTCTTTTTCTTTTCTCTCCATCAGCTTTGACGTCACTGATTAATTAATTAATTAATTTCACATTAAATGGTTGATTGTATACGAGGCTGGAGGAGGAGTTTGGACCGTTCAAGGTCTTGGCTAACGAAGAGAAAATGTGAAAACCTGTGGCGTCCTGGTGCTGCTGTAACTACGAGTCCAACTACAGACCATCTGTCACTTAACATGAAAATCAAGAGTGTGGTGTCTCTGTTCCACAGAAATACATTATTCCTTTACAGTATAGCTGTGATCATTCAACTTGTTTTGTACAATGTAAACAATTAATGGTGATTATTTCTTTTCTTCTTTTTTTTTTTTTAATTTAATAAATTCAATTGTTCGGATGTTTCGTTGTTTACTCGGCCCCTTTTTACCTGGACACCAACAGCAGGGTCAAAGACGGTTTAGAAACCTAGACGCTCCGTTCTGAGACAGTTTCCTGTCTCTGTGTCCCATGGGATTCTCCGTGACTCCGCCCCCTTTAGGAGACAAGCAGACCGTGACTCCGCCCCCTTTAGGAGACCAGCAGCAGACCGTGACTCCGCCCCCTTTAGGAGACCAGCAGGCCGTGACTCCGCCCCCTTTAGGAGACCAGCAGGCCATGCCAAGGCCAAGGCAAAGTGCACAGCTGTTAATGAGTGAAAGGAACTTGAGTTGTGATGATGACAGATTATAGTTTTGGATTACTTTCACATTCAGTCAGTCCACAGTGGTCCACCACGCTCTCTCTCTCTCTCTCTGACAGCAGAGGTGTTTTATTTATTTATTTATTATTATTAAAGAGGTGTGTTAGACCATGGGTTAAACTTATGCCGGAATATCCCTTTAAATAAATAATGTGTTACATTAACATTTTTAATTTGGCTCCCAAATGTCTTTTTGTGCCCTTGAATATTTTATTTTGTGGTAAAAGTGTGAGTGGAGCCGTGCATGGAGTCCTGCAGCGTCCTGGAGGAAACTGGAGATGAGTTCAAACACACAGAATCACTGCCAGAGGCTTTTACAGCTGATTGGAAGATACAGTCCCTCCATCTTCTCTTCCTCCTGCTTTTCCATGGATGTTTTCTAGGAAGCTCCCAGTTCTTCTCCTGTGGGTGTTGTCCCTGCTGCAGTGGATCAGTGTCGCCCCCTGCTGACGCTCCTGACCACATCACAACAACACAGCACACACAGGGGAAACACACACATGTTCTTCTGACAAGCGGCGGACTGGAGATCGATATTATCATTAATGTTTTAACTCTTTATGGTTCAGTAGTAGAAATAAACAGCAGTAAAAACACCAGTCTGTCTACTCAGATTACACATGTCACCTCTTCCTCCTCCTCCTCCTCCTCCTCCTCCTCCTCTTCCTGTTTAAAGTTGACTTTCACTTTCACCACGCGGTTGTGTAGCAGTTTATTTCGTCGTGTGAAGGTAAGGTGAACAGTCTGAATGTTTTCCTCGTTAACACCTGTCGTTACCTGAGTTCTCTGCCCTTCAACGTGTCGTTGTGTTGTTGTTGTTGTGTTATTATAATGTGACTGTAGCTGAGTCAGAGCTGTAACTGTAAAGTCTGGACCGACAGAACCGTGTCCTCCATGTTGTGTGGATGTTGTCGGTAGAAGCGCTGGAATAAGAGCAGAAGCAGAGTTAGTGGATGGATTAGTGGATTTGTGCAATACTATGGTGTTAATACCGCGGTAAAGTGAACCAGTTTGATTTTCGTTGGGCGCGCGCTACAGTAAATACGGTAGGCACGGTTCTCGAGCAAAATGAAGGTCCTGAAAGATACATAAAACCTACGTGCTTTTACTGGAGAAATGTGGAGGAAAATCACTTCCAAGATGAATCAACTTTTTAGTTATATTTCACTGCCGTGAAGGGGAGAAAAAATCACCTTTCATCGACATTTTACTGTAGAAATGTGGAGAAAAAATAATTTAAAACGACCCCTATAATAAAAGCCATTCACAGTATGCTGACCTTTGACCTTACCTCACATCAATTCCTATGTGTGTGTCTCATTTTTTTTTTTTGCATATTGTTCCTGACGTCTCACTCTACCTCTGGTACAATTTTGGTAAAAATTTTACTGTAGAAATGTGGAGAAAAATAACCTAAAAGTCACCCCTATAATAAAACCCAGTTACAGTATGCTGACCTTTGACCTTACCTCACATCAATTCCTTCATAGGTGTGTTCCTCTTTTTTTCTCTTCATATTGTTCCTGACATCTCACTCTACCTCTGGTACAAATTTGGTAACATTTTACGGTAGAAATGTGGAGAAAAATCATCTTAAAAATCCCACCCATAATGACTCAACCCCATTTACTGTATGCTGACCTTTGACCTTCCGTCAGTTCAATTCCTTCATAGGTGTGTTCCTCATTTCTTTTGCATACTGATACCAGAAGTAGAATAAGACCCCAGGAACAGTATGCAAAAGAAATGAGGAACACACCTATGAAGGAATTGATGTGACGTAAGGTCAAAGGTCAGCATACTGTGAATGGCTTTTATTGTAGGGGTCGTTTAAAAAGTGATTTTTCTCCACATTTCTACAGTAAAATTTTTACCAAAATTGTACCAGAGGTAGAGTGAGACGTCAGGAACAATATGCAAAAAAAAAAAAATGAGACACACTCATATGAAGGAATTAATGTGAGGTAAGGTCAAAGGTCAGCATACTGTGAATGGCTTTTATTATAGGGGTCGTTTTAAATTAATTTTTCTCCACATTTCTACAGTAAAATGTCGATGAAAGGTGATTTTTCTCCCCTTTACGACAGTGAAATATAACTAAAAAGTTGATTCATCTTGGAAGTGATTTTCCTCCACATTTCTCCAGTAAAAGCACGTAGGTTTTATGTATCTTTCAGGCCCTTCACTTTGCTCGAGAACTGTGCCTACCGTATTTACTGTAGCGCGTGCCCAACGAAAATCAAACAGCGGCTCACTTTACCACGGTGTATTAATGGTTAAAATAAATTTGAAGCAATTTGGTTGAATTATGGGTGTTTTATTTTAGTTATAGTGTGTTGTGTGCAGATGTGTGCATTGCATTTTTGGCCTAGTTTGCCTGTTTTGACATCAGTCTGGTGAGGGCAGAATGCAGAATAACCCTTTAGAGTGATGGGCCAGGATCTGGGCAAGGGGCAGCTGGATGAGGGGCAGCTGGATGAGGGGCAGCTGGGCGAGGGGCAGCTGCCACAGAAAGAGAGACTGTTTCTGAATGAAGATTGATTCTGAAAAGTTAGTTTAGAAAGATTGGATGTATGCTGTTAAATGTTTTGGAAATGAATGTTGATTTGTTTTATAACACAAATATGTGTGATAATGTTATGTTTTGTGCTTTTTAACCCTAACCCACATCACCCAGTTGGGGTCATTTTGATGTTACTATTTGCTGCCATAAAAAAAGAGGGTTAAAAAAAACTCCTGATGGAAGTTGCTGTGATAGTGGAGCTGTGAGGTGAAATAACTCGAGGTCCAGTTGTTGTGTGTGTAGCTTGTTTGATCCAGTGGTTTTCTACAGGGACGCTGTCCACACAGAGACTGTGTCACATCAACTCAGTGGATCTCAGTCCTTGTGTGTGTCAGTGGATGGAAACAGTGGTCCATGGATCATGTTGCTGGGCTGCAGCTTCATGACGCCATCTAGTGGACTGATAGTAGAAGTACAGCAGCTGATGGCAGCTTCCTCTTCCTCACTGCTGTGTGACTGCATTCAGCTGACACTGATATGAAGCAGAGGAGAAGAGCCAATCAGTGGAGGAGCAGCTGGAGACATGATGGACATGTGAGCTGCTGTGCAGATGAACGATGTGTGTTTCCTCTGCAGGTGAAGCTACAAAGTGTGTGTGAGCTGATGTGGATGTGAGCTCAGCAGCATGGATCAGTGTGAGGACAGAGAGGAGGGAGCCCCTCCCTCTAAAACCAAAAGCCAGACCACAGGTCAAAGGTCAGAGTTTAAAACAGTCAGAAAGACTTTTCTCTCTAAAAGTCAGTTGTTGTGTTTATTAAGAGACTGAAGATATTTCGCATCAGTTTTTCTCCAACATGCACATTCATCAGTTGTGTTGTTGTTTCAGGATCCAGCAGCAGAGACCAGACTCTCCTGAACCCAGCTGTCTGTCTTTAAAGAGCGACCGGTCAAATGAACGGTTCATTACCTTTAAAGGAGGACGTGGATCAGCTGATCAGATGTAAGAGACAAAACTACATTTCAAAGGTTTTGAGTTTCTGTTGAACGTTCTTCCTGTGGAGTCACATTTCAATGATTCTCATTAAAAACTGAGTTATAACTCAGACACACGTTCAGTGAATGACTGACAGCATCCCATGCATCTTTCTTTCTGTTATTGCATCCACTGCTGACGCTACTAAATATAACAGCTGCTTTTTGTTCACTTCCTGCAGCAGTCGCTCCACTTCAGCACTAAACTTCTTTTTATGTTTGGAGTCTGACGCTCCCTTTAGATTTTTGTTTGTTGTTGTTTCTTTCTAAACTCACCTTCTCTGACATTCTTGATTTAACAACACGTTCATGAATCTGATGTAGAGTTTGCATGTTCTCCCCGTGCATGTGTGGGTTCTCTCCAGCTTCCTCCCACAGACCAAAGACATGCAGGTGAACTGGTGACTCTAAATTGCCCATAGGTGTGAATGTGTGTGTGTATATGTTGGCCCTGTGATAGACTGGTGACCTGTCCAGGGTGAACCCCACCTCCTGCCCAAAGTCAGCTGAGAAAGGCTCCAGCTCACCCTCCACCCTAGTGAGGATGAGCTGGATAGAAGATGAATGAACTTAAAGAGAAATCGGTGAATGAGGCCCATCCATGTGTCGATGTTGTTACAAAATGTAGGAAAAGGAAGTCATTCACACGTAACCCTTAAAATAACTTTGCAGAGAATTCTTTTGAAAACCTAAAACTGTCAAACATGAGTTGTGTTGTTGTTTCAGGATCCAGCAGCAGAGACCAGACTCTCCTGAACCCAGCTGTCTGTCTTTAAAGAGCGACCGGTCAAATGAACGGTTCATTACCTTTAAAGGAGGACGTGGATCAGCTGATCAGATGTAAGAGACAAAACTACATTTCAAAGGCTTTGAGTTTCTGTTGAACGTTCTTCCTGTGGAGTCACATTTCAATGATTCTCATTAAAAACTGAGTTATAACTCAGACACACGTTCAGTGAATGACTGACAGCATCCCATGCATCTTTCTTTCTGTTATTGCATCCACTGCTGACGCTACTAAATATAACAGCTGCTTTTTGTTCACTTCCTGCAGCAGTCGCTCCACTTCAGCACTAAACTTCTTTCTATGTTTGGAGTCCAACACTCCCTATAGATTTTTGTTCAGGCATTTTAACTTTCCTTCTCAACTCACCTTCTCTGGCATTCTTGATTTAACAACACGTTCATGAATCTGACGTAGAGTTTAGAGGTCGACCGATAGTGGATTTTTAAAGGCCGATATAATAACGATAGTTTGGAGCAGGAAAAAGCCGATAGCCGATTAATCATCCGATACCGCCCCTACACTTTATACACTTTAATATGGGGGGCGGGGGGATTAAGTGATCCTTCACATTTTGTGAGTGATGATACTGCATGCCATAAAACATAAAATAACACTAGTTAAACAAGGCGTATAGAGTGAAGGGATTTGAACTGTGATTTTCTCATCCTCCCATAAGCTGTAACTTTTATCCTTAACTTATATCTTATATAGCCTACTCTAAACAGTTCTGTTCTTTATCACTACTAAAGAATGGTTTGTTTTTTTTAATTAGGCTATCTTTTTTAAAAGAATAAATTCGGAATTCATTTCCAAATATAGCCTAGCTAACCCACTGCAGCAACAGTACAGTTTCCAACAGCAAAGTCACTATAACCTCCATAATATCTGGGGGGGGGGGGGGATTTTAAGATTCATGGCAAACTAAGATGAACAGACTACACAGAGACAGCTTTCTTTTAGCGTGTTTTTAACGAGCTGTTAATTGTTATCTTAACAAGCACGTGTGGTTGCGTAAAACTTGCGGTGGAAATGTCGCTGTTTATGCTGAAATATGATGCACGTTTATGCTTGTTGAACAGGTGGTACTTATTGCCTCCACCAAGGAGGTTATGTCTGTTCACTTTCAACTTGTGAAGGTTTAAATACACTTACAGTGACGCGTGTCGTCGTCTCCACCTCCTTCTCCTCTCTCTGCTGCCGCTGCGCTGCGCTGCTCACGCTCCGTCTCTCTCTCTCTCCCCCCCCTCTCTCTCTCTCTCCCTCCCCCATGCGCGCTGTGTGTGCAGAGCAGCCCCGCCCCTCAGTGATCAGAGAGACAGAGAGCAGCAGGCCATGGAAGGAGCAGTTCACGGCGCTGCGGAAAAAAAAAAAAAAACAGCCATCGGCCACTATCGGTGCCATTTTCCGTTAATTACGATAGTTTGTAAAACGTCCTATCGGGGCCGATTAATCCGCCAAACCGATGAATCGGTCGACCTCTAGTAGAGTTTGCATGTTCTCCCCGTGCATGTGTGGGTTCTCTCCAGCTTCCTCCCACAGACCAAAGACATGCAGGTTAACTGGTGACTCTAAATTGCCCATAGTTGTGTAAGAATGTGTGTGTGTGTATATGTTGGCCCTGTGATAGACTGGTGACCTGTCCAGGGTGAACCCCGCCTCCTGCCCAAAGTCAGCTGAGAAAGGCTCCAGCTCACCCTCCACCCTAGTGAGGATGAGCTGTAGAGAAGATGAATGAACTTAAAGAGAAATCGGTGAATGAGGCCCATCCATGTGTTGATGTTGTTACAAAATGTAGGAAAAGGAACTCATTCACATTTGTAACCCTTAAAATAACTTTGCAGATAATTCTTTTGAAAACCTAAAACTGTCAAACATGAGTTGTGTTGTTGTTTCAGGATCCAGCAGCAGAGACCAGACTCTCCTGAACCCAGCTGTCTGTCTCTAAAGAGCAACTGGTCAATAGGAAGGCTCATTGACTTTAAAGGAGGTCGTGGATCAGCTGATCAGATGTAAGCTGTAACTGACAGTCAGACTCAGGTTATTGTAGAAAAGAACCAGTTTGTACGACGTGTTGTTGGACCAGGTCTGAAAGCAAAGTGTCTCTGTCTGTTGTGAACGTCCTCAGGGGACATATAAAGTCCATCTTGTGTTATCTCTCTGTCCTGATGTTGACTTGACACTGATTCCTCCACAGAGTGGACCAGGAGAGCTCAGAGGTTCCCAGTGGTCAGTCTGCCCAGCAGCATCAAACACACCTGGACTCCATATTTAAGGTGAGGACATGTCCAACAGCTGCTGTTACATCTGTTGTGTTCACCATCATCTCCATGCTGCACTTTGACACCAGTGGATTGTCAGTCTGTCCAACATGGATCTGATGTTTGGCTCCATGGTTTTAGTTTGATGCTGTCACTCATAGAGTTTCTGTTCCAGCTGCTGGAGGAGAACATGGTGACTTTTGTCAAGAACGAGCTGAAGAAGATCCACAAGGCTCTGAGTCCAGATTACCCAGAATGCTCAGGGAGCCAGAGTGAGGATGAGGAGGTGTTGGACGGTGAGGATGAAGAGCAGAGGAGCAGCAGCAGAGAGGCATTAGTGAAGATCACAGTGAACTTCCTGAGGAGGATGAAGCAGGAGGAGCTGGCTGAGCGTCTTCAGAGCAGTAAGAGGATTTCTCTAAAGATTCAACATAATGGACAAATGAGACGTTCACTGACATCAACACATGGAGGGAAACATGTTCACATAGTCGTTATTTAGAAGAATTAAAATGTTATATTCTCTTATTGATCTAATTTCTTGTGTTTTCATTCTGAATATTTTGCTCCAGTTTGTGGACGTAAACTCAAATCTGCCCTGAGGAAGAAGTTTGAGTGTGTGTTTGAGGGGATCTCTAAAGCAGGACACCAAACCCTTCTGAACCAGATCTACACAGAGCTCTACATCACAGAGGGAGGGGCTGGAGGGGTCAATGAGGAACATGAGGTCAGACAGATTGAAACAGCGTCCAGGAAACCAGACAGACCAGAAACAACCATCAGACAAGAAGATATCTTTAAAGCCCCACCAGGAAGAGACCGACCAATCAGAAGAGTGATGACAAAGGGAGTGGCTGGCATTGGGAAAACAGTCTTAACTCAGAAGTTCACTCTAGACTGGGCTGAAGGCAAAGCCCATAAGGACATACACTTCACATTTCCCTTCACCTTCAGAGAGCTGAATGTGCTGAAAGAGAAAAAGTTCAGCTTGGTGGAACTTGTTCATCACTTCTTCTCTGAAACCAAAGAAGCAGGAATCTGCAGCTTTGATCAGTTCCAAGTTGTCTTCATCTTTGACGGTCTGGACGAGTGTCGACTTCCTCTGGACTTCCACAACACTGAGATCCTGACTGATGTGACAGAGTCCACCTCAGTCAACGTGCTGCTGACCAACCTCATCAGGGGGAACCTGCTTCCCTCTGCTCGCCTCTGGATAACCACACGACCTGCAGCAGCCAATCAGATCCCTCCTCGGTGTGTTGACATGGTGACAGAAGTCAGAGGGTTCACTGGCCCACAGAAGGAGGAGTACTTCAGGAAGAGGTTCAGAGATAAGCAAGCCAGAGAGATCATCTCCCACATCAAGACCTCACGAAGCCTCCACATCATGTGCCACATCCCAGTCTTCTGCTGGATCACTGCTACAGTTCTGGAGGAGCTGTTGAAGACCAGAGAGGGAGGAGAGCTGCCCAAGACCCTGACTGAGATGTACATCCACTTCCTGGTGGTTCAGTCCAAACTGAAGAAGGTCAAGTATGATGGAGGAGCTGAGACAGATCCACACTGGAGTCCAGAGAGCAGAGAGATGATTAAGTCTCTGGGAAAACTGGCTTTTGAGCAGCTGCAGAAAGGAAACCTGATCTTCTATGAATCAGACCTGACAGAGTGTGGCATCGATATCAGAGCAGCCTCAGTGTACTCAGGAGTGTTCACACAGATCTTTAAAGAGGAGAGAGGCCTGTACCAGGACAAGGTGTTCTGCTTCGTCCATCTGAGTGTTCAGGAGTTTCTAGCTGCTCTTCATGTCCATCTGACCTTCATCAACTCTGGACTCAACCTGATGATGAAGACTGAAACAACAGGAGTCGAATCTGCAGGGACAAACTTCTACCAGAGCGCTGTGGACGAGGCCTTACAGAGTCCAAATGGACACCTGGACTTGTTCCTCCGCTTCCTCCTGGGTCTTACACTGACGACCAATCAGAATCTCCTACGAGGTCTGATGACACAGACAGGAAGTGACTCACAGTCCAATCAGGAAACAGTCTTGTACATCAAGAAGAAGATTGAAGAGACTCCCTCTGCAGAGAAAAGCATCAACCTGTTCCACTGTCTGAATGAACTGAATGATCGTTCTCTAGTGGAGGACATCCAACAGTCCCTGAGATACGGAAGTCTCTCCACAGATAAACTGTCTCCTGGTCAGTGGTCGGCTCTGGTCTTCATCTTACTGTCATCAGAAGAAGATCTGGACGAGTTTGACCTGAAGAAATACTCTGCTTCAGAGGAGGCTCTTCTGAGACTGCTGCCAGTGGTCAAAGCCTCTAACAAAGCTCTGTAAGTAGAGATAGTTGGATTTATTCATCATTAGATAAAAACCCTTCTGTCTTTTCAACAGGACAGATAATAAACTCCTTTCTTCTTTAATTCCTCATGATCATCTCTTCAGACTGAGCGGCTGTAACCTCTCAGAGAGAAGCTGTGAAGCTCTGTCCTCAGTCCTCAGCTCCCAGTCCTCTAGTCTGAGACACCTGGACCTGAGTAACAACAACCTGCAGGACGCAGGAGTGAAGCTGCTGTCTGGTGGACTGGAGAGTCCACACTGTAGACTGGAGACTCTCAGGTGAGGATCCATCCAGCTGTTTATCTGATGCCACTTGAACACAGCAGCAGGTGTTGACAGAGGGTACCTGTGTGTTGTTGTGTGTGTTCAGTCTGTCAGGATGTCTGGTCACAGAGGAAGGCTGTGCTTCTCTGGCCTCAGCTCTGAGCTCCAACCCCTCCCATCTGAGAGAGCTGGACCTGAGCTACAACCATCCAGGAGCCTCAGGAGTGAAGCTGCTGTCTGCTGGACTGGAGGATCCAGACTGGAGACTGGAGACTCTCAGGTATGGAGAGGCTGCTGCAGCCACACACACTGTCTGATAGAGGAGGAGGAGCTGGAACATTTTCTATGGCCCCGTTCACACCTGGTATTAACATCTGTCTCAGGTGATCCATGCATTGATGACATCAGATCCCATCACTCAGACCATATCCAGAGGTGGTGTAGGCCACAGTGAAGCTCCGCCCACTCCACTGACGTCCTCTGTCACAGTCTGACTCGTCCCAACACAGTTTATACTGAAGCCAAAGTCTCAGAGTGTTTCAAACATGAGCTGTGCAGCTTTCATCAGTCACACATTAAGGGAAAAGACCCACGAACCTGAGTGACTGAGGGAGAGACAGACAGCTGTCAGCTGTTCTGTGTGTGAGTGATCAGAGCGGGACACACACCTGGATGTGTGTAGGGGAGGGGCTGTAGCCTATCACAGAACGCTGACACAGTCAGCTATCCAATGAGGATATTCATTAAATCTTTTTTTTTTTTTCCCGAGCACAGATATTGACTCATATTACTTGTTTAATGAAGCTTAGCGAAAGTTCAGACAGGAAGACTATCTCTTTAAGCACACCTCAAAGCCCTTTCCCTGTTTTCACGCTATCCTCTCGCTCCACCCTTATTCTCATAATTCAACCAATCACAGTCTGCCATCCTCTTTCTCTTCCACCAATCAGTCATTAGCGTCAAATTTAAAAGTTCTCTCTCTCTCTCCTGTCATCCAGCGTCATTTCAGCAATAAATAAATAATAATACATTTTATTTGTAACGCACTTTATATTTACCAAAAAATCTCAAAGTGCTACAACAGCAACCAACAAAAAGAAAAAAAAGAAAAAAACAAGTTAACTCTTTCGCGACCACACTAATTCCTCAGCACATCCGCTCAGGACCACATGTTTTTGGCTATTTGTTTACCTTTTATCTCACGTCGAACCGAACTTTGTACGTCACCTAGAAACAAACGGTCTTCACGTGATTGAAGAGTGACTTTACAACGTGCTCCACGAAAAAACGGCGAGTTTTTCCGCCGTTTCGTTCGTGAGGACGAAGTAGAAGAAGAGAGCTGGGTTTCTCCAAAAACGGAGCTCCCGCTCTAGTTTCAGAGAAAAACGCACTTTTGTGTCAAGTGGCAATCTGCTCATTTTACCCTACTCTGCAGTGTGGCATGTCTCCCAAATCATTTCTACGGCTAAATAAATATATTTGTAGGCATATCTGGGGGGTGTGGCAGCCTGGAGAGCAGCGGTGCAGCGGTGTGGGTCTCTGGCTGCAGCGCAGCAGCTCCGGGACACTGCTGTGTGACTGGCCGGAGATGAGTGCTCTGTGGCGGGGGCGGCCGGTCACAGCCCCCGCTGCAGAGCGCCCGCTCTGCTGCACAGCGCCGTGAAAACAGCCGTGATAACGGGCTTTCAGATCCGAGTCTCCAAACCATAAACGTTTGTAACAGCACCGGTAAAAGTCGCCACATTTGTCGTTGGTCGCTTTTGTCAAAAGAGGGTTTGGAAAGTCGCCAGATTCAGCGAGAAAGTCGCAACACTGTAGCCGACAGCCGCACAGCGCTGCACGCTGTCCCCAGAGCAGCATTCAAGGAGAACGATTACTCAAACAAAACCAAGATCACACAGTTTATAAAAAATATTATGTTTTGATTTTAGTTTAAAACAGTTTTACATATCAGAGGACTACCATATTCACACACAGGGTACCTCAGAGTGTCTATTATCCTAATCTGTAAAAAAAACGGTTTTGACGAGTTTGCTCGTCAATGGTCGTGAACGTTCGGCAGGCTGTGACGAGTTTACTCGTCAATGGTCGCGAAAGAGTTAAAAACAAGAGTTAAAAACAGTTGTCTTGAGCGAGCAGTTACAGATTAAAAGATTTTTTAAAAAGGTGCGTTTTGAGGCCCTTTTTAAAGCAATCGATCGACTGTGGAACCCTCAGGTGTTCAGGGAGGGTGTTCCACAGTCGTGGAGCAGAGGAGCAGAAGGCTCGGTCTCCCAGTGTGCGGCTCTTAGCCCTTGGGGGGAGAAGTCTGTGGCTGTTGGTGGAGCGGAGTGAGCGTGCTGTGGTCTGGGGGGTGAGGAGTTCTTTAAGGTACTGGGGGGCGTTGCCATGGATGCACTGGAATGTGAGGAGGGAGACTTTGTAGTCGATCCGAGCGGAGATGGGTAGCCAGTGAAGTGAGCGAAGAATGGGTGTGATATGCTCATATTTGCGTACTCTCAGCAGGATTCTGGCAGCGCTGTTTTGGATGTGTTGTAGTTTCTGTATGCTCTTGTTGGGAATCCCGCTGAGAAGTGCGTTGCAGTAATCGAGTCTGGAGGAGACAAAGGCGTGGACGAGCTTCTCAGCATCTCTTAAGGTGAGTGTGGGACGAAGTCTGGCTATGTTTCTTAGATGGAAAAATGAGATTTTGCAGAGGTGGTTGATGTGGGCCTCAAAGGTTAAATGGGGGTCGAACCTGACACCAAGGTTAGTGACTGTTGATGATAGTGGGATGTCCTTGCCAGAGAAGGTGATGCAGGTTATGGGGGAGTTTCGAATCTGATGGGGGGAACCGATGAGGATGGCTTCAGTTTTTGAGCTGTTCAGCTGGAGAAAATTATGTCTCATCCACGCCTTTATCTCCTCCAGACATGCAGTGAGCGTGGAGAGAGGTGATGTTGCTGATGGTGGTGAATGAGTGTCCGTCCTGATGTATAGTTGTGTCATCTGCGTAGCAGTGGAAAGATATCCTGAAGCGCCTGATGACTTTACCGAGGGGGAGCATGTAGAGGACAAACAGGATGGGTCCAAGCACCGACCCTTGCGGAACCCCGCAGCCAACAGCATGTGGCCGAGACCTTGACCCTCCCATGGCAACGTGTTCTGACCTGCCAGTGAGGTAGGACTCAAACCAGCTCAGTGCTGTGCCACTGAGTCCAACAGAGTCGTGTAGACGCTGGAGCAGTATGTGGTAGTCGACCGTATCAAATGCTGCAGATAGGTCGAGGAGGATGAGGAGGGATGATGAACCAGAATCAGCAGTCATCAGCAGGTCATTTGTGACTCTCAACAAAGCTTTTTCCGTGCTGTGGGCGGAGCGGAAGCCAGATTGAAACTTTTCAAAGATGTTGTTGTGTTGGAGATGATCCTGTAGGTGGCCGGCAACTACTTTCTCAAGAACTTTTGAGAGAAATGGCAAATTGGATATGGGCCTGTAGTTTGCAAGTACCTGAGGGTCAAGGGTGGGTTTCTTGAGAAGTGGTTTGATAATGGCTGTTTTTAGTGTAGATGGTAAATGGCCAGTCTGAAGAGATTGGTTTATGACTGTGGTAATCAGAGGACAGAGGGCAGAGCTGTGTTCTTTCACCAGGGCAGTGGGAAAGGGGTCGAGAGCACAGGTGGAGGGTTTCATCCCTTTAATGGTGTCTTGGACCTCAAGTGGAGTGATTTCTGGAAAGGAGCAGAGGGGGGACGTGATATCGGTCTGGGGGTTGGCAGCTGGAACAGACAGGGGGGAAGGAACAGAGAGGGATGAGCGGATAGTATCAATTTTGGTTGTGAAAAAGTCCATGAAGTTATTGCAGTGATCATCTGTAATTCCTGTAAGTGGAGGGTTTTGAGGTTGAAGGAGGTGGCTTATGGTGGAGAACAGCTGCTTGGAATTTCCAGGACTGCTTTGGAAGATGTTAGAGTAGAACCGTGACCGAGCGTCATGAAGGGACTTGGAGTAAGTTGTTTGGTGGTCCCGATATGCCTGTTTGTGGACAGTTAGTCCAGAAGCCATGTATCGGCGCTCAAGGGCACGTCCAGCTGCCTTCATTTTCCGCAGCTCGCTTGTATACCAGGGAGCAGAGCAGGAGAAAGTTGCTGACCTGACTTTGATGGGTGCGTGGAGATCCAGAATGTTTCTCAGGGCTGTATTGTAAAAATCCACAGTTTCAGTGACTGATGACATGGGCACAGGATGGAGGTGTTTGAGGTCGGAAGCCAAACTTCTTGTGTCGATGTTTTTCAGGTTCCTGAAACAGATTTCACGGTTGGGCTTGGTGTATGATGACAGAGAATGTAATTCCACAGAGATTACCTTATGGTCAGACACACCCATATCATACACTGATGGTGCACTTACAGGGGCAGAGTCAGTGATGACAAGATCCAGGATGTTCCCCTTGATGTGTGTGGGAGAGTCAACATGTTGCCTGAGGTTTAAACAGTCCAGTAGCTGTAGGAACTCAGAGGCAAGGTGGCAGGAGGGGGTGTTGACATGGATGTTAAAATCTCCAAGAATTATGATGTTGGGGGAAGTAGGACAGAAGGTGGAAAGAAGATTGTACATCTCTGGGATGAAACGTGGATTTGGTTTAGGTGGCCGGTAGATTAAAAGAACAGTCATGGGGAGAGGATGCTTGCTATTGAATGCAAGACATTCAAACAAGGACAGTTCAGGGAGGGGCAGGGGAGACAGGGACAAGCAAACTCTCAGCCCACCTCCACCCCGGCACCACCTCCATCAAGATACAGAATGTCTTAAACATTTCCATATTTCGCACATTCTGTGACAAACTGTAAACTGTTTTCTTGTCTGTAACAACATCTATTGCACGTCTGTCCGTCCTGGGTGAGGGATCCCTCCTCTGTTGCTCACCCTGAGGTTTCTCCTGGTTTTCCCTGTTAAAAGGGTTTCCATGGAGTTTTTCCTCAGTCGATGTGAGGGTCTAAGGACAGAGGATGTTGCTACGATGCCATGTAAAGCCCTTTGAGACAAACTGTTTTGTAAAAACGGGCTATACAAATAAAATTGCCTTGCCTTGCCTTGCCTTAATCTGGATCTTCAACCGAGAAGTTCCCTCATCAGGCGACTTCAAGCTTCCCTACCACCACCAGTGTCTAGGCCCGGGGGAATATAACTTCTTCAGATGCAAGCTTCTCATCCCCAGATCAGTTTACTCGGCTGGTCTAAGCGCCAAAGTTTATTTTGTTCACAATAAATGTAATTTCATCTTCATCTTCAAACCTGGCTCTCTTGTCGTAAAATGGTCTATCCTGATTGAAATACTCGTACTCGGCAAAAGTGCTTTATCCGTACCGGATACTCTTTTCAGCCGAGTATCCGGCTCAACTCTAGTCACAGTGATGAACTACTGGGATCAGGAGTTTCTCCTCATGATGACTTCAGTGTCTCATCATGACTCTCTGTGTCATATTCAGGAGAAGAGATGTCAGTGATGAAAAAAGCTGTTGGCAGCTCAGTTCAGTTTAGTTTAGTTTATTTGATTAGCATTTTATCTCCCCCTCTTCTCAACAGATGGAATTCACTTAATACACACAAATACAAAATACAATGAGGAGTGCTAATCGAAAAGGCTGAAGCTCATGCTTATTATGCCTACCCTTTTTACCAAAACGAATGAGAAAAGAGATAAAGAGAGAGAAAAAAACTAGGGCTGTCAGTTTAACGCGTTAATTAGATTAATTAATTACACCGCAAATTAACGCGTTAGAAAAATTAACGCAATTCATTCTGAGTGGCAATTCAATGCGCCAGCACTTTAAATTTGGCCCATTGAATGACCCTGGCTACTTGGCAGTGGCACGTCACGGTAGCATAGCACCGAGGAACTTGTCCGGACGTGTTGGTCACTTCCCACCTGCATCGCTAGTCAAAGCAGGGTGACAACAGACTGACCGACATGGACACGACTCAGCCCGGACGGAGCGGGAGCAGCTCGTCCTCACAGACGCTTGGCTGGCTGCACAGGGAGCTGCTTCTCCTGCTCTCCCCCCCGCCGGTCAAACATCAACTCCACTCGCATCTCTACCTGTCTGTACTCGGTTTTCCACACACACAGGTCTGTTTCTAGCTCTGTATGAATGGATGTGTGTGTCTCGCGTGCAGACGCAACTGACAAATAGACGGAAAAGCAACAACTTAATTAATCATCATTTAATTCTTTTATTTTGAAAATTGACCGGATTCTCTCGTCTTTTCTGAGCCCGACTTCCTGTCTGGTACGTCTATCCAGCTCGACAACAACGCTCGCGGCTCGTGTGAAAAATAGAACAGACGCCGAACTGAAGCGCTGCAGCGGCCGCCCCGCAACCCGAGATGTGTGGCCAGAGAGGGACGCCGCAGCGCTGCGAAGCGGAGCGGCCGTGTCGATCCAGTTCACACCAGACGCTGATTTCTCTGGCGGTCGCAAGCGCCTCTGCTCCTCAGCTGTTGTTTACTCACATAGAGCTGTTTTTTTTTTTACATCTAAATAACCTAATATAATTATAATGCCGTGTGCTGTGGGTCAAACAACTCCCTCCACTTCGTCTCTGCCACTTCGTCACTCGTCTCTGCCTCTCTCTCTCTCTCTCGCTCTTTCCCTGTTTGTTTGTGTGTTTTGTGTGTGTGATCTGAAACTGCCTGCGCTCCAGGGCGCTGCGCCTCGGTTCCTCACCTGACCTAATGGGCTCTATGCACAGCTCCAGCACTTCCTGAATTTAAGGCAGGTCCTTCATTTCCTGTCTTACATTATTGGACAAACTGATTAATCCAGGTGTGTCTGACCATTGTGACCTGCCTTAAATTCAGGAAGTGGTGAAGCTGTGCATAGAGCCCATTGGTTTGCTGGGATGTGCTTGACCATTTTCTTTTAAATTTCATTTATGAAACCCACTTCACCAATAAAAATGTGGATTTCAAATCTTCTCTTCTAGGTGTATTCAATTGATTAGTCATGCAATACAATTTTGTAATGTCCTAGAATTTGAATTCTTTATTTGGGTAACTGTAGCAGATATAAGATTAAAATGCGATTAATTAGATTAATTAATTACAAATTCTATAATTAATTAGATTAATTTTTTAATCGCCTGACAGCCCTAAAAAAAACAAAACAAAAAAACAATCAAACCAAAACTAAATTCAACAAGGCAACTTTTAGACTACTGTACCTGGTTTGAGTTATACCATAAGAATTCAGATCAAACAACCATTCAGCTTTCACAACAAATTTGTATATTCTTTTAGTACTTAGGTTTTAAACATTCTCTCATTCTTAATTCATCATCACAGTTATTCCACAGGTTAACACCTCTAACAGAAACACATGGCTGTTTAATATGAGTTCTTATTTGAGGTTTTTTGAAAACGCCTAATCCCCTCTCTGATTTCAAACAGCCTCTGAGTAATATAACAAAGCATATTATTAGCTGTGCTCTGAGTCTCTCCAGATGTTTGGATCAGACTTTATTTCAGAGTCTATCAGGAAACATTTCAGCTGCAGCTGGTTGAACTGCTCCTGAACCAACAGAGTGTTTGACCTGAACAGTCCCAGAGACTGTAGACACCTGTTGAGTGTGGACACACTAATAACAACACAGCAACAAGAATCAAAGCATGTCCACTGCTCAGAGACATTCGTCTCCCAGCGTCTCCAACCAAGGAGGAAATAAGAGACAGAAACCAGGCGGCACCATCAGGTCTCTGTCTGGTCAGATATTGATGATCAATAATCAGCTCAGTCTCTCTGAGATCCTGGTCTTGTCCTGATGAGATGTGTTGTTGAGGAGACAGTAAATCACAGTGTGACATCCAGATGTCCTCACTGTCCAGAGGCCTGGAGCCGTCAATCAGAAGACAGTGAGTGTAGTGAACAGTGTAATAATCAGTGTTTGTGGCTGAATGTGTGTGTGATCAAACAGCTGTTTTCAGACTGTGTGTGTGCTGACTCCAGATCAGATGAAGCCACAAAGTGGCTCCTTAATGAAAGTCTCCAGCAGCTGGAGCTTCACTTCCTGTCTGAGTCCATGTGCTCTGAGCTGAGCCTGCTTCTCTCTGCTCTACAGTTTCTCTGTTTCCTCTGGACTCTGACTTCAAGTCCAGTCAAAATGTGTGGACAGGTTTGATGGAGCTCAGGACTGGTCCTGAGGACGGCTGCTTTATTCCACATGATGTGACTGATCTCAGTGAGTCAGTGTGTTGCAGCTGATCTGTGTGAAGAGCAGAGAAGAACAGAGTCATTGATCATGAGATCCTGATCCGTCCTGTCACTGTGATCAGATGGTTTCTATTAGAGCTCCTTCATCCACTCACTGCTGCTGTGGCTCCTGTGGAAACCTGCTCACAGCCTCATTCTTCAGCTTCCTGGGGAGTTTTCTTCAGACAAACACAAGTTGTGTTCACACTCAGTGTTTCTCACTAAACTCACTGTGTGTTTCACTGAGCTCTAACAAACGTGTTGAGTGTGTTTCCTTCCTCATCAAACACTGAAACCACACTGCAAAAATTCAAAATCTTACCAAGAATATTTGTCTTATTTCTAGTCAAAATGTCATTTCTAGTCAAAATAAATCTAATTATACTTAAAATAAGACTCATCACATTTAAAAAGTAGCTTGTTTTTAGACACTTTTTAATTTTTTCAAGCAAATTTTCCACTTTAAATAAGTAGAAAAATCTGACAGTGGAGCAAGTTTTTCTTTCTTATTACAAGCACAAAAAACTTGCTTTCTCTGGCAGATTTTTCTACTTATTTCAAGTGAAAATTTGTTTGAAACAAGTGAAAATGATCTAAAAACAAGTTGATTTTAGGTGATGAGTCTTATTTAAAGTGGAAAGAGATTAGTTTTGACTAGAAATGAGACATTTTGACAAGAAATAAGACAAATATTCTTGGAAAGATTTTGAGTTTTTGCAGTGCATCCACTCTTCACAGCTGCACACTTCTTCTTTCCTGGTGCATTGTGGGATATCTGGGCTGGTCAGCTCCACCTGTTGTGTCTTCATCTTCTTTGCTGTGACGTGTGTTTGTGCAGCTTGAGAGTCAGAGAGTGAAAGTGTGTGTCTCACACTGCAGTGACATCAGATGGAGAAAAGACATGATGAAGTGTTTCCTCCTCGTCTCCTCCTGCTCTGTATCATCACTAGATAAAGACTCCAGCTCCTTCTTCTCTGTGCTCAGTGTTCATCCATACATACCAGCCTCCATGTGAACACAGTGATAAAACAGTGTGTGTGTGAGAGCCATGTAATGTCCATGTGTGCATGCTGACAGAGAAGGTGCTGCTCTGACCCCCCTCCTCCTTTCAGGGTGGAGCCTGCTGGAGTCCCATGGTTGACACCAGGTCTGAGGAAGTGTAAGTCTGTTTTTACTTTGATTCATGGAAACGAGGGATGCACATGTTGAACCGTTTAACCGTTAACCGATAACAAGAACTTTGACCGATTAATACTATCAGTTATTTATTTTATTAGCTCCTTGTCGTCAACTCATGGGGGCGTGTCGACACGTGTAGATTTCCACGTGCCTTCAGTCATATTTCGCGGTAAAAAGTTCCACAGGAGGACTGACAGTATGTGCAGCAGCCCCCATGAAGGAAGGTCAGACCATAAATGTAGCTACACAGACATAGATGTGCATCATCTGTAACAACGGCGCTGAAAAAAATGAAAAAAACTAAATAACAGAGGAGGCTGATGCAGCTCTCCTGCAGCTCCACAGAGGAGCTCTGCTGCTCCTTCAGTCTGGTGTTTGGCTGCACTTTGTAACTAAAACAGTTCTACATTGGACGATCTAACCTCCATATGAGAGATCAGCTGAGACAGAGCAGAGTGGATGTGGCACTGATCAGCTGTCACAGCGCACGTGTGTATTTAAAGGGATAGTTCAACATTTAGTCAAATTGGCCCATTGCCATAGTCCCTATAGTCATAGCAGTAGGTTCGTTACCTTTAATTGTCGGTGCAAGCTGTTTTTAGAACGGTGGAGCAGAGCCGTGAGCTGCTCAGAGCTACGCTACGGAGGCTCATTATGGGATTTCTTGGTTTCCCTCATCAAACTCATCAAATACAAAATCCCAAAACTCCAAAACGCTCTGGTGGACAAGTTGTGACCTGCACATTCACCACGCTATGAGATAATAACACAACGTTACCACACAGAGTTGTTTTAGAACCCTGAGCAGACTCCAAGAAACCAACCAAGAAATCCCATAATGAACCTCCGTAGCGTAGCTCTGAGCAGCTCACGGCTCTGCTCCGCCGTTCTAAAAACAGCTTGCACCAACAATTAAAGGTAACGAACCTACTGCTATGACTATAGGGATTATGGCAATGGGCCAATTTGCCAAAATGTTGAACTGCCCCTTTAATGGCAAAAAAAAAAAAATGGAGCGTTGTAATCTTATCGGTTAACGGTTAATAATCGGTTAACGAGCGTCGGTTACCGGTCAGAAAAAAAATTCAAAATGTGCATCCCTACTGGAAACAAAGCAGCACATTCAACCATCTTCACACTGTCACATCACTGACCTCATGAGTCTTCATCAAACTGTCAATAACTGATCACATGATCAATAACTGCAGCTGTGTCTTGTTCTCTCCATCAGATTCCTGTCCACTCACAATCGACACAAACACAGTGAACACAAAGATCAAACTGTCTGACAACAACAGGAAGGCAACACGTGTGGAGAAGCATCAGTCATATCCTGATCATCCAGACAGATTTGACCTTCGACCTCAGCTGCTGTGTTCAACTGGTCTGACTGGTCGCTGCTACTGGGAGGTCGAGTGGAGAGGAGACGTTCATATATCAGTGAGTTACAGAGGAATCAGCAGGAAAGGAAACAGTAGAGACTGTTGGTTTGGAGGGAACGATCAGTCCTGGAGTCTGGAGTGCTATGATGATGGTTACATAGTCAGGCACAATAACAGACATACACCTATCACCTCCTCCTCCTCCTCCTCCTCCTCCTCCTCCTCCTCCTCCTCCTCCTCTGTCTCTAACAGAGTAGCAGTGTATGTGGACTGTCCTGCTGGCTCTCTGTCCTTCTACAGAGTCTCCTCTGACTCACTGATCCGCCTCTACACCTTCAACACCACCTTCACTCAACCTCTCTATCCTGGATTTGCACTCTGCTGGTCTGGTTCCTCGTTGAGTCTGTGTTGAGTGAAGCAGAGTCTCCTCTGACTCACTGATCCACCTCTACACCTTCAACACCACCTTCACTCAACCTCTGTATCCTGGGTTTAGACTCCATCCTGGTTCGTCAGTGAGTCTGTGTTGAGTGAAGCAGAGTCTCCTCCTGTCACAGAAACCTTCTCTCTGTTGAACAGACAGTTCAGTCTCTACACGTCTGTCTCTGTCTCTCACTCACGTCGTCTTCACAGGACAGAGATGAACACAGTTTAATAATGAACTCATCAGCGTCATGGCAACAGAAAAATCACTTATTATTATTGTTCTGCTGCTGCTGACTGTTATTGTTTCTCTGAATGATTTCGATGTTATGATAAAAGGTATCAGGCTACTTTCAGGACGAAGGTGGTTTCACTGCAGACTCTTATTTTGAAAAGTCGGCCTGAGCTACATGAAGAGCACCGTGTCGTTCTGACTGTTAAAATAAATAAATAAATAAAGGTTTCAACTGAAACAAAGTTCACGTCTGTGTCATTATTTACATGTTGTCACGGCAACATGAACCAGAATAACACTGAAACACACTGTGGACTCTGTCATGAAGGTGTTAGTTACATCATTATATATTATATTTATAGTATAGTGCAGGTGTTGTGGTGGACTCTCCCCAAGATGTTCAGACTTTAACGTAACAAACTGCTGCTAAATGAACTTTAATGATTTCTGCTTTTATTCAGACAGGACAGTGAAGAGAGAGAATAAACTTGGTTTCTGTTTTGTCTTTTTTCCTCTTTGCTTTTATTACATTTTTGTTTTTCCTTTTCTTCTTTAGTAGACTCTCATGTCATGTTCAGGGGCATTAAAGCAGAAGTGAGTGATATATTTGTGTTAATATAAGTCTTAAATAGTTGTATCTTCCGACAGCAATCACTTACATAGAGTGTTTGGACTGAAACACGGGTCTCTCAGTCCCTCTGCTCTGCTCTGAGCCGAAGAGAAAACATTTATCGTATCCTACAGTTTTTATCCAATGAGGAGAGAGAACGGCATGCAGGGCTGTGTGTGCAGCCAAGGAACGCCGTGAATGTGGTGACGTAGCGACGAGGACTGTTATGGTGCGTTCAAGGAAACTCGTATTTTTCCGACCGTGAAGTGGTACCAGTTCGATCTGGTACGAGTTCACCGGTCGGAAGTTACGAGTGGCCGTTATAGTGACTTTCACTGGTAAAACAGGTCGGAAAAACACGAGTGGGTTGCCTGGAACGCTACAAAGTCGTAAGTTGTGACTTGAAGCTGTAATTTACGATTTCAAAAGCCTGCCTGGAACGCAGCATTAGCGAAAACGACCGGATCACTCACTTCTGCTTTAATCAATAAATCAGAATATCGTGGAAAAGTTAATGTATGTCAGTTAGTTTAGTTCAATTCAAACAGTGAAACACATCATGTATTATACAGATTCAAAACACACAGACTGAAATATTTCATGCCTTTATTTCTTTTAATTGTAATGAAAACCTAAAATTCAGTAAATCAAGAAACTATAATACAGTGGGGAGAGTTCACGACTGTAACCTAATGAACTCCAAACACCTGCAGAAGTTTCCTGAGCCTCGTCTCTCAGTCTGGTTCATGACCTCCATCATATTCTACTTTATTGAGATGTATCTTTGATCTTTGCAACTCTGAGGGTGTTTATTTGTTATTTGTTGATTATTTGTATATGTATGAACTATTAAAGATAAATAGAGGAAATTTCATGCAGGTTGGATTCAAACCCACGGCTGCTGCAGCAAAGTCTGAGCCTGTAGCTACAGTGGCATCATCATCATCATCAACGATCTCAAGAAGACATAAAGTTAAACATGAAACACTCTTTTCCAATATTTTAATCAATATCAGTGTATTATTTTAGTTTTCTACGGTTTTAAAGTGGTGGAAAAAATCTAAATGAACTTCAGTTCATCAGAATTAATAATTAAACTGTCAACAAAAAGTGAACATTATAGAAACATGGACTTATTCAGTCCTATAGGTCTGTTTATCTTATTCAATATCTAAAAGGGACTGCGGACTGTCTGATGGACAGAGCGCATTACTGACACACAGCGTCGTCAGACAAAATATCAGGTGGATAATAAAAGTAGAGACTGGAGTTTAAGATGCACATATGGGGCATATGTGCATCTTTATGCCGCTGCATGAATGCACTGCATGCTCTCGCTCTGAGCGCAGCGCATTTATGCCGCGGCTGCCTCGGAGGAGAACATTTTTTTTTTTTTTTTTTTAATCATTAGCGGTGCTTATTTATTAGTCCACACTACAGTTTGGTGCCTACGCTCCTCTCTGCCTCGCATTGTCTCAGGAAATAACTGGGAAGGTTTCAGAATATCTGTAAACTGAAAACATATTTTCTAACAGACTTGATGACACCTGTCGTCTTCCTCCCGAGGGTTTACGTCGAGGGAACCACCACAGATTATTGTAAAAGGTTTGAAAGTCCGAGGCTCGATCCAAAAACGCTTTTACCCAGCAAAATATCACGTTGCTTGATCCGAAACTGTTTAACACTACAAAAAGCCGAACCATGGCTGATTATGTAGTTTGATCCGACGCTAGACTGCGCTCTAACATGCCATTTTTTTAATCCTAAATTAACCGGGTAATAATTCATAACCGAGTAGCAGGTGCCTACTCAGGTACTCGAGTACTCGGGTAACCGTGCACATCCCTAGTCTGTAGGTTACAGTTATTATGGTTATTATGGTTATTCAACAGTGGACTGACTGTGTTCCCAGTCACGACCCCTTGTGGTTGTTAGGTGGCACTGCGTTACATTGACAATAATATGAACAGGTGAGTGTTAAATGTTCACTGTTTCAGGTCTCATCAGATAATCCATCATTTATTATCATTTAAAAACACAAGTATGTGATTTATTTTAAAACTAGAAGAAAATATGACACCATTGATGTCACAATCAAGAAATTAATAAACAATTAAAAATGGTGCCGTTTTGGTTTTTGGAAATTCCTGTTATTGTTATTTTATTTTTGAAACCAGAAACCAAATTCATGAAGATGTATCTGGTTTTTAATTCTAAACCAAAGACTAGAGACAAAATTATGTGATGAATTAGTTTTTTGTTCTAAAAGAGTTTGAAGTTTTGCTGATTAAACCTCTCGTTTTTGATTTGGCAGAGACAGGAAGAACTCCAGCAGAACCACGGCTCCACAGCAAAGTGGTTTTCAACAATGAAGCTAAACGTCATCTATTAAACACTGATCTGCTAAATCCAAGTAAGCACAGAATGACTGATGAGTTTATCAATACAATGTTCAGCATGAGCCTATATCCAAAAACCACTGGACCCAGCAGAATCACAGCCCATTGTGCCGCCTTAAAGGGATAGTTCACCCAAAATTCAAATTTCACTCATTATCTCCTCCCCCTCATGTGGACTAAGAGCTGGGAGAAGTTTCAGAGTCCTCCGTGGCTTCTCTGAGTTACAGCGGGGCTCCGTGCAGCACTGCATGTCCATATGACGGTTGCGAACAGAGCTCACTTTTCTTCCTCCAAAAAGACACACCAAAAAACATCCAAATACCTCCATACTGCTCGTCTGTAATGTCCCTCTTGTATTGAAGCCCCGACATGAGAAATTGTTCCGAAAAAAATTAAATGTTTTAAGCATGTTTGTAGTGGAATCTCCCAGTGTTGCTCTGCAGAGCCGTGAACTGGGTGTCAATGCAAATCACGCGAGATTTGGACGGACCAGGAAGAGCCGTGCTGGGAGCTTCCGCTACAAACAAGCTTAAAACATAGACTTATTAAAAAAAAATTCTGAACAATTTCTCATGTCGGGGCTTCAATACAAGAGGGACATTACAGACGGAGGTATTTTGATGTTTTTTGGTGTGTCTTTTTGGACGAAGAAAAGTGGTGTCCATTCATAACCATTATATGGACAAATACTGCTACTCTGACAATTCTCCCAGCTCTTAGTCGACATGAGGGTGAGTAGATAATGAGTGAAATTTGAATTTTGGGTGACCTATCCCTTTAACGGACCACATATTGACCAATGAGACAGAAAACAAGCCGGTGAGTGGACTATGAATCTCTGAGCTCAGTGAGCACCTACCAGTTGTTACAGTTGATGGCAGCGTAGCGGTTCAGTGCTTTCTCATGCGTCGTCGTGTAGTTTCACAGAGGACAAGGACCGTCACTGTCAGACTCCCATCAGACTTTATTTACATCTGCTAATGAAAAGAGGAGAAATAATCTCTGCATCAGGCTTCACAGTCACAGCTCAGGATAACACACACACACACACTGGAACAAAATAACCTTCACAACACTCTCTGCCTGTTCAACAGTCACGCTGCTAGGATTAGCCACAAGCTAACATGAAGCTATCAAAGTGAGTGAAAAGCTTTTCCGTATCAATGAACTTGTCATGTATCTCACTCAGCATCATCACAGAACATCAGCAGTTGTTGTCTGGAGCAGATCTTCACATGTATGATCAATAAAGTCACCTTTAACCCTCAAATAGAAAGTTATATTAACGGAGCTCAGTACAAGTCAACCTACCACGACACTCAGACAGCAGACTGTTGCCTAGAAACGGGTCAACCCGCCAAGTCTGCAGGGGCTCGTTAGTGCGGCGTTTCAAAATAAGAGCTTCTAACTCATAGATCATATTAATACATAAATAATAAATGAAGGAGTGAAAGACTTCATATTGTAACAGGCAGATAAATAATAATAATAAACTAAGTGTAGTGCAGCTTCCATAATAACAGAATTACAGTTAGTGGAATTACTAACTCCTTAACTCTGTAACAGCAGCAAGTACAAGACAAAGCAGCCAGATGAATAAATAAAACACATTACAGCAGAGTGAGGACAGAGGAAAGCATCAATGTGTTTAGGAATGACTTGTAAACAGTTTATAATGAAAACGATATTGACAATGTATATGGAACATTTTAAAAATATTCACATCATTATTAAACAAAAAGTGTCCAGTGAAACAACAAAGCAGCAAACTAAAGTAGCCTCTATAGATGGACCATGGATCATGAAGGGATTAGGAAACGCCTGTCAAAAGACAAATACACTCTACAGAGAATTTATTCAACAAAGAATTAAAGAGGCAGAAAATAAATGTAAGTATCAGAATAAGTGAACCAATACTATGAAGCTCTGTAGAAAAGAAAACTATAGGACAATATTTAATAACCCCCAAAACAACACTAAAGGAATATGGGATATATAAAATGTTATTATCAAAAATGGCTCAACACAATGAAGTTCCCCTCAGTATTTCATTGTCACAGGATATGAAGCTATGGACCAGGAAAGACTGGGCTCGTAATAGGAGGGTTAGGTGAGTGATAAACACAATGAGGAAATGAAGTCACAAGCTACTATGGAGTTAACATATGCTTTATGAAAAATAAAGATAAAATGAAAATTCAGCACAATAACTGACTTCATGTTCCACAGTTTCTTTCTTTTTGTTCTTCACAAATGACAAATCAAATTGTTCTCTATCACATATGGGAAATGTCCACATGAGAGAAAATAATAATAACAAAAATGAGTTTTAATTAATGTTGTTTGAAAGTCTTTGGGGAACAGAGACAGGACTGTTACAACATAGTCATAACACTCTCCTCTTTATGGCCATACTCAAAGCACATAATCACACAATTAAACACACTAGTACTGTAATACAATAGTGACTAAAGGAAGGTTTTAGTTCTATAGCCTATCAATTGGAATATTTATTTTTACACATTTTAAAACCATAAATTATTTTAGCTTTTTTTGCCATGAAATGTGATGATTTTAGCTGTTTTCCATGAACAATACTTTTTGTTTTACTTTTAACCATGAAATATGATTCATTTTGTTTAATTTCCTTTTAACCATTAAACAAATCCTTTAAGTTATCAACTGTGAAACAGTAAAAACCAGTGGTGGACAGTAACAGAGTACATTTACTTGAGTACTGTACTTATACATATCTAGAGGATTTGTACTTTACTTGAGTATTAGATTACTTTGGTACTTATTACTCTTACTTGAATACATTTCCAAGGCAAATATTTTTACTTTTACTCGAGTTAATTTGTAGGAAGGCTGAAAAGTAAGAGTAAGAGTTAGTTGGACGGTGCAGGTTCATTCGGTTACAGTTTTCACGCAAGAGTTAAATGATTGTTAATAAACATCTGCATTACTTCATTAAAGAATTGTTATTTTTATCAACGTTTGCCTGTAATCTCCTGTGGTAATGCAATGTGTTGCATTAACATTTTTAATTTGGCTCTCAAATGTATTTTTGTGTCCTTGAATATTTTATTTAGTGGTAAAAGTGTGAGTGGAGCCGTGCATGGAGTCCTGCAGCGTCCTGGAGGAAACTGGAGATGAGTTCAAACACACAGAATCACTGCCAGAGGCTTTTACAGCTGATTGGAAGATACAGTCCCTCCATCTTCTCTTCCTCCTGCTTTTCCATGGATGTTTTCTAGGAAGCTCCCAGTTCTTCTCCTGTGGGTGTTGTCCCTGCTGCAGTGGATCAGTGTCGCCCCCTGCTGACGCTCCTGACCACATCACAACAACACAACACACACAGGGGAAACACACACATGTTCTTCTGACAAGCGGCGGACTGGAGATCGATATTATCATTAATGTTTTAACTCTTTATGGTTCAGTAGTAGAAATAAACAGCAGTAAAAACACCAGTCTGTCTACTCAGATTACAGAAGTCACCTCCCCTCCCCCACTTCCTGTTTTTACTTTTTACTTTCACTTTCACCACGCGGTTGTGTCGCAGTTTATTTCGTCGTGTGAAGGTAAGGTGAACAGTCTGAATGTTTTCCTCGTTAACACCTGTCGTTACCTGAGTTCTCTGCCCTTCAACGTGTCGTTGTGTTGTTGTTGTGTTATTATAATGTGACTGTAGCTGAGTCAGAGCTGTAGCTGTAAAGTCTGGACCGACAGAACCGTGTCCTCCATGTTGTGTGGATGTTGTGGGTAGAAGCGCTGGAATAAGAGCAGAAGCAGAGTTAGTGGATGGATTAGTGGGTTTGTTTAATACTATGGTGTTAATAGTTAAAATAAATTTGAAGCAATTTGGTTGAATTATGGGTGTTTTATTGAATTTAGTAACACTCTGTCACTCCCCAGAGGACAAAAGAGCACAAAACATAACATTATTATCACACAAGTTGTGTTTCATCTTTTTATTCAATTTCAGACCAACCTATTAACACTAATTTCACATCTCATTTGTATGAAATAATACCTATTTTTTGAGTTTCACAAAATAGAAAATTTCCCCAACTGGTTTGACTGCTAAAAAGCACAAAACATAACATTATCACACATATTTGTGTTACAAAACAAATCAACATTCATTTCCAAAACATTTAACATAACATTTGAGGGGCTGCTGGTTGAGGGGCAACTGGGTGAGGGGCAGCTGCCACAGAAAGAGAGACTGTTTCTGAATGAAGATTGACTCTGAAAAGTTAGTTAGAAAGATTGAATGTATGCTGTTAAATGTTTGGAAATTAATGTTGATTTGTTTTATAACACAAATATGTGTGATAATGTTATGTTTTGTGCTTTTTAGCAGTCAAACCAGTTGGGGTCATTTTGATGTTACTATTTGCTGCCATAAAAAAATGAAAGGGTTAACAAAAAAATCCTGATGGAAGTTTGTCATATGCCAGTGTCTGTTAATCCATTAATTCATTTTCCTTTGATCTTTACTATATTTGAAATTATTCAGATTTTCTGTTTAGTGAAACTCCAAAAATAGGTAGCCTATGATTTAATATAAATGAGGTATTAATAACAAAAAAAGTGTGAAATTAGTATTAATAGGTTGGTCTGAAGTTGAATAAGAAGATGAAACATACACTTGTGTGATAATGTTATGTTTTGTGCTTTTTAGCCGTCAAACCCGTTGAGGTCATTTTGACCCCAGAGAACAACGAATGTTAATATTTGCCGCCATTAAAAAAAAAGAAGAAAGAGTTAAAAATAAAACTCCTGATGGAAGTTGCTGTGATAGTGGAGCTGTGAGGTGAAATAAGTGGAGGCCCAGTTGTTGTGTGTGTAATAATCAGCTGTAGCTTGTTTGATCCAGTGGTTTTCTACAGGGACGCTGTCCACACAGAGACTGTGTCACATCAACTCAGTGGATCTCAGTCCTTGTGTGTGTCAGTGGATGGAAACAGTGGTCCATGGATCATGTTGCTGGGCTGCAGCTCCATGACGCCATCTAGTGGACTGATAGTAGAAGTAGAGCAGCTGATGGCAGCTTCCTCTTCCTCACTGCTGTGTGACTGCATTCAGCTGCCACTGATATGAAGCAGAGAAGAAGAGCCAATCAGTGGAGGAGCAGCTGGAGACATGATGGACATGTGAGCTGCTGTGCAGATGAATGATGTGTGTTTCCTCTGCAGGTGAAGCTACAAAGTGTGTGTGAGCTGATGTGGATGTGAGCTCAGCAGCATGGATCAGTGTGAGGACAGAGAGGAGGGAGCCCCTCCCTCTAAAACCAAAAGCCAGACCACAGGTCAAAGGTCAGAGTTTAAAACAGTCAGAAAGACTTTTCTCTCTAAAAGTCAGTTGTTGTGTTTATTAAAAGATTTAAGATATTTCACATCGGTTTTTCTCCAACATGCACATTTATCAGTTGTGTTGTTGTTTCAGGATCCAGCAGCAGAGACCAGACTCTCCTGAACCCAGCTGTCTGTCTTTAAAGAGCAACGAATCAAAGGACTTTCACATTACCTTTAAAGGAGGACGTGGATCAGCTGATCAGATGTAAGACAAAACTACATTTCAAAGGTTTTGAGTTTCTGTTGAACGTTCTTCCTGTGGAGTCACATTTCAATGATTCTCATTAAAAGCTGAGTTATAACTCAGACACACGTTCAATGAATGACTGACAGCATCCCATGCATCTTTCTTTCTGTTATTGCATCCACTGCTGACGCTACTAAATATAACAGCAGCTTTTTGCTCACTTCCTGCAGCAGTCGCTTCACTTCAGCACTAAAGTTCTTTTTATGTTTGGAGTCCGACGCTCCCTGTAGATTTTTGTTTGGACATTTTAACTTTCCTTCTCAACTCACCTTCTCTGACATTCTTGATTTAACAACACGTTCATGAATCTGACGTAGAGTTTGCATGTTCTCCCCGTGCATGTGTGGGTTCTCTCCAGCTTCCTCCCACAGACCAAAGACATGCAGGTTAACTGGTGACTCTAAATTGCCCATAGTTGTGTAAGAATGTGTGTGTGTATATATATGTTGGCCCTGTGATAGACTGGTGACCTGTCCAGGGTGAACCCCGCCTCCTGCTCAAAGTCAGCTGAGAAAGGCTCCAGCTCACCCTCCACCCTAGTGAGGATGAGCTGGATAGAAGATGAATGAACTTAAAGAGAAATCGGTGAATGAAGCCCATCCATGTGTTGATGTTGTTACAAAATGTAGGAAAAGGAAGTCATTCACATTTGTAACCCTTAAAATAACTTTGCAGAGAATTCTTTTGAAAACCTAAAACTGTCAAACATGAGTTGTGTTGTTGTTTCAGGATCCAGCAGCAGAGACCAGACTCTCCTGGACCCAGCTGTCTGTCTTTAAAGAGCAACTGGTCAAATGAACGGTTCATTACCTTTAAAGGAGGATGTGGATCAGCTGATCAGATGTAAGCTGTAACTGACAGTCAGACTCAGGTTATTGTAGAAAAGAACCAGTTTGTACGACGTGTTGTTGGACCAGGTCTGAAACCAAAGTGTCTCTGTCTGTTGTGAACGTCCTCAGGGGACATATAAAGTCCATCTTGTATTATCTCTCTGTCCTGATGTTGACTTGACACTGATTCCTCCACAGAGTGGACCAGGAGAGCTCAGAGGTTCCCAGTGGTCAGTCTGCCCAGCAGCATCAAACACACCTGGACTCCATATTTAAGGTGAGGACATGTCCAACAGCTGCTGTCACATCTGTTGTGTTCACTATCATCTCCATGCTGCACTTTGACACCAGTGGATTGTCAGTCTGTCCAACATGGATCTGATGTTTGGCTCCATGGTTTTAGTTTGATGCTGTCACTCATAGAGTTTCTGTTCCAGCTGCTGGAGGAGAACATGGTCACTTTTGTCAAGAACGAGCTGAAGAAGATCCACAAGGCTCTGAGTCCAGATTACCCAGAATGCTCAGGGAGTCAGAGTGAGGATGAGGAGGTGTTGGATGGTGAGGATGAAGAGCAGAGGAGGAGCAGCAGAGAGGCATTAGTGAAGATCACAGTGAACTTCCTGAGGAGGATGAAGCAGGAGGAGCTGGCTGAGCGTCTGCAGAGCAGTAAGAGGATTTCTGTAAAGATTCAACATGATGGACAAATGAGACGTTCACTGACATCAACACATGGAGGGAAACATGTTCATATAGTCGTTATTTAGAGGCATTAAAATGTTATATTTCTTGTGTTTTCATTCAGAATATTTTGCTCCAGTTTGTGGACGTAAACTCAAATCTGTCCTGAGGAAGAAGTTCCAGTGTGTGTTTGAGGGGATCTCTAAAGCAGGACACCAAACCCTTCTGAACCAGATCTACACAGAGCTCTACATCACAGAGGGAGGGGCTGGAGGGGTCAATGTGGAACATGAGGTCAGACAGATTGAAACAGCGTCCAGGAAACCAGACAGACCAGAAACAACCATCAGACAAGAAGACATCTTTAAAGCCCCACCAGGAAGAGACCGACCAATCAGAACAGTGATGACAAAGGGAGTGGCTGGCATTGGGAAAACAGTCTTAACACAGAAGTTCACTCTGGACTGGGCTGAAGACAAAACCAACCAGGACATACACTTCACATTTCCCTTCACCTTCAGAGAGCTGAATGTGCTGAAAGAGGAAAAGTTCAGCTTGGTGGAACTTGTTCATCACTTCTTCTCTGAAACCAAAGCAGCAGGAATCTGCAGCTTTGATCAGTTCCAGGTCGTCTTCATCTTTGACGGTCTGGACGAGTGTCGACTTCCTCTGGACTTCCACAACACTGAGATCCTGACTGATGTGACAGAGTCCACCTCAGTCAACGTGCTGCTGACCAACCTCATCAGGGGGAAACTGCTTCCCTCTGCTCGCCTCTGGATAACCACACGGCCTGCAGCAGCCAATCAGATCCCTCCTCAGTGTGTTGACATGGTGACAGAGGTCAGAGGGTTCACTGACCCAATGAAGGAGGAGTACTTCAGGAAGAGGTTCAGAGATGAGCAGCAGGCCAGAGGGATCATCTCCCACATCAAGACATCACGAAGCCTCCACATCATGTGCCACATCCCAGTCTTCTGCTGGATCACTGCTACAGTTCTGGAGGAGCTGTTGAAGACCAGAGAGGGAGGAGAGCTGCCCAAGACCCTGACTGAGATGTACATCCACTTCCTGGTGGTTCATCTAAAACTGAAGAAGGTCAAGTATGATGGAGGAGCTGAGACAGATCCACACTGGAGTCCAGAGAGCAGGAGGATGATTGAGACTCTGGGAAAACTGGCTTTTGAGCAGCTGCAGAAAGGAAACCTGATCTTCTATGAATCAGACCTGACAGAGTGTGGCATCGATATCAGAGCAGCCTCAGTGTACTCAGGAGTGTTCACACAGATCTTTAAAGAGGAGAGAGGCCTGTACCAGGACAAGGTGTTCTGCTTCGTCCATCTGAGTGTTCAGGAGTTTCTGGCTGCTCTTCATGTCCATCTGACCTTCATCAACTCTGGACTCAACCTGATGTCACAGCAACAAACAACCTCCAAGAAGACTGAAACAACAGGAGTCAAATCTGCAGAGACAATCTTCTACCAGAGCGCTGTGGACGAGGCCTTACAGAGTCCAAATGGACACCTGGACTTGTTCCTCTGCTTCCTCCTGGGTCTTTCACTGACGACCAATCAGAATCTCCTACGAGGTCTGATGTCACAGACAGGAAGTGGCTCACGGTCCAATCAGGAAACAGTCCAGTACATCAAGGAGAAGATTGAAGAGACTCCTTCTGCAGAGAAAAGCATCAACCTGTTCCACTGTCTGAATGAACTGAATGATGGTTCTCTAGTGGAGCTGATCCAACTATACCTGAGATCAGGAAGTCTCTCCACACGTAAACTGTCTCCTGCTCAATGGTCGGCTCTGGGCTTCATCTTACTGTCATCAGAAGAAGATCTGGACGAGTTTGACCTGAAGAAATACTCTGCTTCAGAGGAAGTTCTTCTGAGGCTGCTGCCAGTGGTCAGAGCCTCCAACAAAGCTCTGTAAGTGTAGAGATAGTTGGATTTATTCATCATTATATAAAAACCCTCCTGTCTTTCAACAGGACAGATAATAAATTCCTTTCTTCTTTAATTCCTCATGATCATCTCTTCAGACTGAGCAGCTGTAACCTCTCAGAGAGAAGCTGTGAAGCTCTGTCCTCAGTCCTCAGCTCCCAGTCCTCTAGTCTGAGACACCTGGACCTGAGTAACAACAACCTGCAGGACTCAGGAGTGAAGCTGCTGTCTGGTGGACTGGAGAGTCCACACTGTAGACTGGAGACTCTCAGGTGAGGATCCATCCAGCTGTTTATCTGATGACACTTGAACACAGCAGCAGGTGTTGACAGAGGGTTCCTGTGTGTTGTTGTGTGTGTTCAGTCTGTCAGGATGTCTGGTCACAGAGGAAGGCTGTGCTTCATTGGACATGTTCATATTTTTAGTGAACGTTGAACTGAATGAATCAGTTTATAAATGATGACCTGAGCAGCGTTCACTGTCACCAGAGTGAACACTGCTCAGGTTTTATGACAGTTTTACATCACGTCTCATGATGTCTCCATGGAGACGGCCCAGCATCACTATTATGTTGTTGTGGTACAGACGGTACAGACACATCTACTACTGCTGAAGACAGTTTGTTTGAGTGTTTGAAGCAGTTTGATGAACAAACAAGTGAAAAAAGAAAAAAGCCCCTGGATATTTCCACATACAGTTTACCTTCCCTACACCGGTCTTTCACTTTCAGCAGAACATGACTCATTGTTTAGTAGTAAAATATTTTCTCAATCTCTACATTTTGTTTTTTAGTTATAAATGTAACTCATGTCTGTGATTCTTTAGGTTCATTAATTCATAGAGTTTGTTAGTGGCAGTGATTAGAGGCTGGTGATGGAGGTAGAAGGAGGTTCTACTGAAAAACAACAGCTGATTATTTATTTTAATGAACAGAACAAATGAACAGGAATTAGTTCATTTTCATCTGTATGAACTGAACTTATAAGGAGTTGTTTTTAAGTGGGAACTGACACAAACACTGACTGAAGAAACTAAACTGCATTTGGTGGTGGTGGCTCACTGAACATCTGAAGTGGTGTGAACATTAAAACACTGATTCCAGGAATCTGTCCCAATATTTTATCGTTTGGAGAAAACAATATAGATGATGGTTGGTGTAGGTAGTGGATGATTTGTTCTGTACAATGAAATAATAAAGGAACATTACACATTATGACATCAAACAAATTATAAAGATAAATTAAGTTACTTTTCTTTAAAGCAGAAGTAAGCGATCCGGTCGTTTTGGCTAACTTCCTGTCAGCTGATGGAGTTAGCAGTCCCCGCCCTCGTCCCTACGTCACCACATTCACGCGCATCCCTTGGCTGCACACACAGAGAGGACCGCCCCTTTATGCCGTTCTCTCTCCTCATTGGATAAAGGTTGTAGGATACAAGGAAAGTTTTCTCCTGGGCTTACAGCAGAGCAGAGTGACTGACAGACCCGTGTTTCAGACCAAACACTCTATATATAGTTGGGTCATTTACAGAAGTTCCGTGACCGTGGAGAGCGAAGGTTCGTTTCTCACTGGATTTGTTATCTATGAAGGTTAAATAGAAAATTTAGCTGGGGTGCCCCGCCCAAAAATGTGGGGAAAATTTTTGAGAGCCCTAAATCCAAAATGGCTACCGTCCGCCAAGCTGGAAATGATCTTTTCAATGGTTTGGCCCACAGTGCTGCATAATACATGGTTTCTATGACTATTTGGGTCAAGAAGTTCATAAATGATGTAGATTTATTGATTTGACCTGTTTTTGACCATCAAATTCAAGATGGATGCCAATTTTTGGCCCTTTAAATGGCCATTTTTCAAAATCATCATAGAGCCTCAATATTAGGCTCAAATGAAAGCTCTGCTCATACTGAGTTCAGTTTAGGACAGTAAAATTACAAGTAGGCCACACAGAAGTCATCTCAAAGGTCAAAAAGATCAAGGTTTGTGGTGAGAAACAAACTTTGCTGATGTCCTTTTCCATTAGTTATCTGAACTGTGTTGGTCAGTGGTCCCATCAATTCATTATGAACCAGGAAATCATTTTACACTTCTCAATAGCATAAAATATCTCTAAAGTTGTTTTCTGCAGTGATTCCCAAATCAGTCAGCCCCAATTCCTCAAAGTGTCTCAGCTAGGAATTTTCCAATGACATTAGTGTGTGGAAACTTAAAGAGTGGGTAAACATGTAAAAAGCGTTTTTGCCATTCATAATGTCATTGTGGAGCTAGGCCTCAGAGGCTGTTTCAACATCGCTGTGTTCAGGATTTAATTGGTGGGTCTGAAATTAGGGCTGCAATATGTAACAACAGTGTAAGTGTGTGCTCATGTCATAGATATATTGCAATTAAATGACGTTCGTCATTCAAGTTAGTAAGTGACCGATTTTGTTGACGGTGCAAATCCATAATATGTCATGCTTGTGTAACATCACCGCTAGCTAATTGCTTTGCATGTAATCATGACATATTGGCATCATTCCATAGGCGGAGTCAATCTAACAGCTCAATGATAATCCACAACCAGGTAATATTTTATGTGCACCAATAGGTGGTGTGCAGTCACATGATTCCGATGACGCGTGAAGTTCAGATGGGGGGCAGGAAGTGGAGAACGGTGATTGGAAATTAATGGAAAGCGAGTACTCAAAAGTGTTGGGTAAGCCTGCAAGTAGCAGGTATTGTCTAAAAATAGAAAAAGATATCGGATGTGATCCACACACACTGAGGAAACGTGAAAAAAAAGGCCAGAGTGGAGAGACTGGACTGGAGCAAAAACCAACCGCCCCGCTTTCATCTGTGGGGTGTTTGCAGCTCGGTGCCGATCAGGAAGGGCGGAGGATCGGAAGGACGGTGGGTCAGTAAGACGGCCGAGGCAGACGGGGCGTCTCAGACTTGTGGCGCATCATTGAAAAGTTGCATCTGCCTCGGTCGTCTTATGACACCTCTTCCTCCGCCGTCAGGCGGTGAACGGCCCCGAGCTGTGAACACAACGCGGCTGGTGGGAATTACATGCCATGTTTCAGTCACGTAATTGAGATAATAACTTCTTTCTCCCTCAATGTTGTTATTATTTTGTTTTTCCCGGTTTGACTGGTTTGTACAGCCGTAGCAGCGCAAAACTTGGGCATTTTCCAACCGTTATCCTGTCGGCAAAACACTTCCTGCCATCCCATCCCATCTGCAGTTGTGACGTTCCATGTGACGTCACCTGCAAACCACCTATGTAGCTATGGCAAGGAGTTATAGACTGGGGTTTTATGTTTGTTTGCAATGTCAAACATGGTCACATTTCTTCACAACTAAAGCTAATCCATAGCTGGTATTATCCCTCACAACAGATAATACTGTAAATGGGTGAGAGTGACTGAGTGAGGAGGAGGAGGATTTCTTTTATTGCGGTGATATTGGTGATATTGATCAGGCCCTCTGTGTGGAGTTTGCATGTTCCCCCTGTGCATGTGGGTTCTCTCTGGGTACTCTGGCTTCCTCCCACAGACCAAAGACATGCAGGTGAGGTTAATTGGTGACTCTAACTCTGATAGGTGTGAGTGTGAACGGTTGTTAACCCTGCGATAGACTGGCGACCTGTCCAGGATGTACCATGCCTGAAGGCTCCAGCTCACCTGTAACCTTAGTGCAGGATAAGCAGTATAGAAAATGAATGAATGAATGAATGAATATTGGTCAGGGGCAGGGGCGGACAGGCCATCTGTGTATTCTGCAGAATCGCAGAACTACCGGTAATCCAGGACAGCCAGCGGCCGCCACACAGTCACCGTTTTTTTTTTTTTTTTTTTGTGATCTACCTGTTGACCCTTAAGCCACTTGTGATTGTTTAGTTATGCTTGCAGACAGAGCCAGCCCAAAGCATAAGCAAACTTAACACCTGCTTAGGGCCCCATGCCCACTGGGACCCCAAAAAACAATTCACTTTTTTAAATCTGTAGTGCGTAACTTCTGTCGATCCCTACAGAAATCCTGCATAATTACAATTACCCTTAGTTGTTGTTGTTGCACTTCAAGTTGTTGTTGCACATTTGTGCACTTGTGCAGTTTATTTTAAACCAAAGATTAAAAAGCAGATGACGTGTTTACAGAAAATGCATTGTTTATTGGTTTATTTTGTTACTTTTTGTAGGCCTAGTTCAAAGCATCACACTTGAGTACTATATCATTTGAATGTTAAGTGTAAATCAACCCCAGGCTGCACATTCAGCTGAATTTGGTACCATTTCTGATTTAAAAAAAAAAAACATAGGCTAGATGTGTAAAAAGAAGCCAGGCTAGGATGATGATTCGTAATGACTGATTAGAAAAATTAACTAAGTTTGTAGTAGGTGTGTAAATAATCAATAATCAGTATTATTGGCAGTAATAGCAGGCCCCAAATTAAAATTTAGCTTGGAGGGCTTGTGTGCAAAGTTTATCCCCGTATTGATTGAAACCCGATGTGGCCCGACACATGGGTGCTGAAGCCTGGACCCGACAAGCCGCCCGACTCACTAGTATTGGTTGAGTGTGGTATTATTAAAGAGTAAGGTAAGCTTTGTTGAATCACTGCAGAAGACAACTTTAGAAATATTTTATGCTATTTAAGTGTAAAATGATTTCCTGGTTCATAATGAATTGATGGGACCACTGACCAACACAGTTCAGGTAACTAATGGAAAAGAACATCAGCAAAGTTTGTTTCTCACCACAAACCTTGATCTTTTTGACCTTTGAGATGACTTCTGTGTGGCCTACTTGTAATTTTACTGTCCTAAACTGAACTCAGTATGAGCAGAGCTTTCATTTGAGCCTAATATTGAGGCTCTATGACGATTTTGAAAAATGGCCATTTAAAGGGCCAAAAATTGGCGTCCATCTTGAATTTGATGATCAAAACTAGGTCAAATCAATAAATCTACATAATTTATGAACTTCTTGACCCAAATAGTCATAGAAACCATGTATTATGCAGCACTGTGGGCCAAACCATTGAAAAGATCATTTCCAGCTTGGCGGACGGTAGCCATTTTGGATTTAGGGCTCTCAAAAATTTTCCCCACATTTTTGGGCGGGGCACCCTAGCTAAATTTTCTATTTAACCTTCATAGATACCAAATCCAGTGAGAAATGAACCTTCGCTCTCCACGGTCACGGAACTTCTGTAAATGACCCACCTAATAAGTGATTGCTGTCGGAAGATATAACTATTTAAGACTTATATATAAACACAAACATTCAGCTTACTTCTGCTTTAACTTAATTAACACATCAACAGTTTTGATTCACTTTAAAGGGACAACGAGGAGTTTTGGAAAGCGAAGTGTTTTCTACTACATTTACCATGAGGCTCCGTGCGCACGGTGAAATTCTTTGACCGGCGCAAGACGTCCGTCTTGCCCAGAATGTTTTCATTCATCAACAATGAAAGTCAGAGGTTCCAAGACGATCAGATACCATCGTAGTTCCAACCATAAACGACGATTCGGCGGCGTTATTCTCATGACCCGCCAGGCAGCATCAGAGAAACCTAAAGTAAGGAAACGCTGGTCAGCTCGCCCAACATTTCCAACATTAATTAAAATAACAAAATAACGATAGAGACAAAACGCTATATTTATCAAAAATGGAGCCATTAACAAGTGTGGGTAGCGTAGATTCATCCACATTAACGTGAGACTTTTTTTTATAACCAAATAGAAACTCCTCGTTGTCCCTTTAAGGTCAAACTCAGGTCTCTAGTATGAGATAAAAATCAATATGATAACATTGAAACAACATGAGCAACTTGAATCAACAAACAAAGGAAGTGAGGTCAGTACAGTCACATTGTCTTCAGGCAAATGTTTGGAGGGAAAGAGAGGGTCAAAGGTCAGAGGGCTGGGTTATATCACCTTAGGGGGTGTCTGTGATTTTAACACTGACTGTATACAAACAACAAAACAAATATATTTAAGATTATACAAAGATGAGTGAGAGATCACAGTATATAATCAAATATATCTATAAATCTATTTATACAAACTGGAACATGTTGAGTAAGAAACACTGTAAACTCTCAGGTTTGTGTTGAAATGTTGTGTATTTATTGATTCTAACCTGCCATTTCCTTCATATTGAGTATGTGAGTGTTTTTCCTTGAATTCGTCTTCAGACTGAGCAGCTGTGACCTCTCAGAGAGAAGCTGTGAAGCTCTGTCCTCAGTCCTCAGCTCCCAGTCCTCTAGTCTGAGACACCTGGACGTGAGTAACAACAACCTGCAGGACTCAGGAGTGAAGCTGCTGTCTGGTGGACTGGAGAGTCCACACTGTAGACTGGAGACTCTCAGGTGAGGATACATCCAGCTGTTTATCTGATGCCACTTGAACACAGCAGCAGGTGTTGACAGAGGGTTCCTGTGTGTTGTTGTGTGTGTTCAGTCTGTCAGGATGTCTGATCACAGAGGAAGGCTGTGCTTCTCTGGCCTCAGCTCTGAGCTCCAACCCCTCCCATCTGAGAGAGCTGGACCTGAGCTACAACCATCCAGGAGCCTCAGGAGTGAAGCTGCTGTCTGCTGGACTGGAGGATCCAGACTGGAGACTGGACTCTCTCAGGTATGGAGAGGCTGCTGCAGCCACACTCACTGTCTGATAGAGGAGGAGGAGCTGGAACATCTTCTATGGCCCCGTTCACACCTGGTCACACCTGGTATTAACATCTGTCTCAGGTGATCCATGCATTGATGACATCAGATCCCATCACTCAGAGACCATATCCAGAGGTGGTGTAGGCCACAGTGAAGTTCCTCCCACTCCACTGACGTCCTCTGTCTCAGTCTGACTCGTCCCAACACAGTTTATACTGAAGCCAAAGGCTACGTTCACACCGCAGGTCTTAATGCTCAATTCCGATTTATTGCTCAAATCCGATTTTTTGTTTGGCTGTTCACATTACGTCTTTAAATGTGGCCTGTCTATGGATTGCTGTGTGAACAGCTCAAGCTCCTGAAGTGACCCGCATGCGCAGTTGATCATTGATGACATCACGCCACAACGGTGTTTACGGAAGCAACCATGGCAACGGCAACCGGTATTGTAGGACTTTATGGCTTAATGCTAAAAAAAAAATAATAATCACGTCGGACTCGAACCCGCCACCCCTCCCGCACTCCATCAGCCTCCCTATACCCATTACGCTTAAAAAAAAAAAAAAGAGAGTCTGAATTTAAACTCACCGACATTTGATGTGATGCAGTCAGCCTGCCTGGCTCATCATCTGACAGCTCAGTGTGACGCTACGGCCGACCCGATGGCCTTTATTTCTAAATCCCTCAGTTTATTTTTACACATTAGCGACCAAGCTCATCGTTCATTAGTTCATCTTCCTCTTCCTCACGTAGGCCTACTGTCCTCGCTGCGCTGTCGGACCTGCATGGGTCTCTGTCACCGTTGCGCTGTATCGCTTCACACCGCCCCCGCCCTCTGCTCCGTGTCCGAGCCCGTTCGGAACCGGGGACGGAGCAGAGACCCAGGCCTGACAGTGCAACTTGTCCCTCTCTGAAGCAGAGGATGAGGTCAGCTTTACTCCACTCAGTCTTCACATGCAGACAATCCACAAAGTTGAAAGAGTTTCTGATCATATCGTTGTCAGTTTTTTCCAGGCGACTGAGTTTTTTTTTTGGACCCGGCTTGTATTTAGGGCCGGCCTTTATTTGTTTGTGTAAACAAATGAATACCGGCTATTATTTGAAGAAATCTCATATCAAATCGGTCATTGATAAGTGTGCGTCTCATCCCCTGACTCTCCCAACAAAAATCCTGCCCCCCCTCTCAGAAATATGTGCCTGTAGCACATTTTTTGGTTTTTCAATCAACTTTATTTGTCATTCATTTACAAAACAGTGCAGCGCGGGTCAGAATGACGTCAAAGTCGCATTAAATGCGACCTGGCTGTTCAAATTGCGGTCGCATTCAAAAAAATCAGATACGTATCCGATTCAGTACCACATTTAAAAGTGGCCTGAATCTGATTTGAAAAAGTCAGATTCAATGCGAGTGTTTCAAACATGAACTGTGCAGCTTTCATCAGACACAGTGATGAACTACTGGGATCAGGAGTTTCTCCTCATGATGACTTCAGTGTCTCATCATGACTCACTGTGTCATATTCAGGAGAAGAGATGTCAGTGATGAAAGCAGCTGTTGGCAGCTGTGCTCTGAGTCTCTCCAGATGTTTGGATCAGACTTTATTTCAGAGTGTATCAGGAAACATTTCAGCTGCAGCTGGTTGAACTGCTCCTGAACCAACAGAGTGTTTGATCTGAACAGTCCCAGAGACTGTAGACACCTGTTGAGTGTGGACACACTAACAACAACACAGCAACAAGAATCAAAGCATGTCCACTGCTCAGAGACATTCGTCTCCCAGCGTCTCCAACCAAGGAGGAAATAAGAGACAGAAACCAGGCGGCACCATCAGGTCTCTGTCTGGTCAGATATTGATGATCAATAATCAGCTCAGTCTCTCTGAGATCCTGGTCTTGTCCTGATGAGATGTGTTGTTGTGTTGAGGAGACAGTCAATCACAGTGTGACATCCAGATGTCCTCACCGTCCAGAGGCCTGGAGCTGTCAATCAGAAGACAGTGAGTGTAGTGAACAGTGTAATAATCAGTGTTTGTGGCTGAATGTGTGTGTGATCAAACAGCTGTTTTCAGACTGTGTGTGTGCTGACTCCAGATCAGATGAAGCCACAAAGTGGCTCCTTAAAGCCCCAGTATGTAGGATTTACCCCCATCTAGCGGTGTGGTTGCATATCGGAACGTATTCTTGATGTTGCGTTTACGTGAACTCGGGCAGAAGTCAGACAGACAACAGACGCTGCATTTAACAGGATAAACAAGTAGGGCTGTCCCGATTAATCGACCTAATCGATTACGTCGATGACGTAAATACGTCGACACGTTCAACATACCGTCGAGTTGTTTTTCCGATTACGTCGATGACAAAAATACGGCGACAGGTAGACAACACACCGTCGGGTTGTGAACCATAGACTGTAACACGTGCAGCAGAAAAACACATGCTGTACCACAGCAGCACAGCGATGAACAAGCACCTGAAGCTGCAATATCGTTCCGTTCATTCATCTCTGCATAGCACTCTTTGGCCGTTATTGACGCGCACTCTCTCTCTCTCCCTCTCTCTCTCCGTCTCTCTCACACACACAGAGAGAGAGCGAAGGGCGCATGCATGACATCAGTGCGCAGTAAAAGTGAAACTCATACAGTCCGATCGCGGACCCCCCGCGCCCCCCTCCCTTGTCGGACAATCGGACCACCCGCCACAGTCTCCTTGCTTTATGTATCCATAGATGTAAACACGTCCTCGTGTTGTCTTTTTTTTTTTTAAATCCACTCCGCTGCTGCTCTCTGTGCACCCGGACGCAGCACAGCATGCAGATCGTAAGTGAGGATCCTAGAGGAAACACTGGTCTGCTCCATGACTATACTAAATAAATGTGCCTATTCAAAAACACTGTGCTAATATATAGTGTGCACTCTGCTTTATCTGTCTATTTTCCAGGTTAAAGCAAACTGATGTGGCACAGTTTTTCCCCTCCAAAAGAAAAAGATTATTTAGAGCATTGGTTCCCAACCTTGGGTCCGGGCCCCCCTCAGGGGGGCGTCAGAGATGTCAGGGGGTCCACAGAGCTTTGTTTGTTGTGAGGTTGTGAGGTTATCAAAATTAGATTTGTGCATATTGACATTTTAAAATTCCAATAACACATCCAATTGGATAATCAAAATCATCAAAATCAATAGGAACAAAAACCTACATACAACCTACCTGCTTATAGGGACTTGATAACAATTATGACACAACAAAGGACAATTGACATAAAGACAAAATAAAAAATAGAATGAAATATAATAAAACAAAATAAGGATGGCACAAAATAGAATAAAAAGGCTTGTCTTTGACAAAAGCAAGGGTCTTTGAGGAAAAAAGGTTGGGAACCACTGATTTAGAGGAATGCACACCAGAAAGAGTATATGAAGAATTTAAATAAGAGAAGTGTTCAGAAGTGTTTTTTGTAAATGACTAATCGTCAACCAAAAAATAATCGTTAGATTAGTCAAAAGATTAATCCAGGGTTTCCGCTGCATGTAATTGATCGTGGCGCACCGCCACGGCAAAATAAAAGCCGCCACACCTTCAGAATGATGATTTTTTATTTTTTTGTATTTTTATTTTTTATGTTAAAACAATGTAAAGCAGGTTTTCTACTAGGGGTTGCACAGACTAGTCCCCTGCTCCACAATGACGTTTTGAGCTTGACGTCGACTAGTCGCTGATCATGTAACAGTAGGCTACAGGAGTAGCGGCTTGAAACAACAGCTGAGTGGCTGAATGAAAAAAATACGAGCGCAGTCAAGCTGGATAGAACGAGCGCGTACCAGACAGGAAGTCGGGCACAGAAAAGGCGAGAGAATCCGGTCAATTTTCAAAATAAAATAAATGATGATTAAGTTTGCTTGTCCGTCTATAAATATTTGTCAGTTGCTTCTGCACACAAGACACTCATACAGCGCTAGAAACAGACCTGTGTGTGTGGAAAACCGAGTAGCCTACAGACGGGTGGATGTTTGACCGGCGCGGAGAGAGAGAGCAGGAGAAACTGCCGCTTCCGCGGCCAGTGTGTCGGGCTGCTGGCAATTAAAAAAAAAAAAAAAAAAAAAACTCCGCTCATATCGACAGCTTTACGTCGCGCACAACAACAGCAACCAACCAGGAAAAACAAAAACTGTGAGTGAAACTGTGACTGAGCAGGACTGTGATGGTGACGAGGCCTGTGTGTCGTTTTCCTCCCTAATTGTTTAATGAACAGTAGCTACAGTATTTTCTTTTGCACCTGTATAAGTTACAAAAAAACAAACTGGTTTACAGTTTGTTGTTTATAAAGCTGCTGTACTGTGGACTGTGCGTGAGCTGTCAGTCAGTGAATACAGATTGTTGCAGAGCATTTCCCTCCTCCTGGGATTTTAGTTATGATGGGAAAAATATGAATGATGTCATCAGCGACTAGTCGACGACCCGGTCGCGCGCACCCCCCCCCCCCACCCCCCCGTCGATCAGACCACCCCCTCGCCGCCACTCTTTAAAAAAATCCTGGCGGAAACACTGTAATCGTTTGACTAATCGACTAAACGAAAAAATAGTTGATAGATTAATCAGGAGAAAAGGTACGAGAAAGCTTTCGTTTGTATGCGGGTGTGATTCCACTTCAGTGAAATACGTATTTATGAAAGCAATATTAGATTTTTGCTAATAAAAAGCCAAATCAATCGCATACTGGGGCTTTAATGACAGTCTCCAGCAGCTGGAGCTTCACTTCCTGTCTGAGTCCATGTGCTCTGAGCTGAGCCTGCTTCTCTCTGCTCTACAGTTTCTCTGCTTCCTCTGGACTCTGACTTCAAGTCCAGTCAAAATGTGTGGACAGGTTTGATGGAGCTCAGGACTGGTCCTGAGGACGGCTGCTTTATTCCACATGATGTGACTGATCTCAGTGAGTCAGTGTGTTGCAGCTGATCTGTGTGAAGAGCAGAGAAGAACAGAGTCATTGATCATGAGATCCTGATCCGTCCTGTCACTGTGATCAGATGGTTTCTATTAGAGCTCCTTCATCCACTCACTGCTGCTGTGGCTCCTGTGGAAACCTGCTCACAGCCTCATTCTTCAGCTTCCTGGGGAGTTTTCTTCAGACAAACACAAGTTGTGTTCACACTCAGTGTTTCTCACTAAACTCACTGTGTGTTTCACTGAGCTCTAACAAACGTGTTGAGTGTGTTTCCTTCCTCATCAAACACTGAAACCATCCACTGTTCACAGCTGCACTCTTCTTCTTTCCTGGTGCATTGTGGGATATCTGGGCTGGTCAGCTCCACCTGTTGTGTCTTCATCTTCTTTGCTGTGACGTGTTTGTGCAGCTTGAGAGTCAGAGAGTGAAAGTGTGTGTCTCACACTGCAGTGACATCACATGGAGAAAAGACATGATGAAGTGTTTCCTCCTGGTCTCCTGCTGCTCTGTATCATCACTAGATAAAGACTCCAGCTCCTTCTTCTCTGTGCTCAGTGTTCATCCAGACATACCAGCCTCCATGTGAACACAGTGATAAAACAGTGTGTGTGTGAGAGCCATGTAATGTCCATGTGTGCATGCTGACAGAGAAGGTGCTGCTCTGACCCCCCTCCTCCTTTCAGGGTGGAGCCTGCTGGAGTCCCATGGTTGACACCAGGTCTGAGGAAGTGTAAGTCTGTTTTTACTTTGATTCATGGAAACGAGGGATGCACATGTTGAACCGTTTAACCGTTAACCGATAACAAGAACTTTGACCGATTAATACTATCAGTTATTTATTTTATTAGCTCCTTGTCGTCAACTCATGGGGGCGTGTCGACACGTGCAGATTTCCACGTGTCTTCAGTCATATTTCGCGGTAAAAAGTTCCACAGGAGGACTGACAGTATGTGCAGCAGCCCCCATGAAGGAAGGTCAGACCATAAATGTAGCTACACAGACACAGATGTGCATCACCTGTAACAACGGCGCTGAAAAAAATAAATAAAAGAGGAGGCTGATGCAGCTCTCCTGCAGCTCCACAGAGGAGCTCTGCTGCTCCTTCAGTCTGGTGTTTGGCTGCACTTTGTAACTAAAACAGTTCTACACTGGACGATCTAACCTCCATATGAGAGATCAGCTGAGACAGAGCAGAGTGGATGTGGCACTGATCAGCTGTCAAAGCGCACGCCGCCAGCGTCGTAATCTTATCGGTTAACGGTTAATAATCGGTTAACGAGCGTCGGTTATCGGTCAGAAAAAAAATTCAAAATGTGCATCCCTACTGGAAACAAAGCAGCACATTCAACCATCTTCACACTGTCACATCACTGACCTCATGAGTCTTCATCAAACTGTCAATAACTGATCAATGATCAATAACTGCAGCTGTGTCTTGTTCTCTCCATCAGATTCCTGTCCACTCACAATCGACACAAACACAGTGAACACAAAGATCAAACTGTCTGACAACAACAGGAAGGCAACATGGGTGGAGGAGCATCAGTCATATCCTGATCATCCAGACAGATTTGACTTCTATCCTCAGCTGCTGTGTTCAACTGGTCTGACTGGTCGCTGCTACTGGGAGGTCGAGTGGAGAGAAGACGTTGTTATATCAGTGAGTTACAGAGGAATCAGCAGGAAAGGACTCAGTGATGACTGTTGGTTTGGAGAGAACGATCAGTCCTGGAGTCTGAACTGCTATGATGATGGTTACATAGTCTATCACAATAACAGAATGACACCTATCACCTCCTCCTCCTCCTCCTCCTCCTCCTCCTCCTCCTCCTCCTCCTCCTCCTCCTCCTCCTCCTCCTCTGTCTCTAACAGAGTAGCAGTGTATGTGGACTGTCCTGCTGGCTCTCTGTCCTTCTACAGAGTCTCCTCTGACTCACTGATCCGCCTCTACACCTTCAACACCACCTCCACTCAACCTCTCTATCCTGGGTTTGGACTCAGTCCTGGTTCCTCAGTGAGTCTGTGTTGAGTGAAGCAGAGTCTCCTCCTGTCACAGAAACCTTCTCTCTGTTGAACAGACAGTTCAGTCTCTACACGTCTGTCTCTGTCTCTCACTCACGTCGTCTTCACAGGACAGAGATGAACACAGTTTAATAATGAACTCATCAGCGTCATGGCAACAGAAAAATCACTTATTATTATTGTTCTGCTGCTGACTGTTATTGTTTCTCTGAATGATTTCGATGTTATGATAAAAGGTACAGGCTACTTTCAGGACGAAGGTGGTTTCACTGCAGACTCTTATTTTGAAAAGTCGGCCTGAGCTACATGAAGAGCACCGTGTCGTTCTGACTGTTAAAATAAATAAATAAATAAATAAAGGTTTCAACTGAAACAAAGTTCACGCCTGTGTCATTATTTACATGTTGTCACGGCAACATGAACCAGAATAACACTGAAACTCACTGTGGACTCGGTCATGAAGGTGTTAGTTACATCATATGTGTATTATATATTATATTTATATATATATAGTGCAGGTGTTGTGGTGGATTCTCCACAAGATGTTCAGACTTTAACGTAACAAACTGCTGCTAAATGAACTTTAACTAATGATTTCTACTTTTATTCAGACAGTGAAGAGAGAATAAACTTGGTTTCTGTTTTGTCTTTTTTCCTCTCGCTTTTATTAGATTTTTGTTTTTCCTTTTCTTCTTTAGTAGCCTAGACTCTCATGTCATGTTCAGGGGCATCTCAATAAATCAGAATATCAAAATTTCATGCAGGTTGGATTCAAACCCACGGCTGCTGCAGCAAAGTCTGAGCCTGTAGCTACAGTGACATCATCATCATCAACGATCTCCAGAAGATATAAAGTTAAACATGAAACACTCTTTTCCAATATTTTAATCAATTTTAGTTTTCTACAGTTTTAAAGTGAAAAAATATAAATGAACTTCAGTTCATCAGAATGAATAATTAAACTGTCAACAAAAAGTGAACATTATAGAAACTATACACTGTACAACCATGGACTTATTCAGTCCTATAGGATTATAGGTCTGTTTGTCTTATTTAATTTTTTTTTTTTTTAAAGAAATTTTGAAAGACTTTACGTACTGTATCTTTAATTTCTCTAGCCTATAGCCTATAGCTTTTATGGCACAAGCAGAGATGCACTCAACCGCTGCTCGCGGACGTTCATGAACGGAGCCTTGCAGCACCCTATAATGTAATAATTTCCTGAAAATGTAATAACGCCTGAAAATGTAATGAAATTTGCACTTCACTCAATCGAAAATGTAATAAAACCCAATAATGTAATAACTCCACCAATAATGTAATAAAATGTCCTGACTGATATTGTAATAACATTTTTACTGATAATGTAAATACATTATAACATTATTGGGAATTTATTACATTTTCAGGAACCCTCCTGAAAATGTAATAAATTCCCAGTGGGTTAAATTGCAGACCTTGAGTACCGTACAGCCATATGCACACGTGCAGATACTCAGGGACATGCAACTACATCCTGGTCTGTGGACTTACCTCCAACTTTCTCCAACTTCCCATTTCTATATTTTTGCGTCCATTAGTCCAACCTCCCATTTCTCCGATTTAAGTAACCCTAACCCTAATCCTAACCATAACCGCCTCCCGCCGCCAGGAGGACGGAACTAATAATGTTTAAGATGCACAATATAAAGTCCTACCTTTAGATATACATTCAGTTTAACAGCAGCAACACTTTACAGAATGATTCATTCATGTATGATCATGAATAAAGCTGTGAAAATACAGTAAGGATCAGATTCTGCCTCACCTCTCTGTGTGTAATAAGTGACATTTTACCATTATATAATAAGATAAGATAGGATGTTACTTTATTCATCCAACGATGGGGACGTTTCCCACGATGGGGACGTTTCCCAATATTGCAGCAGCAGACACCAATGAAAGAAAGAAAGAAAGAAAGAAAGAAAGAAAGAAAGAAAGAAAGAAAGAAAAAAGAAAAAACACAAGAAAAATGCAATATTATAAATAAATTAAAAAAGTAATGAGGTCAGATGTATTTAGATACTGATGATCAGATTGTTCACCTCTGTCCAATATATTGGCTATAATTTTGTGGACATTTTGCATCATTGTGTTGTAGCCTACTTTTTGTGTGTCTACATATAAAACAAAATATGAAAACTGCCCTGACCTTACAACACTCGAGATGTTTCCGGGTCCATAAACCTGCTCAGGAGTCACAGGAGGCTTCTGTTGTCCAAGTAAAACTCAACAGAATGATTTGAAGGGTTGTACAGATATTTTTCATTTACAAAGAAAAAACAAATTAGAAAATATACGTTGGACATTTGACTGGATGTTAAAGTTTCGAGTTGTTTTGGTCTTGTAAGTTATTTAATTTATATGGGTTGTTTTGTTTTTTGTTGAGATAATCAAGGGTGTAGGCGTTGGGCTCTCGAAAGCAAGACCCTTTTATATATATATATATATAGACACTGCCAATTTGTTGTTGTATATAGGCTACTTTTGTACATCACATTTTATTTTATTGCTATTTTATTATGTATAGTTTGTTCTTTATATTTTAATATTTTATTATGTATAGTTTGTTCTTTATATTCTTACTCTTTATATTCTTATACTATATGTTGTCATCGTCACTGTGTGTCTGTGTAAGGCTGCTGCACTGTCATTTCCCAGCTTGGGATCAATAAAGTCTGTCTATCTATCTATCTATCTATCTATCTATCTATCTATCTATCTATCTATCTATCTATCTATCTATCTATCTATCTATCTACATATATAAGAAGAATTATAAGGCTACGAAAACCAAACAGATTTTATTTTATAGCGATTATACACTTGTACAAATATATTAATAGGTAGGATATTCAGATTTTAACTTGACAATTATTACACACTGGACCTTTAAGTTAGGGTCAGACATATAGAGTTATATTCTTCTTCCTGCTCCTTTCCAATCATAAAATATATTTATTATTTATCATATTGTTTTTATCCCTCTGTGATGGGCTTTTCTTTTTTTTTTTATTGAAGAATTATTAGTTGGGACGTACATTGTGAAATGAAGGATGAGGGGGTTACAAATAAAAAAGGAATAATGTCAACAGGTTCAGTTACATAGTATCATGAAAGGCAGGAGAAGACAAAGGATAAGTACATTTTATGTTAGGCAAACAGAGGTCTATTCAAAAACGTGGAAACAGAGAGAATAGTGCTATGGTCTTTATGACTTTCTTATTTTCAGATTGACTAATTAGGTTGATGTATTGTTTGATTTCGTTTTTGAAACGGTGAGTGCAAAGTATTTGATTTGTAAATTTGCGGTTGTGAATATGAGCTTTGGCTAAAAATAATATCAAATTGATTATATAATATTGGTTTAATTAATTGAGAAGCCGTGACTGAAAAGAAACCAAACAATAGATTTTGATAGTCCAAAGCAAAGTTTTGGTCGAAATGTTGACGGATAAAAGTAGTTACATTTTTCCAAAAGGATTGCAGATGAGGACATGACCAGAAAAGATGTTGAAAAGAGTTCATTAATGTCTTTTTTTATATCTTTGCATAAATAAATTGGAGGGATAGATACGATGGACGAGTTTAAGGGATACTTCTTTGATTTTATTTGTGATAACATATTTGTGACAGCCTGTCTGCTCTCAGGTCGGTCCATCGGTCAGCAGCTCTGACGTCACTCTGCGGCTGTGACGCTGCGGCAGCTTCTGCGCATGCGCCTCAGGAACAGGAAGTGTGTTAACGTTTTTCCTCCACAGCTGATGGTCGTCAGATTGTCAACACTCACACAGTTTCAGAGGCTGCTGCGACCCCCGGAGCCGCCGACCGACACACACACACACACACGGTAAATACTAGGGTGTGTGTTTCCTCCCGGTAACGGCACGAGACCGACCGGGCAGGAGGGGCGTTTAGGTGTTGGACCGGAGCGTCGAAATTTAGAGCTTTAGCAAAAAAAAAAAGAGAGAGAGAGAGAAAGATCCAGTGTCGTCGATCGGTGTGTGTGTGTGTGTGTGTGTGTGTGTGTCTGTGTGTGTGTGTGTGTGTGTGTGTGTGTGTGTGTGTGTGTGTGTGTGTGTGTGTGTGTGTGTGTGTGTGTGTGTTAACGACGACGAGGGCTGCTGATCTGATAACGGTGCGTTAACGGGAGAGAGAGATCAGCTGATCCGAGTCCGAGTCCGCACCTTGCTGCACGGTGTGTGTGTGTGTGTGCGTGCGTGTGTGTGTGTGGTGTTTTGGTGCAGTGATGATCCTCAGACAGACACACACACATCAGTCCGAGCCGCAGCATCACACACTGCTCACCATGCAGACTGCACACACACACACACACACACACACACGCACGCACGCACGCACGCGCACACACACACACACACACACACACACACACACACACACACACACACACACACACACACACACACACACACACACACACACATGCATGTAGCCTATTAATTAATTCAACCATTGTTAGGAGGGGTCCGTGAACTCACCACCAAACCACCACCATCATCATCATCATCATCATCATCCTGCTGTTATAGATCCACTGACACTGGATCTATGTGTGTGTGTGTGTGTGTGAGACGATGAGACATTCAGGGACAAACCGTCATTGTCAGTGTTGTTGTCCAATATGGAGGCTTGACATAGTTTCAGATTTAGACGTAGCCTATAAATACTAAACACAAATGTTGTATTATAATGAGCCACTCCTCCTCCTTATAGTTAGTTAGTTATGGTTATATGGACTTTGTGTTGTTTTTCTGGCTGTAACTAACAAGTCTAACCAGTCGGCCTATTGATACATTTTGATAGATTATTTCTCTGATTAATCAGTTAATTTCTTAGTAGTAATTAGTTTTAGAGATGTAGAGAAGCAGCTCTGTCGGTGAGTTTATCAAAATACTAAACACAAATCTTGTTTTGTAATAATCCGCTCCTCATTGTATCTATCGCTTTTATAGTTAAAGCAGAAGTGAGTGATATATTTGTGTTAATATAAGTCTTAAATAGTTATATCTTCCGACAGCAATCACTTATATAGAGTGTTTGGTCTGAAACACGGGTCTGTCAGTCCCTCTGCTCTGCTCTGAGCCGAAGAGAAAACATTTATCGTATCCTACAGTTTTTATCCAATGAGGAGAGAGAACGGCATGCAGGGCTGTGTGTGCAGCCAAGGAACGCCGTGAATGTGGTGACGTAGCGACGAGGACTGTTATGGTGCGTTCAAGGAAACTCGTATTTTTCCGACCGTGAAGTTGTACCAGTTCGATCTGGTACGAGTTCACCGGTCGGAAGTTACGAGTGGCCGTTATAGTGACTTTCACCGGTAAAACAGGTCGGAAAAACACGAGTGGGTTGCCTGGAACGCTACAAAGTCGTAAGTTGTGACTTGAAGCTGTAATTTACGATTTCAAAAGCCTGCCTGGAACGCAGCATTAGCGAAAACGACCGGATCACTCACTTCTGCTTTAAATGTTAAAAGTTGTGTTGTTTTTCAGGCTGTAACTAACAAGTCTAATCACTATTGATACATTTTGATTGATTATTTCACAGATTAATCAATCAATTTCTTATGTCTGTGAGATATTCTGCTTTATTTAGATGTTTTATTCTACCCACCACCAGGCCCTAGAGTCAAACGTGTTGAGTTCACTGACACAAACTGTGCGTTTTCTGTTTATTTTTCTGTGATTCACTCCATCAGTTCCACTGTGTGACGTCAGATGAGTGTTTTGATTTGATCTCTGCTAGCCCCGGTCCACAGGTCACTCACTACTGTTGTGTCCAGATAAAAACCTGCAGGACTGATCTTCAGACTGGATCCACTGGGAGGGGGGGGGGCTGTCTGCTGTGAATGATGTCATCTCTCACTTCCTCCTTGTGCAGATAAAACCACGGCGAGAAGAAGAAGACGAAGGTGAAGACGTGGTCAGCGAGGCCCGACTGCGTTGGAGGTAGGGAATCGGGATGTCACCATTACTTGGTACTTACTCGGTATTAAACGCCACAGTTAATGAATCGTAAAGATTCCTAAATACCGCCGCTTTCCAATGAACTGGTCCAACTATCTGGTGTGGAGACCAGTCTCAGCCTGGTCAGATGCGAAAATGAACTGATGAAGCCTCTTGGATGGGAAGTGAAACGTCTTCCTAGACAAATAACCAAGTCCAGCTGCTTTCGATTTAGAATTCCTTTGAGATACTATGACGTGGACAAATGAGAATATGCACCGGCTTATGTTGTGAAATTAATTAAAGCAGAAGTAAGCAGAATATTTATGTTAATATAAGTCTGAAATTGTTATATCTTCCGATGACAATCACTTCTATAGAGTGTTTGGTCTGAAACACGGGTCTGTCAGTCACTCTGCTCTGCTCTGAGCCGAGGAGAAAACTTTCCTTGTATCCTACAAGTTTTATCCAATGAGGAGAGAGAACGGCATAAAGGGGCAGTCCTCTCTGTGTGTGCAGCCAAGGGATGCGCGTGAATGTGGTGACGTAGGGACGAGGACCAATAGATCCATGACGAGGGCGGGGGCTGCTAACTCCATCGGCTGACAAGAAGTTATGGTGCGTTCAAGGCAGCCCGTAACTCGTGTTTTTCCGACCTGTGAAGTCGTACCAGTTCGATCTGGTACGAGTTCACGGGTCAGAAGTTACGAGTGGCCGTTATAGTGACTTTCACAGGTAAAACAGGTCGGAAAAACACGAGTGGGTTGCCTGGAACGCTACAAAGTCGTAAGTTGTGACATGAAGCTGTAATTTACGGTTTCAAAAGCCTACCTGGAACGCAGCATTAGCCAAAACGACCGGATCGCTTACTTCTGCTTTAAAATATTTGTGTAAAAATTAGTAATGTAATTATATTTTGACTGTATTTGATTTTACACATTCATATGTTGTGAAATTAATTAATGCATAATAATCGTGATAATCGTAATACCGTGATTATTTCTCTGACAATAATCGTACCAAGAAAATCTATTAACGTGACGTCACTAGCTGTGAATGATGTCGTCTCTCACTTCCTCCCTGTGCAGATAAAACCACGGAGAAGGTGAAGACGTGGTCAGCGAGGCCCGACTGCGTTGGACGACTCTGTGACTGACTGACTGACTTCCCCCCCGCCCCCCGGAGGAGGAGGAGGAGGCCCAGCCCCCCCCCAGCCCCCTCACCCCCCCACAGCCGCCGGTATGAGCTCCAGAGGGAGCGGCGGCCGCACCAACGGCACGCTGCCCCAGACCAAGATCTGCCAGTTCAAACTGGTTCTGCTGGGCGACATGGCCGTGGGCAAGTCCAGCCTGGTGCTGCGCTTCGTCAAGGGACAGTTCGACGAGTTCCAGGAGACGACTATCGGAGGTGAGAGGAGAGACGAGGGAGGATGGATGGTTGGTTGCTATAGGAAACCATAAGAATAAGAAAATGAGCATGTGAGCAAATATTTAGGAAGAAGGCTTCGTTTCATTTGTCTGTGTCTGTGAAGGTCAAAGGTCAGAACCTCACGGGTAAACTATGGCAAGCCATTTTAACATTTAAAGTGATACGCCAACTTTTTTTTTTTCTGGTCTTGCCTCACTCCCGAGTCCATGACCAGCAGATAGACACCATCCTTTCGACTGTGTGTGCAGTAACAAGGGAGATAGAGCCGTATCGCCCGTAATTAGCTTAGCTCAAACACTGGAAGTGTATGGGTAGTGTTAGCCTGCCTCCACCTAAAGTCGCTAATTAGCTTAGCTCAAACACTGGAAGTGTATGGGTAGTGTTAGCCTGCCTCCTACCTGAGCTGAAACCAGCAGTCAGAAGCTGATTTCATTTTAGCTCTAAACTCTGTAAATATTTCACTTTATCCACATTTCAAACATGTTTAGGTGAGAAAGTAGCCGTTTAGATCAGCAGTGTGTCGTTAATTTGTCTAAATACCAGCTGTTTACAATTTTGTTTGGACGAATTCGGCGCTACTCAAGCTAGCTGTTGTGACCAACGCACTTCCGGTTACTTTCACAAAATAAAACACCCGTTGCCCTTTACATACAGAAAACCATGATATAATTTGTGCTTTTACTTTGGAATAGGAAGCTAACCTACCCTCGATGTAGCTAGCTTGAACCAAAAGAAACCGTCTTTGCTTGAACCCTCCATTTTGACCGATCTCGTCCCGTTACCGGCATTTGACCGCTCAAGATGCCTTACCGGAGAGTTTTGTCAGCTCTGAGACGAAGATCGGCCCGCTGGTTTCCGTTTAGAGTTGCTGAAGAGTTTCTCTGATGACTTTAGGTGGAGGCAGGCTAACACTACCTATACACTTCCAGTGTTTGAGCTAAGCTAATTAGCGACTTTAGGTGGAGGCAGGCTAACACTACCCATACACTTCCAGTGTTTGAGCTAAGCTAATTACGGGCGATACAGCTCTATCTCCCTTGTTACTGCACACACAGTCGAAAGGATGGTGTCTATCTGCTGGTCATGGACTCGGGAGGGAGGCAAGACACGAAAAAAAAAATGTTGGCGTATCCCTTTAGAGCCTCTGGAAACATGACTTTAGATAGTAAAGTGTTATATCTATTGATCAGCCCTGAGACGGCTACTGAGGAAGAAACATCTGATGATAAAGTGTCTGAGACCGCTCATATTAACAAGAGGACGCGTCTGCAGGGACAAGGTCCAATCCACACCGGAAGTCGGTCTTCTTCGTGTTTATTATTATTATTGTATAGTATTGTGATCTACCTAAAGTTTACAACCAAACCTAAGTTTTCAATCCACCATAAAATGAGAATTAAAAAAAGTATATTAAAGTAGATAGTCGAGATTTAAACTGAATAGGTATAAAAGATCTCATGTATTATTTTATTCACCGCTCCGTACCGGTCATCTCTACCCATGGGCTATATATATATATATATATATATATATATATATATATATATATATATATATATACAGGGTCCAAAACTAACTTTTTCACTTACCAGCCAAGTTCATTTTTTTACCAGCCAGGCAGATATTTTACCAGCCAACCAACTAAAAATTGCGTTTAAGTGCTGTCATTATTATTTAATGTGTCATTTGGGTTTTATATGCGATTCTCAATCAATATTTTAGTAGTATTCACTAATACTAGCAATTAGGGGTGTGCAAAGCATCCGGTATTTGTATTTGTTGAGGGGGGGAAAGTATTTCTATTTGTATTTGTGTTCGAGTAAAATTCAAAATGTAAAAATCCATTTTTTTTGAGATACACTTCTAATTCTAATCCATTATGAATCCCACCACCACCTGCTGAACAGACAGAACATAAACAAATGAACTATCATTAGTTCAAAAATCTCTCTCTCTCTTACAGTTGTTTAGGATTGTGTGTGGTGTTTTTAATCATATTTTTTTTTAAAGAATAATAATTAGTTTAAAAAATATTTTTATCAGTAATTTCTTTTTTTCAATTACTAGACATTTAAGGCGACCCCATCTGAATTCTATGCGACCCCACATGGGGTCCTGATCCCAAGGTTGAAAAACACTGCTCTACTGTCTTTCCTGTCTGCTCTCAGAGTGTGTGTGTGTGGGGGGTAATGTAGTGTTGATTCTCTCTCTCTCACACACACACACACGCGCACACAAACAAACAGGCGCGCGCACGCACACACACACACATGTTCTCAGCGGTGAGGTCCGACCAGAGCGATTGACGTGTGTCCAACCAACCCAATCAGACGCGCGGGTTCGGAGTCCGGACCGAGAATTAAAAGTTGGACCGCGCTGGTCCGTGCTATCAGCACCCGTGTGTCGGGCCCCCTCTGGTTTTAATTAATACGGGGATAAACAGTCAGCGCCACGGTCACCGGAGCTGATCACTGCCCTATAAGAAGCAATGAGAGCATTTTTTTTTTACCGGGCGCGCTAAACCACACAAACGGGTACGACAGTAACAACAGTTATCCACCTCGACGCTGTGAATGACGGCGTGACGCGCTTACCTGACCAAAGATCGTCTCTGCTGGAAAGACACATTACTCTGTCAGAAAACAACATACCAGCATCGTTCTCCACCAGTAACGAAAGAATGCAATTTTCGTCTGTAAAAAATAACTCGCCCGAGTGGCGAGTGGTCTTAAAAATTTACCAGCCAGAGACAAAATCTACCCGTAATTGGCGAGTGGCGAGTGTTAGTTTTGGACCCTGTATGTATATATATATATATATATATATATATATATATATATATATATATATATATATATATATATATATATATATATATATATATATATATATATATATATATATTAAACCAAGTGGATTATCTCAGAGCTTTATTGTCGCTCCAGGGGAAATTAGATTTGCAGTGACAGTTCAACTGACACGACAACAACAAATAGACAAACAGTGACAATGTTTGTGAACAATGTTAAACCGAGTAAGAATAGAAGTATAAAAGATGCCACAAGAGCAGTGAGGATTATGCACATTGATTGCATGTGGGACAGAGGAAAGTTTATACTATTTGTTGGTGCCGTAGGGAGTTTATATGTCAGAGAAATGAATTCCTCCAACAACAGGTGATCAAAGCTAGACAGGACGGACCGAGCCGTCTGGAAGACTCGTTATGGAGATTAAAACATCTGGTTATTTTGCATGAAGTGACAATTAATATATTATATTATGTAAATAATATATAAACTTTGCACAAGAAGATTTGGCACATTTTTCATGGGTGCAACCCAGATACTTAGCTCTGCTGCTCAACCCACAAATGCATGTTCCTTACAAGTGTGGCACCGTTTAAAAGGGTAATAAACAGGCTTTCCAACGCTATCAGACTTATTTCCAAGAAGCATTGTTACAGCAAAGAAATAATCTACCAAACACAAATTTACTTACGTTTTGTGCAAAGTTTATATATAAATAAGGCAGGAAAAAGCACAACTTCTGGTATAGATTGGACCGATGGCGTCGCTCGTGTCCCTGCAGTCTATTAACCTTCCTCCTGATGTTGTGTTGTATTTAAACGGACTCGTTCCTTCTTGCAGGTGTTTGGAGACGACACCGTGGGCGTGGCTCTGGAGGACATCCAGGCTCACGACTTCGGGAAGGTCGGCGAGGTGCAGATCACCAAGGACGACACGCTGCTGCTGCGAGGCGGCGGCAGCGCGGCCGAGGTGGACAAGCGCGCGGCGGAGATCGTGGAGCAGCTGGAGAGCACCACCAGCGACTACGAGAAGGAGAAGCTCAACGAGCGTCTGGCCAAGCTGTCGGACGGCGTCGCTGTGCTCAAGGTGCGAACCGAGCAAGACGGGGAGGAAACGGTTGATGACACATCGGGTGTTTGTTTGTGTTTCCTCTGAGAATAAAGTTAGGATTCAATCGTTTTTCCTCTTTCAGATCGGAGGAACCAGCGACGTGGAGGTGAATGAGAAGAAGGACCGCGTGACGGACGCTCTGAACGCCACACGGGCGGCGGTGGAGGAGGGCATCGTCCCCGGTGGAGGCTGCGCTCTGCTGCGCTGCATCCCATCACTGGACACCATCAAACCAGCCAACAACGACCAGAAGATCGGTCAGTGAACCTCAGACAATAACTGTCTGACAAAATGTTGAACTATCCCTTTAAGTATTTAAAAACCCTTTGCACAGATTACATTACAGCATGTTGTTAAATTGTCCCATTGCCATAATCCCTATAGTCATAGCAGTAGGTTTGTTACCTTTAATTGTCGGTGCAAGCTATTTTTAGAACGGCGGAGCAGAGCCGTGAGCTGCTCAGAGCTACGCTACGGAGGGTCAACGTTACCAGACAGAGTTGTTTAGAGGGAAATTCATGCAAAACCGCTGATGCACGTTGCCTTCAGGGACAGTTTTTCATCAACAGTCTCTGCATTTCCCTCTAAAACAACTCTGTGTGGTAACGTTGTGTTATTATCTCATAGCGTGGTGAATGTGCAGCTCACAACTTGTCCACCAGAGCGTTGTGGAGTTGTTGGATTGTGTATTTGATGAGTTTGATGAGGGAAACCAAGAAATCCCATGAGCCTCCGTAGCGTAGCTCTGAGCAGCTCACGGCTCTGCTCCGCCGTTCTAAAAATAGCTTGCACCGACAATTAAAGGTAATGAACCTACTGCTATGACTATAGGGATTATGGCAATGGGACAATTTGACAAAATGTTGAACTATCCTTTTAAACTGTGACTGTAATACGTGAACACCTTCAGATTGTTCCAACCAGCAGCTGTTTGTTCATCTCTCTCCGTTTCACCTCGTGTCCAGGTGTGGACATCATCCGCCGGGCGCTGCGTATCCCGTCCATGACCATCGCTAAGAACGCCGGCGTGGAGGGATCTCTGGTGGTGGAGAAGATCCTGCAGGAAGCGGCGGAGATCGGCTACGACGCCATGCTGGGGGAGTACGTCAACATGGTGGAGAAGGGCATCATCGACCCCACCAAGGTACAGAGTCTATCAGAGATGTAGATGAAGCTTGTGAACGCTGCCACCTGCTGGTCGGAGGGTCTGAGGGGAGCACACTGCAAAAACTCACATATCTTACCAAGAATATTTGTCTTATTTCTAGTCAAAATGTCATTTCTAGTCAAAACAAATCTCATTATACTTAAAATAAGACTCATCGCATTAAAAAGTAGCTTGTTTTTAGACACTTTTTACTTCTTTCAAGCATATTTTCACTTGAAATAAGTAGAAAAATCTGATAGTGGAGCAAGTTTTTCTTTCTTATTACAAGCACAAAAAAAACTTCCTTTCTCTGGCAGATTTTTCTACTTATTTCAAGTGAAAATTAGTTTGAAACAAGTGAAAATGATCTAAAAACAAGTTAATTTTTAGGTGATGAGTCTTATTTAAAGTGGAAAGAGATTAGTTTTGACTAGAAATGAGACATTTTGACAAGAAATTAGACAAATATTCTTGGAAAGATTGTGAGTTTTTGCAGTGTAGGTGAAAAGTCCTCTGTGGAAAATGTCCAAATTAATTTTACATTTGGCGCCGTAAGTTTAAATGAACTTGACTCGGTGAGAGGCTGTGATGTGGAAATGATCATTTGTTGATATTAAATGATGTGAATGAAGAAGAGGAGACGATATCAGATCAATCATCACTTCTATAAAACACAAATGGATCAATACAACCTTGAGACTTCCTGCAGGACTGTTGCAGGATCGTATCAGTAACAGATACATAGAATAATGTCAGAGAAATAATCACAGTATCAGGATTATTATGCATGAATTAGTTTCACAATCAATCAAATATAGTCAAAATGTAAAGACATTACTAATTGCAAAATATTACAAAATATTTGAAGTATCTATTAATATAGGACCAATTATTAATCTTTCAGGGGAACAGTTTGATATATTGAAGTCATTAATTGTCATCTATACCAAATGTTTAAGTTTATTTTAATCTTTTTTTTTCTAATACAAATGAGACACTGACATTTCAATTCCTACCAGTTCAGTGCTACGTTGGGTAAATTAATATAATTTAACGAACAAAAACAAACTTCAACATGCGGTTGTTGTGTAACTTTTAGAGCTGCAACAATTAATTGATTAATTGAACAATAATCTGTTAATTAATCGTCAACTATTCTGATAATTTAATAATCAGTTTGAGTAGTTTTTTTTTTAAAGAAAAAAAGTCAAAATTCTCTGATTTCAGCTTCTTCAATGTGAATATCTCTGGTTTCTTTGTTCCTTTACGACAAAAAACTGAGTCTCTCTTTGGTTTGTGGACAAAACAAGACATTTGAGGACGTCGTTGAGACATTTTTAAACATTTTATTGACCAAACAACTAATCGATTAATCGTTTAAATAATTGACAGATTAATCGATAATGAAAATAACCGTTAGTTGCAGCCCTAGTAACTTTGTTTTCGTTCGTGTGAGTTACGCTGATCTACTTCTCTGGTTCTGACATCATCTTTTTTGCAAAATGAGAGTATTAATTGTAATATCTCTGACTAGCCGTGAGAAGCTTCTGCTCCGTAATAAAACGTTATAAATCAAATGTATTGACCTCCTGTCCGTCTGGTACAGGTGGTGAGGACGGCGCTGTTGGACGCCGCAGGAGTCGCCTCGCTGCTCTCCACCGCCGAGGCCGTCGTCACGGAGATCCCCAAGGAGGAGAAGGAGATGGGCGGGGGCATGGGCGGCATGGGGGGAATGGGCGGCATGGGCGGCATGGGCGGAGGCATGGGTTTCTAAAGCCGCTCGTCCTGAAGCCGTTTCACTGTACAGACTTAAGAGGCAGAGCGGCGCCGGGGGAGGCTGAGGAACAACAACTACAACAACAACTACAACAATGATGACAACGATGACAACTAAACAAACCCTCCAACTCCCTGCAGCCCCCTCCTGCTCCAGCTCTGCCCACACTGACTTGGCCACGAGTCTGTTGGAGCTGCCCACGCTGTGTTTATATCGTCGTTATAACGTCTCTGGAGGAGCAGCGAGTCCACCGACCCCCGGTCCGGCCGGCGTCGGAGGAGACCGGTTACTACATCAGAAGAACCTCCAGCGGCTCTGCTCATCTAAAAACAACCCTACATCTTCAAAACAACTCATAGTTCCTCTCATGTAAAAACAACGCTCACACAGGTGACGCCACTGATCTCTGTAGTAAAGTCATTCAAGAGGTCGTATTGATGCTCTGTGTTACTGAACAGGGCCGGTACCAGAGAAGCCAGAAATGTGTCTGTCCTTTTATTTTTTGTCTTTGTAGCTTTTTGTTAATTCATTTTGTTTGTTTTTTTATATATATATATACATGTCATCTTCATCTGTCATGGTTTTTCCCCCTCTGCTTGAAATGATGTGGGCTAAAATCTGTCATTTGAGTTAATTAAACTAGTTTTCTTTCAGAGCCTGAGCATTTTTTTCTGTGTCTGAAGTGACATTATGTTTGAGGAAAGATCGAGTGCCTACAGAGTCTGAGAGTCACCTGTTGAAAACAACATTAAAGTTTAATGTTTACTGAGACGTCTGGAGCTTCTGAAGCCTTTTACAGTTGTTTTCATGCAGCGTTGAGTTTTCTTTTTCTTTTCTCTCCATCAGCTTTGACGTCACTGATAATTAATTAATTAATTTCACATTAAATGGTTGATTGTATACGAGGCTGGAGGAGGAGTTTGGACCGTTCAAGGTCTTGGCTAACGAAGAGAAAATGTGAAAACCTGTGGCGTCCTGGTGCTGCTGTAACTACGAGTCCAACTACAGACCATCTGTCACTTAACATGAAAATCAAGAGTGTGGTGTCTCTGTTCCACAGAAATACATTATTCCTTTACAGTATAGCTGTGATCATTCAACTTGTTTTGTACAATGTAAACAATTAATGGTGATTATTTCTTTTCTTCTTTTTTTTTTTAATTTAATAAATTCAATTGTTCGGATGTTTCGTTGTTTACTCAGCCTCTTTTTACCTGGACACCAACAGCAGGGTCAAAGACGGTTTAGAAACCTAGACGCTCCGTTCTGAGACAGTTTCCTGTCTCTGTGTCCCATGGGATTCTCCGTGACTCCGCCCCCTTTAGGAGACAAGCAGACCGTGACTCCGCCCCCTTTAGGAGACCAGCAGCAGACCGTGACTCCGCCCCCTTTAGGAGACCAGCAGCAGACCGTGACTCCGCCCCCTTTAGGAGACCAGCAGGCCGTGACTCCGCCCCCTTTAGGAGACCAGCAGGCCATGCCAGGCAGGGTTCCCGCGGGGTCTTAAAAAGTCTTAAAAGCATTGAATTTCAAATTTGAAAATAATACCTTAAAAAGTCTTGAAAAAGTCTTGAATTTTTATATTTGGGTCTTAAAAATTGTGCTGTTTGTAACTTCTCTCTATTTTTAAGTTTTTATTTGTCAATCGCGAATATTTAATAAAAAATAATGTAAATACAGAGAGGCGGAACTAATCATTTCGACCGCACCGCAATCAGGAGGGTATAAATAATCTGAACACAAGCTCAGGGGTTAAAGTAATCCGTCGCCACGACGGATTTCCGTCAATGAGAAAAAATGAGGGGAGGGGAAAAAAAAAGGCTACACGTGTTTTTGTTGTGGTTTACTAATGCTGCTCTCAACCAATAAAACTAGCCAGGACCGTTGTATTAACCTAGTGGTTCTCAACAGGGAGGTAGGGGGCGGCGCGAGCACAGGAGGGGAGGGTGGAGGTCGGCTCCCGGTCGGTAATTTCTCCCGCTAATCAGTGAAGTAAAAAAGTAAGAGTGCGGGGGATATTTTTCGCACTATCTGGCAACCCTGGCCTGCCTGCACGTATGAGCCCGGTGACGTGACTGTCACTCGCTGGAGGCAGATACCGGTACGTAGTAGCGCTGGGTCTCCTGCAGCTGTTGACGTCGGCACCGGCACGAGCGGACCTGTTGGTCATATGTTGGTCCGAGCGGACGTGGCGGCGCGCATTCGGTTTCGTTTTTTTTTTTTTTTCAGCGTGCACCGCTGCACGGACAAATAGCAGAGGAAACGGCCCTTGAATGGCTGGTCCAGACCCCAGACCCCTAGATTAATGCCTTGAGATTTGTTTTTGCTCCCCACTAGACCTCTGAGTTCAGTTTAAGTTTCATACACTCCAGCCATTCTTGCCTTGTTGCCTTACAATGATAGGGGAACCTTAGTCAGTAGGCCTACTCAATGTCTGAAACAGAGTAGACTACACCAGAACCACAGAGTACACCAGAATGTTCTTCTCAGAGTTCACCAGAATGCTTCATTTATGTGTTAAAATCAGAAATGTTTTTTCTGGGGGGGAATGCCCCCAGACCCCCCTACAGGGATTTGGTGACTCACCTTTTTGACCACTTCAGAGCTTGTAGGCAGTGTGCATCTTCAGGTTTATGCATATGCAGAATCATTTATTGAAGAATCAAAGAAACAACACTTTTAGAACAAGGTTCCTTCATCAGGTTTAAAATACAAGGCAAAAATGACGACAATAATGCACACCACGCTGAGTGGGGGGGGGGGGGCTTGCAAAAAAAAATTTCAGTCAAAAGATTTTTTTTTGCTTTAACCCCTGCAAGCTAGATACGTCACTGCAGACTTCATTTATGAAGACCCCCTGTTCATTTGCACGGTTACTGTGAACTGTTTTTCAAATAAACGCACACTGTGAAATTCAAGAATTTCATTTTTCTTCTTTGCCGATATGGCTGTAAAACAGGCCGACTAAAGTCTTAATTTCATGTATAAATGGTCTTAAAAAGGTATTAAATAGTCTTAAATTTAACTTTAAGAAACTTGTAGGAACCCTGGCCAGGGCCAAGGCAAAGTGCACAGCTGTTAATGAGTGAAAGGAACTTGAGTTGTGATGATGACAGATTATAGTTTTGGATTACTTTCACATTCAGTCAGTCCACAGTTGTCCACCACGCTCTCTCTCTCTCTCTGACAGCAGAGGTGTTTTATTTATTTATTATTATTATTAAAGAGGTGTGTTAGACCATGGGTTAAACTTACGCCGGAATATCCCTTTAAATAAATAATGTGTTACATTAACATTTTTAATTTGGCTCCCAAATGTCTTTTTGTGTCCTTGAATATTTTATTTTGTGGTAAAAGTGTGAGTGGAGCCGTGCATGGAGTCCTGCAGCGTCCTGGAGGAAACTGGAGATGAGTTCAAACACACAGAATCACTGACAGAGGCTTTTACAGCTGATTGGAAGATACAGTCCCTCCATCTTCTCTTCCTCCTGCTTTTCCATGGATGTTTTCTAGGAAGCTCCCAGTTCTTCTCCTGTGGGTGTTGTCCCTGCTGCAGTGGATCAGTGTCGCCCCCTGCTGACGCTCCTGACGACATCATAACAACACAACACACACAGGGGAAACACACACATGTTCTTCTGACAAGCGGCGGACTGAAGATCGATATTACCATTAATGTTTTAACTCTTTATGGTTCAGTAGTAGAAATAAACAGCAGTAAAAACACCAGTCTGTCTACTCAGATTACAGAAGTCACCTCCTCCTCCTCCTCCTCCTCCTCCTCCTCCTCCTCCTGTTTAAAGTTTACTTTCACTTTCACCACGCGGTTGTGTCGCAGTTTATTTCGTCGTGTGAAGGTAAGGTGAACAGTCTGAATGTTTTCCTCGTTAACACCTGTCGTTACCTGAGTTCTCTGCCCTTCAACGTGTCGTTGTGTTGTTGTTGTTGTTGTGTTGTTGTTGTTGTGTTATTATAATGTTACTGTAGCTGAGTCAGAGCTGTAACTGTAAAGTCTGGACCGACAGAACCGTGTCCTCCATGTTGTGTGGATGTTGTCGGTAGAAGCGCTGGAATAAGAGCAGAAGCAGAGTCAGTGGATGGATTAGTGGATTTGTTCAATACTATGGTGTTAATACCGCGGTAAAGTGAGCCGCTGTTTGATTTTCGTTGGGCGCGCTACAGTAAATACGGTAGGCACGGTTCTCGAGCAAAATGAAGGTCCTGAAAGATACATAAAACCTACGTGCTTTTACTGGAGAAATGTGGAGGAAAATCACTTCCAAGATGAATCAACTTTTTAGTTATATTTCACTGCCGTGAAGGGGAGAAAAAAATCACCTTTCATCGACATTTTACTGTAGAAATGTGGAGAAAAAATAATTTAAAACGACCCCTATAATAAAAGCCATTCACAGTATGCTGACCTTTGACCTTACCTCACATCAATTCCTATGTGTGTGTCTCATTTTTTTTTTTTTTTGCATATTGTTCCTGACGTCTCACTCTACCTCTGGTACAATTTTGGTAAAAATTTTACTGTAGAAATGTGGAGAAAAATAACCTTAAAGTCACCCCTATAATAAAACCCAGTTACAGTATGCTGACCTTTGACCTTACCTCACATCAATTCCTTCATAGGTGTGTTCCTCTTTTTTTCTCTTCATATTGTTCCTGACATCTCACTCTACCTCTGGTACAAATTTGGTAACATTTTACGGTAGAAATGTGGAGAAAAATCATCTTAAAAATCCCACCCATAATGACTCAACCCCATTTACTGTATGCTGACCCTTGACCTTCCGTCAGTTCAATTCCTTCATAGGTGTGTTCCTCATTTCTTTTGCATACTGATACCAGAAGTAGAATAAGACCCCAGGAACAGTATGCAAAAGAAATGAGGAACACACCTATGAAGGAATTGATGTGACGTAAGGTCAAAGGTCAGCATACTGTGAATGGCTTTTATTGTAGGGGTCGTTTAAAAAGTGATTTTTCTCCACATTTCTACTGTAAAATTTTTACCAAAATTGTACCAGAGGTAGAGTGAGACGTCAGGAACAATATGCAAAAAAAAAAAAAATGAGACACACTCATATGAAGGAATTAATGTGAGGTAAGGTCAAAGGTCAGCATACTGTCAATGGCTTTTATTACAGAGGTCGTTTTAAATTAATTTTTCTCCACATTTCTACAGTAAAATGTCGATGAAAGGTGATTTTTCTCCCCTTTACGACAGTGAAATATAACTAAAAAGTTGATTCATCTTGGAAGTGATTTTCCTCCACATTTCTCCAGTAAAAGCACGTAGGTTTTATGTATCTTTCATGACCTTCACTTTGCTCGAGACCCGTGCCTACCGTATTTACTGTAGCGCGCCCAACGAAAATCAAACAGCGGCTCACTTTACCACGGTGTATTAATGGTTAAAATAAATTTGAAGCAATTTGGTTGAATTATGGGTGTTTTAGTTTAGTTATAGTGTGTTGTGTGCAGATTTGTGCATTGTATTTATTTTTCCTGTTTTGACATCAGTCTGGTGAGGGCAGAATAACCCTTTAGAGTGATGGGCCAGGATTTGGGCGAGGGGCAACTGGGTGAGGGGCAGCTGCCACAGAAAGAGAGACTGTTTCTGAATGAAGATTGATTCTGAAAAGTTAGTTAGAAAAATTGAATGTATGCTGTTAAATGTTTTGGAAATGAATGTTGATTTGTTTTATAACACAAATATGTGTGATAATGTTTTGTGCTTTTTAACCCTAACCCACATCACCCAGTTGGGGTCATTTTTATGTTACTATTTGCTGCCATAAAAAAAGAAGAAGAAGAAAGGGTTAAAACAAAACTCCTGATGGAAGTTGCTGTGATAGTGGAGCTGTGAGGTGAAATAAGTTGAGGCCCAGTTGTTGTGTGTGTAGCTTGTTTGGTCCAGTGGTTTTCTACAGGGACGCTGTCCACACAGAGACTGTGTCACATCAACTCAGTGGATCTCAGTCCTTGTGTGTGTCAGTGGATGGAAACAGTCCATGGATCATGTTGCTGGGCTGCAGCTTCATGACGCCATCTAGTGGACTGATAGTAGAAGTAGAGCAGCTGATGGCAGCTTCCTCTTCCTCACTGCTGTGTGACTGCATTCAGCTGACACTGATATGAAGCAGAGGAGAAGAGCCAATCAGTGGAGGAGCAGCTGGAGACATGATGGACATGTGAGCTGCTGTGCAGATGAATGATGTGTGTTTCCTCTGCAGGTGAAGCTACAAAGTGTATGTGAGCTGATGTGGATGTGAGCTCAGCAGCATGGATCAGTGTGAGGACAGAGAGGAGGGAGCCCCTCCCCCTAAAACCAAAAGCCAGACCACAGGTCAAAGGTCAGAGTTTAAAACAGTCAGAAAGACTTTTCTCTCTAAAAGTCAGTTGTTGTATTTATTAAAAGATTTAAGATATTTCACATCGGTTTTTGCATGCACATTTATCAGTTGTGTTGTTGTTTCAGGATCCAGCAGCAGAGACCAGACTCTCCTGGACCCAGCTGTCTGTCTTTAAAGAGCAACTTGTCAAAGGACTGGCTCACTAACTTTAAAGGAGGACGTGGATCAGCTGATCAGATGTAAGACAAAACGACACGTCAAAGGTTTTGAGTTTTTTTTTTAGTTTTTTGGGGGCGGCTTTTTTGCCTTTTATTCCATACACAGTAGAGGTTGACAGGAAAGGGGCAGGCAGAGAGAGGGGGAGTGACATGGAAGAAAGGTCTGCCCGACACAGGATTCGAACCGGGGACGCCTGCGTTGAGGACTGTAGTGTCTACATTGATCGGTCTTTATTTGAAAGGTCAAAATTTAAAACAGTCAGAAAGACTTTTCTCTCTAAAAGTCAGTTGTTGTGTTTATTAGAAGATTGAAGATATTTCTCATCAGTTTTTCTCCAACATGCACATTCATCAGTTGTGTTGTTGTTTCAGGATCCAGCAGCAGAGACCAGACTCTCCTGGACCCAGCTGTCTGTCTTTAAAGAGCAACGAATCAAAGGACTGGCTCGTTAACTTTAAAGGAGGACGTGGATCAGCTGATCAGATGTAAGACAAAACTACATTTCAAAGGTTTTGAGTTTCTGTTGAACGTTCTTCCTGTGGAGTCACATTTCAATGATTCTCATTAAAAGCTGAGTTATAACTCAGACACACGTTCAGTGAATGACTGACAGCTTCCCATGCATCTGTCTTTCTGTTATTGCATCCACTGCTGACGCTGCTAAATATAACAGCAGCTTTTTGTTCACTTCCTGCAGCAGTCGCTCCACTTCAGCACTAAAGTTCTTTTTATGTTTGAAGTCCGACGCTCCCTGTAGATTTTTGTTTGGGCATTTTAACTTTCCTTCTCAACTCACCTTCTCTGCCATTCTTGATTTAACAACACGTTCATGAATCTGACGTAGAGTTTGCATGTTCTCCCCGTGCATGTGTGGGTTCTCTCCAGCTTCCTCCCACAGACCAAAGACATGCAGGTGAACTGGTGACTCTAAATTGCCCATAGGTGTGAATGTGTGTGTGTATATGTTGGCCCTGTGATAGACTGGTGACCTGTCCAGGGTGAACCCCGCCTCCTGCCCAAAGTCAGCTGAGAAAGGCTCCAGCTCACCCTCCACCCTAGTGAGGATGAGCTGGATAGAAGATGAATGAACTTAAAGAGAAATTGGTGAATGAGGCCCATTGTTACAAAATGTAGGAAAAGGAACTCATTCACATTTGTAACCAGTGGCGGCTGGTGGTCAAATTAGTTGGGTGGGCTAATAAATAAATTAATAAATGGTTAACACAGCTAAAAGTTAGGGTTATCCCATCTCACAAAAGTATAGCAACTAACTAGGCCTACACACTGCATTAAGTAGAAGGGTCTAGTCCAAAAAAAAAAAAAAAAAAAAACTTCACCTGGTTATCTCACACATACACACACAGTCTCTCTCTCTCTCTCGCACACGCACGCACGCACGCGCACGCACACACACACACACACACACACACACACACACACACACACGTACGCACGCGCACACATGTACGCACGCACACACACCCGACGATATTGCTCAATTAAAAAAAAAAGAAAAAAAGAAGACGATATATGGAGCTCATATCGACGGCCTTTCTGGTCTGTTATCGCTATGTCATTAAGTCTGGTGCTCCCAGTGAGTTTAGAAACTAGATTCTCCACTTCTTCATGTTAGCAAAGACAGTTTAGAGCAGTAAAGTAATGCTACCTGTGATGCTAGCGCCTAGCGCCGCTGTTTCTGTCTTCTCCCTCCCACAACAACACAACTTTTCCTCCGGTTCCTGTCATTGGTCTGAAAACAGCGGTGTTGGGCTAAATTAAATTAGCCCCAATGACAAGTAAACCAAGGGGGCGGGACATGACGCCTGTCAATCATTGACCCTGCGTCAGCCCGCTGCTGATTGGTCAGAACCGATCGGCCTGTGGGCTGAATGAAGTTAGCCCCAACAGTCGGTCAATGGCGAGGGCGGGACATGGCACCTGTCAATCATTCACAGTCGGAACATGAATGAGAGCAGACTCGGTGAGCTGGGGCTGATTAAAATTAGCCCATTTAGAGATATCCTGTGTTTTTCTTGAAACTATTTAATATTGTTGCCAGTTCCGATTTTACTAAGACTTAGAACAATCTTTTGTATGTTATTTAGAGAATATAATATAGGCTATATATAATATTTTTTCCTCATCTTTTGTTGTGTAATGCAGGGAGGGCTTAGCCCCACTAGCCCATTGATACCAGCCGTCACTGTTTGTAACCCTTAAAATAACTTTGCAGAGAATTATTTTGAAAACCTAAAACTGTTAAACATGAGTTGTGTTGTTGTTTCAGGATCCAGCAGCAGAGACCAGACTCTCCTGAACCCAGCTGTCTGTCTTTAAAGAGCGACTGGTCAAAGGGACGGATCATTGACTTTAAAGGAGGACATGGATCAGCTGATCAGATGTAAGCTGTAACTGACAGTCAGACTCAGGTTATTGTAGAAAAGAACCAGTTTGTACGACGTGTTGTTGGACCAGGTCTGAAACCAAAGTGTCTCTGTCTGTTGTGAACGTCCTCAGGGGACATATAAAGTCCATCTTGTATTATCTCTCTGTCCTGATGTTCACTTGACACTGATTCCTCCACAGAGTGGAGCAGGAGAGCTCAGAGGTTCCCAGTGGTCAGTCTGCCCAGCAGCATCAAACACACCTGGACTCCATATTTATGGTGAGGACATGTCCAACAGCTGCTGTTACATCTGTTGTGTTCACCATCATCTCCACGCTGCACTTTGACCCCAGTGGATTGTCAGTCTGTCCAACATGGATCTGATGTTTGGCTCCATGGTTTTAGTTTGATGCTGTCACTCATAGAGTTTCTGTTCCAGCTGCTGGAGGAGAACATGGTCACTTTTGTCAAGAACGAGCTGAAGAAGATCCACAAGGCTCTGAGTCCAGATTACCCAGAATGCTCAGGGAGTCAGAGGGGGGATGAGGAGGTGTTGGATGGTGAGGATGAAGAGCAGAGGAGGAGCAGCAGAGAGGCATTAGTGAAGATCACAGTGAACTTCCTGAGGAGGATGAAGCAGGAGGAGCTGGCTGAGCATCTGCAGAGCAGTAAGAGGATTTCTCTAAAGATTCAACATGATGGACAAATGAGACGTTCACTGACATCAACACATGGAGGGAAACATGTTCATATAGTCATTATTTAGAGGAATTAAAATGTTATATTTTCTTATTGATCTAATTTCTTGTGTTTTCATTCAGAATATTTTGCTCCTGGTGCAGTTTGTGGACGTAAACTCAAATCTGTCCTGAGGAAGAAGTTCCAGTGTGTGTTTGAGGGGATCTCTAAAGCAGGACACCAAACCCTTCTGAACCAGATCTACACAGAGCTCTACATCACAGAGGGAGGGGCTGGAGGGGTCAATGAGGAACATGAGGTCAGACAGATTGAAACAGCGTCCAGGAAACCAGACAGACCAGAAACAACCATCAGACAAGAAGACATCTTTAAAGCCCCACCTGGAAGAGACCGACCAATCAGAAGAGTGATGACAAAGGGAGTGGCTGGCATTGGGAAAACAGTCTTAACACAGAAGTTCACTCTGGACTGGGCTGAAGACAAAACCAACCAGGACATACACTTCACATTTCCCTTCACCTTCAGAGAGCTGAATGTGCTGAAAGAGAGAAAGTTCAGCTTGGTGGAACTTGTTCATCACTTCTTCTCTGAAACCAAAGCAGCAGGAATCTGCAGCTTTGATCAGTTCCAGGTCGTCTTCATCTTTGACGGTCTGGACGAGTGTCGACTTCCTCTGGACTTCCACAACACTGAGATCCTGACTGATGTGACAGAGTCCACCTCAGTCAACGTGCTGCTGATCAACCTCATCAGAGGGAACCTGCTTCCCTCTGCTCGCCTCTGGATAACCACACGACCTGCAGCAGCCAATCAGATCCCTCCTTACTGTGTTGACATGGTGACAGAGGTCAGAGGGTTCACTGACCCACAGAAGGAGGAGTACTTCAAGAAGAGGTTCAGAGATAAGAAGCAGGCAAGAGAGATCATCTCCCACATCAAGACATCACGAAGCCTCCACATCATGTGCCACATCCCAGTCTTCTGCTGGATCACTGCTACAGTTCTGGAGGAGCTGTTGAAGACCAGAGAGAGAGGAGAGCTGCCCAAGACCCTGACTGAGATGTACATCCACTTCCTGGTGGTTCAGTCCAAACTGAAGAAGCTCAAGTATGATGGAGGAGCTGAGATAGATCCACACTGGAGTCCAGAGAGCAGGAAGATGATTGAGTCTCTGGGAAAACTGGCTTTTGAGCAGCTGCAGAAAGGAAACCTGATCTTCTATGAATCAGACCTGACAGAGTGTGGCATCGATATCAGAGCAGCCTCAGTGTACTCAGGAGTGTTCACACAGATCTTTAAAGAGGAGAGCGGCCTGTACCAGGACAAGGTGTTCTGCTTCGTCCATCTGAGTGTTCAGGAGTTTCTGGCTGCTCTTCATGTCCATCTGACCTTCATCAACTCTGGACTCAACCTGATGTCACAACAACAAACAACCTCCAAGAAGACTGAAACAACAGGAGTCAAATCTGCAGAGACAATCTTCTACCAGAGTGCTGTGGACGAGGCCTTACAGAGTCCAAATGGACAGCTGGACTTGTTCCTCCGCTTCCTCCTGGGTCTTTCACTGGAGACCAATCAGAATCTCCTACGAGGTCTGATGACACAGACAGGAAGTGAGTCACGGTCCAATCAGAAAACAGTCCAGTACATCACGAAGAAGATTGAAGAAACTCCCTCTGCAGAGAAAAGCATGAACCTGTTCCACTGTCTGAATGAACTGAATGATGGTTCTCTAGTGGAGCTGATCCAACTATACCTGAGATTAGACAGTCTCTCCAAACGTAAACTGTCTCCTGCTGAATGGTCGGCTCTGGTCTTCATCTTACTGTCATCAGAAGAAGATCTGGACGAGTTTGACCCGAAGAAATACTCTGCTTCAAGTTCAGAGGAGGCTCTTCTGAGGCTGCTGCCAGTGGTCAAAGCCTCCAACAAAGCTCTGTAAGTGTAGAGATAGTTGGATTTATTCATAATTATATAAAAACCCTTCTGTCTTTCAACAGGACAGATAATAAACTCTTTTCTTCTTTAATTCCTCATGATCATTTCTTCAGACTGAGCAGCTGTAACCTCTCAGAGAGAAGCTGTGAAGCTCTGTCCTCAGTCCTCAGCTCCCAGTCCTCTAGTCTGAGACACCTGGACCTGAGTAGCAACAACCTGCAGGACTCAGGAGTGAAGCTGCTGTCTGGTGGACTGGAGAGTCCACACTGTAGACTGGAGACTCTGGACCTGAGTAACAACAACCTGCAGGACTCAGGAGTGAAGCTGCTGTCTGGTGGACTGGAGAGTCCACACTGTAGACTGGAGACTCTCAGGTGAGGATCCATCCAGCTGTTTATCTGATGCCACTTGAACACAGCAGCAGGTGTTGACAGAGGGTTCCTGTGTGTTGTTGTGTGTGTTCAGTCTGTCAGGATGTCTGGTCACAGAGGAAGGCTGTGCTTCATTGGACATGTTCATATTTTTTGTGAACGTTGAACTGAATAGATCAGTTTATAAATGATGAACCTGAGCAGCGTTCACTGTCACCAGAGTGAACACTGCTCAGGTTTTATGACAGTTTTACATCACGTCTCATGACGTCTCCATGGAGACGGCCCAGCATCACCAGTATCAACTGGAAGGAAAACACTGGGGTCTTAATAAGGAAGGCTCAGTCTAGGCTTTTCTTTCTGAGGAAACTTCGATATTTTGACATCAGCCCAAGGCTGCTTGGCATCTTCTACCAGGGTATCCTGGCTAGTCAGGGTTTCCCGCAGCGCTTTCCTGTTAAGGCCGGCCGCCTGAACAACATAGGACCGCCGCCTAAACTAACGTCTTCAAAAAAAAAAAAAAAAATGTAGCGATATCTCCCCCCCCCCCCCGTCGGACAATCGTTCCATTCATTCATCTCCGCATACCGCATCCTCTCACACACATACACAGCACAGTGCGTGCATGCTTAACAACAGTAGCCTCGTAAACCAGCCTCTCGCGGAAATGCATTTCATTTCATTTCTCGGGAGAGTCTGGCCTCATCCCCCCTGTAAGCGTTTGGGGTGGGCGGGAGTAGTAGCAAAGACGGTTTAATATCTTTGGTAGTAGCGTTGACAGACAACCCCATTCAGCCAATCAGCAAGTTGGTGTAGTGACGGGGCGTTGCACCAGTCGGTCCCTGATTGGCCAACGTGCTGTGTCAATCACGGCGTCGACGCTGATTGGTTCGGCCTTCTGAGGGTTTCAGGCCAAACGCTTACAGCGGCAATGAGGCCAGACTCTCCCTCGGAATGAAATGAAATGCATTTCCGCGAGAGGCTGGTTTACGAGGCTATAACAACAGTGCCTCGTTGAAACTTAATACGGCGACCCCCCCCCCCCCCCCCCCCGGACAGACACCACCTTCACTAACAAATTTTCTGGGGGAAACACTGCTAGTGTTTTATTTTATGCTGTTCTTTGCTGGGGAGGCAGTATATCTATTGACAACAAGAACAGGATTAATAAGATGATCAAGAGGGCTGGCTCAGTGATTGGTTTTAACCCAGACAAGCTTGAGGTAATAGTGGAGAAGAGAACAAGGACCAAGTTGAAAACAGTCCTTCTCTACGATAACCACCCACTCCACAATACATTTAAGGATCTTAAAAGCTCCTTCAGTGAGCAGTTAGTGATGCCTCAGTGTTCTACTGAACGACTCAAGCGCTCCTTTGTTCCCGCAGCAGTCAGATTTTTTAACAGCAATCACTAACCAGTGGTTGTTTGCTGTTTTTTACTTTCTGGAGGTGTATTTATATATTTATTTATTTATCTTTTGCTGTTTTTGAGTGCTCTGTCCTAATCATGTCGATGCAGTTGTTTGTTGTTTTTGTGCAATGGTATGTTTGTATTGTTTGTGTGTAAGTGGATGTATTTGTTTTTACTGGTGGCAAAGTAGTTTCCCCTTGGGGATCAATAAAGTTTTCTATCTATCTATCTATCTATCTATCTATCTATCTATCTATCTATCTATCTATCTATCTATCTATCTATCTATCTATGTTGTTGTGGTACAGACAATACAGACACATCTACTACTGCTGATCTATCTATAAATCTATTCATACAAACTGTAACATGTTGAGTAAGAAACACCGTAAATTCTCAGGTTTGTGTTGAAATGTTGTGTATTTATGATTCTAACCTTTTATTTCCTTCATATTGAGTATGTGAGTGTTTTTCCTTGAATTCCTCTTCAGACTGAGCAGCTGTAACCTCTCAGAGAGAAGCTGTGAAGCTCTGTCCTCAGTCCTCAGCTCCCAGTCCTCTAGTCTGAGACACCTGGACCTGAGTAACAACAACCTGCAGGACTCAGGAGTGAAGCTGCTGTCTGGTGGACTGGAGAGTCCACACTGTAGACTGGAGACTCTCAGGTGAGGATCCATCCAGCTGTTTATCTGATGCCACTTGAACACAGCAGCAGGTGTTGACAGAGGGTTCCTGTGTGTTGTTGTGTGTGTTCAGTCTGTCAGGATGTCTGGTCACAGAGGAAGGCTGTGCTTCCCTGGCCTCAGCTCTGACCTCCAACCCCTCCCATCTGAGAGAGCTGGACCTGAGCTACAACCATCCAGGAGCCTCAGGAGTGGAGCTGCTGTCTGCTGGACTGGAGGATCCAGACTGGAGACTGGACTCTCTCAGGTATGGAGAGGCTGCTGCAGCCACACACACTGTCTGATAGAGGAGGAGGAGCTGGAACATTTTCTATGGCCCCGTTCACACCTGGTCACACCTGGTATAAACATTTGTCTCAGGTGATCCATGCATTGATGACATCAGATCCCATCACTCAGACCATATCCAGAGGTGGTGTAGGCCACAGTGAAGCTCCGCCCACTCCACTGACGTCCTCTGTCTCAGTCTGACTCGTCCCAACACAGTTTATACTGAAGCCAAAGTCTCAGAGTGTTTCAAACATGAGCTGTGCAGCTTTCATCAGTCACAGTGATGAACTACTGGGATCAGGAGTTTCTCCTCATGATGACTTCAGTGTCTCATCATGACTCACTGTGTCATATTCAGGAGAAGAGATGTCAGTGATGAAAGCAGCTGTTGGCAGCTGTGCTCTGAGTCTCTCCAGATGTTTGGATCAGACTTTATTTCAGAGTGTATCAGGAAACATTTCAGCTGCAGCTGGTTGAACTGCTCCTGAACCAACAGAGTGTTTGACCTGAACAGTCCCAGAGACTGTAGACACCTGTTGAGTGTGGACACACTAATAACAACACAGCAACAAGAATCAAAGCGTGTCCACTGCTCAGAGACATTCGTCTCCCAGCGTCTCCAACCAAGGAGGAAATAAGAGACAGAAACCAGGCGGCACCATCAGGTCTCTGTCTGGTCAGATATTGATGATCAATAATCAGCTCAGTCTCTCTGAGATTCTGGTCTTGTCCTGATGAGATGTGTTGTTGTGTTGGGGAGACAGTAAATCACAGTGTGACATCCAGATGTCCTCACCGTCCAGAGGCCTGGAGCTGTCAATCAGAAGACAGTGGGTCTCATTCATGAAACGTGAGTAAATCTGTGTGTAGATTTGCACATAAAAGCTCACTCTACTAAAACTCTACTCCGGATTCATGAACGGTGCGGGAAACTCAGATTTGATCGTAAACACGTGTGTAACTTCATGAATGCCAACCCATCGTAAACTAACAACACGCCCCCGGTGATCAGCAATTAGCATAGATCTCCATACATGAATAGCCATATAAGGAGATCCTGACCACCATATTAGGAGGTAGGTGCATCCTGCTCACCTGCGGCCATGACGCAAACGAGGAAAGAGGGAGAGAGAGAAAAAAAGAGAGATCACGGATCGAAGTCATTTTGGGTGAAGTAGAGTCCAGAAAAAATATTTAATTATCCTCTGTTAGTGGTGTGACTGGGAAAGGTAATCAAAGGCGTGGAGGGAAGAAACAGATTTAGTGAAATAAGTATCCTTGGTTTATTAAAGAACCGTTTAAGGAGTAAAGCCAGAATAGTTCGATATGAAACATGAAAAAAAAAAAAAAAAAATACACACAACTACAGAGCTACAGCAGCGACGGGAGGAGGAGGCTCTTCACAGCCTCAGCTGTAGAGGAGCATGGTTGTATGAACACATGAAGTTATAGGCTGGTTATATTGTTACAGAAGCACCAGCCGTCTGTCTCAGCTCCATCCAAACCGGTGCTGACTGCGCTGCTGCGCAGGGTGAAGTGTGCGTCCACCGAGCGTATACTGTAGCAACACAAAAAAGTTTTTTCCGGTTTTATATCAGATTATTATCATCATAAAATGGAGCCTTGACGTGTTTGTGCGTGTCCGATCCCTAAAACGTCTCTCTCTCCAAATATTTCTAATTGTTTGTCATGTTTAAATTACGTGTTTCAAAGGTGTCGGCGTATTTTGAACATGAGAGAGAGTAATACGGATTAAAATTGTAATTTTCAACAGTGACAAGCAGTATTTATTTGCATTCCTACATTTACACAAGCGCTACACACAGTCCGGAGCAGGTGTAGATTTTGTGAGTAGCTACGAAAAAATCAGCACTACTAAAAGATTGATGAATGCGGAAATCCACATAAATTTGCGCTGCACAGGGTTTACACGCAAATCCGTGCTGCTCACGTTTCATGAATGAGACCCAGTGAGTGTAGTGAACAGTGTAATAATCAGTGTTTGTGGCTAAATGTGTGTGTGACCAAACAGCTGTTTTCAGACTGTGTGTGTGCTGACTCCAGATCAGATGAAGCCACAAAGTGGCTCCTTAATGAAAGTCTCCAGCAGCTGGAGCTTCACTTCCTGTCTGAGTCCATGTGCTCTGAGCTGAGCCTGCTTCTCTCTGCTCTACAGTTTCTCTGCTTCCTCTGGACTCTGACTTCAAGTCCAGTCAAAATGTGTGGACAGGTTTGATGGAGCTCAGGACAGGTCCTGAGGACGGCTGCTTTATTCCACATGATGTGACTGATCTCAGTGAGTCAGTGTGTTGCAGCTGATCTGTGTGAAGAGCAGAGAAGAACAGAGTCATTGATCATGAGATCCTGATCCGTCCTGTCACTGTGATCAGATGGTTTCTATTAGAGCTCCTTCATCCACTCACTGCTGCTGTGGTTCCTGTGGAAACCTGCTCACAGCCTCATTCTTCAGCTTCCTGTGGAGTTTTCTTCAGACAAACACAAGTTGTGTTCACACTCAGTGTTTCTCACTAAACTCACTGGGTCTCATTCATGAAACGTGAGCAGCACGGATTTGCGTGTAAACCCTGAGCAGCGCAAATTTACTTGGATTTCCGCATTCATCAATCTTTTAGTAGTGCTGATTTTTTCGTAGCTACTCACAAAATCTACACCTGCTCCGGACTGTGTGTAGCGCTTGTGTAAATGTAGGAATGCAAATAAATACTGCTTGTCACTGTTGAAAATTACAATTTTAATCCGTATTACTCTCTCTCATGTTCAAAATACGCCGACGCCTTTGAAACACGTAATTTAAACATGACAAACAATTAGAAATATTTGGAGAGAGAGACGTTTTAGGGATCGGACACGCACAAACACGTCAAGGCTCCATCTAATGATGATAATAATCTGATATAAAACCGGAAAAAAAATGTTTGTGTTGCTACAGTATACACTCGGTGGGCACACAATTCACCCTGCGCAGCAGCGCAGTCGGCACCGGTTTGGATGGAGCTGTGACAGACGGCTGGTGCTTCTGTAACAATATAACCTGCCTATATAACTTCATGCTCCTATACAGCTGAGGCTGTGAAGAGCCTCCTCCTCCCGTCGCTGCTGTAGCTCTGTAGTTGTGTGTATTTTTTTTAATTTTTTTCATGTTTCATATCGAACTATTCTGGCTTTACTTCTTGAACGGTTCTTTAATAAACCAAGGATACTTAATTCATTAAATCTGTTTCTTCCCTCCACGCCTTTGACCTGTCCCAGTCACACCACTACTAACAGAAGAGAATTAAATATTTTTTCTGGACTCCACTTCACCCAAAATGACTTCGATCCGTGATCTCTCTTTTTTTCTCTCTCTCTCTCTTTCCTCGTTTGCGTCATGGCCGCAGGTGAGCAGGATGCACCTACCCCCTAATATGGTGGTCAGGATCTCCTTATATGGCTATTCATGTATGGAGATCTATGCTAATTGCTGATCACCGGGGGCGTGTTGTTAGTTTACGATGGGTTGGCATTCATCATCTTACACACGTGTTTACGATCAAATCTGAGTTTCCCGCACCGTTCATGAATCCGGAGTAGAGTTTTAGTAGAGTGAGCTTTTATGTGCAAATCTACACACAGATTTACTCACGTTTCATGAATGAGACCCACTGTGTATTTCACTGAGCTCTAACAAACGTGTTGAGTGTGTTTCCTTCCTCATCAAACACTGAAACCACACTGCAAAATTCAAAATCTTACCAAGAATATTTGTCTTATTTCTAGTCAAAATGTCATTTCTAGTCAAAATAAATCTAATTGTACTTAAAATAAGACTCATCACATTTAAAAAGTAGCTTGTTTTTAGACACTTTTTAATTTTTTCAAGCAAATTTTCCACTTGAAATAAGTAGAAAAATCTGACAGTGGAGCAAGTTTTTCTTTCTTATTACAAGCACAAAAAATTTGCTTTCACTGGCAGATTTTTCTACTTATTTCAAGTGAAAATTAGTTTGAAACAAGTGAAAATGATCTAAAAACAAGTTGATTTTAGGTGATGAGTCTTATTTAAAGTGGAAAGAGATTAATTTTGACTAGAAATTAGACATTTTGACAAGAAAAAAGACAAATATTCTTGGAAAGATTTTGAGTTTTTGCAGTGCATCCACTCTTCACAGCTGCACTCTTCTTCTTTCCTGGTGCATTGTGGGATATCTGGGCTGGTCAGCTCCACCTGTTGTGTCTTCATCTTCTTTGCTGTGACGTGTGTTTGTGCAGCTTGAGAGTCAGAGAGTGAAAGTGTGTGTCTCACACTGCAGTGACATCACATGGAGAAAAGACATGATGAAGTGTTTCCTCCTGGTCTCCTCCTGCTCTGTATCATCACTAGATAAAGACTCCAGCTCCTTCTTCTCTGTGCTCAGTGTTCATCCAGACATACCAGCCTCCATGTGAACACAGTGATAAAACAGTGTGTGTGTGAGAGCCATGTAATGTCCATGTGTGCATGCTGACAGAGAAGGTGCTGCTCTGACCCCCCTCCTCCTTTCAGGGTGGAGCCTGCTGGAGTCCCATGGTTGACACCAGGTCTGAGGAAGTGTAAGTCTGTTTTTACTTTGATTCATGGAAACGAGGGATGCACATGTTGAACCGTCTAACCGATAACAAGAACTTTGACCGATTAATACTATCAGTTATTTATTTTATTAGCTCCTTGTCGTCAATTCATGGGGGCGTGTCGACACGTGCAGATTTCCACGTGTCTTCAGTCATATTTTGCGGTAAAAATTTCCACAGGAGGACTGACAGTGGGTCTCATTCATGAAACGTGAGCAGCACGGATTTGTGTGTAAACTCTGAGCAGCGCAAATTTACGTGGATTTCCGCATTCATCAATCTTTTAGTAGTGCTGATTTTTTCGTAGCTACTCACAAAATCTACACCTGCTCCGGACTGTGTGTAGCGCTTGTGTAAATGTAGGAATGCAGATAAATACTGCTTTTCACTGTTAAAAATTACAATTTTAATCAGTATTACACTCTCTCATGTTCAAAATACGCCGACGCCTTTGAAACACGTAATTTAAACATGACAAACAATTAGAAATATTTGGAGAGAGAGACGTTTTAGGGATCGGACACGCACAAACACGTCAAGGCTCCATCTTATGATGATGATAATATGATATAAAACCGGAAAAAACGTATTTGTGTTGCTAGAGTAGGCCTATACGCTCGGTGGGCGCACACTTCACTCTGCGCAGCAGCGCAGTCGGCACCGGTTTGGATGGAGCTGTGACGGACGGCTGGTGCTTCTGTAACAATATAACCTGCCTATATAACTTCATGTGCTGATACAACCATGCTCCTCTACAGCTGAGGCTGTGAAGAACCTCCTCCTCCCGTCGCTGCTGTAGCTCTGTAGTTGTGTTTTTTTTTTTAAGTTTCATATCTAACTATTCTGGCTTTATTTCTTAAACGGTTATTTAATCAACCAAGGATAGGCCTACTAATTCACTAAATCTGTTTCTTCCCTCCACGCCTTTGATTACCTGTCCCAGTCACACCACTACTAACAGAAAAGAATTAAATATTTTTTCTGGACTCCACTTCACCCAAAATGACTTCGATCCGTGATCTCTCTTTTTTTCTCTCTCTCCCTCTTTCCTCGTTTGCGTCATGGCCGCAGGTGAGCAGGATGCACCTACCTCCTAACATGGTGGTCAGGATCTCCTTATATGGCTATTCATGTATGGAGATCTATGCTAATTGCTGATCACCGGGGGCGTGTTGTTAGTTTACGATGGGTTGGCATTCATGAAGTTACACACGTGTTTACGATCAAATCTGAGTTTCCCGCACCGTTCATGAATCCGGAGTAGAGTTTTAGTAGAGTGAGCTTTTATGTGCAAATCTACACACAGATTTACTCACGTTTCATGAATGAGACCCAGTATGTGCAGCAGCCCCCGTGAAGGAAGGTCAGACTATAAATGTAGCTACACAGACATAGATGTGCATCACCTGTAACAACGGCGCTGAAAAAAATAAATAAAAGAGGACGCTGATGCAGCTCTCCTGCAGCTCCACAGAGGAGCTCTGCTGCTCCTTCAGTCTGGTGTTTGGCTGCACTTTGTAACTAAAACAGTTCAACATTGGACGATCTAACCTCCATATGAGCGATCAGCTGAGACAGAGCAGAGGGGATGTGGCACTGATCAGCTGTCGCATCGCACGTGTGTATTTAAAGGGATAGTTCAACATTTAGTCAAATTGTCCCATTACCATAATCTCTATAGTCATAGCAGTAGGTTCGTCACCTTTATTTGTCGGTGTAAGCTATTTTTAGAACGGCGGAGCAGAGCCGTGAGCTGCTCAGAGCTACGCTACGGAGGCTCATGGGATTTATTGGTTTCCCTCATCAAATTCATCAAATACACAATCCAACAACTCCACAACGCTCTGGTGGACAAGTTGTGAGCTGTACATTCACCACGCTATGAGATAATAATGGAACGTTACGAAACTGAGCCGTTTTCGAGGTAAATACAGAGACTGTATATACAAAACTGTCCCTGAAGGCAACGCGCATCAGCGGTTTTGCATGAATTTCCCTCTAAAACAACTCTGTCTGGTAACGTTGTGTTATTATCTCATAGCGTGGTGAATGTGCAGCTCACAACTTGTCCACCAGAGCGTTATGGAGTTGTTGGATTGTGTATTTGATGAGTTTGATGAGGGAAACCAAGAAATTCCCTTAGCCTCCGTAGCGTAGCTCTGAGCAGCTCATGGCTCTGCTCCGCCATTCTAAAAATAGCTTGCACCGACAATTAAAGGTAACGAACCTACTGCTATGACTATAGGGATTATGGCAATGGGCCAATTTGCCAAAATGTTGAACTGTCCCTTTAATGGCTAAAAAAAAAAATGGAGCATCGTAATCTTATCGGTTAACGGTTAATAATCGGTTAACGAGCGTCTGTTATCGGCCAGAAAAAAATTTCTAAATGTGCATCTCTACTGGAAACAAAGCAGCACATTCAACCATCTTCACACTGTCACATCACTGACCTCATGAGTCTTCATCAAACTGTCAATAACTGATCACATGATCAATAACTGCAGCTGTGTCTTGTTCTCTCCATCAGATTCCTGTCGACTCACAATCGACACAAACACAGTGAACACACTGATCAAACTGTCTGACAACAACAGGAAGGCGACAGGTGTTAAGGAGGATCAGTCATATCCTGATCATCCAGACAGATTTGACCCGTTGCCTCAGCTGCTGTGTTCAACTGGTCTGACTGGTCGCTGCTACTGGGAGGTCGAGTGGAGAGGATACGTTAATATATCAGTGAGTTACAGAGGAATCAGAAGGAAAGGAAACAGTGCAGACTGTGGGTTTGGACAGAACGATCAGTCCTGGAGTCTGGACTGCTCTGATGATGGTGGTTACTGTGTCTATCACAATAAGAGATCGACACGTATCACCTCCTCCTCCTCCTCCTCCTCCTCCTCCTCCTCCTCCTCCTCCTCTGTCTCTAACAGAGTAGCAGTGTATGTGGACTGTCCTGCTGGCTCTCTGTCCTTCTACAGAGTCTCCTCTGACTCACTGATCCGCCTCTACACCTTCAACACCACCTTCGCTCAACCTCTGTATCCTGGGTTTGGACTCTGGTCTGGTTGCTCATTGAGTCTGTGTTGAGTGAAGCAGAGTCTCCTCCTGTCACAGAAACCTTCTCTCTGTTGAACAGACAGTTCAGTCTCTACACGTCTGTCTCTGTCTCTCACTCACGTCGTTTTCACAGGACAGAGATTAATACAGTTTAATAATGAACTCATCAGCGTCATGGCAACAGAAAAATCACTGGGACCTGAAAAACAAGAAGAAGTTTATGAGAATCACTGAGAAGAGTTTAAAAAATCAACTGATTTAATCCATGAATGTAAATAATCTGATGTGAAATAAACAAAAACGTGATTTAAAAAAGAATCAGTAAATAAATGAATTAATAAACAAACATTTACATGTCGACATTTATTACTGGATTTATTTTGAGATTCATTTCCTGGCAGATTTTAATTCATTCATCAAGTTTTGACTAAAATGTCTCAAACGTCTTATTCTGAAATTGTTCACTGCTGCCAATGTGTGACTTTACTTTGTAGAATGTTTATCAGTTGTTTTTCTCTAGTTGTTAAAGGGATAGTTCACACAAAATTCTAATTTCTGGGATAATTTTCAGAGTCCTCTGTGCCTTCTCTGAGTTACGGGGGGGTCCGTGCAGCAGTATTTGTCCATATAATGGTTGTGAATGGGGCTCACTTTTCTTAGTCCAAAAGGACACACCAAAAAACATCCAAATACCTCCATAGTGCTCGTCTGTAATGTCCCTCTTGTATTGAAGCCCCAACATGAGAAATTGTTCCGAAAAAAATAAAATAAGTCTATATTTTAAGCTTGTTTGTAGCGGAAGCTCCCAGTGTCTCAGTTCACTGCTCTTCCTGTGTCAGTGCAAATCTCGCGTGATTTGCACTGACCGGCAGAACAATTTCTCATGTCGGGCGTTGCCTTCAGGGACAGTTTTTCATCAAGCAGTCTCTGAATTTACCTATTTGGAGTTTTGGAGTGTTCTGGTCCAAAGCCACAAGGGAACAGAGGAAGAACATGGTTGTGGAAGAGGTCTCACTAAGTGGAGCGGGACCACTTCTGCATCAAGGCTGTGTCCCATAGGGCAAACAAGGAGCATGGACCCTCTGGGAGGACACCGTCGACAGGGCGGTAACATGGGCAGACATCTGGCGAACTCCACAGTCACGGCTCAGCTTCCTTGTGAGAGCAGCGTATGACACCGTGTCGTGTCCCCGAAAACCTCTCCCGATGGTCTGGAAGCGAGGAGAAGAGCCCCCTGTGCAGCAAAGTCCACGCAGGCCTCCAACACTCTGAATGTGAGTGTCCACACTGATACTCTCTGTTTCTGCAGGCAGGTCAGGGGGTTCAGCATCTGTGTCCATCTGTTACAGATATGAGCACTAGTAGTAGCCGACTACATCACTGGCTTCTCATAACAAGCAATGGAGCAAAAAGAGCAGCACCTCTTTTTATATACACTGCAAAAATTCAAAATCTTACCAAGAATATTTGTCTTTTTTCTAGTCAAAATGTGATTTCTAGTCAAAATAAATCTAATTATACTTAAAGTAAGACTCATCACATTTAAAAAAGTAGCTTGTTTTTAGATACTTTTTAATTTTTTCAAGCAAATTTTCCACTTGAAAAAAGTAGAAAAATCTGATAGTGGAGCAAGTTTTTCTTTCTTATTACAAAAAACTTGCTTTCACTGGCAGATTTTTCTACTTATTTCAAGTGAAAATTAGTTTGAAACAAGTGAAATGATCTAAAAACAAGTTCATTTTTAGGTGATGAGTCTTAATATTTTAAGTGGAAAGAGATTAGTTTAGACATCATTCGGTTACAGTTTTCACGCAAGAGTTAAATGATTGTTAATAAACATCTGCATTACTTAAAGCAGATATCAGTGGAATGTTTTTGTTAATATAAGTCCTAAATAGTCCTATTTTCCGTCAGCAATCACTTACATGAAGTATTTCAGCCTAAACACGAGTCTCTCCGTCACTCTGCTCTGCTGTAACCCGAGGAGAAAATTTTCCTTGTGGGATACAAGTGTTATCCAATGAGGAGAGAGAACGGCATGAAGGGCTGTGTGTGCAGCCAAGGGATGCGCGTGAATGTGGTGACGTAGCACGAGGACCAATTGATGCCTGACAAGGGCGGGGGCTGCTAACTCATGGTGCGTTCAAAGAAACTCGTACTTTGTGTTTTTCCTTCCTGTGAAGTCATACCAGTTCGATCTGGTACGAGTTCACGGGTCGGAAGTTACGAGTGGCCGTTATAGGGAACTTTCACAGACAACAGGATGGTAAAAACACGAGCTACGGGTTACCTGGAACGCTACCAAGTCGTAGTTGTGACTTGAAGCTGTAACTTACGGTTTCAAAAGCCTGCCTTGAACGCAGCATTAGCCGAAACGGCCGTGAAGCTGATATCTGCTTTAATTAAAGAATTGTTATTTTTATCAACGTTTGCCTGTAATCTCCTGTGGTACCACATACATACAGCATTGAAATACAGCATTGAATTGTGGACAAAGTCATATCCCCTCAGTGAGGGGGAGATAGAAAATGCCTTGCCTGATGTGTGTGGGGGGGCTGGGGGGTGTAAAACATGAAAATGACAATTGCTGTCCTCTTATGATCCCATTCATTTAATTTGTTTTTATAGGTGTTTCTGCAGCTTTATATAACATTGTGGTTCTAAAAGCAGAACATCAGTGCAGGTGGTTTCAAAGAGTTGATTCTCAGAAACAAGAGTTAAAAGCTCCTTAAATTAATTTAGAAAAAATGATAGTATTTCATTCATGTGAAAAATAAGAAATTTACTCTTACTCTTACTTTTACTTAAAGTACATTTAAAAGCATGTACTTTTGGATACTTAAGTACCTTTAAAAGCAAGTACTTTTTTACTCTTACTCGAGGAACATGTCGACTGAACTACTTTTACTTGTGACGGAGTAAATTTTGACCAGTAGTATTTGTACTCTTACTCCAGTACTGGGGTGGAGTACTCTGTCCATCTCTGGTCTCCGTCTGTTACAGATATGAGCACTAGTAGCCGACTGCATCACTGGCTTCTCATAACAAGCAATGGAGCAAAAAGAGCAGCACATCTTTATATACAGTGTTGGAGCTATTTTTTTATTGTTAGTATTTAGTGCTGTTTAGTTTAGTATTTTGTTTAGTGAGTATTTTGTTTTGGTTATTCTCAATCAATTTATTTGATTTCATTGTGATTACATTTCTATTAGTATTCTAGTTTATTATTTGTTTGGTTTAGGTGTTTCTTGTTTATTATTTGTGTTTTGTTTCATTTGGACACGGTAGGAGGGCACCTGAAGTTATATAGGTAGGCTGTCGGTAAGGGACCAGCATGCACCTGGGTGGGCAAATGGTTTTTTACCGGAGCGGGAGAGGCACAGGAATTTTCTTTGTTCTTTGTTTGCTCGCCTTTTGGTTAAATAAACCACGATTTTTGTTGAAATTGGACATTTGTTTGGACATTATGTTTTTTCTCATCCGAGTACAGTGGCCCTTTGATTTGTATAATTTGAAGTTTGATTTGACACTTTTATTTGTTTGACAATCGGCTACTACATACAGTATATAATATATAGCCTGTTATTGGTTGTTTTAAATGTGTGAGCAGGCTCCTCCCAAATAATTTATACGCCTCATTTGAACGTTGTTATCATCAATTTATTGAAGCACCAGACCAGACTGTACAATGTTCTTAGATTTAATACATTTACACCTGTCAACTTCCACTGCTCACCATTAAGGCAAAGTGCACAGCTGTTAATGTGTGAAAGGAACTTGAGTTGTGATGATGACACATTATAGTTTTGGATTACTTTCACATTCAGTCAGTCCACAGTTGTCCACCACGCTCTCTCTCTCTCTCTGACAGCAGAGGTGTTTTATTTATTATGATTATTATTATTATTATTATTATTATTATTATTAATAATAAAGAGGTGTGTCACCTTAGGTCAGCATTAAGATCTGCTGTGTGTTAGAGTAGACCATGGGTTAAACTTACACCGGAATATCCCTTTAAATAAATAATGTGTTACATTAACATTTTTAACACACATAGGGGAAACACACACATGTTCTTCTGACAAGCGGCGGACTGAAGATCAATATTATCATTAGTATTTTAACTGTTTATGGTTCAGTATTAGAAATAAACAGCAGTAGTAAAAACACCAGTCTCTCTACTCAGATTACAGAAGTGACATCCCCTCCCCCACTTCCTGTTTAAAGTTTACTTTCACTTTCACGCAGCTGTTGTGTCGCAGTTTATTTCGTCGTGTGAAGGTAAGGTGAACAGTCTGAATGTTTTCCTTGTTAACACCTGTCGTTACCTGAGTTCTCTGCCCTTCAACTTGTCGTTGTGTTGTTGTTGTGTTATTATAATGTTACTGTAGCTGAGTCAGAGCTGTAACTGTAAAGTCTGGACCGACAGAACCGTGTCCTCCATGTTGTGTGGATGTTTTGGGTAGAAGCGCTGGAATAAGAGCAGAAGCAGAGTTAGAGGATGGTCAGTAGTTGAACAAAGAGTGGTTCTTTGTGTGCAGCTCCACTTCCTGATGACTGGAGGCAGCTTTACCGCCTGAATCAGCCTGTGGAGGAGGCGGAGAGGAGCCGCTGCTCTCCCGCTGTCTGAGCCACTAAACGCGGCCTGAGCTGGAACAGCTGGGACTTTATCTGTGGTGAGTTGTCTGTCATTAGATTTACACTACAGGACTGATATGGACTTCTTTTTTGTTTTGTTTTTTATCAAACGGCCTGAAATTAACGGAGGTTGTTTAATACTATGGTATTAACAGTTAAAATAAATTTGAAGCAATTTGGTTGAATTATGGGTGTTTTATTGAATTTAGTAACACTCTTTGTCCCCAGAGGACAACGAGTGTTGATTTCACACCTCATTTATATGAAATAGCCTAATACCTATTTTCTGAGTTTCACAAAACAGAAAATGACCCCAACTGGTTTGACTGCTAAAAAGCACAAAACATAACATTATCACACATATTTGTGTTATAAAACAAATCAACATTAATTTCCAAAACATTTAACATTTAACAGCTAACAGCTAAAAGCTAACGTTTCAGAATCAGTCTTCATTCAGAAACAGTCTGCATGTGTCCTCAGATGCAGGTAGTAATAGTGTGTTGTGTGCACGTGTGCATTGCATTTTTGGCCCATTTTGCCTGTTTTGACATCAGTCTGGCGAGGGCAGAATGCGCACTAACCCTTTATTTTATTATTTTTTCTTAACCTTTATTCCAATCCCTCAATCTTAACCTTCAATCTTAAAAATGTGCGCTCCCGCTAGTGCAAGTGCTGTCCCGATTCTCAGAAAAATTAAGTTGAGGGGCAAGTTTAAGGGTTGTATCGCCCTCAATATTGAGATTTTCCGACACCACCCTTGGGAGCAAGGGCTACCCAGAATGCATTGCGTATTTTCACCAAACCGATCGCTGCAAAGAAATAGAGCAGGTGGGCCAAGTCCCTGAGCAGCGGCTTGCACAATTCGTAAGCAAGACACAAGAATTATCTTTCTTGCAGCTGTTAGTTTATTAACTTTGTTTATGAACTTTAATAAAACAATTTCGGACCACCGTGTAGACAATTGCTTATCAACTTGCCATTTTTACTGTCAGAAGTATGAATTAAGCAATACCGTATACGCTCAAAACTCCCTTACTGTGATAATGAGCCCATATTCCGGACTGATGTGCTTTTACAAAACGGTTACTAATACTGTAGTATTATTCTAACATGTAGTTTTTTGAATCAGAAATCCATATTATCTAATAAATTAGTCCCACTGTAAAATATATATATATACAGTATAATCTGGTGACTGGGTTGTAGGTCTGCATGTTACGGAGCCCGGGATATGACATGCAAGAAAAGAAAACCCGACCCGCGCATCACTATTGGCTACACTTGGACATTGTATGTTAAAACGAATGACCAAAGGGGTTATTCCCCGGCAAATCGCACCCTGGGCTACAATTTATTTCAGAATTGTGTGAGTGCAGCCGAGAGTGGGGATTTCAGAACCACGGATAGCGCACGTAAAAAGATTTGACAACCTTTTAAATGTGTTTGCTGCAAGCAAAATTATACATAATAAATGAAGACAGTGACATATTTCTAATAAAAAACAATGAGTTGAATGTTCATTTCAGCGAATTTCAGAAATGTGCGAGTGCGGCCGGAGAGCGGGCAGAAGTGTTGATATACAGTGGGTACTAGTTTCAAATGGACGTTTCCCTCACGGAAAGCGTGATTCACGCGTTGCATGAAATTGTAGGTCACACTGTAGCCCCTAGGTGGAAGCATCGTACTGAGATGCAGCTCAAAAGATTTTGGGATAATTCCACGCAGGGCCGGCTCTACGCAGGGGCAAGAGGGGGCGGCGCCCCCTCAAATAAATGTCTTGCCCCCTCAAATCCAAATTTTAGAAGTTGAGAAAGCGATATTCCAAACACAGCACACCACACACATTAAGGGTCAACCCTCCGGTCAGAAAACTCAGAAAGAGATCCGCGGCATCAGCAGCGAATAGGGGTGTCGTTGTAGCTACTCTTTCGGGTCTTTTTCCAGAATGGACAATGAGAGCGACGTAATTTTTTTTTTAATGAAAGCGGGACACTTCAGCCTTTACAACGATCCCATCGGTGTGTGTCTGTGTGTCTGTGGCTCCGGACGCCGAGCAGTCAAGCTGCTGTCCAATAGGGACCCGTGTGCTGTCACATGACGGGCTGTGAGCGGCGGTCACATGATCGTTTAAACATGGCTGCTCTATTGCTGGCTGTGGCCGGCTATGAGCGCTACCGTCTTTGCTATCGACTATCAGGAAATCTCCCGTGTGCGTGAATGTCTGTGTGAACCTCATGTAATGCCAGGGCTGCACCGTGGCTCTCTGTGCTGTGCCGAGAAGTGGCTTGCCGCGAACAGCATGCAGAGCTCAGCAAGCAGGCACTCCTCCGCACAACACCGGCTTTCCACACACAAGATGACTTTTGATTGAAACGGCCACGGTTGTCAGCCCCAATAATCGTAAATATTGAACATGCGCAGAACGTTTTCCGAGCCGATGGTCGGGGGAATTTTGACTCTTAACACACTACAAGAGAATCTTAATAATCTTAAGAGCTTAAGATAATCGGGCGATGTCTGTCCGTGGTCGGAAGGGGGAAAATCGGGGCAAAATCAGCCCGATTATCTTTATGTGTGTGGCAGGCTTTAGTGAAACAGTGTCACTGATCTGATTCTGTCAGACAACAGAGATGGCGACACCTGTGAAGGAGGAGCTGCTGCAGATTTTGATGAAGTTGGGGAGAACTGAGCTGCACCGCTTCCAGTGGTACCTGCAGAATGCTGACTTACTGGATGGTTTCCCTGCCATCCCAAAGTGTGAGCTGGAGGATGCAAGAAGAGAGAAAACGGTGGACTTGATGGTTGGCATGTACACTACTGAGAATGTTCTGCAGGTGGCAAGGTTCATTCTGAAGAAGATTGGAATTAATGAAGGTCAGTCATGGAAAGTGCAGCCAGTGTTTTACCTTTGTTAAATCTCTTGGCTTTGTAACTATTTCCACACAGAGGACAAAGTCAACTGGGTTGGTCCTGCTACTCCTCATGATTAATGATTCCCTTTCCTCCAACAGGACAAGACCCGTCAGCAGCAGCAGCAGCAGGTAAAGTTCAGCACCTTTTGTGAGGGAATGTCACAATTCACGGTTCTAGTCATCACCATGACTACATGACTCTAGATTCAAATATTTCTGTGTGTTTACATTCATTTACTATGACCTGTTGTTACGAGGACCTTTACCTTACTGTCCTATTACCTGTTGTTTATTCATTCAAAAGCTCTTTACAAATGCCAGCCTAAACTCAAAAACAAGCTGAAGGAGAAGTTCCAGTGTGTGTTTGAGGGCATCGCTAAAGCAGGACACCAAACCCTTCTGAACCAGATCTACACAGAGCTCTACATCACAGAGGGAGGGGCTGGAGGAGTCAATGACGAACATGAGGTCAGACAGATTGAAACAGTGTCCAGGAAACCAGACAGACCAGAAACAACCATCAGACAAGGAGACATCTTTAAAGCCCCACCTGGAAGAGACCGACCTATCAGAAGAGTAATGACAAAGGGAGTGGCTGGCATTGGGAAAACAGTCTTAACACAGAAGTTCACTCTGGACTGGGCTGAAGACAAAACCAACCAGGACATACACTTCACATTTCCCTTCACCTTCAGAGAGCTGAATGGGCTGAAAGAGAGAAAGTTCAGCTTGGTGGAACTTGTTCATCACTTCTTCTCTGAAACCAAAGAAGCAGGAATCTGCAGGTTTGATCAGTTCCAGGTCGTCTTCATCTTTGACGGTCTGGACGAGTGTCGACTTCCTCTGGACTTCCACAATACTGAGATCCTGACTGATGTGACAGAGTCCACCTCAGTCAACGTGCTGCTGACCAACCTCATCAGTGGGACACTGCTTCCCTCTGCTCGCCTTTGGATAACCACACGACCTGCAGCAGCCAATCAGATCCCTCCTTACTGTGTTGACATGGTGACAGAGGTCAGAGGGTTCACTGACCCACAGAAGGAGGAGTACTTCAGGAAGAGGTTCAGAGATGAGGAGCAGGCCAGAGGGATCATCTCCCACATCAAGACATCACGAAGCCTCCACATCATGTGCCACATCCCAATCTTCTGCTGGATCACTGCTACAGTTCTGGAGGAGCTGTTGAAGACCAGAGAGGGAGGAGAGCTGCCCAAGACCCTGACTGAGATGTACATCCACTTCCTGGTGGTTCATCTAAAACTGAAGAAGGCCAAGTACGATGGAGGAGCTGAGACAGATCCACACTGGAGTCCAGAGAGCAGGAGGATGATTGAGACTCTGGGAAAACTGGCTTTTGAGCAGCTGCAGAAAGGAAACCTGATCTTCTATGAATCAGACCTGACAGAGTGTGGCATCGATATCAGAGCAGCCTCAGTGTACTCAGGAGTGTTCACACAGATCTTTAAAGAGGAGAGAGGCCTGTACCAGGACAAGATGTTCTGCTTCGTCCATCTGAGTGTTCAGGAGTTTCTGGCTGCTCTTCATGTCCATCTGACCTTCATCAACTCTGGACTCAACCTGATGTCACAGCAACAAACAACCTCCAAGAAGACTGAAACAACAGGAGTCAAATCTGCAGAGAGAAACTTCTACCAGAGTGCTGTGGACGAGGCCTTACAGAGTCCAAATGGACACCTGGACTTGTTCCTCCGCTTCCTCCTGGGTCTTTCACTGAAGACCAATCAGAATCTCCTACGAGGTCTGATGACTCAGACAGGAAGTGACTCACGGTCCAATCAGGAAACAGTCCAGTACATCACGAAGAAGATTGAAGAGACTCGCTCTGCAGAGAAAAGCATCAACCTGTTCCACTGTCTGAATGAACTGAATGATCGTTCTCTAGTGGAGAGGATCCAACGGTTCCTGAGCTCAGGAGATCTCTCCACTTATAAACTGTCTCCTGGTCAATGGTCGGCTCTGGTTTTCATCTTACTGTCATCAGAAGAAGATCTGAACATGTTTGACCTGAGGAAATACTTTGCTTCAGAGGAGGCTCTTCTGAGGCTGCTGCCAGTGGTCAAAGCCTCTAACAAAGCTTTGTAAGTAGAGATAGTTGGATTCATTCATCATTACATAAAAACCCTTCTGTCTTTTCAACAGGACAGAAAATAAACTCCTTTATTCTTTAATTCCTCATGATCATTTCTTCAGACTGAGCAGCTGTAACCTCTCAGAAAGAAGCTGTGAAGCTCTGTCCTCAGTCCTCAGCTCCCCGTCTTTTAATCTGAGACACCTGGACCTGAGTAACAACGACCTGCAGGACTCAGGAGTGAAGCTGCTGTCTGGTGGACTGGAGAGTCCACACTGTAGACTGGAGACTCTCAGGTGAGGATCCATCCAGCTCTTTATCTGATGCCACTTGAACACAGCAGCAGGTGTTGACAGAGGGTCCCTGTGTGTTGTTGTGTGTGTTCAGTCTGTCAGGATGTCTGGTCACAGAGGAAGGCTGTGCTTCTCTGGCCTCAGCTCTGAGCTCCAACCCCTCCCATCTGAGAGAGCTGGACCTGAGCTACAACCATCCAGGAGCCTCAGGAGTGGAGCTGCTGTCTGCTGGACTGGAGGATCCAGACTGGAGACTGGACTCTCTCAGGTATGGAGAGGCTGCTGCAGCCACACTCACTGTCTGATAGAGGAGGAGGAGCTGGAACATCTTCTATGGCCCCGTTCACACCTGGTCACACCTGGTATTAACATCTGTCTCAGGTGATCCAGGCATTGATGACATCAGATCCCATCACTCAGACCATATCCACAGGTGGTGTAGGCCACAGTGAAGCTCCGCCCACTCCACTGACGTCCTCTGTCTCAGTCTGACTCATCCCAACACAGTTTATACTGAAGCCAAAATCTCAGAGTGTTTCAAACATGAGCTGTGCAGCTTTCATCAGTCACAGTGATGAACTACTGGGATCCGGAGTTTCTCCTCATGACGACTTCAGTGTCTCATCATGACTCACTCTGTCATATTCAGGAGAAGAGATGTCAGTGATGAAAGCAGCTGTTGGCAGCTGTGCTCTGAGTCTCTCCAGATGTTTGGATCAGACTTTATTTCAGAGTGTATCAGGAAACATTTCAGCTGCAGCTGGTTGAACTGCTCCTGAACCAACAGAGTGTTTGACCTGAACAGTCCCAGAGACTGTAGACACTTGTTGAGTGTGGACACACTAATAACAACACAGCAACAAGATGAAGTATTTCCTCCTCGTCTCCTCCTGTTCTGTATCATCACTAGATAAAGACTCCAGCTCCTTCTTAGTGTTCATCCATACATACAAGCCTCCATGTGAACACAGTGATAAAACAGTGTGTGTGTGAGAGCCATGTAATGTCCATGTGTGCATGCTGCCAGAGAAGGTGCTGCTCTGACCCCCCTCCTCCTTTCAGGGTGGAGCCTGCTGGAGTCCCATGGTTGACACCAGGTCTGAGGAAGTGTAAGTCTGTTTTTACTTTGATTCATGGAAACGAGGGATGCACATGTTTAACCTTTTAACCATTAACAAGAGCTTTGACCGATTAATACTATCAGTTATTTATTTATTTAATTATCATCTCCTTATGTGTGCCGAGATATGGGGTAATGCGTACAAAACTAACACTCAACCTATCTTCAAATTACAGAAGAAAGCTATAAGAATTATAAATCATTTAAATATTATAGAGTCAACAAACGCTTATTTTGTACAGTCAAAGACTCTTAAATTTTACGACTTAGTTAATTTCAAAATGGCTCTAATTATGTTTAAAGTGCATAACCATATGTTTTGTTGCAGTACTCAGAGGCTGTTTGAAACTCGAGAGAGTCGTTATGAATTGAGAGGATTAGGTGTCTATAAAAGACCAAAAATACGAACTAATATAAAACAGCGTTGTGTTTCCGTCAGAGGTGTCAATTTGTGGAACAGTTATGATGAGGAATTAAGAATGTGTAGCTCGATTTCTATTTTCAAGAAAATGTTTAAATCCAAGGTACTTAAAGAATATATAGATTTGTTATGAGCGCCAAATGCTTGTTTGATTTAAACTCTAATGTAAAAGTTGCCTTGTTGAAATAGTTTCTGGATTGATTGTTGTTTTTTTTGTTTTTGTTTTTTTCTCTCTCTTTACCTCTTTTTTTGTTTTGGTAAAAAGGGTAGGCATAATAAGCCTAGGCTTCAGCCTACACCTTTTCGATCAGCACCCCTCATCACATGTACAGTAAGCACTTGTGTACATTTAGTAAATTTTACCTGTGGAGAAGGGGGGGGGGGGGGGGGGAATGCTGATCGAATAAACTGAATAAACTGAACTGAAACTTATGTTGACAACTCATGGGGGCGTGTCGACACGTGCAGATTTCCACGTGCCTTCAATCATATTTCGCAGTAAAAAGTTTCACAGGAGGACTGACAGTATGTGCAGCAGCTGCCATGAAGGAAAATCAGATCATAAATGTAGCTACACAGCAGGCCCGTGCAGAGACCTTTGGAGGGGCAGGTGCTCAAAAAAAAAGGCATAAAAACTATATATATATATATATATATATATATATATATATATACATATACACGTATATGTATATATATATATATATGATCATAATGATGATGAGAAAAGAAAACACATTAACTAAATGTACCGTCTTTGCTGAGATTCAAACCCCTACTAGAGAATGGTTCTGCTTACTAAGGTAGATGCTTTACCAGGTGAGCTATCAGTCATAATGTTACAAAGTGACTACCGTCGTTAAGAGGTTGCCGGCGATAAAACAGCATGCCCCAACCGACTTTTATCTTGATCACATCAGCAGGACTGCATCTTCACGCCGCGGTCGCAGTCACCTCGGTCCGACCGTTGTGGCATTTGCCCACATCCCCCTAAGGCCAGTCCGTCACCACTCCCGTTTCATAGCGTAAATGCAATATTGTTGCTGTAACATGTGATCTGTCGGATTTTGGCGCCGAGCCCGTCTCTAGCTGCAGCGGGGGCACGTCGGGGCACGTCTTGGTGCATGATGTGACCAAATTGAGCCTTTCATTTCATTTAGAAATAAATAAAAAATTATTACTATTTGTTAAATGTTATTCTTGAAGGGCTACTGACAGGCCTTCACACAAACACACATACACACGCAAAAAAAAAAAATAGCCCCGACAAAAGGGCACTTTGGGCATCAAGGAGCCAAGGGGCAGGTGCTTCAGCACCCTCCGCCCCCCCTCTGCACGTGCCGGCTACACAGACATAGATGTGCATCACCTGTAACAACGGCGCTGAAAAAAAATGAAAAAATTAAAGTAGAAGTAAGTGGTCCGGTCGTTTTCGCTAATGCTGCGTTCCAGGCAGGCTTTTGAAATCGTAAATTACAGCTTCAAGTCACAACTTACGACTTTGTAGTGTTCCAGGCAACCCACTCGTGTTTTTCCGACCTGTTTTACCTGTGAAAGTCACTATAACGGCCACTCGTAACTTCCGACCCGTGAACTCGTACCAGATCGAACTGGTACGACTTCACGGTCGGAAAAATACGAGTTTCCTTGAACGCACCATAACAGTCCTCGTCCCTACGTCGCCACATTCACGGCGTCCCTTGGCAGCACACACAGCCCTGCATGCCGTTCTCTCTCCTCATTGGATAAAAACTGTAGGATACGATAAATGTTTTCTCCTGGGCTCAGAGCAGAGCAGAGTGACTGACAGACCCGTGTTTCAGACCAAACACTCTATGTAAGTGATTGCTGTTGGAAGATATAACTATTTAAGACTTATATTAACACAAATATATCACTTACTTCTGCTTTAATAAAAGAGGATGCCGATGCAGCTCTCCTGCAGCTCCACAGAGGAGCTCTGCTGTTCCTTCAGTGTGGTGTTTGGCTGCACTTTGTATAAAACAGTTCAACAATGGACGATCTAACCTCCATATGAGCGATCAGCTGAGACAGAGCACGTGTGCATTTAAAGGGATAGTTCAACATTTTGTCAAATTGGCCCATTGCCATAATCCCTATCGTCATAGCAGTAGGTTCGTTACCTTTAATTGTCGGTGCAAGATATTTTTAGAACAGCGGAGCAGAGCCGTGAGCTGCTCAGAGCTACGCTACGGAGGCTGGGATTTCTTGGTTTCCCTCATCAAACTCATCATATACACAATCCAACAACTCCACAACGCTCTGGTGGACAAGTTGTGACCTGCACATTCACCACACTATGAGATAATAACACAACGTTACCACACAGAGTTGTTTTAGAGGGAAATTCATGCAAAACCGCTGATGCGCGTTGCATTCAGGGACAGTTTTTCATCAAGCAGTCTCTGTATTTCCCTCTAAAACAACTCTGTCTGGTAACGTTCTGTTATTATCTCATAGCGTGGTGAATGTGCAGGTCACAACTTGTCCACCAGAGCGTTGTGGAGTTGTTGGATTGTGTATTTGATGAGTTTGATGAGGGAAACCAAGAAATCCCATGAGCCTCCGTAGCGTAGCTCTGAGCAGCTCACGGCTCTGCTCCGCCATTCTAAAAATAGCTTGCACCGACAATTAAAGGTAATGAACCTACTTCTATGACTATAGGGGTTATGGCAATGGGCCAATTTGTCAAAATGTTTAACTATCCCTTTAATGGCAAAAAAAATAATAATTGGAGCGTCGTAATCTTATTGGTTAACGGTTAATAATCGGTTAACGAGCGTCGGTTATCAATCAGAAAAAAATTTCAAAATGTTCATCCGTAATGGAAACAAAGCAGCACATTCAACCATCTTCACACTGTCACATCCCTGACCTCATGAGTTTTCATCAAACTGTCAATAACTGATCAATGATCAATAACTGCAGCTGTGTCTTGTTCTCTCCATCAGATTCCTGTCCACTCACAATCGACACAAACACAGTGAACACAAAGATCAAACTGTCTGACAACAACAGGAAGGCAACACGTGTGGAGAAGCATCAGTCATATCCTGATCATCCAGACAGATTTGACGAGTGTCCTCAGCTGCTGTGTTCAACTGGTCTGACTGGTCGCTGCTACTGGGAGTTCGAGTGGAGAGGAATGGTTGATATATCAGTGAGTTACAGAGGAATCAGCAGGAAAGGAAACAGTAGAGACTGTTGGTTTGGAATGAACGATCAGTCCTGGAGTCTGGACTGCTCTGATGTTGTTGGTTACCACGTCAGGCACAATAGCAGAGAGACACATACCTCCTCCTCCTCCTGTGTCTCTAACAGAGTAGCAGTGTATGTGGACTGTCCTGCTGGCTCTCTGTCCTTCTACAGAGTCTCCTCTGACTCACTGATCCACATCTACACCTTCAACACCACCTTCACTCAACCTCTGTATCCTGGCTTTGGATTCTGGTCCAGTTCTGGTTCCTCAGTGAGTCTATGTTGAGTGAACCAGAGTCTCCTTCTGTCACAGAAACCTTCTCACTGTTGAACAGACAGTTCAGTCTCTACACGTCTGTCTCTCTCACTCACATCGTTTTCACTGGACAGAGATGAATACAGTTTAATAATGAACTCATCAGCGTCATGACAACAGAAAAATCACTGGGACCTGAAAAACAAGAAGAAGTTTATGAGAATCACTGAGAAGAGTTTAAAAAAATCAAATGATTTAATCCATGAATGTAAATAATCTGATGTGAAATAAACAACAACGTGATTTAAAAAAGAATCAGTAAATAAATAAACAAACATATAGACCACTCTTAGCAAGAGTGGTCTAAAAATGGCAGAAAAATAGCGGAAGTAAGCAGCAAATACACACGGAGGTACAGTCGGAAAGAATAGAGAGAAAAAAGAGGGGAAATGTCCTGTTGTGCCGTTGGATGTCAAAACCGAATTGCAAAGAAAGATAACCAGCTTCATTTTTACCGTATTCTGTCGTCGAAGACGCCATTTGAGGCAAATCGAAGACGTCTATGGTTGCAAGCAATAAAACGGACAGACTGGACCGATGAAATCATCAGAAATTCTCGGCTCTGCAGTGCTCATTTCATATCAGGTAAGGTTTTCTCCACTGTTTATCACACACAAACATGTAGTCAGTGAGGATAAGTAGGTTACGGCAGCAATGGGCATCCCCGCTATTTCGTGCCGTGTTGACCCAAGTTAGCAGTCAACGATTAGCAACAGCTAACTGCTAACTCGGAAGCTATCATGTAAACAAACCAGATTGCCCCCACGCTGGTCATATTTGCGACATCTCTGCACCGTGACTGACCACATGTTTAATAAACCGTCTTACAGGAGAGTCAAGCATGGATGCAGAAAATCCAGACTTTGTCCCCCCATTGTTCTGTTACAGTAGGCAAAGTCAGTGTGTGGATGCGGCCAAGAAATTGGACAGTTAACGTTACCCTTCTCACTTTTTTGCCATCATTTTTCCTTACCAAGAGTGTTAGGATATCTTAACAAATATTTCTATGTGTTTTGGTTTTAGGTTAAATAGGAGAAGAAAGAGGGCTGAAACAAGCTGCATGTCCTCTCCCCACCTACATACCTGTCTGGCTGACACAACAAGCTCTCTCACAGCAGCTCAACAGTCCTCCACCACGGAACCAACAACAGACTCGGAGCATCAAGAGCCGATTTGTACACGTAAGAGTTTCACACATGCTTGTTAGGCCAGGGACCCTATTTTTGTGCACTCAAAGAGGAGAACGAGCAGCTGAAGGAGGCACAGCAGGAGATTTTCTTTCAACTCAATCAGAGTCAAAGCTCAACTGCTCCTTTTCTATACTGGACTGACCACTATCATTTTTGAGTGGTTGCTCTCAAAACTGAAAGATAGTGTAGTGATGATGTATGGAACTTTAAACTTGGAAGATCACTTGTTAGTAGTTTTGATGAAGCTGCGCTTGGGCCTAAGAGACAGGGACATTGCCTTTAGATTTAGTGTAAGAGAAACTGTCATCTCCAGTATTTTAAGAAAATGGCTCCCCATAATGGCACAGACATTAAAACCAATAATCAAATGGCCATCCAGGGAGTGTGTACTTAGGAAAATGCCAAAATGTTTTAAGAGAAAATATAGGCAATGCCACTGTATTATTGACTGTACAGAGATTTTTATTGAGAGACCTAAGAATCTCACTGCTCGAGCACAGACATGGTCGAACTATAAACACCACAACACAGTTAAATATTTAATTGGTATAACACCAGCAGGAGCAATTTCTTTTTTGTCGTCAGGTTGGGGAGGTCGTGTTTCTGACAAAGAAATAACAGCAAAGAAACAGAAACAGCTCTCTGCTTATGAAGTTGACACATCAAGAAGCCTGTCAGATGTGAGAATACATGTGGAACGAGTCATAGGTCGATGGAAAACCTTCAAAATATTATCCTACTGGACGATATGGTGATGGTTTGCGGAGCATTAACAAATCTTTGCCAAAGTGTAGTGCCCAAAAGATAGATGCAGCTAATCATTCACAATGTGAAAAAGAAAGTGCCTGGTTTTATTACCACATTAGTTGAATCTACTGCCCAGTGTTTTAATTGTTGAATTGTTTTACTAAAGTTGACACAAGTCCTCTGTGTATGTTATGGTGTGACAAATGAACTTTGACTTCAACAGTAAGAGAAAAGGTTTAAATAAAAGTCCACAACACTCTTTAACAATGAATTGAATGACATCTGATGCATGAATAAATGATGATTTAAATTGTACAGAAACTACTTTTTCATTTTTACAAACAATTCCTTTCAAATTAACACAATATTTAGGGTGGAAGAATAGAACAGAATAAAATGTGTATTGAATATATACAGATAGATAGACAGAAATAGATTTGCATGTGTTATAGTAGAGTGTGTGTGTACTAGTAAGTTGTTAACATGTCAGTTTGCAAGTTTAACTGTGAGATGCTTTTAACCATTTACATCATGTCCATGTGGGCCTCTTCAGCCTTTTAGATCCTGCACTGCTCGCAAAGCCACTTACACGACCTTCTTTTAATCTGGACACACTTGTAGTGGAAGCGACTTTTGCACTTTGCACAGTGAATTATCTTTCCGTAGTCTGGCCTGTTGCAGTGCAGACAGTACAATGTGTGTTCATCTTGGAGGCTGGGATCCATGCTCCGGGTCAATAGCTCTGGCAGAAGATGGTCAAGGAAGAGTTGTTCAGCCTTGGGCACGGCTCTCAGTAGCACGTCATCATCTCTCATAATTCGATTGATGACCATGTTCTGTTTAGTCCAGACTACAAAATCACTGTAGGAGACATCACACACGAAAATCTGCAGCTGGACCTGAGAATAGTACGGATGGTTCCTCTTCAGCTTTCCATTTGTGTCCAGGCAGAACTGTGAGTCTTCGCTGCATCCAGTTAGTCCCTCTCTGTATTTATATGGGCACTTAATCTCCAGGGTTCCCCTCCCACAACATACACAGTTCACAACTCCATCAGGCAATGCACCTAGATATAAGTGGTCTGGGCGAACAACAAGACCAGAGGTTCTGGCAAAGAAATTTGTGTGATGTTTCTTCATTTCGTCTGTGTAATATTTCCTTGCTCTGTCCTCCATGTCCCTCCCCCAGAGTATGGCTGGTGCTTGTAAATCCTGTTGATTGTACTTCATAATATTTTGAGTGTAACTATCTGTAGGCTCTCCAGCTGTGCACAAACGGTGGAAGGATGTGCCTGTTATTCTGCCTTCTCTGTGTTTGTGCCAGGCTCTGCATTTTGATTGCTCCCTGGTGGTCATCTCCAGGGTAAAGGTAAAGGTAAAGGTAAAGGTAAAGGTAAAGGTACTTTATTTGTCACATATACAGCTAGTACAGTGAAATTCTTTCTCTGCATTTAACCCATCCCTGAGGAGCAGTGGGCAGCCACGGTGCAGCGCCCGGGGACCAACTCCAGATTATGAGCATTTTAGCACCTTTTTACTCTTTCTTTGTGTATTGAATGACATGTTATTTATTTAATGCGTGTTATTGTGTGATTTTATGTGGTGAAGCCAAAGACACATTTCCACACTGTGGACAATAAAGGAAAGATTAAGATAAAAAAGTTTATAATACTTACCTCTAATCCAGACAGTAGCATATAACTGTGGAGAACAGTGAAAAACAGACTGAAGTCTACACAATGATTCAGGAAATATATACGTAACTAAAAAACTGTTAGCAGACGAACTGTGTGAATATACATGTCAACATAAAGAGGTCAGAAAGTAAGGCTCTCGTACTAATTTCATCTGACGAGTTGTAGTCCGTTACATACAATATTCACCTGTTAGTAAAAATGGAAACAGTTTCAACTAAACACTGATTCCTTATTATGATTAAAACAAATGAAGCACAACATCAGTGACTGTAAGTTTAACACATCTGACTTTACTGAACATTATCTTTGTTGTTTGACAGTGTTGTCACTAATGAAAATTCATGGTTCAAAGCCCCATGTGGTTCCTGTAAAAGTCTCATTACTCATCCATTTAATCCACTAGCATAGCATCAAATCCAGAACGCCGTTGGCTCAGCCCAGAGGCATGATGGGAGTTCCACTACTGCCATATTCAGTGGGCCACATAACACGGAGGTCACCCCAAAAGTCAGCAGCTTTTACAGTGACAGGCGAGCAGCTCTGATAGTTGTAATAAAAACTCTTCTAATCTCTGACATGCACGCTGCTCTGCAACAGACTCTACTGTGCATCATTAATAGTAGTGAATAGTGAACTCACCTCTCTCTGCTGCTCTATTGGCTCCTTACATCCTTTCCTCGGCAGATCAAACGTCCTGTCGTCACAGCAATATATGATACTAGTCGTAGTGTTTGATTGAAGATGATTGGCTGGCTCCTACCTTAACCCATAAGCTTCTCCTGTAACTACTATAGTCATGTAGTCTGTAGGTTACAGTTATTATGGTTATTCAACAGTGGACTGACTGTGTTCCCAGTCATGTTGCTCAGACTAGAGCCAGAAACCACTGAACTCTGAAACACAGTGAAGTGAGCCTGCAGTCCAGCCTGGTCATGTGACCTTCTACCTGAACACACCACTTTCATGAGTGTTCATTCATGTTCATGCCCTGACCCCTTGTGGTTGTTAGTTAGTACTACGTTACATTGATAATAATATGAACAGGTGAGTGTTAAATGTTCACTGTTTCAGGTCTGAATCTCATCACATAATCCATCATTTATTATCATTTAAAAACATAATTATAAACCAAAGACTAGAAATGAAGTCATGTGTCAATTTGTCTTTTGTTTCTTAACTAAATGAAAAATGTATCTCTAATAAACATAAGTCTGTGATTTACTTTCAAACCAAAAGAGAATAAGATATTTTTGATGCCACAATCAAGCGATGAAATTCAATTGCAAATGCGGCCTCTTTGTTTTGTTTTTCTTTTAAAATCTTTTTATAATTATTTATTATGAAACCAGAAACGATATTCATATGGGTGTATCTGATTTTTAATTCTAAACCAAAGACTAGAAACAATATCATTTGGTCAATTTGGTTTTTGTTTAATTAACAGAAAGAAAGAAAATCCAAAAAAAGAGGAAGAAGAAAAAAAAAGAATCTTTATAATTATTCCTTTCATTTCATTTTATTGAACCTTTATTTATTCAGGTACTCTCATTAAGATATGGTGTCTCATTTGCATTCTCATTTGACTGAGACAGTAGCTCAGTGCACACACACGAAGAGGACATCAAGAGTGAAAGAATCGAAATAAAAGCCGAATAAAAGAAACTGTCAAACACCAAAGATGGACCATTTGAAAGTTTTTGTTTTTTCTATTCTGATGCCAAAAGGTTTTTTCCATTTTCATTTTGAAACAGCAGATTTACAGGTTTTTTCCTTTATAAAAATAACAAATATGAATTATCTGATGATACCCAGACCATTTCAGTCTTAGAAACCCATCAGCTGTGTAGCCGACCATCTTGGTAACTTAATAAACTTAATACTAATAGATCAATACTCAGAGTTGTGTATGAGTGCTGGTGGATGTGACTGTCTCTGACCTTTGTGTGTGTGAACGCTGCCTGAATCCCTGTAGATCAGCTGTGACACATGGGAAGATGTGCTGGCTGATGAATCCAGGTGGACAGCATGTGATGTAGCAGCAGCAGCTGTGATGAGCCTCTGTCATGAGCCTTCATGGAGCTCACAGGTCGTCAGCATCGATGAAGGAGAAGCTGTTAGTGAAGAAAACTCCAGTCAGACCATGGTGAAGCACACTGATGTTTCCACAAGCTGACCTCCTGCTTTTAACAGGAATTTAATGGACTTTTCTTTAAACACTGTAAAAGCTACAGGACAGATAAGTTCATGCCCTGACCCCTTGTGGTTGTTAGGTGGCACTGCGTTACATTGATAATAATATGAACAGGTGAGTGTTAAATGTTCACTGTTTCAGGTCTCATCAGATAATCCATCATTTATTATAATTTAAAAACACAAGTGTGTGATTTATTTTAAAACTACAAGAAAATATGACACCATTGATGTCACAATCAAGAAATGAATAAACAATTAAAAATGGTGCCTTTTTTAGTTTTTGGAAATTCCTGTTATTGTTGTTAATTTATTTTGAAACCAGAAACCAATTTCATGTAGATGTATCTGGTTTTTAATTCTAAACCAAAGACTAGAGACAAAATTATGTGATCAATGTGTTTTTTGTTCTAAAAGAGTTTGAAGTTTTGCTGATTAAACCTCTCGTTTTTGATTTGGCAGAGACAGGAAGAACTCCAGCAGAACCACAGCTCCACAGCAAAGTGGTTTTCAACAATGAAGCTAAACGTTATCTATTAAACACTGATCTGCTAAATCCAAGTAAGCACAGCATGACAGATGAGTTTATCAATACAATGAGCCTATATCCAAAAACCACTGGACCCAGCAGAATCACAGCCCACTGTGCCGCCTTAATGGGATAGTTCACCCAAAATTCAAATTTCATTCATTATCTACTCACCCTCATGTCGACTAAGGGCTGGGAGAAGTTTCAGAGTCCTCCGTTGAGAAATTGTTCTGAAAAAAATTTAATAAGTCTATATTTTAAGCTTGTTTGTGGCGGAAGCTCCCAGTGTTGCTCTGCTGGAATCTCGCGCGATTTGTGGAGCCGTGAACTGGGTGTCAATGCAAATCACGCCAGATTTGGACGGACCAGGAAGAACAGTGCTGGGAGCTTCCGCTACAAATAAGCTTAAAACACAGGGCCCTAGTCTCGTAGACCGGGCGAAGTCTAACCTCAGCGCAGCTTCGCCACGTCAACTAGGCGTGTCCAGGTCCATTTCGCAAGTTTGGTGGGTCGTGCAGTCAGACTTACGCCAGCGTAAACCCTCCCCTCGTCCCTCCTACCGGCGCAAACGGTGAAGAGGGAGGAGAGAGGGCGGGAGGGAGACAGGAGGAGGAGAGAAAGGCGTGGAGTGGGTTTGACACAGCCGAGTCAGATCTTCACCAATCAAATGAGCTCCTCTCCTCACCTTTAACTGCGCCGCGGGCGATGCGCGCTGCAAGTTTGTCATTTTATACTTGGACATGGACGGAGGAGACAGCGACGCCAGAGGCCGAACCTCTCCCAGGAGGAAACAGCTGTGCGGTCCGGAGGTCCGAGCTCAGAGTGACCAATAATGAGTTTACTAATATACTTAACCAGGATTGATCTGATACACTGAGAACCGGTGCTCAGTGTAAGAAACAACAACTAATAAACTAATAAAGAAACTCACATTTATTCAAACCCTGTGTAAGCAAGATGAGAGGTGTAGGCTACACTAATCACAACATAAACAAACACCATGCGTAACAGGGATGGAATCAGCGTAAAGGACGCGCTCTCTCTCTCTCTCTCTCTCTCTCTCTCTCTCTGTCCTCCTCTCTCTCTCTCTCTCCGTCCGTCTCTTTTTTTCTCTTTTTTTTCTGTGATAGAGATGCTGAGTACTGTAGTAGGCTATATACTGACTATCTGATACCGAGGCTGTTGTGGTGGACTAAGAGAGATGATGATTTGTGTTTTGTTTTTCAATACGGCTGCACTACGCGGTCGCTCACGCTAATGAATTAATAAGTAAATAAATAAATAAAGCGATCATCACAAGGGCAGAGTGGTATCTCAACACGGCAGCGACATGCAGTCATCCACCCTCAGTCCTGCTTGGGACATCCACAGCTGCTTTTCAGTGCCAGTTCGTCCCTGCTGTGTTAATTCAGGTGGAGTTTCCTTTACGCGCTGACAGCCTTTGATCTCTGCTTTGATCTGACGTCAGATGTGACGGGACAATCTATATAGATATAAATTCACGTGTTGATTCCATTAGTTGCATTAAATAGTGGTTATTGTGGATATTTATTGCATTGAAATGTGTCTGGAACTGTGGAGATCTGCTTGTGAGGTCTTGGTGACGTGTGTGCACTTCCAGTCAAACTTCCACTGCACCTGCTGCGCTCCGCCCTGCACTGAGAGTAGACCTGGTTTGAGGTGGCGAGCTTTCAGCGCAACCTCGGCGGGACATTTTCGCACAAAACTTCCACTGCACCAAGCTGAATCTGTGACGCCTCCCCCTGCTGCGCGGCCACGCCTATCTCAGCGCAGCGCGATCTGCCAATCTTCCAATCTGACTTTGCGCTAGGCTGCGCTGGTCGAAACTTGCATTAGACCAGCTGCGTTACCTTGCACCACCTGCGCTGCGCCAAGAAACTAGGGCCCATAGACTTATTTAATTTTTTTTTCGGAACAATTTCTCATGTCGGGGCTTCAATACAAGAGGGACATTACAGACGAGCACTATGGAGGTATTTGGATGTTTTTTGGTGTCTTTTTGGACGAAGAAAAGTGGTGTCCATTCATAACCATTATATGGACAAATACTGCTGCACGGAGCCCCGCTGTAACTCAGAGAAGCCACGGAGGACTCTGAAACTTCTCCCAGCCCTTAGAAATTTGAATTTTGGGTGACCTATCCCTTTAACGGACCACATATTCACCAATGAGACAGAAAACAAGCCAGTGAGTGGACTATGAATCTCTGAGCTCAGTGAGCACCTACCAGTTGTTACAGTTGATGGCAGCGGAGCGGTTCAGTGCTTTCTCATGCGTCGTCGTGTAGTTTCACAGAGGACAAGGACCGTCACTGTCAGACTCCCATCAGACTTTATTTACATCTGCTAATGAAAAGAGGAGAAATAATCTCTGCATCAGGCTTCACAGTCACAGCTCAGGATAACACACACACACAAAATAAACTTCACAACACACTCTGCCTGTTAAACAGTCACGCTGCTAGGATTAGCCACAAGCTAACATGAAGCTATCAAAGTGAGTGAAAAGCTTTTCCGTATCAATGAACTTGTCATGTCTCTCACTCAGCATCATCACAGAACATCAGCAGTTGTTGTCTGGAGCAGATCTCCACATGTATGATCAATAAAGTCACCTTTAACCCTCAAATAGAAAGTTATATTAACGGAGCTCAGTACAAGTCAACCTACCACGACACTCCGACAGCAGACTGTTGCCTAGAAACGGGTCAACCCGCGAATTCTGCAGGGGCTCGTTAGTGTGACGTTTCAAAATAAGAGCTTCTAACTCATAGATCATAATTAACATAATTAATAAATAGATAAAAAAATAAAGGAGTGAATGACTTCATATTGTAACAGGCAGATAAATAATAATAATAAACTAAGTGTAGTGCAGCTTCCATAATAACAGAATTACAGTTAGTGGAATTACTAACTCCTTAACTCTGTTACAGCAGCAAGTACAAGACAAAGCAGCCAGATGAATAAATAAAACACATTACAGCAGAGTGAGGACAGAGGAAAGCATCAATGTGTTTAGGAAATGACTTGTAAACAGTTTATAATGAAAACGATATTGACAATGTAAATGGAACATTTTAAGAATATTCACATCATTATTAAACAAAAAGTGTCCAGTGAAACAACAAAGCAGCAAACTAAAGTAGCCTCTATAGATGGACCATGGATCATGAAGGGATTAGGAAACGCCTGTCAAAAGACAGATACACTCTACAGAGTATGTATTAAACAAAGAGGCAGAAACTAAATGTAAGTATCAGAATAAGTGAACCAATACTATAAAGCTCTGTAGAAAAGAAAACTATAGGACAATATTTAATAACACCAAAAACAACACTAAAGGAATGTGGGATATATAAAATGTTATTATTAAAAATGTCTCAACACAATGAAGTTCCCCTCACTATTTCATTCAGAATGTATCCCGTTAAGTGTCACAGGATATGAAGCTATATGGACCAGGAAAGACTGGGCTCGTAATAGGAGGGTTAGGTGAGTGATAAACACAATGAGGAAATGAAGTCACAAGCTACTATGGAGTTAACATATGTTTTATGAAAAATAAAGATAAAATGAAAATTCAGCACAATAACTGACTTCATGTTCCACAGTTTCTTTCTTTTTGTTCTTCACAAATGACAAATCAAATTGTTCTATATGGGAAATGTCCGAATGAGGAAAATAATAATAACAAAAATGAGTTTTAATTAATGTTGTTTGAAAGTCTTTGGGGAACAGAGAAAGGACTGTCATAGTCATAACGCTCTTCTCTTTATGGCCATACTCACATCACATAATCACACAATTAAACACACTAGTACTGTAATACAATAGTGACTAAAGGAAAACATTTTATTAACTGTACAGGTTTTAGTTCTATAGCCTATCAAATGGAATATTTATTTACATTTAAAAACAATCATAAATTATTCTAGCCTTTTTTGCCATGAAATGTGATGATTTTATCTGTTTTCCATGAATTACAATACTTTTTGTTTGACTTTTAACCATGAAATATGATTCATTTTGTTTAATCTCTTTTTAACCATTAAACGAATCCTTTAAGTTATCAACTGTGAAACAGTAAAAACACAAATCAAACACTTCAATTTTTAAGCTATGTCTTAAAAGAGCTCAGCTATAAGCACATGAAAAGAGAAATGTTTTTAACCTGGATTTAAAAGTGTTTACAGTTGGGGCTGATCTCAGTTCTGCTGGTAGTTTGTTCCAGTTGTGTGCAGCATAACAGCTAAATGCTGCTTCACCATGTCTGGTCTGAACTCTGAGCTCCACTATCTGACCTAAGTCAGTAGATCTCAGAGCTCTACTGGGTTTATACTCTACTAACATGTCATTCATGAGCAGTCAAACCTCAAACGGTGGAAAACGAGAAAATAGTGATGGAAGTATGACAGACAGGTAGCAAGATGGCGTCAGTGACTCACTGCAAAAACTCAACATCTCACCAAGAATATGTGTCTTGTTTCTAGTCAAAACTAATCTCATCATACTTAAAATAAGACTCATCATATTAAAAAGTAGCTTGTTTTTGGACACTTTTTACATCTTTCAAGCATATTTTCACTTGAAATAAGTAGAAAAATCTGAAAGTGGCACAAAAAACTTGCTTTCACTGGTAGATTTTTCTTCTTATTTCAAGTGGCAAATTGTTTGAAACAAATGAAAATGATCTAAAAACAAGTAAATTTTTTTAGATGATGAGTCTTATTTTAAGTGGAAAGAGATTAGTTTTGACTAGAAATGAGACATTTTGACAAGAAATAAGACAAATATTCTTGGAAATATTTTGAGTTTTTGCAGTGACAACTGAGCTCTCCCCCTGTGACTTGAAAAACAAACAAAATACAAACGCTTTTTACTCTGTTTTATAGTTGCTTACCTCCTCTAGTTGTTTTTAACCGCTCATAGGATTTCTAGTCACTGAATCCTGTTTTTAAGCTGCACTTTGTCCCACACTTTGATCCAACTGCGTCTGACAGCGTGGGAAAATCCCTGACAGCTGACAACCAGCTAGCTTACCGGACATGGGACCTCAATTCGGAAAAAATCTCCATGTAGGCGAACGGGAGTCAAAATTTTATTTCATGATTGTGTCATGAGAAAAATGACCTTTTTATGACCATTTTATTTTACAATAGTTTTACAACAAACTGCTGATTTCTCTGCATGAAACAATGATGTTTTAAACAGGTTGAGGTCGTATTTTTTTCTCATGGCACAATTCAATCAGATTAGTAATAACATTTTGACTCCCGTTCACTTACATGGAGGTTTTTTCCGAATTGAGTTCCCTTGGCAACGTTACTTTCTGCTTCCGCTTAGGCTCTCTATTTCACTCCAGTGGTTTCCTCCTGATGGATCTACTTGTATTAAACCCCCTGCTGGACAATAAGTGACATCACAGCACTATTATAGCTGTTAGACTACCAATAACTGTTTATAATAATAATCATCACCTGATACGTTCAAAGTTATCCACTGAGTGTTTCATGTCAGTGACAGATAGTTCACCTTTACGTTAATATCGTGTGTGTCATAAATGTTCTTTGTTCACTTTGGATTTCATTTCTTGGAGCAAAGTCCAGCGAAGCAGGTTAATTATTCCAGGAAAGATAACAGCGTCACGTCCAACAAGTTGACCCTTGTCCCAGTGGTTGTGTCGCAGTTTATTTCCCCGTGTGAAGGTAAGGTGAACAGTCTGAATGTTTTCCTCGTTAACACCTGTCGTTACCTGAGTTCTCTGCCCTTCAACTTGTCGTTGTGTTGTTGTTGTGTTGTTATAATGTGACTGTAGCTGAGTCAGAGCTGTAACTGTAAAGTCTGGACCGACAGAACCGTGTCCTCCATGTTGTGTGGATGTTGTCGGTAGAAGCGCTGGAATAAGAGCAGAAGCTGTTGCTGCCTATCTCTGATCAATACTGACAGTTTCTTTTATTGATGATTGATTTTCCAGTGTTGATCAATGTTCAGCATCAGGTTCTTCACAGTAACTGAGTACATTTAGTGCAGTACAGTTGTGAGGTACTTGTACTCTCCTTGAGTATTTCCTTGTTGTGCTACTTCCTGCTTGTACTGCAGCTCATGTACCTGACAGGTGAAGCTACTGGTCACTTTGCAGCTGCAGGTTGTAGATTAAAAACACCTGATGAGCTCAGAAACACAGGATTAAAGATGAAACCACAGCATGTTTGTCCTGTGACTCTGTAGGTTACATCAGCTCACTGACTCATTTAAATCTATTAGAAGAGGAGCAGCTGGACACTGTCTCTGTGTCCTCACCATTCATGTCTGTGGTTACACACAGCTAACACTCTGGGTTATTGATTATTGGAAACAAATCATTAATATTGTTGTGGAGAATGTTTTAGAGCTGCAACAGTTGTTCAATCAACATTTTTCAAGCAGATATTTTCAGTTTGTTTTTTTTCCCTCAAAAACTTAAGATTTCCTTGTTTTCTCTGTTTGATTTGACTGTAAACTCAATATTTTTGTCTCTTTGATTGTTGCTGTGACAAAATGAGACGTTTGAAGACGTGGCCTCAGACTGAGAGGAACTTGAACGCATCATTTGTCTGTATTTTGTGACATTTGATGGAGCAGACGATGAATGGATGGACAGAGACAATAAGTGTCAGTGGCAGCTGGAGAGTGTTTTTATCTCTTTGAATTTCCAGTGTGAGTGAAATGACTGAATGTTGTGACAGTGGAGCTGTGAGGTGAAATAAGTGGAGGCCCAGTTGTTGTGTGTGTAGCTTGTTTGATCCAGTGGTTTTCTACAGGGACGCTGTCCACACAGAGACTGTGTCACATCAACTCAGTGGATCTCAGTCCTTGTGTGTGTCAGTGGATGGAAACAGTGGTCCATGGATCATGTTGCTGGGCTGCTCTTCACTTCACGACGCCATCTAGTGGACTGATAGTAGAAGTAGAGCAGCTGATGGCAGCTTCCTCTTCCTCACTGCTGTGTGACTGCATTCAGCTGACACTGATATGAAGCAGAGAAGAAGAGCCAATCAGTGGAGGAGCAGCTGGAGACATGATGGACATGTGAGCTGCTGTCAGTGGCGGCTGGTGCTAAAATAAATTGGGGGGGGGGGGGGGGGGGATGTGTCAGATAAATAAAGAGCATTGCTGACTTCACATCCAGCCAACTGTGTTTGGCATGACACAGACGGGAGAAGCGTTGTGTAACTCCGTCCACGGTCACTTGCCTGCTGCTGGATTTTTAAGTCAAGTTCCTCCGGTTCAAGCTCTTTTATCCTTTTTTTTTTTTGCTCCAGCGAACGCCTCGTGAAAGGATTATTTCGTAAAGAAACAACAGATTTTTCTTTTGCTGCGGCCGCTATTGTCTCCTGTCTTGTTGTTGTTGTTGTCGGTCTGCTCCGTGTGCACACGGGTGCGTCTGTAACTGTTTGAGTGACAGGCACGGCTACGCTGCCAGGGGAGTGACTTTGATTGACAGGTCAGGTATCATGAATCAATCCGATTGGATGAAAAAATGACCCAAACGTGCTGATTGGCCACGGGCGCAGAGAGCTGCGCCCGGAGGAGAATCTTTAAGTGACCAATTAGAGACCAGCATGAAGTCACATGGAAGCCAAAATTAAGAGTCCACATACACACTCATTTGGCCGGGGCCCCTCGCTATTGAAATGTATGAAATAACCCAGAATAAACCCAATATGGAATGGAAATGCTTACAAATGTCAAAGTACAACCCATTGTATGAGTGAACACTGAGCAGATATGGTAATTACTTTTTATTTTGTTATTTATGTTTACTGTGTCTACACTTTTTTCCTGAAATTTAGATGGGGGCGGCGCCCTAGCGCCCCCTATTGACCGGCTGCCACTGGCTGGTGTGCACATGAATGATGTGTGTTTCCTCTGCAGGTGAAGCTAGAAAGTGTGTGTGAGCTGATGTGGATGTGAGCTCAGCAGCATGGATCAGTGTGAGGACAGAGAGGAGGGAGCCCCTCCCTCTAAAACCAAAAGCCAGACCACAGGTCAAAGGTCAGATGAGCATCTCTAACTGTCCATGAATCACTGCTCCATCATTATTCACACTCAAAGCTCTGTGTATGTTGTGTTCAAGGCCAAAGCAGCAGCACAAGCCACAGTCTGGACCTGGACCTGGATCCAGCGATGAGTCCATTGGTCGTCATCAGTTTAACAAGAGAAGGTCAGAATGTGAAACAGTCAGAAAGACTTTCTCTCTAAAAGTCAGTTGTTGTGTTTATTAGAATATTTAAGATATTTCTCATCAGTTTTTCTCCAACATGCACATTTATCAGTTGTGTTGTTGTTTCAGGATCCAGCAGCAGAGACCAGACTCTCCTGGACCCAGCTGTCTGTCTTTAAAGAGCAACCGGTCAAAGGACATTATCGTTAACTTTAAAGGAGGACGTGGATCAGCTGATCACATGTAAGAGACAAAACTACATTTCCAAGGTTTTGAGTTTCTGTTGAACATTCTTCCTGTGGAGACACATTTCAATGATTCTCATTAACTCATTGAGTGCCAACCACGTCATTTCTCGTTTTTCGTTCCCATGCGTTGAGTGCCAAAAACGAGATTTTTCGTTTTTTGCTTTTTTTTTAAATTATGAAAATAGACACTTTAATACACATTATATGTAAATTTGGGGACTCTACGACGAGGAGAACTGAAATAGATGACGATCAAAGTCACATGACAGCTCATGATCTGGAAGTTTTTTATCATAACTCGGCTTCTGCAAACGGAGTTCTGCATGTGGATGCAGCAGCTGGGAGCTGAACCAGGAAGCTCTCAGCCGACAGTCCCGGCCGGTCTTCACCTCGAGCAACACCGTGTCCTCCCCAAAGTCCTCCCGCGGTAAAATCTGATGGTCTCTGGGCCAAAGCAGACCGGCATCACCGACCCGTACCACAGAAGGACCGCGACCACCGGCGGGACCGGTGTTCCCGACCTGCTGTGGCCGACAGACCCTCACGTTCCGCGGCGAGAGGCTGTGACACGGCACGGTGCGTCTGTGTTATTGTTGTTTAGTGGCGCCCCCCCCCCCCCCCCCCCCCCCCCGCCCCCGATGGTGGTTTTGTGAATAGAACAACCATTGTTGTATATATTTATCTTATACGAGCCCTTTGATCCAGAATTGTGAGTGTCAGAAGAGCGACAGACACAAACAGAGCACCTTTCATAAAAGACGCTCTATCTCCTTTTGTAGAAAAAAAGGAGGGATTTTGGTGAAACCCAGCCATGTTTAGCTTGACTTTTCTCAGGAACGGAGGCACGTAGAAACAAACGGTTTGTGGTCATTTGAAGCATAAAGTTAAACCTTTCAATTGAGCTACAGTATGTGTTGGTGGCAATAATATAGAATACACACTATGGCTCTACATAAAAAGTCAAAAATGGTCTAAACTGCCGGTACACTTGACTAAAACTTTGGAAAGGAGCGTGGCACTCAATGAGTTAAAAACTGAGTTATAACTCAGACACACGCATCCACTGCTGATGCTACTAAATATAACAGCTGCTTTTTGCTCACTTCCTGCAGCAGTCGCTCCACTTCAGCACTAAACTTCTTTCTATGTTTGAAGTCCGACGCTCCCTTTTCGATTTTTGTTTGGACATTTTACGTTTCTTTCTAAACTCACCTTCTCTGGCATTCTTGATTTAACAACACGTTCATGAATCTGACGTAGAGTTTGCATGTTCTCCCCGTGCATGTGTGGGTTCTCTCCAGCTTCCTCCCACAGACCAAAGACATGCAGGTGAACTGGTGACTCTAAATTGGCTATAGGTGTGAATGTGTGTGTGTATATGTTGGCCCTGTGATAGACTGGTGACCTGTCCAGGGTGAACCCCGCCTCCTGCCCAAAGTCAGCTGAGAAAGGCTCCAGCTCACCCTCCACCCTAGTGAGGATGAGCTGGATAGAAGATGAATGAACTTAAAGAGATATTGGTGAATGAGGCCCATTGTTACAAAATGTAGGAAAAGGAACTCATTCACATTTGTAACCCTTAAAATAACTTTGCAGAGAATTCTTTTGAAAACCTAAAACTGTCAAACATGAGTTGTGTTGTTGTTTCAGGATCCAGCAGCAGAGACCAGACTCTCCTGAACCCAGCTGTCTGTCTTTAAAGAGCAACTGGTCAAAGAAGTGGATCATTGACTTTAAAGGAGGTCGTGGACCGACTGATCAGATGTAAGCTGTAACTGACAGTCAGACTCAGGTTATTGTAGAAAAGAATCAGTTTGTACGACGTGTTGTTGGACCAGGTCTGAAACCAAAGTGTCTGTGTCTGTTGTGAACGTCCTCAGGGGACATATAAAGTCCATCTTGTATTATCTCTCTGTCCTGATGTTCACTTGACACTGATTCCTCCACAGAGTGGACCAGCAGAGCTCAGAGGTTCACAGTGGTCAGTCTGCCCAGCAGCATCAAACACACCTGGACTCCATATTTATGGTGAGGACATGTCCAACAGCTGCTGTTACATCTGTTGTGTTCACCATCATCTCCATGCTGCACTTTGACACCAGTGGATTGTCAGTCTGTCCAACATGGATCTGATGTTTGGCTCCATGGTTTTAGTTTGATGCTGTCACTCATAGAGTTTCTGTTCCAGCGGCTGGAGAAGAACATGGTCACTTTTGTCAAGAACGAGCTGAAGAAGATCCACAAGGCTCTGAGTCCAGATTACCCAGAATGCTCAGGGAGCCAGAGGGAGGATGAGGAGGTGTTGGATGGTGAGGATGAAGAGCAGAGGAGCAGCAGCAGAGAGGCATTAGTGAAGATCACAGTGAACTTCCTGAGGAGGATGAAGCAGGAGGAGCTGGCTGAGCGTCTGCAGAGCAGTAAGAGGATTTCTCTAAAGATTCAACATGATGGACAAATGAGACGTTCACTGACATCAACACATGGAGGGAAACATGTTCACATAGTCATTATTTAGAAGAATTAAAATGTTATATTCTCTTATTGATCTAATTTCTTGTGTTTTCATTCTGAATATTTTGCTCCAGTTTGTGGACGTAAACTCAAATCTGCCCTGAGGAAGAAGTTCCAGTGTGTGTTTGAGGGGATCTCTAAAGCAGGAAACCCAACCCTTCTGAACCAGATCTACACAGAGCTCTACATCACAGAGGGAGGGGCTGGAGGGGTCAATGATGAACATGAGGTCAGACAGATTGAAACAGTGTCCAGGAAACCAGACAGACTAGAAACAACCATCAGACAAGAAGACATCTTTAAAGCTCCACCTGGAAGAGACCGACCAATCAGAAGAGTGATGACAAAGGGAGTGGCTGGCATTGGGAAAACAGTCTTAACACAGAAGTTCACTCTGGACTGGGCTGAAGACAAAACCAACCAGGACATACACTTCATATTTCCCTTCACCTTCAGAGAGCTGAATGTGCTGAAAGAGAGAAAGTTCAGCTTGGTGGAACTTGTTCATCACTTCTTCTCTGAAACCAAAGAAGCAGGAATCTGCAGGTTTGATCAGTTCCAGGTCGTCTTCATCTTTGACGGTCTGGACGAGTGTCGACTTCCTCTGGACTTCCACAACACTGAGATCCTGACTGATGTGACAGAGTCCACCTCAGTCAACGCACTGCTGACAAACCTCATCAGGGGGAACCTACTTCCCTCTGCTCGCCTCTGGATAACCACACGACCTGCAGCAGCCAATCAGATCCCTCCTTACTGTGTTGACATGGTGACAGAGGTCAGAGGGTTCACTGACCCACAGAAGGAGGAGTACTTCAGGAAGAGGTTCAGTGATGTGCAGCAGGCCAGAGAGATCATCTCCCACATCAAGACATCACGAAGCCTCCACATCATGTGCCATATCCCAGTCTTCTGCTGGATCACTGCTACAGTTCTGGAGGAGGTGTTGAAGACCAGAGAGGGAGGAGAGCTGCCCAAGACCCTGACTGAGATGTACATCCACTTCCTGGTGGTTCACCTAAAACTGAAGAAGGCCAAGTATGATGGAGGAGCTGAGACAGATCCACACTGGAGTCCAGAGAGCAGGAAGATGATTGAGACTCTGGGAAAACTGGCTTTTGAGCAGCTGCAGAAAGGAAACCTGATCTTCTATGAATCAGACCTGACAGAGTGTGGCATCGATATCAGAGCAGCCTCAGTGTACTCAGGAGTGTTCACACAGATCTTTAAAGAGGAGAGAGGCCTGTACCAGGACAAGGTGTTCTGCTTCGTCCATCTGAGTGTTCAGGAGTTTCTGGCTGCTCTTCATGTCCATCTGACCTTCATCAACTCTGGACTCAACCTGATGATGAAGACTGAAACAACAGAAGTCAAATCTGCAGAGACAAACCTCTACCAGAGCGCTGTGGACGAGGCCTTACAGAGTCCAAATGGACACATGGACTTGTTCCTCCGCTTCCTCCTGGGTCTTTCACTGGAGACCAATCAGAATCTCCTACGAGGTCTGATGACACAGACAGGAAGTGACTCACGGTCCAATCAGGAAACAGTTCAGTACATCAAGAATAAGATTGAAGAGACTCCCTCTGCAGAGAAAAGCATCAACCTGTTCCACTGTCTGAATGAACTGAATGATCGTTCTCTAGTGGAGGAGATCCAACGGTCCCTGAGCTCAGGAGATCTCTCCAGACATAAACTGTCTCCTGGTCAGTGGTCGGCTCTGGTCTTCATCTTACTGTCATCAGAAGAAGATCTGGACAAGTTTGACCTGAAGAAATACTCTGCTTCAGATGAGGCTCTTCTGAGGCTGCTGCCAGTGGTCAAAGCCTCTAACAAAGCTCTGTAAGTGTAGAGATAGTTGGATTTATTCATCATTACATGAAAACCCTTCTATCTACAGGACAGATAATAAATTCATTTCTTCTTTAATTCCTCATGATCATCTCTTCAGACTGAGCAGCTGTAACCTCTCAGAGAGAAGCTGTGAAGCTCTGTCCTCAGTCCTCAGCTCCCAGTCCTCTAGTCTGAGACACCTGGACCTGAGTAACAACAACCTGCAGGACTCAGGAGTGAAGCTGCTGTCTGGTGGACTGGAGAGTCCACACTGTAGACTGGAGACTCTCAGGTGAGGATCCATCCAGCTGTTTATCTGATGACACTTGAACACAGCAGCAGGTGTTGACAGAGGGTTCCTGTGTGTTGTTGTGTGTGTTCAGTCTGTCAGGATGTCTGGTCACAGAGGAAGGCTGTGCTTCTCTGGCCTCAGCTCTGAGCTCCAACCCCTCCCATCTGAGAGAGCTGGACCTGAGCTACAATCATCCAGGAGCCTCAGGAGTGAAGCTGCTGTCTGCTGGACTGGAGGATCCAGACTGGAGACTGGACTCTCTCAGGTATGGAGAGGCTGCTGCAGCCACACACACTGTCTGATAGAGGAGGAGCTGGAACATCTTCTATGGCCCCGTTCACACCTGGTTACACCTGGTATTAACATCTGTCTCAGGTGATCCATGCATTGATGACATCAGATCCCATCACTCAGACCAAATCCAGAGGTGGTGTAGGCCACAGTGAAGCTCCGCCCACTCCACTGACGTCCTCTGTCTCAGTCTGACTCGTCCCAACACAGTTTATACTGAAGCCAAAATCTCAAGAGTGTTTCAAACATGAGCTGTGCAGCTTTCATCAGTCACAGTGATGAACTACTGGGATCAGGAGTTTCTCCTCATGATGACTTCAGTGTCTCATCATGACTCACTGTGTCATATTCAGGAGAAGAGATGTCAGTGATGAAAGCAGCTGTTGGCAGCTGTGCTCTGAGTCTCTCCAGATGTTTGGATCAGACTTTATTTTAGAGTGTATCAGGAAACATTTCAGCTGCAGCTGGTTGAACTGCTCCTGAACCAACAGAGTGTTTGACCTGAATAGTCCCAGAGACTGTAGACACCTGTTGAGTGTGGACACACTAATAACAACACAGCAACAAGAATCAAAGCATGTCCACTGCTCAGAGACATTCGTCTCCCAGCGTCTCCAACCAAGGAGGAAATAAGAGACAGAAACCAGGCGGCACCATCAGGTCTCTGTCTGGTCAGATATTGATGATCAATAATCAGCTCAGTCTCTCTGAGATCCTGGTCTTGTCCTGATGAGATGTGTTGTTGTGTTGAGGAGACAGTAAATCACAGTGTGACATCCAGATGTCCTCACTGTCCAGAGGCCTGGAGCTGTCAATCAGAAGAAAGTGAGTGTAGTGAACAGTAGGGGTGTCACGATTCTCCAAATCCTCGATTCGATTTGATTTTCGATTTTAGGGTCATGATTCGATTCGATTCTCGATTTTTTTTCTTTTTCTTACAGCACAGAGGCCTATGTCATTTTCAGACTAGTCTACTCTACGATCATTGGTTTTATTCATCACATTTTGTACAGTAAACCTTATTTCAAAGTATGGGCTACATATAAGTGATGCAATTTCCATAATCAGCGCCGCAACGTAACCGTGCGGGGCCCCCCCCGCGGCCGTCCGCCGTGGATGACGGGGGGCGGCGAGGCGATGGCCGCGAGGGGGGGGGGGCGACGGCGGCGACAACACAGCAGAACAAGGAGCTATGGACTGTGGAAGCTTGAATGGCCAAAATACAGAAGTTATCATGACGTGAACCATGTTGCGGTGTAAAAAAAAAAAAAAAGGCCGTTGATTCGGTGGAAACCCGGCTTAACGGGCGGGGTCGGGGCCCCCACGGCATGCGGGGCCCCCCCGCCTCGCGGGGGCTGCGGGGGTATACTTTACGGCCCAGTCCATAATGTATCACATTAGGCACTAATGGTCAAATTTAAATAATTTATTTACAATATAAAGGTAACAACAAAATAAATGAGAAGTCACAGAGGGTGCATGTCATCCTTTTGGTTACAGCTGTGTGCACTAGGCTACTTTTAAAATGACAATGTGCAACAAAACAAAATAAATAAATAAAAAATATGTCCAAAGTAGTGGAACAATTAGAGCCTTACAGAGTCGGGAAATAATGATCAGGGGCCAATATTGCCTACAAGGTTTCGAAACAAATATATTTATATCTGTACATTCTCATATTTTTTTTTCATTAATTCACTGTCGCGTCATTATGCTCCTGATGTCGGCTTAATGTAATGTAAACGAGATTGCGCTGATACATGAGAGTGTGTATGTGACAGACTGTCACAGACAGCGGGGCAGAGCTGCAGCTGCTGTGCTGCATGGACCTGATCAGACTGACGGTGGTCCACAGTCAATCAGTCCCGGATCCTCCACCGTCACCAGATCCCCCGAAAGCCCCCGCAAATAATAAAAATTATCTACAAATCTACAAGAAGTTAAGTGGCAAGTTGCACCTTCTCGTCGGCTTACTATTTGCAGCGTTTTTTTTAAAATCCTATAACGTCACTGCAACATGCGGCTCTCAGCGCTTATCAGTGTTGTGTAGTTAGAGCTGTGTCTCCCTCCTGTTTCCCAGGTAGGAGGGACAGTAGCCCACCAGGGCTGGGCGATAAAACGCTATAAATTGTGAAATAACTTTTCTTCGATAGAAATATGAGACGTGGTCGATAGGTTTCATTCATCCATGTTTTGGCAGACAATACAAATAGCCAATGATATTGAGAGTTGCGCCGTGCCGAACCAATCATGTGGCTGGAATAGAGCCAGTCAACATTTGTTTGGGTTGCTGCAGACGTGCACATGAGCTGAGACGGCCGTTTAAATAAAAAATAAGAGAGAGAGAGAGAGAATGAGTGTTGTCTCAAAAGAAAAAGTGAACTTGGAGAGTGACTGAAAAGACGCGTGGTGCGCAATGGGGACAACAGGCGGCGGGGGTGGGGGGTCGGGGGGATCGTCGATCCTCTATTTGACTTCGATGATCGAGACCATGACGTAATTTCGATCGATTTGGATAAAAAATCGAAATTGTGACACCCCTAGTGAATAGTGTAATAATCAGTGTTTGTGGCTGAATGTGTGTGTGATCAAACAGCTGTTTTCAGACTGTGTGTGCTGACTCCAGATCAGATGAAGCCACAAAGTGGCTCCTTAAAGGACAATTCCAGGCGAATTCAACTCTGGGGTGTATTTTCATATCATTTTAGGTCTAAAAGAATGAATCTGAAGATTTTCAGTTTAATTGCTCCTGTTTTACGGTAGTTGCATCTGTCCCCGCATCCCCACGGCAGCAATGAATGGGAGTGGATGTAAGTTCCGCTGTTTAGGCTGTTTCCAGCCCTCAAAGCCGCAATTTTTTTTCCACAGACAGCGTCAGATGGCGACTCAAACATGCACCGAGAAGTTTATTTACTTCAAGCAAGCCGGCATGTTTGTAAAACTAGATCTAATTCAAAGTCTCCCGGAGTCTCGCGCGAGACCCAGTTGCCGTGCTGGTGCATTCAGGTGCAGTGGGAAAAGCTACCGTTTGTGTCATAAACACAGGAATATCAACTCTTGACTTGCTTCAAGTAAAAAAAACTTCTCGGCGCATGTTTGAGTCGCCACCTGACGCTGTCTGTGGAAAAAAATGTACACTTCAAGCAAGTAAAGAGTTGATATTCCTGTGTTTATGACACAAGCGGTAGCTCCTACTGCGCCTGAATACACCAGCACTGCAACTTCGGGCTCGCGCGAGACTCCGGGAGACTTTGAATTAGATCTAGTTTTACCATGAGTTTTACAAACATGTCGGCTTGCTTGAAGTAAATAAACTTCTCGGTGCATGTTTGAGTAGCCATCTGACGCTGTCTGTGGAAAAAAATTGCGGCTTTGAGGGATGTAAACAGCCTAAACAGCGGAACTTACATCCACTCCCATTCATTGCTGCCGTGGGGATGCGGGGACAGATGCAACTACCGCTAAACAGGAGCAATTAAACTGAAAATCTTCAGATTCATTCTTTTAGACCTAAAATGATATGAAAATACACCCCAGAGTTGAATTCGCCTGGAATTGTCCTTTAATGAAAGTCTCCAGCAGCTGGAGCTTCACTTCCTGTCTGAGTCCATGTGCTCTGAGCTGAGCCTGCTTCTCTCTGCTCTACAGTTTCTCTGCTTCCTCTGGACTCTGACTTCAAGTCCAGTCAAAATGTGTGGACAGGTTTGATGGAGCTCAGGACTGGTCCTGAAGACGGCTGCTTTATTCCACATGATGTGACTGATCTCAGTGAGTCAGTGTGTTGCAGCTGATCTGTGTGAAGAGCAGAGAAGAACAGAGTCATTGATCATGAGATCCTGATCCGTCCTGTCACTGTGATCAGATGGTTTCTATTAGAGCTCCTTCATCCACTCACTGCTGCTGTGGCTCCTGTGGAAACCTGCTCACAGCCTCATTCTTCAGCTTCCTGGGGAGTTTTCTTCAAACAAACACAAGTTGTGTTCACACTCAGTGTTTCTCACTAAACTCTCTGTGTGTTTCACTGAGCTCTAACAAACGTGTTGAGTGTGTTTCCTTCCTCATCAAACACTGAAACCACACTGCAAAAATTCAAAATCTTACCAAGAATATTTGTCTTATTTCTAGTCAAAATAAATCTAATTATACTTAAAATAAGACTCATCACATTTAAAAAGTAGCTTGTTTTTAGACACTTTTTAAAATTTTTTCAAGCAAATTTTCCACTTTAAATAAGTAGAAAAATCTGACAGCGGAGCAAGTTTTTCTTTCTTATTACAATCACAAAAAACTTGCTTTCACTGGCAGATTTTTCTACTTATTTCAAGTGAAAATTTGGGTAACACTTTATTTTAAGGGGTCCTTGTTCCTGTGTATCTACCTAATTAATTACAGTGTAATTACCTATGTAACCGTATGTAATAACATGTACTTACATTGTAAATACATAGTGTATTTTGGTGTACTTACAGGTCCTTGTTACACTTGTAATAGAATGCTTGTGCAAAGAGAGAGGCCACTTTGGCATTTCTTATTACAAGTGTAACAAGGACCTGTAAGTACACCAAAATACACTATGTATTTACAATGTAAGTACATGTTATTACATACGGTTACATAGATAATTACACTGTAATTAATTAGGTAGATACACAGGAACAACGACCCCTTAAAATAAAGTGTTACCAAAATTTGTTTGAAACAAGTGAAAATGATCTAAAAACAAGTTCATTTTCAGGTGATGAGTCTTATTTAAAGTGGAAAGAGATTAGTTTTGACATTTTGACAAGAAATAAGACAAATATTCTTGGAAAGATTTTGAGTTTTTGCAGTGCATCCACTCTTCACAGCTGCACACTTCTTCTTTCCTGGTGCATTGTGGGATATCTGGGCTGGTCAGCTCCACCTGTTGTGTCTTCATCTTCTTTGCTGTGACGTGTGTTTGTGCAGCTTGAGAGTCAGAGAGTGAAAGTGTGTGTCTCACACTGCAGTGACATCACATGGAGAAAAGACATGATGAAGTGTTTCCTCCTCGTCTCCTCCTGCTCTGTATCATCACTAGATAAAGACTCCAGCTCCTTCTTCTCTGTGCTCAGTGTTCATCCATACATACCAGCCTCCATGTGAACACAGTGATAAAACAGTGTGTGTGTGAGAGCCATGTAATGTCCATGTGTGCATGCTGACAGAGAAGGTGCTGCTCTGACCCCCCTCCTCCTTTCAGGGTGGAGCCTGCTGGAGTCCCATGGTTGACACCAGGTCTGAGGAAGTGTAAGTCTGTTTTTACTTTGATTCATGGAAACGAGGGATGCACATGTTGAACCGTTTAACTGTTAACCGATAACAAGAACTTTGACCGATTAATACTATCAGTTATTTATTTATTAGCTCCTTGTCGTCAACCCATGGGGGCGTGTCGACACGTGCAGATTTCCACGTGCCTTCAGTCATATCTCGCGGTAAAAAGTTCCACAGGAGGACTGACAGTATGTGCAGCAGCCCCCATGAAGGAAGGTCAGACCATAAATGTAGCTACACAGACACAGATGTGAATCACCGTAACAACAGCGCTGAAAAAAGTAAATAAAAGAGGAGGCTGATGCAGCTCTCCTGCAGCTCCACAGAGGAGCTCTGCTGCTCCTTCAGTCTGGTGTTTGGCTGCACTTTGTAACTAAAACAGTTCTACATTGGACGATCTAACCTCCATATGAGAGATCAGCTGAGACAGAGCAGAGTGGATGTGGCACTGATCAGCTGTCACAGCGCACGTGTGTATTTAAAGGGATAGTTCAACATTTAGTCAAATTGGCCCATTGCCATAATCCCTATAGTCATAGCAGTAGGTTTGTTACCTTTAATTGTCGGTGCAAGCTGTTTTTAGAACGGTGGAGCAGAGCCGTGAGCTGCTCAGAGCTACGCTACGGAGGCTCATTATGGGATTTCTTGGTTTCCCTCAAAATAAACTCATCAAATACAAAATCCAACAACTCCACAACGCTCTGGTGGACAAGTTGTGACCTGCACATTCACCACGCTATGAGATAATAACACAACGTTACCACACAGAGTTGTTTTAGAGGGAAATAAATGCAAAACCACTGATGCACGTTGCCTTCAGGGACAGTTTTTCATCAAGAGTCTCTGTATTTCCCTCTAAAATAACTCTGTCTGGTAACGTTGTGTTATTATCTCATAGCGTGGTGAATGTGCAGGTCACAACTTGTCCACCAGAGCGTTGTGGAGTTGTTGGATTGTGTATTTGATGAGTTTGATGAGTTGAAACCAAGAAATCCCATAATGAGCCTCCGTAGCGTAGCTCTGAGCAGCTCACGGCTCTGCTCCGCCGTTCTAAAAACAGCTTGCACCGACAATTAAAGGTAACGAACCTACTGCTATGACTATAGGGATTATGGCAATGGGCCAATTTGTCAAAATGTTGAACTATCCCTTTAACGGCAAAAAATAATAATAATTGGAGCGTCGTAATCTTATCGGTTAACGGTTAATAATCGGTTAACGAGCGTCGGTTATCAGTCAGAAAAAAATTTCAAAATGTGCATCCCTACTGGAAACAAAGCAGCACATTCAACCATCTTCACACTGTCACATCACTGACCTCATGAGTCTTCATCAAACTGTCAATAACTGATCAATGATCAATAACTGCAGCTGTGTCTTGTTCTCTCCATCAGATTCCTGTCCACTCAGAATCGACACAAACACAGTGAACACAAACATCAAACTGTCTGACAACAACAGGAAGGCGACAGGTGTTAAGGAGGATCAGTCATATCCTGATCATCCAGACAGATTTGACTACTGGCCTCAGCTGCTGTGTTCAACTGGTCTGACTGGTCGCTGCTACTGGGAGGTCGAGTGGAGAGGAGACGTTTCTATATCAGTGAGTTACAGAGGAATCAGCAGGAAAGGAAACAGTGATGACTGTTGGTTTGGAGGGAACGATCAGTCCTGGAGTCTGGACTGCTCTGATGCTGGTTACATAGTCTGGCACAATAACAGACATACACCTATCACCTCCTCCTCCTCCTCCTCCTCCTCCTCCTCCTCCTCCTCCTCCTCCTCCTCCTCCTCCTCCTCCTCCTCCTCTGTCTCTAACAGAGTAGCAGTGTATGTGGACTGTCCTGCTGGCTCTCTGTCCTTCTACAGAGTCTCCTCTGACTCACTGATCCGCCTCTACACCTTCAACACCACCTTCACTCAACCTCTCTATCCTGGGTTTTTACTCTACTGGCCTGGTTCCTCAGTGAGTCTGTGTTGAGTGAAGCAGAGTCTCCTCCTGTCACAGAAACCTTCTCTCTGTTGAACAGACAGTTCAGTCTCTACACGTCTGTCTCTGTCTCTCACTCATGTCGTCTTCACAGGACAGAGATGAACACAGTTTAATAATGAACTCATCAGCGTCATGGCAACAGAAAAATCACTTATTATTATTGTTCTGCTGCTGCTGACTGTTATTGTTTCTCTGAATGATTTCGATGTTATGATAAAAGGTACAGGCTACTTTCAGGACGAAGGTGGTTTCACTGCAGACTCTTATTTTGAAAAGTCGGCCTGAGCTACATGAAGAGCACCGTGTCGTTCTGACTGTTAAAATAAATAACTAAATAAAGGTTTCAACTGAAACAAAGTTCACGTCTGTGTCATTATTTACATGTTGTCACGGCAACATGAACCAGAATAACACTGAAACTCACTGTGGACTCGGTCATGAAGGTGTTAGTTACATCATTATATACAGGTAATACTCAGAAAATTAGAATATCGTGAAAAAGTTCATTCACTTCCCCATGATTACGAACTGTACTGAACCAGACAGAGAGCTTTTAAAGGCTCAGGAACCCTTTGCAGGTGTTTTGGATTAATTGGCTGACAATTTGAGCTACAACATTGAACTTTTTCACGATATTCAAATTTTTTGAGATTCTGATTTTGGGGTTTTCATAAGCTGTAAGCCATAATAATCAAAATTCTAACAAATAAAAGCTTGAAATATCTTGCAATGCCTGTTATGAGTCTAAATAATATATTCATTTCACCTTTTAAGTTGAATTACTTAAATGAATGAACGTTTTCACGATATTCTAATTTTCTGAGTATTACCTGTATTATATTTATAGTATAGTGCAGGTGTTGTGGTGGACTCTCCCCAAGATGTTCAGACTTTAACGTAACAAACTGCTGCTAAATGAACTTTAATGATTTCTGCTTTTATTCAGACAGGACAGTGAAGAGAGAGAATAAACTTGGTTTCTGTTTTGTCTTTTTTCCTCTTTGCTTTTATTACATTTTTGTTTTTCCTTTTCTTCTTTAGTAGACTCTCATGAAACACATCATGTATTATATAGATTCAAAACACACAGACTGAAATGTTTCATGTCTTTATTTCTTTTAATTGTAATGAAAACCTAAAATTCAGTAAATCAAGAAACTATAATACAGTGGGGAGAGTTCACGACTGTAACCTAATGAACTCCAAACACCTGCAGAAGTTTCCTGAGCCTCGTCTCTCAGTCTGGTTCATGACCTCCATCATATTCTACTTTATTGAGATGTATCTTTGATCTTTGCAACTCTGAGGGTGTTTATTTGTTATTTGTTGATATGTATGAACTATTAAAGATAAATAGAGGAAATTTCATGCAGGTTGGATTCAAACCCACGGCTGCTGCAGCAAAGTCTGAGCCTGTAGCTACAGTGGCATCATCATCATCAACGATCTCCAGAAGACATAAAGTTAAACATGAAACACTCTTTTTCAATATTTTAATCAATATCAGTGTATTATTTTAGTTTTCTATGGTTTTAAAGTGGTGGAAAAAATCTAAATGAACTTCAGTTCATCAGAATTAATAATTAAACTGTCAACAAAAAGTGAACATTATAGAAACATGGACTTATTCAGTCCTATAGGTCTGTTTATCTTATTCAATATCTAAAAGGGACTGCGGACTGTCTGATGGACAGAGCGCATTACTGACACACAGCGTCGTCAGACAAAATATCAGGTGGATAATAAAAGTAGAGACTGGAGTTTAAGATGCACATATGGGGCATATGTGCATCTTTATGCCGCTGCATGAATGCACTGCATGCTCTCGCTCTGAGCGCAGCGCATTTATGCTGCGGCTGCCTCGGAGGAGAACATTTTTTTTTTTTTTTTTTTTTAATCATTAGCGGTGCTTATTTATTAGTCCACACTACAGTTTGGTGCCTACGCTCCTCTCTGCCTCGCATTGTCTCAGGAAATAACTGGGAAGGTTTCAGAATATCTGTAAACTGAAAACATATTTTCTAACAGACTTGATGACACCTGTCGTCTTCCTCCCGACGGTTTACGCCGAGGGAACCACCACAGATTATTGTAAAAGGTTTGAAAGTCCGAGGCTCGATCCAAAAACGCTTTTACCCAGCAAAATATCACGTTGCTTGATCCGCAACTGTTTAACACTACAAAAAGCCGAACCATGGCATGATAATGTAGTTTGATCCGACGCTAAACAGCGCTCTAACATGCCATTTTTTTAATCCTAAATTAACCGCGTAATAATTCATAACCGAGTAGCAGATTGCCTACTCAGGTACTCCAGTACTCGGGTAACCGTGCACATCCCTAGTCTGTAGGTTACAGTTATTATGGTTCTTCAACAGTGGACTGACTGTGTTCCCAGTCACGTTGCTCAGACTAGAGCCAGAAACCACTGAACTCTGAAACACAGTGGAGTGAGCCTGCAGTCCAGCCTGCTCATGTGACCTTCTACCTGAACACACCACTTTCATATGAGTCTTCATTCATGTTCATGCCCTGACCCCTTGTGGTTGTTAGGTGGCACTACGTTACATTGACAATAATATGAACAGGTGAGTGTTAAATGTTCACTGTTTCAAGTCTCATCAGATAATCCATCATTTATTATCATTTAAAAACACAAGTATGTGATTTATTTTAAAACTAGAAGAAAATATGACATCATTGATGTCACAATCAAGAAATTAATAAACAATTAAAAATGGTGCCGTTTTGGTTTTTGGAAATTCCTGTTATTGTTATTTTATTTTTGAAACCAGAAACCAAATTCATGAAGATGTATCTGGTTTTTAATTCTAAACCAAAGACTAGAGACAAAATTATGTGATGAATTAGTTTTTTGTTCTAAAAGAGTTTGAAGTTTTGCTGATTAAACCTCTCATTTCTGATTTGGCAGAGACAGGAAGAACTCCAGCAGAACCACGGCTCCACAGCACAGTGGTTTTCAACAATGAAGCTAAACGTTATCTATTAAACACTGATCTGCTAAATCCAAGTAAGCACAGAATGACTGATGAGTTTATCAATTCAATGTTCAGCATGAGCCTATATCCAAAAACCACTGGACCCAGCAGAACCACAGCCCATTGTGCCGCCTTAATGGGATAGTTCACCCAAAATTCAAATTTCACTCATTATCTACTCACCCTCATGTGGACTAAGGGCTGGAAGAAGTTTCAGAGTCCTCCGTGGCTTCTCTGAGTTACAGCGGGGCTCCGTGCAGCACTGCATGTCCATATGACGGTTGTGAACAGAGCTCACTTTTCTTCGTCCAAAAAGACACACCAAAAAAACATCCAAATACCTCCACATAGCTCGTCTGTAATGTCCCTCTTGTAATGAAGCCCCGACAAGAGAAATTGTTCCGAAAAAAGTTAAATAAGTCTATGTTGCAAATCACGCGAGATTTGGATGGACCAGGAAGAGCAGTGCTGGGAGCTTCCACTACAAACAAGCTTAAAACATAGACTTATTTAATTTTTTTTCATAACAATTTCTCATGTCGGAGCTTCAATACAAGAGGGACATTACAGACGAGCAGTATGGAGGTATTTGGATGTTTTTTGGTGTGTCTTTTTGGACAAAGAAAAGTGGTGTCCATTCATAACCATTATATGGACAAATACTGCTGCATGGAGCCCCGATGTAACTCAGAGAAGCCACGGAGGACTCTGACAATTCTCCCAGCCCTTAGTCCACATGAGGGTGAGTAGATAATGAGTTTGAAAATTTGAATTTTGGGTGAACTATCCCTTTAACGGACCACATATTCACCAATGAGACAGAAAACAAGCCAGTGAGTGGACTATGAATCTCTGAGCTCAGTGAGCACCTACCAGTTGTTACAGTTGATGGCAGCGTAGCGGTTCAGTGCTTTCTCATGCGTCGTCGTGTAGTTTCACAGAGGACAAGGACCGTCACTGTCAGACTCCCATCAGACTTTATTTACATCTGCTAATGAAAAGAGGAGAAATAATCTCTGCATCAGGCTTCACAGTCACAGCTCAGGATAACACACACACACACACACACACTGGAACAAAATAAACTCTCTCTGCCTGTTGAACAGTCACGCTGCTAGGATTAGCCACTAGCTAACATGAAGCTATCAAAGTTAGTGAAAAGCTTTTCCGTATCAATGAACTTGTCATGTATCTCACTCAGCATCATCACAGAACATCAGCAGTTGTTGTCTGGAGCAGATCTTCACCTGTATGATCAATAAAGTCACCTTTAACCCTCAAATAGAAAGTTATATTAACGGAGCTCAGTACAAGTCAACCTACCACGACTCTCCGACAGCAGACTGTTGCCTAGAAACGGGTCAACCCGCGAAGTCTGCAGGGGCTCGTTAGTGCGGCGTTTCAAAATAAGAGCTTCTAACTCATAGATCATAATAAATAAATAAAGGAGTGAACGACTTCATATTGTAACAGGCAGATAAATAATAATAATAAACTAAGTGTAGTGCAGCTTCCATAATAACAGAATTACAGTTAGTGGAATTACTAACTCCTTAACTCTGTTACAGCAGCAAGTACAAGACAAAGCAGCCAGATAAATAAATAAAACACATTACAGCAGAGTGAGGACAGAGGAAAGCATCAATGTGTTTAGGAATGACTTGTAAACACTTTATAATGAAAACGATATTGACAATGTATATGGAACATTTGAAGAATATTCACATCATTATTAAACAAAAAGTGTCCAGTGAAACAACAAAGCAGCAAACTAAAGTAGCCTCTATAGATGGACCGTGGATCAGTGGCGTGCACAGGGGGGGGGCAGGGGGGGCGTTCGCCCCCCCTCTTGACCCAATTGTTGAAAAACGCGTGCTAAAGTGCCCCCTGGGAGCCAAAACGCACGTTAAAGTGCCCTCTTGGAAGCCAAAACATGTGCTAAAGTGTCCTCATGGGGGCCAAAACGTGTGCTAAAGTGCCCTCTAGGAGCTAAAACGTGTGCTCAAGTGCCCTCATGGGGGCCAAAATGTGTGCTAAAGTGCCCTCTAGGAGCTAAAATGTGTGCTCAAGTGCCCTCATGGGGGCCAAAACGTGTGCTAAAGTGCCCTCATGGGGGCCAAAACGTGTGCTAAAGTGCCCTCTAGGAGCTGAAACGCGTGCTTAAGTGCCCTCTTGGGAGCCAAAACGCGTGCTTAAGTGCCCTCTAGGAGCCAAAACGTGTGCTAAAGTGCCCTCATGGTAGCCAAAACGTGTACTAAAGTGCCCTCTAGGAGCCAAAACACATGTTAAAGTGCCCTCTTGGAAGCCAAAACACATGTTAAAGTGCCCTCTTGGGAGCCAAAACACGTGTTAAAACAGGCCACATCGACGTTTTTTAGTCTTAAGGTATTCATATTATAAAACAGGCCAAATCAACGTTAAAAAAGGCCAATTTTTTTTCGCACCAAACGCACCATGTCGCTACAGTCTCACTCTTGTCATTTTCTGAAACTTGGCAGCCCTGAAAGTGTCCTCTAGGAGCCACATCTAGGAGCCAAAACGTGTGCTAAAGTGGCCTCTTGGGAGCTAAAACACATGTTAAAGTGCCCCCTTGGAAGCCAAAATGCATGCTAAAGTGCTCTCTAGGAGCCAAAACGTGTGCTAAAGTGCCCTCTTGGGGGCCAAAACACGTGTTAAAACAGGCCAAATCGACGTTTTTTTAGTCTTAAGGTATCGATATTAAAACAGGCCAAATCGATGTTAAAAAAGGCCAAAATTTTTCGCCACCGACCTGTGGTCGCCGGCCAAACGCACCATGTCGCTACAGTCTCACTCTTGTCATTTTCTGAAACTTGGCAGCCCTGAAAGTGCCCTCTAGGAGCCACATCTAGGAGCCAAAACATGTGCTAAAGTGGCCTCTTGGGAGCTAAAACACGTGTTAAAGTGACCTCAGGGAAGCCAAGACGCGTGCTAAAGTGCCCTCTTCAGTGGCGAGGACGCGCTATTATGTGCCCTTTTTTTTCCTTTTCGCCCCTGCCCTTCAAAAAGTCTGTGCACGCCACTGCCGTGGATCATGAAGGGATTAGGAAACGCCTGTGAAAAGACAAATACACTCTACAGAGAATTTATTAAACACAGAACTAAAGAGGCAGAAAATAAATGTAAGTATCAGAATAAGTGAACCAATTGCCTACTATAAAACTCTGTAGAAAAGAAAACTATAGGACAATATTTAATAACACCAAAAACAACACTAAAGTACGGGAATAGATAGATATATAAAATGCTATTATCAAAAATGTCTCAACACAATGAAGTTCCCCTCACTATTTCATTCAGAATGTGTCCCGTTAAGTGTCACAGGATATGAAGCTATATGGAGCAGGAAAGACTGGGCTCGTAATAGGAGGGTTAGTTGAGTGATAAACACAATGAGGAAATGAAGTCACAAGCTACTATGGAGTTAACATATGCTTTATGAAAAATAAAGATAAAATGAAAATTCAGCACAATAACTGACTTCATGTTCCACAGTTTCTTTCTTTTTGTTCTTCACAAATGACAAATCAAATTGTTCTCTATCACATATGGGAAATGTCCACATGAGAGAAAATAATAATAACAAAAATGAGTTTTAATTAATGTTGTTTGAAAGTCTTTGGGGAACAGAGACAGGACTGTTAGTACATAGTCATAACACTATTCTCTTTATGGCCATACTCACATCACATAATCACACAATTAAACACACTAGTAGCCTACTGTAATACAATAGTGACTAAAGGAAAACATTTTATTAACTGTACAGGTTTTAGTTCTATAGCCTATATGGAATATTTATTTTGACACATTTTAAAACCATAAATTATTTCAGCTTTTTTTTTCTGCCATGAAATGTGATGATTTTAGCTGTTTTCCATGAATTACAATACTTTTTCTTTTACTTTTAACCATGAAATATGATTCATTTTGTTTAATCTCTTTTTAACCATTAAATGAATCCTTTAAGTTATCAACTGTGAAACAGTAAAAACACAAATCAAACGCTTCAATTTTTAAATTCACAACATTGCTTTTGCTCGTAATGAACATATTTAGCAGCTTCTCCGTCTATAATGCACATTATCAGTGCAAGCAATACACACACACCAACACAATACAATTAGTTCAGCATCCACACAATATATCATAGCTCATAAGAATTTTCCTGTAAAATAACAGTAAAGAACTGGCAGCTGGGTTACCATTATGATACTGTAAAATTTACAGTTTTTTACTGTCATGGAAATTTACAGCTTTTTACTGTTAATGAAGAAAACAGTATGGGACTGTTTTTTTATTATAAAAACAGTAAACAACTGGCAGCTGGGTTACCATTATGCTACTGTAAAATTACATATTTGTTACTGTTACTAAAAACTACAGTTTTGTACTGTATTTGAAAATTACACTGTGTACTGTTTTTTAAGATTACTTTAACAATACTTTACAGTTAACTGATTTGTTTAAAAATACATTATCAGTCTTCACAAAATCTACAAACTACAACAAAATAGAAACAGAGCAGCATGTAATTGCAATATGAAAAAAGCACAGCTTCTTAATACACTTTGACTTTTATTTCAACATGAATTTAGAATCTCCACATTCAGACCACATTCAGACACCTTCTTTAAAAAAAGACATTACAGACAATTGAGCAATAGATAAGTCATAAATTTACAAAGCTCTCAGATGTGTCTGCCCTTTGTATCCTCTTGTAATCTGCTATTGTAATGTGGTCTATGAACATAAAAATCAAAGAAAAGCCACAAGTCCAGAAAAAAATATCCAAAGTCCTGACCTCAGACAGTCAAAAATATGCCAGAATGAAACATTCAAACAGTTGTATGTTCAGAAACAGACACAAATAACTTGGCAAGAATAACAGCAAGGGACTTTCAACTCTGTAAAGGAGAGAGAAAGAGGGTGAGATTGAGAGGGAGAAAGAATTAAAGCAATGAGACAAGATGGTGTGTGTGTGTTATGGGATTGAATAATCTCACCTAAATGAAGTCCTGCTGAAATTCCATGAGTCTTTCAGCATGTGGATACAGTACATGTGGTTTGATTGCTGTCATCCTTTTGCTTGTGGTGCTGGTGCCCCATCCAGCCTTTGGTGCCTCTCAGGGTTTATGAAGCACCTGCAATTAATAGTGTCTCATCAGACAGTGGGAAAATCATTGCACATATTCATTAACAACACAATAAAAAGCAGCAAATGTTAATTTAGAATAGCATGCTATTGAAAAGATGAAAAAAACACATGTTATATATAGTGAAAATACCTGACGTTTGGGTGAATTCAAGGGCACAGGAGGCATCTTCCTGGTTGAAGATAGAAGGTGGAAAATAAGGTGGGTTGGATTCCCTCACATACGACATGGCCCTCAATGCTGACCATCCAGCGCTGAAGTTTCCTGTTGTTTACCTGAAACTTGACCAAGAATTGCCCTGGTAAATTAAGATGTGCTCACTGCTTTCACCTGCACATTTTTGCAATTTGCAATCAGGCAGACAACACTACAGGTCTAATATTGCTGTGACTTTTCATGTACCCCACATAGGCAACTGAGGTGCATATACCTGACAAAGAAAAGATTATTGCAAACTTGACCATGATTCAACAAACAGGAAGCACCGTGCAATATGAACAACAACTCACAAATACTTACTGTGATCAGTAGCGCAGCAGCAAATAGTCTTCAGTAGGCCTATGTGTAATGTCAAAGAAATATGTCAAAAACTGTACCGTAAATGACGCTCAAAGAACTCAGCAAACATCTTATGGATCATGAGCCCCCATAGATTCATTAATTAATGGCAAACATGGTAACAACAACAGCAACAACAGTGGTCTTATACTGACTAGAAAAAGTACTAAAGCACTAAATTTCTGAGCTAAAATTTAAAATCTGGAATACCTCAGAATGAACAGACCTCTTATGTTGTGGTGTGTTACACCATTAAGGCATTATATGAATGCTTCATGAATTCACTTCATCTATCATCTGTGAAAATTTAGCTAGCTACCGAATCATTCTGTCATGACATGCACATTTGCAATAGGCTGATGAAAACAAACTGAAAACACTGCCAATTTACTTTGTACCAATTTACAAATGAAATAAAACTGCTACTCACCAAATAATTTGCTAGATGGGGGTGGATGAAGGGTCGACAAAGAGAGGAACAGATCCGGCTTCACATGTGTAGTTTCGGTTAAATTTCCCACAATGCAAAAAATACAACATGATACCGTGACTTAGATGGTTTAGATGAAAGATTAGCGGTTAAGTGCTGTATATTAGGAAAACAGTATAGTTCCGTTAAAAGAACAGTAAATTACCTAAATTTAACAGTTTTTGTTTATTTTAACAGTAGAATGATGTATTTAAAAATAACAGGTTAATACTGTTGGAATTCTGCTGTAAATTCACAGCTTTTTCTTACAGTGAGGTTATCAATGCCTTTAATCTTCCTTTAATGCACAACAATACTAACTGTAGGTCATGTTCATGTTTCTGTGGGGACGATAAGAGCTTTCTACTGCCTAAAATAAATGAATTTTGAGGTCAACAAACAATATTATTCTATTCATATAATTAGAGCCAATCATCTACTGGGTTACAGTAACATTAAAAAGGACGACATGGATGATGTGGTTCACAGCTTTAATCAATGTTTTGTAAGTGTTGGAGGAAAATGTGGCAGAAAAACTCCCTGATCCATTTCCATGTGAGGACTGCAATGATCTCTGATAGGAAGCCCAGCTCCATGTTCCTCACAGCCGCTGAAGAAAACGAAATAGTGGATATTGTTCACTAAAGATTGTAAAAATGTGAAGCAGTGAAACGTCTCTGAAGAATGACACTCCAGGTCATTCTCTTATTCTTTACAGAGTTCTTCTCACTCTTTACCTCAAAGCAAATCCTCTGTTGATGTGACCATTACCCATAATCCTGTGCCTTTCCTCCTTTGCTCTGTGATGCAGGTGCCGATTCATGACAGTAGGGGGCGCTGACGTCACATGAGGCAGAATCTCACCTGAACCTGTTGAACTACACCACACAAAGCTCTGACGTCAGGACGGCGCTCTGCAGCAGCTCAGAAACGGTCAAAATGGCCGCCAGCTGTTTGTCACTGTGAACTGTTGATTATCACAGTTACACAACAAACAGACACACAAACAAATGAGTGTCACATTAAGATTATATTAAACCACTGTGTGTGTGTGTGTGTGTGTTTGTCAGATACTTCAGGTGAGGTCAGCAACACCTTCTCACTCACCTGTGACCTCACCTGGTCATTCATAGTGAGTGTTAGCGTCATTAAAATAGGAGCAAGGCAAGGCAAGGCATCTTTATTTATATAGCGCATTTCATACCAAGGCAACTCAATGTGCTTTACATAAAGACAAAACATTTAGAAAAAAAAAAGAGAAGCATGAAAACAGAATAAAAACAAACAAACACTAAAAACAGAGTTAAAAGCAACAGTAAAACTGTAAAAGAAAAGAAAATAGATAAAGTTTTAAGTTCTCAGCTATAAGCATGTGAAAAGAGAAGTGTTTTTAACCTGGATTTAAAAGTGTTCACAGTTGGGGTTGATCTCAGTTCTGCTGGTAGTTTGTTCCAGTTGTGAGCAGCATAACAGCTAAATGCTGCTTCACCATGTCTGGTCTGAACTCTGAGCTCCACTATCTGACCTGAGTCAGTAGATCTCAGAGCTCTACTGGGTTTATACTCTACTAACATGTCATTCATGAGCAGTCAAACCTCAAACGGTGGAAAACGAGAAAATAGTGATGGAAGTATGACAGACAGGTAGCAAGATGGCGTCAGTGACTCACTGCAAAAACTCAACATCTCAGCAAGAAGATGTATCTTGTTTCTAGTCAAAACTAATCTCATCATACTTAAAATAAGACTCATCATATTAAAAAGTAGCTTGTTTTTAGACACTTTTTACATCTTTCAAGCAGATTTTCACTTGAAATAAGTAGAAAAATCTGAAAGTGGCACAAAAAACTTGCTTTCACTGGCAGATTTTTCAACTTATTTCAAGTGACAAATTGTTTGAAACAAATGAAAATGATATAAAAACAAGTTAATTTTTAGATGATGAGTCTTATTTAAAGTGGAAAGAGATTAGTTTTGACTAGAAATGAGACATTTTGACAAGTAATAAGACAAATATTCTTGGAAAGATTTTGAGTTTTTGCACTGACAACTGAGCTCTCCCCCTGCGACTTGAAAAAACAAACAAAATACAAACGCTTTTTACTCTGTTTTATAGTTGCTTACCTCCTCTAGTTGTTTTTAACCGCTCATAGGATTTCTAGTCACTGAATCCTGTTTTTAAGATGCACTTTGTCCCACACTTTGATCCAACTGCGTCTGACAGCGTGGGGAAATCCCTGACAGCTGACAACCAGAGCTTACCGGACACCCAACCACCTCACCGGGTCCAGTATTTGGACCCGTGCCGGTAAGTCTCGCCTCCTCTCCACGTCTAAACTCCATCTGGAGGAAGTTTCACCTTTCAAAATGAAGGTGGATTCATTCTTCCTTACCTCTCTGAGGTTCTTCTATGAGAGGTGTGGTTTATGTCTTCACTTCATCTCTTGCTGTGTGTATGTGGAGTTTCCATTGCTCACACATTCTCCATCTCTCTGAAACCTTGGAGATCAGTCAGACTTGGTTATACAGAGCCTAAGCGGAAGCGGAAGTGAAGCTCGCCATGGGACCTCAATTCGGAAAAAATCTCCATGTACAGGGGGTCAAAGTTTTATTTCGTGATTGTGTCATGAGAAAAATATCTGACCTTAACCTACTTAAAACATCACGTTTCATGCCAAAAAAAAATCTGCAGTTTGTCGTAAAACGGCAACAGAAGAATGTATTCAGTGTGAAGACGCTCTACGGACTACATATCTGGTGTCCCACAAAAAATATGTCACCAACTGACACGGGAAAGGAAGGTCGCCATGTGGTGACGTCACTACGCCACCTGGAGTCTTTCTGGTTACGGATTCTTTAGAGTTTTATTTTACAATAGTTTTACAACAAACTGCTGATTCTCTTCATGAAACCTGGGGCCGTATTCCTAAAGATTCTTAGTGCAAAGAGTTGCTCCTAGTGGCCAAATTCTAAGAAAATTCTTAGAATCATGATGTTTTCTTAGAATTTCCCCTAAAAGTTAAGAGTAGATCCTAGTAAAGATAAAAGCTATTCCTAAAGAATCCTAGCTCTTAAGAGAGCTCCTAAGGTGGGATCTGTTAAGAGTAGGGAAGAGGACTTTTAAGTGGCTTAGGAGTTCCCTAAGCAGAGGACAAAATGGTGGACAGAAGAGGCAGGAGAGATATTCTCCAAACACTGGATGACAGTGAATTAATGAAACGCTACAGATTGTTCCTGTCCCTCTGTCCAGTTGGATTTCCTTGTTCTTTTCTTCTCCATTGCTGTTCACTGGTTTGTGGTAGATTTCAAAGCCAACCAACACTGCTTCTTATAGGCCGGTCAGCAATCAAAGACACTGATGAAAGCTGAGCCATTTTACCCTCGTTAATACCAAATTGAGTTGGAAAGTTGAAAGTGCAAAAATTACCAGCATGGCAATTAATATAAGCAAATAAATCTAAGTTTCACTATGTGAATACTGTGCAAGTTTTCACACATTTTGTAGGATAATTTTAAAGTATAGCTTACTATTCATTTAACAGATATTTTCTTTTATGTGAAATAATTTTTACAATTACACAGTCTTTATAAGATTGGATTTTATGGTTAAATTTATCGATTTGAGGGTCCATCCTTTGCCCATTATCACCAAAAGTATATTTTTTATCTAGCTTTTTTTTAAAGTATATTTTTTGGGCATTTTGGCCTTTAATTGACTGAACAGTTGAGAGAGAGACAGGAAATGGGAGGCAGAAAGACATGCAGGATAGGACTGCTCCACTAGGGATTCGAACCGGGGCCACCTGCAGTGAGGACTATAGCCTCAACACATGGGGCGGGTGCTCTTTATCTAACTTTTAGGATCAACCAATCACAGCGTTTGAAATGATGACTCATACCTAGCAACGGGGGTCAACCACACCTCCTCACTAAGGGTGTTTTCACACATGTTTAGTGCGCCAAATGTTAAAATGATACATCGTTTCATTTTTCAGTTAGTGCGGTTGCGTTCACGCCTGCTTTTTGTCACTCGGGACCAAACTTGGAGAACGTCACGTCTCCATGACTACCGGTTGAAATCTGGAAGCGCTGATTGATAAAACTTTCATGATGGAGACTCCAGTAGGGCCGGTTGTTAGTAGCTCTGGTCATTTATTTCTATATTGTTTGCATGTATAACTCTGTTTGGTACTTCCGGCTGGTTTCCGGTTGCGTTCACCCAGCTCGGTCCCGTTAGTTCCCGGTTAAACGTTAAACACGGCGGACCTCTGCTGCTGCTGCAGCTCGGTAATCAGCTGCTCCGCGGACCCGAGGGACGGACGCCGACCTGTCCGCACCGACCGGCTGCCCCGCTGCTGCTGCTTCGTTTGTGGGGACAGAGCTCCGCAGCACCGGAGCACCGGGCGGTCTCCCCGCTGCGTTAACCCGTTGTCAGTGACTACGGGAGCTCTTTTAGCTCAAACGTGTTGAGTTCGCCTGGCAGTTGGCTCGCACCAGAGTGCGGTTGCTTTCACACCTAAACTAGTGCGCACCAGAGTTCGGCTGGAGCCGAACCGAGACCACCTCCTCAGGCCGCACTAGTTTTGGTGCATTAGAGTGCGATTTGCTTTCACACCAACCCAAACTGGACCAAATTTAGTGCGCACCAGATTTAGTGCGCACTAAGACTGCAGGTGTGAATACACCCTAAGATAGGAGTTTCTGTCCACTCCTTGCTCAGAGTTCTGAGAGTGTTGTGGAATCACTCCTAAGCTAAGACTCCTTGCTAGGAATTTTTAGGTTAAGTTAGGAGCTCTCTGAGAGGATTCTTAGAATCTTTAGGAATACGGGCCCTGATGTTTTAAACAGGTAGAGGTCAGAGAGTTTTGTCATCACACTTGGATTAGAAATAAAATTTTGACTCCAGTTCACTTACATGGAGGTTTTTTCCGAATTGAGTTCCCATGGCAACGTTACTTCCTGCTTCCGCTGAGGCTCTCTATTTCACTTCAGTGGTTTCCTCCTGATGAATCTAGGCTACGTATTAAACCCCCTGCTGGACAATAAGTGACATCACAGCACTATTATAGCTGTTAGACCAATAACTGTTTATAATAATAATTATCACCTGATTCATTCAAAGTTATCCACTTGAGTGTTTCATGTCAGTGACAGATAATTGTCATAGTATCTGGTTCAGTTCACCTTTATGTTAATGTAACAGGCGGAAACTGCCTGTGTTGACTCTCAAGCGCTACTCAGAGGAGCAAACCAGACACCAAGACTGTAAAAAAAAAAGCAGTCTCTTTGCACGAAAATGGATAAAAAAGTATATGGTCTAGAGGAGGAAGGGGGGGGGGGTTTAAAGGGCAAAGGTGAGTCCAAACCATCCAGGCGGGGGGGGGGGGGGGGGGGGGGAGCAGGTTGCTACGGCCCGACTACACGATGATGGCATCCTATTAGGGCAACGGCACACAAAAATCTCAACGCTGGTGAAGGCAGGCAAAAACACACAAAAAGAAAACAGGTAAGGCAAATCACACTTAAGGTTGGGTCCCGCAACACTCCACTAGACAGCCAGGGTGATGGAGTGGGCACAGCAGTTCATTCTCATGAGCAGAGAGTAATGTGGTTGAGAGAGAGGCACTTAGCTCCGTACTGATCCTTTGTCTCCGTCCTGCTTCGGCTCCTCCAAGCTCCACCACACCTTCAGCTCCCAGTCCTCTCCACGACCAGCTCTGCTCCCCCGTCGGTTCTGTGATCTGCCTCTCGAATCCCATACCTGAAGGTATATAAAAACACACCCACACACAGCTTGTGGCCCAATCGCCACACAGTCTAGTCACTGCACACCTGCAGCACATCAGGTTTGATGGGTGAGTCAATGAGAGCTTGATTGCTTGTGTATTGATTGCAGCTGAGGGCGGCCATCTTGGTGCACCAGGTAAGTCCTCCCCTGGGACTCTGGAGGCGGCCATCTTGGGTACACCAGGTAAGTCTTCCCCTAGGAACCTCCCTCCCCCATACTTTGGTTCCCCATAGTCACCCCGTGACATTAATGTTGTGTGTGTGATAAATGTTCTTTTTTTTATTTCTTGGAGCAAAGTCCAGCGAAGCAGGTTAATTATTCCAGGGAAGAGAACAGCGTCACGTCCAACAGGTTGACCTTTGACTCAGCGGTTGTGTCGCAGTTTATTTTGTCGTGTGTAGGTAAGGTGAACAGTCCTGTCTTTTAAAAAAAAATGTTTTATGAAGAATGAATCTTTAACCCGCAACGTGCTCATGGAGCAGGGTTACACTTGTTTAGTTTATCAACTGAGAGAGAGAGAGAGAGAAATGGAGCAAAGAGCAGCAGAGCAGGTTTGTCCAGGTAAGACCTCGTCCTCATGTCAAACAGGTGAGGCAACTTTCATTGTTTACTTTTACCCAGCGGTTGTGTCGCAGTTTATTTCGTCGTGTGAAGGTAAGGTGAACAGTCTGAATGTTTTCCTTGTTAACACCTGTCGTTACCTGAGTTCTCTGCCCTTCAAAGTGTTGTTGTGTTGTTGTTGTTGTTGTGTTATTATAATGTTACTGTAGCTGAGTCAGAGCTGTAACTGTAAAGTCTGGACCGACAGAACCGTGTCCTCCATGTTGTGTGGATGTTGTGGGTAGAACCGTGTCCTCCATGTTGTGTGGATGTTGTGGGTAGAACCGTGTCCTCCATGTTGTGTGGATGTTGTGGGTAGAAGCGCTGGAATAAGAGCAGAAGCTGTTACTGCCTATATCACTGATCAATACTGACAGTTTCTTTATTGATGATTGGTTTTCCAGAGTTGATCAATGTTCAGCATCAGGTTCTTCACAGTAACTGAGTACATTTAGTGCAGTACAGTTGTGAGGTACTTGTACACTCTACTTGAGTATTTCCTTGTTGTGCTACTTCCTGCTTGTACTGCAGCTCGTGTACCTGACAGGTGAAGCTACTGGTCACTTTGCAGCTGCAGGTTGTAGATTAAAAACACCTGATGAGCTCAGAAACACACGATTAAAGATGAAACTGTGACTCTGTAGGTTACATCAGCTCACTGACTCATTTAAATCTATTAGAAGAGGAGCAGCTGGACACTGTCTCTGTGTCCTCGCCATTCATGTCTGTGGTTACACACAGCTAACACTCTGGGTTATTGATTATTGGAAACAAATCATCAATATTGTTGTGGAGAATGTTTTAGAGCTGCAACAGTTGTTCAATCAACACTTTTCAAGCAGAAAATTTCAATTTTCGCAGCTCTCTGCGCCCGGAGGAGAATCTTGAAGTGACCAATTAGAGACCAGAATGAAGTCACATGGAAGCCAAAAGTTTAAGAGCCCACATACACACTCATTAGGCTGGCGCCCCTCGCTATTGAAATGTATGAAACAACCCTGAATAAACCCAATATGGAATGGAAAGGCTTACAAATTTCAAAGTACAACCCATTGTATGAGTGAACACTGAACAGATATGGTAATTACTTTTTATTATGCTATTTATGTTTACTGTGTCTACACTTTTGTCCTGAAATTTTGATGGGGGCGGCGCCTTAGCGCCCCCTATTGACCGGCCGCCACTGGCTGGTGTGCACATGAATGATGTGTGTTTCCTCTGCAGGTGAAGCTAGAAAGTGTGTGTGAGCTGATGTGGATGTGAGCTCAGCAGCATGGATCAGTGTGAGGACAGAGAGGAGGGAGCCCCTCCCTCTAAAACCAAAAGCCAGACCACAGGTCAAAGGTCAGATGAGCATCTCTAACTGTCCATGACTCAGATCACTGCTCCATCATTATTCACACTCAAAGATCTGTGTGTGTTGTGTTCAAGGCCAAAGCAGCAGCACAAGCCACAGTCTGGACTTGGACCTGGATCCAACGATGAGTCCATTGGTCGTCATCAGTTTAACAAGAGACTATCTTTATTTGAAAGGTCAGAAAGACTTTCTCTCTAAAAGTCAGTTGTTGTGTTTATTAAAAGATTGAAGATATTTCTCATCAGTTTTTCTCCAACATGCACATTAATCAGTTGTGTTGTTGTTTCAGGATCCAGCAGCAGAGACCAGACTCTCCTGAACCCAGCTGTCTGTCTTTAAAGAGCAACTTGTCAAAGGACTGGCTCACTAACTTTAAAGGAGGACGTGGATCAGCTGATCAGATGTAAGAGACAAAACTACATTTCAAAGGTTTTGAGTGTCTGTTGAATGTTCTTCCTGTGGAGTCACATTTCAATGATTCTCATTAAAAGCTGAGTTATAACTCAGACACACGTTCAGTGAATGACTGACAGCATCCCATGCATCTTTTTTCTGTTATTGCATCCACTGCTGACGCTACTAAATATAACAGCTGCTTTTTGATCACTTCCTGCAGAAGTCGCTCCACTTCAGCACTAAAGTTCTTTCTATGTTTGAAGTCCGACGCTCCCTTTAGATTTTTGTTTGGACATTTTAACTTTCTTTCTCAACTCACCTTCTCTGGTATTCTTGATTTAACAACACGTTCATGAATCTGACGTAGAGTTTGCATGTTCTCCCCGTGCATGTGTGGGTTCTCTCCAGCTTCCTCCCACAGACCAAAGACATGCAGGTGAACTGGTGACTCTAAATTGCCCATAGGTGTGAATGTGTGTGTGTATATGTTGGCCCTGTGATAGACTGGTGACCTGTCCAGGGTGAACCCCACCTCCTGCCCAAAGTCAGCTGAGAAAGGCTCCAGCTCACCCTCCACCCTAGTGAGGATGAGCTGGATAGAAGATGAATGAACTTAAAGAGATATTGGTGAATGAGAATGAGGCCCATTGTTACAAAATGTAGGAAAAGGAACTCATTCACATTTGTAACTAGGGCTGGACGATTATGGCAAAAATCATAATCATGATTATTTTGGTCAATATTGAAATCACGATTATTTACACGATTATGGGGGGGGGGACTATGCAGGATTTATAGCTTGACCATGCTACATTATTACCTTAAAGGTGTACAGAAATGGCCGTTTGTCCTGTTTGTCGCGCCGAGTTGTCACGAGCAGCAACACGAGTTTACCCGAGTGAGGAAAACGAATTTGATTGGTCGTTATCGAGCGGGCGGGATATTCAAAGCTTGGGGCGAGACCGAGCTCGGTGTGTGTGTGCGTCTCTCAGACGTTTGAATGACGGATGACGGATCCAATATCAGTGGCTGGTGAATCGTGTACAGGCTGACGTATAATCCGTGCGCCTGCATTATCCAATGCGAAAAAAAAATACACACTTTCATCCCGGATTTACTCAAAAATAGAATTTTTCACAAAGTTTGGCCTACATCGTCTGATAGATGAGTTATCACATTGATTTTATGACCCAAAGTGGGCTCAAATTCAATTTTCTTTTCTGTACACCTTTAAATAAACAGTGCCAATGTGTGTTTAAGGTTTTTAAGTTTATAATTTTAAATATTTATTCAAAATCTATTTAAAACTTCTTCTTTTTTAAGTTTTATGATCCAGCAGCAGAAACTATACAGGATGTTTAGCTTAACTTTTCTACATTTTTACCTTGAATAAACAGATTTGGAGTGGGCTAATTGTCATGGTTTAACTTATTAAGAGGGAGAATGGAGGCTCTCTGCTTCCATGTGTGTCGCTTATTGCGTCTCTGGGATGAAATCCAACCTGGGAAGATCAGAGCCTCCGCCCCGCTGCGCTGTCCCAGCTCTCGTCACAAACGCACCCCATAACTTTTTTTTTTTTGACGCGCGCCATAAGTGATCTCTTGTTTATGACAGATTAAACTACACAAATACACGTAACACGTCGTAACATCGTATAACGTTATCCGCAGCTCTACAGATTGCTTCCTTGCCGGCTTTGTAAACATGCACATGTAGCCTACGGGCCGGGGGAAGAGGAGGAGGAGGAGGAGGAGGAGGAGGAGGAGGAGGGTTGTTGTTGTGCGGCCGCTTTGAGGAGACGAGCGAGTGTTTTAAATGATTATTTCCCGTTCATTCGTCCTGAGCGGTGGCCGCTGCTCTCTCTTCACTGGCGCTGATTTTTAAACGCCGCCGTCAACACACGAGTGGACTCGTCCACAGCATTAACTGAGAGAGGAGTGCAGTGCAGGCGCATGTGTGTTTTTCAGAATAAAACACCAATAGACAAAAAAATAATCGTTTATCTTTGATTACAGTGTTTTTATGATCGTGAGAAGCCAAAATCGTAATCACGATCAAAATTCGATTAATCGTCCAGCCCTATGTAACACTTAAAATAACTTTGCAGAGAATTTTTTTGAAAACCTAAAACTGTTAAACATGAGTTGTGTTGTTGTTTCAGGATCCAGCAGCAGAGACCAGACTCTCCTGAACCCAGCTGTCTGTCTTTAAAGAGCAATGACTCAAAGGACTGGCCCGTTAACTTTAAAGGCGGACGTGGATCAGCTGATCAGATGTAAGCTGTAACTGACAGTCAGACTCAGGTTATTGTAGAAAAGAACCAGTTTGTACGACGTTGGACCAGGTCTGAAACCAAAGTGTCTCTGTCTGTTGTGAACGTCCTCAGGGGACATATAAAGTCCATCTTGTATTATCTCTCTGTCCTGATGTTGACTTGACACTGATTCCTCCACAGAGTGGACCAGGAGAGCTCAGAGGTTCCCAGTGGTCAGTCTGCCCAGCAGCATCAAACACAGCTGGACTCCATATTTATGGTGAGGACATGTCCAACAGCTGCTGTTACATCTGTTGTGTTCACCATCATCTCCATGCTGCACTTTGACACCAGTGGATTGTCAGTCTGTCCAACATGGATCTGATGTTTGGCTCCATGGTTTTAGTTTGATGCTGTCACTCATAGAGTTTCTGTTCCAGCTGCTGGAGGAGAACATGGTCACTTTTGTCAAGAACGAGCTGAAGAAGATCCACAAGGCTCTGAGTCCAGATTACCCAGAATGCTCAGGGAGTCAGAGGGAGGATGAGGATGTGTTGGATGGTGAGGATGAAGAGCAGAGGAGGAGCAGCAGAGAGGCATTAGTGAAGATCACAGTGAACTTCCTGAGGAGGATGAAGCAGGAGGAGCTGGCTGAGCGTCTGCAGAGGAGTAAGAGGATTTCTCTAAAGATTCAACATAATGAATAATAATAATAATAATAATAATAATAATAATAATAATAATAATGGATGACATTTATATAGCGCTTTTCTATTGTTACCCAATACCCAAAGCGTGTACAGCAACCATTAAAAAAGGTAAAGGTACTTTATTTGTCACAAATACAGCTAGTACAGTATTCATTCATACCACAAATGAGACGTTCACTGACATCAACACATGGAGGGAAACATGTTCATAGTTGTTATTTAGAGGAATTAAAATGTTATATTTTCTTATTGATCTTATATCTTGTGTTTTCATTCAGAATATTTTGCTCCTGGTGCAGTTTGTGGACGTAAACTCAAATCTGCCCTGAAGAAGAAGTTCCAGTGTGTGTTTGAGGGGATCTCTAAAGCAGGACACCAAACCCTTCTGAACCAGATCTACACAGAGCTCTACATCACAGAGGGAGGGGCTGGAGAGGTCAATGATGAACATGAGGTCAGACAGATTGAAACAGCATCCAGGAAACCAGACAGACCAGAAACAACCATCAGACAAGAAGACATCTTTAAAGCTCCACCAGGAAGAGACCGACCAATCAGAAGAGTGATGACAAAGGGAGTGGCTGGCATTGGGAAAACAGTCTTAACACAGAAGTTCACTCTGGACTGGGCTGAAGACAAAGACAACCAGGACATACAGTTCACATTTCCCTTCACCTTCAGAGAGCTGAATGTGCTGAAAGAGAGAAAGTTCAGCTTGGTGGAACTTGTTCATCACTTCTTCTCTGAAACCAAAGAAGCAGGAATCTGCAGGTTTGATCTGTTCCAGGTCGTCTTCATCTTTGACGGTCTGGACGAGTGTCGACTTCCTCTGGACTTCCACAACACTGAGATCCTGACTGATGTGACAGAGTCCACCTCAGTCAACGTGCTGCTGACCAACCTCATCAGGGGGAACCTGCTTCCCTCTGCTCGCCTCTGGATAACCACACGACCTGCAGCAGCCAATCAGATCCCTCCTTACTGTGTTGACATGGTGACAGAGGTCAGAGGGTTCACTGACCCACAGAAGGAGGAGTACTTCAGGAAGAGGTTCAGAGATGAGCAGCAGGCCAGAAAGATCATCTCCCACATCAAGAGATCACGAAGCCTCCACATCATGTGCCACATCCCAGTCTTCTGCTGGATCACTGCTACAGTTCTGGAGGAGCTGTTGAAGACCAGAGAGGGAGGAGAGCTGCCCAAGACCCTGACTGAGATGTACATCCACTTCCTGGTGGTTCATCTAAAACTGAAGAAGGTCAAGTATGATGGAGGAGCTGAGACAGATCCACACTGGAGTCCAGAGAGCAGGAAGATGATTGAGACTCTGGGAAAACTGGCTTTTGAGCAGCTGCAGAAAGGAAACCTGATCTTCTATGAATCAGACCTGACAGAGTGTGGCATCGATATCAGAGCAGCCTCAGTGTACTCAGGAGTGTTCACACAGATCTTTAAAGAGGAGAGCGGCCTGTACCAGGACAAGGTGTTCTGCTTCGTCCATCTGAGTGTTCAGGAGTTTCTGGCTGCTCTTCATGTCCATCTGACCTTCATCAACTCTGGACTCAACCTGATGTCACAACAACAAACAACCTCCAAGAAGACTGAAACAACAGGAGTCAAATCTGCAGAGACAATCTTCTACCAGAGCGCTGTGGACGAGGCCTTACAGAGTCCAAATGGACACCTGGACTTGTTCCTCCGCTTCCTCCTGGGTCTTTCACTGACGACCAATCAGAATCTCCTACGAGGTCTGATGACACAGACAGGAAGTGACTCACGGTCCAATCAGGAAACAGTCAAGTACATCAAGGAGAAGATTGAAGAGACTCCCTCTGCAGAGAAAAGCATGAACCTGTTCCACTGTCTGAATGAGCTGAATGATCGTTCTCTAGTGGAGCTGATCCAACTATACCTGAGATCAGGAAGTCTCTCCAAACGTAAACTGTCTCCTGCTCAGTGGTCGGCTCTGGTCTTCATCTTACTGTCATCAGAAGAAGATCTGGACGAGTTTGACCTGAAGAAATACTCTGCTTCAGAGGAGGGTCTTCTGAGGCTGCTGCCAGTGGTCAAAACCTCTAACAAAGCTCTGTAAGTGTAGAGATAGTTGGATTTATTCATCATTATACAGTATAACAACCCTTCTGTCTTTCAACAGAACAGAAAATAAACTCCTTTCTTCTTTAATTCCTCATGATCATCTCTTCAGACTGAGCGGCTGTAACCTCTCAGAGAGAAGCTGTGAAGCTCTGTCCTCAGTCCTCAGCTCCCAGCCCTCTAGTCTGAGACACCTGGACCTGAGTAACAACAACCTGCAGGACTCAGGAGTGAAGCTGCTGTCTGCTGGACTGGAGAGTCCACACTGTAGACTGGAGACTCTCAGGTGAGGATCCATCTAGCTGTTTATCTGATGACACTTGAACACAGCAGCAGGTGTTGACAGAGGCTCCCTGTGTGTTGTTGTGTGTGTTCAGTCTGTCAGGATGTCTGGTCACAGAGGAAGGCTGTGCTTCATTGGACATGTTCATGTTTTTAGTGAACGTTGAACTGAATGAATCAGTTTATAAATGATGAACCTGAGCAGCGTTCACTGTCACCAGAGTGAACACTGCTCAGGTTTTATGACAGTTTTACATCACGTCTCCATGGAGACGCCTCAGCATCAATAGTATGTTGTTGTGGTACAGACGGTACAGACACATCTACTACTGCTGAAGACAGTTTGTTTGAGTGTTTGAAGCAGTTTGATGAACAAACAAGTGAAAAAAGAAAAAAGCCCCTGGATATTTCCACATTCTACTGAAAAACAACAGCTGATTATTTATTTTAATGAACAGAACAAATGAACACGAATTAGTTCATTTTTCATCTGTATGAACTGAACTTATAAGGAGTTGTTTTTAAGTGTGAACTGACACAAACACTGACTGATGAAACTAAACTGCATTTGGTGGTGGTGGCTCGCTGAACATCTGAAGTGGTGTGAACATTAAAACACTGTTCCCAGGAATCTGTCCCAATATTTTATTGTTTGGAGAAAACATATAGATGATGGTTGGTGTAGGTAGTGGATGATTTGTTCTGTACAATGAAATAATAAAGGAACATTACACATTATGACATCAAACAAATTATAAAGATAAATTAAGTTACTTTTCTTTAAAGCAGAAGTAAGTGATCCGGTCGTTTTGGCTAACTTCCTGTCAGCGATGGAGTTAGCAGTCCCCGCCCTCGTCCCTACGTCACCACATTCACGCGCATCCCTTGGCTGCACACACAGAGAGGACCGCCCCTTTTTGCCGTTCTCTCTCCTCATTGGATAAAGGTTGTAGGATACAAGGAAAGTTTTCTCCTCGGCTTACAGCAGAGCAGAGTGACTGACAGACCCGTGTTTCAGACCAAACACTCTATATAAGTGATTGCTGTCGGAAGATATAACTATTTAAGACTTATATATAAACACAAACATTCCGCTTACTTCTGCTTTAACTTAATTAACACATCAACAGTTTTGATTCACTTTAAAGGGACAACAAGGAGTTTTGGAAAGCAAAGTGTTTTCTACTACATTTACCATGAGCCTCCGTGCGCACGATGAAATTCTTTGACCGGCGCAAGACGGACGTCTTGCCCAGAATGTTTTCATTCATCAACAATGAAAGTCAGAGGTTCGAAGACGATCAGATACTGTCGTAGTTCCAACCATAAACGACGATTCTCATGACCCGCCGGGCAGCGTCCGGGAAACCTAAAGTAAGGAAACGCTGGTCGGCTCGCCCAACATTTCCAACATTAATTAAAATAACAAAATAACATATAGAGAGACAAAACGACAAAACGCTATATTTATCAAAAATGGAGCCATTAACAAGTGTAGATTCATCCACATTAACGTGAGACTTTTTTTTATAACCAAATAGAAACTCCTCGTTGTCCCTTTAAGGTCAAACTCAGGTCTCTAGTATGAGATAAAAATAAATATGATAACATTGAAACAACATGAGCAACTTGAATCAACAAACAAAGGAAGTGAGGTCAGTACAGTCACATTGTCTTCAGGCAAATGTTTGGAGGGAAAGAGAGGGTCAAAGGTCAGAGGGCGGGGTTATATCACCTTAGGGGGTGTCTGTGATTTTAACACTGACTGTATACAAACAACAAAACAAATATATATATGATTATACAAAGATGAGTGAGAGATCACAGTATATAATCAAATATATCTATAAATCTATTTATACAAACTGGAACATGTTGAGTAAGAAACACTATAAACTCTCAGGTTTGTGTTGAAATGTTGTGTATTTATGATTCTAACCTGTTATTTCTTTCATATTGAGTATGTGAGTGTTTTCCCCTGAATTCCTCTTCAGACTGAGCGGCTGTAACCTCTCAGAGAGAAGCTGTGAAGCTCTGTCCTCAGTCCTCAGCTCCCAGTCCTCTAGTCTGAGACACCTGGACCTGAGTAGCAACGACCTGCAGGACTCAGGAGTGAAGCTGCTGTCTGGTGGACTGGAGAGTCCACACTGTAGACTGGAGACTCTCAGGTGAGGATCCATCCAGCTGTTTATCTGATGCCACTTGAACACAACAGCAGGTGTTGACAGAGGGTTCCTGTGTGTTGTTGTGTGTGTTCAGTCTGTCAGGATGTCTGGTCACAGAGGAAGGCTGTGCTTCTCTGGCCTCAGCTCTGAGCTCCAACCCCTCCCATCTGAGAGAGCTGGACCTGAGCTACAACCATCCAGGAGCCTCAGGAGTGAAGCTGCTGTCTGCTGGACTGGAGGATCCAGACTGGAGACTGGACTCTCTCAGGTATGGAGAGGCTGCTGCAGCCACACACACTGTCTGATAGAGGAGGAGGAGCTGGAACATTTTCTATGGCCCCGTTCACACCTGGTCACACCTAGTATTAACATCTGTCTCAGGTGATCCATGCATTGATGACATCAGATCCCATCACTCAGACCATATCCAGAGGTGGTGTAGGCCACAGTGAAGCTCCGCCCACTCCACTGACGTCCTCTGTCTCAGTCTGACTCGTCCCAACATAGTTTATACTGAAGCCAAAATCTCAGAGTGTTTCAAACATGAGCTGTGCAGCTGTCATCAGTCACAGTGATGAACTACTGGGATCAGGAGTTTCTCCTCATGATGACTTCAGTGTCTCACCATGACTCACTGTGTCATATTCAGGAGAAGAGATGTCAGTGATGAAAGCAGCTGTTGGCAGCTGTGCTCTGAGTCTCTCCAGATGTTTGGATCAGACTTTATTTCAGAGTGTATCAGGAAACATTTCAGCTGCAGCTGGTTGAACTGCTCCTGAACCAACAGAGTGTTTGACCTGAACAGTCCCAGAGACTGTAGACACCTGTTGAGTGTGGACATACTAACAACAACACAGCAACAAGAATCAAAGCATGTCCACTGCTCAGAGACATTCGTCTCCCAGCGTCTCCAACCAAGGAGGAAATAAGAGACAGAAACCAGGCGGCACCATCAGGTCTCTGTCTGGTCAGATATTGATGATCAATAATCAGCTCAGTCTCTCTGAGATCCTGGTCTTGTCCTGATGAGATGTGTTGTTGTGTTGAGGAGACAGTCAATCACAGTGTGACATCCAGATGTCATCACTGTCCAGAGGCCTGGAGCTGTCAATCAGAAGAAAGTGAGTGTAGTGAACAGTGTAATAATCAGTGTTTGTGGCTGAATGTGTGTGATCAAACAGCTGTTTTCAGACTGTGTGTGTGCTGACTCCAGATCAGATGAAGCCACAAAGTGGCTCCTTAATGAAAGTCTCCAGCAGCTGGAGCTTCACTTCCTGTCTGAGTCCATGTGCTCTGAGTTGAGCCTGCTTCTCTCTGCTCTACAGTTTCTCTGCTTCCTCTGGACTCTGACTTCAAGTCCAGTCAAAATGTGTGGACAGGTTTGATGGAGCTCAGGACTGGTCCTGAGGACGGCTGCTTTATTCCACATGATGTGACTGATCTCAGTGAGTCAGTGTGTTGCAGCTGATCTGTGTGAAGAGCAGAGAAGAACAGAGTCATTGATCATGAGATCCTGATCCGTCCTGTCACTGTGATCAGATGGTTTCTATTAGAGCTCCTTCATCCACTCACTGCTGCTGTGGCTCCTGTGGAAACCTGCTCACAGCCTCATTCTTCAGCTTCCTGGGGAGTTTTCTTCAGACAAACACAAGTTGTGTTCACACTCAGTGTTTCTCACTAAACTCACTGGGTCTCATTCATGAAACGTGAGCAGCATGGATTTGCGTGTAAACCCTGAGCAGCGCAAATTTACGTGGATTTCCGCATTCATCAATGTTTTAGTAGTGCTGATTTTTTCGTAGCTACTCACAAAATCTACACCTGCTCCGGACTGTGTGTAGCGCTTGTGTAAATGTAGGAATGCAAATAAATACTGCTTGTCACTATTGACAATTACAATTTTAATCCGTATTACTCTCTCTCATGTTCAAAATACGCCGACGCCTTTGAAACACGTAATTTAAACATGACAAACAATTAGAAATATTTGGAGAGAGAGAGACGTTTTAGGGATCGGACACGCACAAAAATGTCAAGGCTCCATCTAATGATGATAATAATCTGATATAAAACCGGAAAAAACTTTTTTGTGTTGCTACAGTATACGCTCGGTGGATGCACACTTCACCCTGCACAGCAGCGCAGTCGGCACCGGTTTGGATGGAGCTGAGACAGACGGCTGGTGCTTCTGTAACAATATAACCTGCCTATATAACTTCATGTGTTGATACAACCATGCTCCTCTACAGCTGAGGCTGTGAAGAGCCTCCTCCTCCCGTTGCTGCTGTAGCTCTGTAGTTGTGTGTATTTATTTATTTTTTTTTTCATTTTTCATATCGAACTATTCTGGCTTTACTTCTTAAACAGTTCTTTAATCAACCAAGGATAGGCCTACTTAATTCACTATATTCTGTTACTTCCCTCCAACCTTTGATTTACCTGTCCCAGTCACACCACCACTAACAGAAGAGAATTAAATATTTTTTCTGGACTCCACTTCACCCAAAATGACTTTGATCTGTGATCTCTCTTTTTTTTCTCTCTCTCCCTCTTTCCTCGTTTGCGTCATGGCCGCAGGTGAACAGGATGCACCTACCTCCTAATATGGTGGTCGGGATCTCCTTATATGGCTATTCATGTATGGAGATCTATGCTAATTGCTGATCACCGGGGGCGTGTTGTTAGTTTACGATGGGTTGGCATTCATCATCTTACACACGTGTTTACGATCAAATCTGAGTTTCCCGCACCGTTCATGAATCCGGAGTAGAGTTTTAGTAGAGTGAGCTTTTATGTGCAAATCTGCACACAGATTTACTCGCGTTTCATGAATGAGACCCACTGTGTGTTTCACTGAGCTCTAACAAACGTGTTGAGTGTGTTTCCTTCCTCATCAAACACTGAAACCATCCACTGCTCACAGCTGCACTCTTCTTCTTTCCTGGTGCATTGTGGGATATCTGGGCTGGTCAGCTCCACCTGTTGTATCTTCATCTTCTTTGCTGTGACGTGTGTTTGTGCAGCTTGAGAGTCAGAGAGTGAAAGTGTGTGTCTCACACTGCAGTGACATCGCATAGAGAAAAGACATGATGAAGTGTTTCCTCCTCGTCTCCTCCTGCTCTGTATCATCACTAGATAAAGACTCCAGCTCCTTCTTCTCTGTGCTCAGTGTTCATCCATACATACCAGCCTCCATGTGAACACAGTGATAAAACAGTGTGTGTGTGAGAGCCATGTAATGTCCATGTGTGCATGCTGACAGAGAAGGTGCTGCTCTGACCCCCCTCCTCCTTTCAGGGTGGAGCCTGCTGGAGTCCCATGGTTGACACCAGGTCTGAGGAAGTGTAAGTCTGTTTTTACTTTGATTCATGGAAACGAGGGATGCACATGTTGAACCGTTTAACCGTTAACAAGAACTTTGACCGATTAATACGATCAGTTATTTATTTTATTAGCTCCTTGTCGTCAACTCATGGGGGCATGTCGACACGTGCAGATTTCCACGTGCCTTCACTCATATTTTGCGGTAAAAAGTTTCACAGGAGGACTGACAGTATGTGCAGCAGCCCCCATGAAGGAAGGTCAGATCATAAATGTAGCTACACAGACATAGATGTGAATCACCGTAACTACGGCGCTGAAAAAACTAAATAAAAGAGGAGGCTGATGCAGCTCTCCTGCAGCTCCACAGAGGAGCTCTGCTGCTCCTTCAGTCTGGTGTTTGGCTGCACTTTGTAACTAAAACAGTTCTACATTGGACGATCTAACCTCCATATGAGCGATCAGCTGAGACAGAGCAGAGTGGATGTGGCACTGATCAGCTGTCACAGCGCACGCCGCCAGCGTCGTAATCTTATCGGTTAACAGTTAATAATCGGTTAACGAGCGTCGGTTATCGGTCAGAATTTTTTTTCAAAATGTGCATCCCTACTGGAAACAAAGCAGCACATTCAACCATCTTCACACTGTCACATCACTGACCTCATGAGTCTTCATCAAACTGTCAATAACTGATCACATGATCAATAACTGCAGCTGTGTCTTGTTCTCTCCATCAGATTCCTGTCCACTCACAATCGACACAAACACAGTGAACACAAAGATCAAACTGTCTGACAACAACAGGAAGGCAACACGTGTGAAGGAGCATCAGTCATATCCTGATCATCCAGACAGATTTGACCTTCGACCTCAGCTGCTGTGTTCAACTGGTCTGACTGGTCGCTGCTACTGGGAGGTCGAGAGGAGAGGAGAGGTTGATATATCAGTGAGTTACAGAGGAATCAGCAGGAAAGGAAACAGTGATGACTGTTGGTTTGGAAGGAACGATCAGTCCTGGAGTCTGTTCTGCTCTGATGATGGTTACAGTGTCTGGCACAATAGCAGAGAGACATACATCACCTCCTCCTCCTCCTCCTCCTCTGTCTCTAACAGAGTAGCAGTGTATGTGGACTGTCCTGCTGGCTCTCTGTCCTTCTACAGAGTCTCCTCTGACTCACTGATCCACATCTACACCTTCAACACCACCTTCACTCAACCTCTCTATCCTGGGTTTAGACTCTATTCTGGTTCCTCAGTGAGTCTGTGTTGAGTGAAGCAGAGTCTCCTCCTGTCACAGAAACCTTCTCTCTGTTGAACAGACAGTTCAGTCTCTACACGTCTGTCTCTGTCTCTCACTCACGTCGTCTTCACAGGACAGAGATGAACACAGTTTAATAATGAACTCATCAGCGTCATGGTAACAGAAAAATCACTTATTATTATTCTGCTGCTGCTGACTGTTATTGTTTCTCTGAATGATTTCGATGTTATGATAAAAGGTACAGGCTACTTTCAGGACGAAGGTGGTTTCACTGCAGACTCTTATTTTGAAAAGTCGGCCTGAGCTACATGAAGAGCACCGTGTCGTTCTGACTGTTAAAATAAATAAATAAATAAAGGTTTCAACTGAAACAAAGTTCACGTCTGTGTCATTATTTACATGTTGTCACGGCAACATGAACCAGACAACAAACTTTAACTAATGATTTCTGCTTTTATTCAGACAGTGAAGAGAGAGAATAAACTTGGTTTCTGTTTTGTCTTTTTTCCTCTTTGCTTTTATTACATTTTTGTTTTTCCTTTTCTTCTTTAGTAGACTCTCATGTCATGTTCAGGGGCATAAATCAATAAATCAGAATATCGTGGAAAAGTTAATGTATGTCAGTTAGTTTAGTTCAATTCAAACAGTGAAACACATCATGTATTATACAGATTCAAAACACACAGACTGAAATGTTTCATGTCTTTATTTCTTTTAATTATAATGAAAACCTAAAATTGGGTAAATCAAGAAACTATAATACAGTGGGAAAGTTCACGACTGTAACCTAATGAACTCCAAACAGCTGCAGAAGTTTCCTGAGCCTCGTCTCTCAGTCTGGTTCATGACCTCCATCATATTCTACTTTATTGAGATGTATCTATGATCTTTGCAACTCTGAGGGTGTTTATTTGTTATTTGTTGATTATTTGTATATGTATGAACTATTAAAGATAAATAGAGGAAATTTCATGCAGGTTGGATTCAAACCCACGGCTGCTGCAGCAAAGTCTGAGCCTGTAGCTACAGTGGCATCATCATCATCAACGATCTCCAGAAGACATAAAGTTAAACATGAAACACTCTTTTTCAATAATTTAATCAATATCAGTGTATTATTTTAGTTTTCTACTGTTTTAAAGTGAAAACATATAAATGAACTTCAGTTCATCAGAATTAATAATTAAACTGTCAACAAAAAGTGAACATAGAAACATGGACTTATTCAGTCCTATAGGTCTGTTTATCTTATTCAATATCTAAAAGGGACTGCGGACTGTCTGACGGACAGAGCGCAGCGTCGTCAGACAAAATATCAGGTGGATAATAAAAGTAGAGACTGGAGTTTAAGATGCACATATGGGGCATATGTGCATCTTTATGCCGCTGCATGAATGCGCTGCATGCGCTCTGAGCGCAGCGCTATGCCGCGGCTGCCTCGGAGGAGAACTTTTTTTTTTATTAGCGGTGCTTATTTATTAGTCCACACTTCAGTTTGGTGCCTACGCTCCTCTCTGCCTCGCATTGTCTCAGGAAATAACTGGGAAGGTTTCAGAATATCTGTAAACTGAAAACATATTTTCTAACAGACTTGATGACACCTGTCGTCTTCCTCCCGACGGTTTATGCCGAGGGAACCACCACAGATTATTGTAAAAGGTTTGAAAGTCCGAGGCTCGATCCAAAAACGCTTTTACCCAGCAAAATATCACGTTGCTTGATCCGAAACTGTTTAACACTACAAAAAGCCGAACCATGGCTGATTATGTAGTTTGATCCGACGCTAGACTGCGCTCTAACATGCCATTTTTTTTAATCCTAGGTTAACCGGGTAATAATTCATAACTGAGTAGCAGATTGCCTACTCGGGTACTCGAGTACTCGGGTAACCGTGCACATCCCTAGTCTGTAGGTTACAGTTATTATGGTTCTTCAACAGTGGACTGATTGTGTTCCCAGTCACGTTGCTCAGACTAGAGCCAGAAACCAGTCAACTCTGAAACACAGTGAAGTGAGCCTGCAGTCCAGCCTGCTCATGTGACCTTCTACCTGAACACACCACTTTCATATGAGTCTTCATTCATGTTCATGCCCTGACCCCTTGTGGTTGTTAGGTAGTACTACGTTACATTGATAATAATATGAACAGGTGAGCGTTAAATGTTCACTGTTTCAGGTCTGAATCTCATCAGATAATCCATCATTTATTATCATTTAAAAACACAAGTATGTGATTTATTTTAAAACTAGAAGAAAATATGACATCATTGATGTCACAATCAAGAAATTAATAAACAATTAAAAATGGTGCCGTTTTGGTTTTTGGAAATTCCTGTTATTGTTATTTTATTTTTGAAACCAGAAACCAAATTCATGTAGATGTATCTGGTTTTTAATTCTAAACCAAAGACTAGAGACAAAATTATGTGATGAATTAGTTTTTTGTTCTAAAAGAGTTTGAAGTTTTGCTGATTAAACCTCCCGTTTTTGAGGTGGCAGAGACAGGAAGAACTCCAGCAGAACCACGGCTCCACAGCACAGTGGTTTTCAACAATGAAGCTAAACGTTGTCTATTAAACACTGATCTGCTAAATCCAAGTAAGCACAGAATGACTGATGAGTTTATCAATACAATGTTCAGCATGAGCCTATATCCAAAAACCACTGGACCCAGCAGAATCACAGCCCATTGTGCCGCCTTAATGGGATAGTTCACCCAAAATTCAAATTTCATTCATTATCTCCTCCCCCTCATGTGGACTAAGAGCTGGGAGAAGTTTCAGAGTCCTCCGTGGCTTCTCTGAGTTACAGCGGGGCTCCGTGCAGCACTGTATGTCCATATGACGGTTGCGAACAGAGCTCACTTTTCTTCGTCCAAAAAGACACACCAAAAAACATCCAAATACCTCCATAGTGCTCGTCTGTAATGTCCCTCTTGTATTGAAGCCCCGACATGAGAAATGTTTTAAGCTTGTTTGTGGCGGAAGCTCCCAGTGTTGCTCTGCCAGAATCTTGCGCGATTTGCGGAGCCGTGAACTGGGTGTCAATGCAAATCACGCAAGATTTGGACGGACCAGGAAGAGCAGTGCTGGGAGCTTCCACTACAAACAAGCTTAAAATATAGACTTATTTAATTTTTTTTCAGAACAATTTCTCATGTCGGGGCTTCAATACAAGAGGGACATTACAGACGAGCAGTGTGGAGGTATTTGGATGTTTTTTGGTGTGTCTTTTTGGAGAAGAAAAGTGGTGTCCATTCATAACCATTATATGGACAAATACTGCTACTCTGACAATTCTCCCAGCTCTTAGTCGACATGAGGATGAGTAGATAATGAGTAAAATTTGAATTTTGGGTGACCTATCCCTTTAACGGACCACATATTCACCAATGACACAGAAGCCAGTGAGTGGACTATGAATCTCTGAGCTCAGTGACACCTACCAGTTGTTACAGTTGATGGCAGCGTAGCGGTTCAGTGCTTTCTCATGCGTCGTCGTGTAGTTTCACAGAGGACAAGGACCGTCACTGTCAGACTCCCATCAGACTTTATGTACATCTGCTAATGAAAAGAGGAGAAATAATCTCTGCATCAGGCTTCACAGTCCCAGCTCAGGATAACACACACACACACACACTTTAACTGGAACAAAATAAACTTCACAACACTCTCTGCCTGTTCAACAGTCACGCTGCTAGGATTAGCCACAAGCTAACACGAAGCTATCAAAGTTAAAAGTGAAAAGCTTTTCCGTATCAATGAACTTGTCATGTATCTCACTCAGCATCATCACAGAACATCAGCAGTTGCTGTCTGGAGCAGATCTTCACATGTATGATCAATAAAGTCACCTTTAACCCTCAAATAGAAAGTTATATTAACGGAGCTCAGTACAAGTCAACCTACCACGACACTCCGACAGCAGACTGTTGCCTAGAAACGGGTCAACCCGCCAAGTCTGCAGGGGCTCGTTAGTGCGGCGTTTCAAAATAAGAGCTTCTAACTCATAGATCATAATACATAAATAAATAATAAATAAATAGTGAATGACTTCATATTGTAACAGGCAGATAAATAATAATAATAAACTAAGTGTAGTGCAGCTTCCATAATAACAGAATAGTGGAATTACTAACTCCTTAACTCTGTTACAGCAGCAAGTACAAGACAAAGCAGCCAGATAAATAAATAAAACACATTACAGCAGAGTGAGGACAGAGGAAAGCATCAATGTGTTTAGGAATGACTTGAAAACAGTTTATAATGAAAACGATATTGACAATGTATATGGAACATTTTAAGAATATTCACATCATTATTAAACAAAAAGTGTCCAGTGAAACAACAAAGCAGCAAACTAAAGTAGCCTATATAGATGGACCATGGATCATGAAGGGATTAGGAAACGCCTGCCAAAAGACAAATACACTCTACAGAGAATTTATTCAACAAAGAACTAAAGAGGCAGAAAATAAATGTAAGTAGCCTATCAGAATAAGTGAACCAATACTATAAAGCTCTGTAGAAAAGAAAACTATAGGACAATATTTAATAACCCCCAAAACAACACTAAAGGAATATGGGATATATAAAATGTTATTATCAAAAATGTCTCAACACAATGAAGTTCCCCTCAGTATTTCATTCAGAGTGTCACAGGATATGAAGCTATATGGACCAGGAAAGACTGGGCTCGTAATAGGAGGGTTAGGTGAGTGATAAACACAATGAGTAAATGAAGTCACAAGCTACTAGTTAGTTAACATATGCTTTATGAAAAATAAAGATAAAATGAAAATTCAGCACAATAACTGACTTCATGTTCCACAGTTTCTTTCTTTTTGTCCTTCACAAATTACAAATCAAATTGTTCTCTATCACATATGGGAAATGTCCACATGAGAGAAAATAATAATTACAAAAATGAGTTTTAATTAATGTTGTTTGAAAGTCTTTGGGGAACAGAGACAGGACTGTTAGTACATAGTCATAACACTCTTCTCTTTATGGCCATACTCACATCACATAATCACACAATTAAACACAGTAGTACTCTAATTAGGGATGCACGATACCACTTTTTTTCAAACCGATACAATACCGATATTTGGATCTGAGTACTTGCCGATACCGAGTACCGATGCCGATCCTTCTACCACAACAAAAAAACAAAAGATTAGGCAAAATGCAATGAATTGGAAGACAAGTTTTATTTTCTTCTCTGCTTGTTACAACAAATAATGATAAATATGGGTAAATGACTGTAAAACTTTTCACATTTCAAGTGAAAATAAACATTTTTCTGTGAAATTATTGCAGTTTCCTCATTTGAATCAAACAAAATTATCAATTAGCACTGTCTTCAGCTTTTAGATTGAGAAAACATGAATTAACCTATTGCAGTGTCCACATTTGAATCAAACAAAATATCAATTGACTATTTGGCACTGTCTTAAAGCAGAAGTGAGTGATATATTTGTGTTAATATAAGTCTTAAATAGTTATATCTTCCGACAGCAATCACTTACATAGAGTGTTTGGACCGAAACACGGGTCTCTCAGTCCCTCTGCTCTGCTCTGAGCCGAAGAGAAAACATTTATCGTATCCTACAGTTTTTATCCAATGAGGAGAGAGAACGGCATGCAGGGCTGTGTGTGCAGCCAAGGAACGCCGTGAATGTGGTGACGTAGGGACGAGGACTGTTATGGTGCGTTCAAGGAAACTCGTATTTTTCCGACCGTGAAGTGGTACCAGTTCGATCTGGTACGAGTTCACGGGTCAGAAGTTACGAGTGGCCGTTATAGTGACTTTCACCGGTAAAACAGGTCGGAACAACACGAGTGGGTTGCCTGGAACGCTACAAAGTCGTAAGTTGTGACTTGAAGCTGTAATTTACGATTTCAAAAGCCTGCCTGGAACGCAGCATTAGCGAAAACGACCGGATCACTCACTTCTGCTTTAAGCTTTTAGATTAACAAAACATGAATTAACCTATTGCAGTGTCCACATTTGAATCAAACAAAATATCATGTAACTATTTGGCACTGTCTTCAGCTTTTACAAAACATGAATTAACCTATTGCAGAGTTAAACTTCAGAATGCAATGGTGTGGTCTTTGAACTAAGCTTCTTTTGAGAAAGTGAGAGGCAGATTCTTTTTGATGAACAGAATCATCTCTGCATGATCAGCTGTGAGCCTGTTTCTGCTTTCACTCACAATGTGTGACACTGAGCTGAACAACCTTTCACTGTCAACACTAGTGCAAGGTGCTGAAAGGTATCTGCCCGCCAGTTTAGCCAGAGTTGGGAAGCGCACTTTATTAACCACCCAGTATTGTAGTGGTTTGTCTTCCCGTGAAATCACGGCCTCTCCAAGATACTTGTACACTTGAACCTACTGCAGCTGTGCCCACTGATGCTGATGCCTGCTCATCTGCAATTTCATCAAATATGCTGTCTAGACTGCTGGTGGTCTGGTCCATGCGTGGTTTTCTTGAAGGTGGTTCATTCAGGTCATGGTCCTCCTGCTCGTCCAGTTCTCCAGGCAACCTCAGCAGCTCAAGTTTCAGCACCTCTTTGACATGTGCAGCAGTGGTAGCATTGGAGAAAAAACGATTTTTGTACCTAAAACAGAGAAAGAAAAAAAAGAAGTTGAAAATAGCATGCTTGCTATTTTAGCACAGTCACAGTTACAGTCACCCAGTTGCACACACACACACACACACACACACACACACACACACACACACACACACACACACACACACAGTCAGAGTTACAATCACACATAGTCACACACAGTTACACACACACACACACAGTCAGAGTTACAATCACACATAGTCACACACACACACACACACACACACACACACACACACACACACACACACACACACACACACACACACACAGTCAGAGTTACAATCACACATAGTCACATACAGTTACACACACACACAGTCACAATCACACAGTCACACAGTTACACACACACAGTCACAGTCACACACACACTTACAATCACACATAGTCACACACAGTTACACACACAGTCACAGTTACAATCACACATAGTCACACACAGTTACAGTTACACACATCATAGTTACACACACACAGTTACACACATCACAGTTACAATCACATACAGTCACACACAGTTACTGTCACACTCACCTGGGATGGAGTAGCGTTGCGATGCTGTAGAGTGGGTTTGCCTCCACATCAGTGAATCGCTTCCTGACAGCTGCAGCCAAGGTTCCCTTCATCGCTTTGACCCCATGGTCTTCATCAGTCTCCCTGGTTAGAAATCTGTGCAGCACAGTGACTGCTGGAATGACGTCTGCAGCCATGGCATCTGAAGAGCTAACTTTCCGAGTTAACTCCTCGAATGGACCCAGGACAGAGAGCACCTTCTCCAGCAGAATCCACTGGTGACCCGTCAGAGTATCAGGGAGTCCGTACTCAGACACGTATATTCCCAGAGCCCGTTTCTGCTCAATCAAGGACTGGATCATGTAAAACGTGCTGTTCCAGCGGGTCTGTACGTCCTGCTGGAGCCGCTTAGCAGGCTGGTTGATCTCTAACTGAATGTCCTCGAGCCGGGAGTAGGCCAGAGCAGAATGTTTAAAATGGCCAACAATTTTGCGGCCGACAGCCACCGCATCAGTAACACTTCTCTGTGACAGAAGGCCCTCGTGAACGACCAGCTGGAGAGTGTGAGCTGTACAAGGTAGGCTGGGCAGCTCAGCATCACTCATGGCTTTTATCATATTCCTTGCGTTGTCTCGGAGCACTGCGTGGACGGACGTCTTCGGAATGTTCCAGGTCTGGAGCATGCTATCGAAAGCACCTGCGATGCTCTGGCTGGTGTGCGAGCCCCGGAATGACTTTGCATGTAGTGTGACGTGATGACGAATGAACTCCTCGTCTAGCCACTGCGCCGTTAAGCTGAGCAGTGACATCGGGCACACACTGCTTGTCCAAATGTCAGTAGTGAAACTTAAGGCTGAAGCCTTATTCACCTGGTTGCGAACTTTTTTTTTCACATCCTCAAAAAGTTTTGGCACCATAACATCCGTGATGTAGGGGCGACTGGGAATCTCATATCGTGGCTCGAGTGTGCTGAGAAGACGGCGAAATCCTACATTGTCCACAACCGACAGTGGCTGGTCATCCAGAGCAATAAAATGAGTCAGAGCCTCTGTAATTTTAACTGCCCGTGGGTTTTCTCTTGACATTTTTTCTCGCTTTTCCAAAACCTGAGTTAAAGTTGGTTGTTGCGGTTTCGCATTAGCCTTAGCAAACTCGGTATACTCAGGGTGATGATGTGTCCTCAGATGTTTTATCAAATTGCTCGTATTGAACGACGTACTCTCCTTTCCTCCCCTGGAGACCTTACCAGCACACAGTTTGCATTCCGCCTTGCTTCTGTCATCTTCGCATATTTTGAAATGAGCCCAGACTGCCGACATGGTGCTAATTAACCGCAGCCGCCAGTTTTTTTTTTTTTTTTTCAACCGCCGCCAGTCTCACTCCTCGCCTAACCACGCTGTTTCTGATTAGCTCGACGTCTCCCCCTAGCCGCCAATCTAAAAAAATACAACAAAGATGCAAAGCCACCCTCTGATCGCGGTCTTCATGCAGAGCAATTGCATGCACTGGTATCGGTTCTTGGTATCGATACACTTTAGCGAGTACGAGTACAAGTATATTACAACAGTATCGACCCGATACCCGATGCCAGTATCGGTATCGGTGTATCCCTAACTCTAATACAATAGTGATTAAAGGAAAACTTCTTGTTTTTAACTGTATAGGGTTTAGTTCTATAGCCTATCAAATGGAATATTAATACAACCATAAATTATTTTCACTTTTTTTGCCATGAAATGTGATGATTTTAGCTGTTTTCCATGAATTACAATACTTTTTCTTTTACTTTTAACCATGAAATATGATTCATTTTGATTAATCTCTTTTTAACCATTAAACAAATCCTTTAAGTTATAAAAACACAAATCAAACACTTCAATTTTTAAATTCACAACATTGCTTTTGCTCGTAATGAACATATTTAGCAGGTTCTCCGTCTATAATGCACATTATCAGTGCAAGCAACACACACACACCAACACAATACAATGAGTTCAGCATCCACACAATATATCATAGCTCATAACTGGTTATCAATGCCTTAAATCTTCCTTTAATGCACAACAATAGTAACTGTAGGTCATGTTCATGTTTCTGTGGGGACGATAAGAGCTTTCTGCTGCCTAAAATAAATGAATTTTGAGGTCAACAAACAATATTATTCTATTCATATAATTAGAGTCAATCATCTACTGGGTTACAGTAACATTAAAAAGGACGACATGGATGATGGTTCACAGCTTTAATCAATGTCTTGTAAGTGTTGGAGGAAAACGTGGCAGAAAAACTCCCTGATCCATTTCCATGTGAGGACTGCAATGATCTCTGATAGGAAGCCCAGCTCCATGTTCCTCACAGCCGCTGAAGAAAATGAAATAGTGGATATTGTTCACTAAAGATTGTAAAAATGTGAAGCAGTGAAACGTCTCTGAAGAATGACACTCCAGGTCATTTTCTTCTTCTTTACAGAGTTCTTCTCACTCTTTACCTCAAAGCAAATCCTCTGTTGATGTGACCATTACCCATAATCCTGTGCCTTTCCTCCTTTGCTCTGTGATGCAGGTGCAGGTTTATGACAGTAGGGGGCGCTGACGTCACATGAGGCAGAATCTCACCTGAACCTGTTGAACTACACGACACAAAGCTCTGACGTCAGGACGTCGCTCTGCAGCAGCTCAGAAACGGTCAAAATGGCCGCCAGCTGTTTGTCACTGTGAACTGTTGATTATCCCAGTTACACAACAAACACACACAAACACAAACACATGAGTGTCACATTAAGATTATATTAAACCACTGTGTGTGTGTTTGTCAGATACTTCAGGTGAGGTCAGCAACACCTTCTCACTCACCTGTGACCTCACCTGGTCATTCATAGTGAGTGTTAGCGTCATTAAAATAGGAGCAAGGCAAGGCAAGGCATCTTTATTTATATGGCGCATTTCATACCAAGGCAACTCAATGTGCTTTACATAAAGACAAAACATTTAGAAAAAAAAGAGAAGCATGAAAAAAGAATAAAAACAAACAAACACTAAAAACAGAGTTAAAAGCAACAGTAAAACTGTAAAAGAAAAGAAAATAGATAAAGTTTTAAGTTCTCAGCTATAAGCATGTGAAAAGAGGAATGTTTTTAACCTGGATTTAAAAGTGTTCACAGTTGGGGCTGATCTCAGTTCTGCTGGTAGTTTGTTCCAGTTGTGTGCAGCATCACAGCTAAATGCTGCTTCACCATGTCTGGTCTGAACTCTGAGCTCCACTATCTGACCTGAGTCAGTAGATCTCAGAGCTCTACTGGGTTTATACTCTACTAACATGTCATTCATGAGCAGTCAAACCTCAAACGGTGGAAAACGAGAAAATAGTGATGGAAGTATGACAGACAGGTAGCAAGATGGCGTCAGTGACTCACTGCAAAAACTCAACATCTCAGCAAGAATCCTATGTGTCTTGTTTCTAGTCAAAACTAATCTCATCATACTTAAAATAAGACTCATCATATTAAAAAGTAGCTTGTTTTTAAACACTTTTTACATCTTTCAAGCAGATTTTCACTTGAAATAAGTAGAAAAATCTGAAAGTGGCACAAAAAACTTTCACTGGCAGATTTTTCTACTTATTTCAAGTGACAAATTGTTTGAAACAAATGAAAATGATCTAAAAACAAGTTAATTTTTTAGATGATGAGTCTTATTTAAAGTGGAAAGAGATTAGTTTTGACTAGAAATGAGACATTTTGACAAGAAATAAGACAAATATTCTTGGAAAGATTTTGAGTTTTTGCACTGACAACTGAGCTCTCCCCCTGCAACTTGAAAAACAAACAAAATACAAACGCTTTTTTACTCTGTTTTATAGTTGCTTACCTCCTCTAGTTGTTTTTAACCGCTCATAGGATTTCTAGTCACTGAATCCTGTTTTTAAGCTGCACTTTGTCCCACACATTGATCCAACTGCGTCTGACAGCGTGGGAAAATCCCTGACAGCTGACAACCAGCTAGCTTACCGGACATGGGACCTCAATTCGGAAAAAATCTCCATGTAGGCGAACGGGAGTCAAAATTTTATTTCATGATTGTGTCATGAGAAAAATATATGACCTTTTTATGACCATTTTATTTTACAATAGTTTTACAACAAACTGCTGATTTCTCTGCATGAAACAATGATGTTTTAAACAGGTTGAGGTCGTATTTTTTTCTCATGGCACAATTCAATCAGATTAGTAATAACATTTTGACTCCCGTTCACTTACATGGAGGTTTTTTCCGAATTGAGTTCCCTTGGCAACGTTACTTTCTGCTTCCGCTTAGGCTCTCTATTTCACTTCAGTGGTTTCCTCCTGATGGATCTACTTGTATTAAACCCCCTGCTGGACAATAAGTGACATCACAGCACTATTATAGCTGTTAGACTACCAATAACTGTTTATAATAATAATTATCACCTGATTCATTCAAAGTTCTCCACTGAGTGTTTCATGTCAGTGACAGATAATTGTCATAGTGTCTGGTTCAGTTCACCTTTACGTTAATATTGTGTGTGTGATAAATGTTCTTTGTTCACTTTGGATTTTATTTCTTGGAGCAAAGTGCAAAGAAGCAGAAGGTAATTAATCCAGATAAGATAACATCATGACGAACAGTCACAGTTCAAAGTGTTAAAGTTGACCTTTGACGCAGTGGTTGTGTCGCAGTTTATTTCCCCGTGTGAAGGTAAGGTGAACAGTCTGAATGTTTTCCTCCTTAACACCTGTCGTTACCTGAGTTCTCTGCCCTTCAACTTGTCGTTGTGTTGTTGTTGTGTTATTATAATGTTACTGTAGCTGAGTCAGAGCTGTAACTGTAAAGTCTGGACCGACAGAACCGTGTCCTCCATGTTGTGTGGATGTTGTCGGTAGAACCGTGTCCTCCATGTTGTGTGGATGTTGTGGGTAGAACCGTGTCCTCCATGTTGTGTGGATGTTGTCGGTAGAACCGTGTCCTCCATGTTGTGTGGATGTTGTGGGTAGAACCGTGTCCTCCATGTTGTGTGGATGTTGTGAGTAGAACCGTGTCCTCCATGTTGTGTGGATGTTGTGAGTAGAACCGTGTCCTCCATGTTGTGTGGATGTTGTGGGTAGAACCGTGTCCTCCATGTTGTGTGGATGTTGTGGGTAGAACCGTGTCCTCCATGTTGTGTGGATGTTGTGGGTAGAAGCGCTGGAATAAGAGCAGAAGCTGTTGCCTATATCACTGATCAATACTGACAGTTTCTTTATTGATGATTGGTTTTCCAGTGTTGATCAATGTTCAGCATCAGGTTCTTCACAGTAACTGAGTACATTTAGTGCAGTACAGTTGTGAGGTACTTGTACTCTCCTTGAGTATTTCCTTGTTGTGCTACTTCCTGCTTGTACTGCAGCTCATGTACCTGACAGGTGAAGCTACTGGTCACTTTGCAGCTGCAGGTTGTAGATTAAAAACACCTGATGAGCTCAGAAACACACGATTAAAGATGAAACCACAGCATGTTTGTCCTGTGACTCTGTAGGTTACATCAGCTCACTGACTCATTTAAATCTATTAGAAGAGGAGCAGCTGGACACTGTCTCTGTGTCCTCACCATTCATGTCTGTGGTTACACACAGCTAACACTCTGGGTTATTGATTATTGGAAACAAATCATCAATATTGTTGTGGAGAATGTTTTAGAGCTGCAACAGTTGTTCAATCAACATTTTTCAAGCAGAAACTTTCAATTTTCAGCCTCAAAAACTGAAGATTTCCTTGTTTTCTCTGTTTGATTTGACTGTAAACTGAATATTTTTGTCTCTTTGATTGTTGCTGTGACAAAATGAGACGTTTGAAGACGTGGCCTCAGACTGAGAGGAACTTGAACGCATCATTTGTCTGTATTTTGTGACATTTGATGGAGCAGACGATGAATGGATGGACAGAGACAATAAGTGTCAGTGGCAGCTGGAGAGTGTTTTTCTCTCTTTGAATTTCCAGTGTGAGTGAAATGACTGAATGTTGTGATAGTGGAGCTGTGAGGTGAAATAAGTCGAGGCCAGTTGTTGTGTGTGTAGCTTGTTTGGTCCAGTGGTTTTCTACAGGGACGCTGTCCACACAGAGACTGTGTCACATCAACTCAGTGGATCTCAGTCCTTGTGTGTGTCAGTGGATGGAAACAGTGGTCCATGGATCATGTTGCTGGGCTGCAGCTTCATGACGCCATCTAGTGGACTGATAGTAGAAGTAGAGCAGCTGATTGCAGCTTCCTCTTCCTCACTGCTGTGTGACTGCATTCAGCTGACACTGATATGAAGCAGAGGAGAAGAGCCAATCAGTGGAGGAGCAGCTGGAGACATGATGGACATGTGAGCTGCTGTGCAGATGAATGATGTGTGTTTCCTCTGCAGGTGAAGCTACAAAGTGTGTGTGAGTTGATGTGGATGTGAGCTCAGCAGCATGGATCAGTGTGAGGACAGAGAGGAGGGAGCCCCTCCCTCTAAAACCAAAAGCCAGACCACAGGTCAAAGGTCAGAGTTTAAAACAGTCAGAAAGACTTTTCTCTCTAAAAGTCAGTTGTTGTGTTTATTAAAAGATTGAAGATATTTCTCATCGTTTTTTCTCCAACATGCACATTTATCAGTTGTGTTGTTGTTTCAGGATCCAGCAGCAGAGACCAAACTCTCCTGAACCCAGCTGTCTGTCTGTAAAGAGCAACGAATCAAAGGACTTCATCATTGACTTTAAAGGAGGACGTGGATCAGCTGATCAGATGTAAGAGACAAAACTACATTTCAAAGGTTTTGAGTTTCTGTTGAATGTCATTCCTGTGGAGTCACATTTCAATGATTCTCATTAAAACCTGAGTTATAACTCAGACACACGTTCAGTGAATGACTGACAGCATCCCATGCATCTTTCTTTCTGTTATTGCATCCACTGCTGACGCTGCTAAATATAACAGCTGCTTTTTGTTCACTTCCTGCAGCAGTCGCTCCACTTCAGCACTAAAGTTCTTTTTATGTTTGAAGTCTGACGCTCCCTTTAGATTTTTGTTTGGGCATTTTCACTTTCCTTCTCAACTCACCTTCTCTGGCATTCTGGATTTAACAACACGTTCTTGAATCTGACGTAGAGTTTGCATGTTCTCCCCGTGCATGTGTAGCCAATGTCGATCTGGCCCTCTGCGTTGTGTTTCTCACGGCCTGCCCTAGGTGGGGTTCGATTCCCACGACCACCCGCACCGGAGGCGACGATGCTAACCTCCTCGCCAAGAGGTTGACAACCGCTTGGCAGGTTGGTTAGCACGTCTTTTATGGGTGGAGTGAGTGCACATCCGTTACACATGTGTGGGTTCTCTCCAGCTTCCTCCCACAGACCAAAGACATGCAGGTTAAAGCAGAACTATGCAGGATTTGGGCTGTAATTATTGTGGCTCAGAGACACTGTGATGGTTGAGTGACCTATTATGAGATGAATGGCCCCCCCCACCGGCTTGCACAGATCAGTCCTCCGCCTCGGTGTCACAAATCTCGTAGATGGATAGAACTATCGCGAGAAACTGCCTTACGGCAGTACGAGATAAGGACGCAGATGACGTAATGCATTTCATGAATCGTGATTGGTTTGAGTTCGGAAAGTCGGAGGAAACCATGGAAACACGAAATGTTTGTACTGATGAAGTTTGGCTTGTGGCTAACACGGAGCTAATGCGAACACGGACACACACATACCATGGATCTTTTATAAGAGAATGTAATACATCATGACACACACACACGCCTTCGCGTTTTGGAACCTTTATTCATGTGTGTGTGTGTCTGTGTGTGGCCGTGTTAGCGTTAGCTCCGTGTTAGCATTAGCTCCGTGTTAGCAGGGCTTAGCAAACACCGCTCTCTACCTTCAACAGCTTCCTTGTAAACACAAGCACGTGTAGGGGGTGGAGGGGGTGGAGGAGGTGGTGACGGCGAGTTTTATTTTATTTTTATTTTTTTACGACAGTGACATGTGCCTCCCAGCAGTGGCGCTGCCAGCCGGAATCCTGTACGCACTGTGCGTACAATTTTTTCATAGGTGTGTAACCCGGTTGAAAATATAGAGAGATAAATAATGGGGTAATAAAAGCACTCATTTATTATTTATTTCTATTTGTTTATATTTTTTTATATCCGGTGAGAAATACTTATTTTTGTATTATTTTCTTATTTCATGTAATAAAGATATATTTTTGTGGTAAAGAATGTAAAAAATAATATTTCAAAGAGAAAATATATATTTTTTGTTGAGTTAACTTACCGTGGGGAAAAGCCAATCAGTGATCGAGGTTACAGGTCGACCGGATTCGGCAAAGGACTCAGCCGGAAGAGAAGGAGAGACGACAGAGCAACGTGGAGGGAGCAGAGAAAAAGGAGGAGATGCATGGCGGAGAAAGCGTTATGGCAAAGCCAAAGACTTTAAGAACTAACGACGCTGTTTGAGGAACGTAAGTCGAGACCAACGGACAGTGAGTCTCACAGTGACTGTTCGGTCAACACAGTGTCGAGTTTTGAGTTTGCATGAGAACTATTCTGGAAAAGAGTGTCCGACGAAGAAGCGCAGCTAAAGCTAAAGCTAATGTAGCTCACGTTAGCACACCTGACGGACTTCAGCACCGAGCCGCTCGCTCAGCCACTCGCCTGGGTGAAGCCTGTTAGCCTGCTGTGTGTATCCAACCTGCATGAAGAGACCTGCGGTGAGTGTCTGCCACGGACGCTGCCGGGAGAACGGGACGCTGTCGGAGAAAACGGGAAGCTGGCTGGAGAACGGGAGGAATCGTCAACGACCGACGTCGCAGCAACACGCTGTATCGGGGAAGAGACGAGGACGACGCCATTACAGCCGTGAGTTTGTTCTCTTTCATAGCATTCGTTTCGTGTCTCACATTGGGAACGCCTCCAGTGTGACCTCATCAGAAGCTCATATTCCATTCTGCCAGCCAGGATTGGCTGGAATCAGGCGCGTCAGTGTCCCAGGGGGCGGAGACCCTACCCTATATGAGGGCTTGACACGGCGCTGCCAGTCATTCAAAAACCTCTTCTCGCTACGAGCAGAAGTTCCATTGTTGGTTCCCGACTTCGATGCTAACTGCCTACTCCTAGCTTAACCGTCCACAGACCAGCGCAATCCTGGTCACCGGGCGCTGGGTTCAGGCACTGCTGGAAGCCGGTACCTGCAAAAGTAGAAATACTTTAGCCAAGCGGCAACGCTTACAAGTGATAACACTTCACGGGTAGCAATACCCCATCCCCGAAGTCGAAACACTTCCCGGGTAGCAATACCCCCTCCCCGAAGTCGAAACACTTCCCGGGTAGTAATACCCCCTCCCCGAAGTCGAAACACTTCACAAACCGCCGGGCTAACGCCGAGTAGCAATACTCCTTTTTACACTGTATGAGCTGAGAGTCGAAACGCTCTCAGTCGAACCCCTAGCATACAGCGTAAAAGCCTGCTAAAGTTAGCGACTATGGCTGCCGCCAGTGTCCCGACTAAGGCAGAGGCGAAACAACCGGCGCGAGCCTGCCCTTGCGGTAACAATATCTCGAGCTGGGATACTCACCAGATGTGTGTGACGTGCCTCGGTTTGAAGCATGCGCAGGCCGCCTTCGAGTCGGATGAGTGCGGCGACTGCAGTCGCCTCTCCCTGAAGGTGCTCCGGCGCCGCCTGGCCCGTCAAACGAGTCTGTCCGGCAGCGATCCCGTCATGACCTCCACCGTCCCGGCAGCACAGGAGCCGATGGAGCTCGCGGAGCTCGCGGACCTCGAGGCGGGTGAAGGGCCGAGCTGGGCCAGCCAGCTCGATCTGATGGACCTGCCCCCCCTGGACCCAGTCGGCTCCGGCCCCGGTGCCGGTCTGCTGGGATTCCAGGGGGGCGGCGGCGGGGATGAGGACTCTGACGAGTCAGGGCTTCTGATGTCCGACGAGGAGGATGATGATGGCTCTTCGCTGCTGTCAGGCCGGGTTGAAAAACCTTATCCGTCAGCGGCGGCTCAGCCGAGTAGCGGGGACGCGCCCTCTGTGTCACTGGATCTCGACCTGCAGGAGGTGTGCAGACGCGCTGCAGCCAAGCTGAAAATCCAGTGGCCGGAGGTCCAGGCTGAGGCTGCGCGCTCCCGCTATGACGGCAAGAAGCTCCCAAAGGCGAAGAGGACGGGGAAGCAGCTGCTGCCCATCTTCCCGGAGCTGCTCGACGAGCTCGCGGTCTCCTGGCGGGACAAACCCTACCGGGAAAAACACCCGGTGGCGGGAGGCTCCATCTTGGACTGCGAGGGTATGGAGGTCCAGGGTCTGCGGAGCATGCCGGAGGTCGAACCAGTCGTGGCGGCTCACCTCCGCCCGAAGACGTCACTGTCCTGGGAGCTGGTCTCCCATCCAAGACCGACCGCTTCCAGTCCAGCCTGACTGATAAAGCTTACAAGGCAGCTGCTCTCTCGGTCCGGGCCCTGAACGCCACCTCCCTGCTGATGGCGTACCAGGCGGAGCTGGAGGAGGAGATGACCGCTGCACCGGAGGCCGCACTCTGGGAAGAGGTGTGTGTCATCACGGATCACTGCCTCCACCTCCACAAGGTGGCGGTACAAGCCCAGGGGCGAGCCATGGGGCTGATGGTCCTCCAGGAGAGAGCCCGCTGGCTGAGCCTGACCACCCTGTCGGTGAAAGAAAAAGAGGATCTCCTCGACACCCCCATCACGCCCAAGGGGCTCTTCGGGACGGCTGTCTCGGCGATGCAGAAGAGGTGCGAGGAGAAAAAGAGGGAGGACGAGGCGCTGAAGCTCTGCCTGCCGGTGAGAGCATCCTCTGCCGCTCCAGCCCACCGCCACAGCTACGCTCAAGCGGCGACGCGGCCGCCTCCGCCTTTCAAGATCCCCCGGCTGCCCAGGCCTGCGTCCCAGGCCCCCCCACGGCCAGCACCGAAGGGCCCTTGGCAAAAGAAGCCCCGTGAAGGTCCCCAGCCGGATCAGCCTCCCCCAGCCTCCTCGCCGGTGGTGAGGAGGAAGAAGCGGACGGCCTGACAGCCCAGCGGGACGCAACGGACGAGGCGCCGTTCCCCTCCCCGTCTCAGTCCGCTCCAGCGGCTCTGTTCATGAGCACGGGACCTGGTTCCGTCCCGGAGATGGTCGACCCGGCCCAGCGCCCCATGAAAAGGGGCAGAAATGTTCAGTTCGAGACTCTGTGTGTTCACAAGTGTTTCACAAGCATTTCTCATGGTTTCATAAAATTAAAAATGAACAAACTGTCGCAGCCAGGCATGGTGCCGAGGGCGCAGTTGAAAACAATGAAAATCAAAATAAAACCGCTGTTGGAAAACAGCGCGGTCACACATTCCCCAGAGGTGGTGACACCTCTCGGGGCAATAGACGATCCTGCTGCGAACCGAGCAGCGCGCGCATGCGCAGTCGGGCGCGATCGGCAGTTCTCGTCTATGCCTCGGGAGAGAGGTCCCACTCCGTGCGTAAATCACTGGCCCGTCAGCCCGCTCTCCCTGAAGACAGCGAGCTGGTCAAAATGCACAAACTCAGAGTGGGTAATGAGGACGTTGCGCCGGGGATACAGGCTTCAGTTCGCCGTGGTGCCTCCTCAGTTCAGAGGAGTGATTCAGTCACAGGCCAGAGGCGAAGCCGCTCGCTGCCTACAGGAGGAAATCCTCTCCCTGTTAGAGAAAGGAGCGATAAGAGCCGTAGCTCCCGAACACAGCCAGAGTGGGTTTTATTCAAGATATTTCCTGGTCCCCAAGAAGGAGGGCCGTGGCATGCGTGCAATATTAGATCTCAGAGATCTGAACAAGCATCTCAGGAAATACACATTCAGGATGTTAACACACGCATCTCTGCTGCGTTTCCTGCGTCCGGGCGATTGGTTCACATCAATCGACCTCAAGGACGCATATTTTCACATCCCAATATATCCACCACACAGAAAATATCTCAGATTTGCCTTTCAGGGGGCAAGTTACGAGTATCTGGTCCTCCCGTTCGGTCTCTCACTGAGCCCAAGAGTGTTCGTGAAATGCACCGAGGCAGCTGTGGGACCGCTCAGGGGGCAGGGGGTCAGAGTAGCGACGTACATCGACGACTGGCTGGTTGCGGCATCCTCCCGCCAGGAGGCAGCAGATCACACAAAGCTACTCACAGAACACCTAGTGGACCTAGGTTTCAGAATAAATCTAGAGAAGAGTGTTCTCCTTCCTTCTCAGACCATCTCCTTTATAGGTCTCTCTATAGACTCAGCCCAGGCAAAAGTGAGGCTGACGGGAGAGAGGTTAAAGGCACTCAGAGACTGTCTGGCTCTTTTTCAAAGAGGGAAGTATGTGTCTCTCAGACTCTGCCAAAGGATGTTAGGGCTCATGGCTGCAGCCCTAGTGGTGGTTCCAATGGGGCGCCTGCATATGAGGGGAATGCAGCGCTGGGTGGCTTCTCACAGACTCAACCCACACCACCATGGCTCTCGCAGGGTGAGAGTCGATGTGGTCTGCACAGCAGCACTAATCCCATGGAGAAAGGTGGATTTCCTCACTCAAGGGGTGCCTATGGGTGTTGTTTTGTGCAGGAAAGTGGTCACAACAGATGCCTCCCTTTCAGGCTGGGGGGGGGTGTTCGAAGGAAGAGCAGTGAATGGGACCTGGGGTCCTCATCTACGCGCAGCTCACATAAATTATCTCGAGTTGTTAGCTGTTCATCTGTCACTGAAACATTTCCTCCCTTTCCTGAGGGGATGTCATGTGATAGTACGGACAGACAACACAACAGTGGTGGCTTATATCAACAGGCAGGGGGGGCTGAGGTCCCTGCCGTTGCACACATTGGCACACAGACTGATTGTCTGGAGCAGCAGGCATTTTCTGTCCCTGAAAGCCACCCACGTCCCAGGAATATTGAACCGGGGAGCAGACCTTCTGTCCAGGGGAAATCCCCTTTATGCAGAATGGAGACTTCACCCAGGCGTAGTGAGCATGATTTGGGAGCGCTACGGTCAGCCGTACGCGGACCTGTTTGCCACATGGGAGAACACACAGTGTCCTCTGTTTTTCTCTCTTCACGATCTAGACGCACCTCTGGGAGTAGATGCACTGGCTCACCAGTGGCCCCAAGCCCTCCTCTATGCATTCCCGCCAATAGCTCTGATCTCCCCGACCCTGGCCAGGGTGCGGGAAGAGGGCTTGTCAATGATTCTCATTGCCCCCTACTGGCCGTCGAAACACTGGCTGGCAGAGATAACACAGCTCCTCCACCAGGAACCATGGCCCCTACCAATACGCAGGGACCTGTTGTCTCAGGGGCGCGGAGAGATCTTCCATCCCCATCCAGAGAGGCTAGCTCTGTGGGCCTGGCCCGTGAGTGGTTCAACCTAAGGACCGTGGGCCTTCCCCCAGGCGTGATTGAGACTATTCAAAATGCAAGAGCCCCTTCAACAAGGTCCCTCTATGAGAGTAAATGGTCAGTGTTTGAAAGGTGGTGTGCAGACAGGCAGGAAATTTCCTTCCAGTGCTCTGTGGGGGTGATTTTAGCTTTCTTACAGGACATGGTGGACAAAGGGAAGGCTTTCTCCACCATTAAAGTATACCTGGCAGCTATCTCCTCATGCCACATTGGCTTTGAGGGGAAAACTGTAGGGCAGCACCCCCTGGTCTGCCGTTTCATGAGGGGAGCACGCCGTAAGCTCCCAGTTTCTAAACCGATGGCTCCATCCTGGGACCTCCCCACTGTGCTGGATGCACTCTCGGTCGCACCCTTTGAGCCACTGGAACAGGTGGACCTGAAAATGATGACTTTGAAGACAGCCTTGTTGTTGTCTCTTGTGTCGGCTAAACGCGTTGGTGAGATTCATGCTCTTTCTGTGAACCAGGCATGCACAAAATTCTCTTCAGGGAACGCAAGGGTGACTCTTCAACCTAACCCGGCTTTTATGCCTAAGGTGTTGGGGTCATGCTCTTCATTTGACATGGTATCCTTCTATCCCCCGCCGTTCTCCTCAGAGGAGCATCAGCGGTTACACATGCTGTGTCCGGTGCGGGCACTACGTATATACATGGATAGAACCAAGAGTTTTAGGAAAAGCGACCAGCTTTTCGTGTCTTGGGCCAAGAACCATGTTGGGAAGCCAGTCTCAAAGCAACGGCTCTCTCACTGGATTGTTGGGGCTATTGCTTTAGCTTATAGCTCTAGCGGTTTGCAACCACCAGACGGGCTACGCGCACATTCTACCAGGGGCCTTGCCACCTCGTGGGCCCTTTTCAGAGGGATCTCCATCCAGGAGATTTGTGCGGCAGCAAGTTGGGCCTCTCCCCATACCTTTGCTAGGTTCTATCGGCTCGACGTCACAGCACCCCCCCTAGCCCACTCGGTTCTTGGGGTGGTGAAGGGTCAATAAAGTTCATTTGACAGTTAGCCCTCAGGTCGTATCTGCCCAGCAATCCGGGAGTCAGTATTTCCCAATGTGAGACACGAAACGAATGCTATGAAAGAGAACTTTAGGTTACTTGCGTAACCCCGGTTCTCTGAGTAGCATGAGTGAGTGTCTCACCAGAACACCCTCCTTGCTCTTCGTAGCGAGGAATAGGTTTGTTTTTGAATGACTGGCAGCGCCGTGTCAAGCCCTCATATAGGGTAGGGTCTCCGCCCCCTAGGACACTGATGCGCCTGATTCCAGCCAATCCTGGCTGGCAGAATGGAATATGAGCTTCTGATGAGGTCACGCTGGAGGCGTTCCCAATGTGAGACACTCACTCATGCTACTCAGAGAACCGGGGTTACGCAAGTAACCTAAAGTTTTCCTTTGGCGCCGAGGCGCGAAGCAGCCATTGTTGTTTTCTGGCTCCAACGCACACAAGCCACGTCTCAGGCCTGCAACGATTTACTGATTAAAGGGTACCCATTTTATTTTCATTCACTTATTGAATAAAAAGTGCCGGCTTTAGAAGGTAATATTTTATTTGTTGTGGTTTTGAAACTGAACTGTGTTGAGTGTGCACAGAAAGAAAAGAAAGTACAGTAAGCAATAGAACTGACTGAAATACTGTTCATTGGGGTTTATTGATCCATTTACAGATTTAAAAGGATAAAATAAGACAAAGACTTGCATTGAATAATTTTGTTTTTTTTATTTTTCATATTAAAACATTTGTGTGTTTAATATTTACTAAAGTAAATTGCTGAAACTTACCTGTTGATATTCATTTTTTCATCTGGTATCTTATGAGTATTTTTGTTTGGTTAAAGAGTGCTTTTTAGGGAAGCTTAAAAAACTTAAAGGGTACCTATAGGTAAGAAAAACACATTTGATTTTTAGTTCATTTATTTACAGGAGTGATAAATACAAGCTAAAACAGTAGTAATAACACATTTTGGGGTTAAATAAAAGTAGTTAACAAGGGAATAAATAGACAAGTTCATAAATACGTTATTACAGCATACTTACCTATTATTATTAATTAACCTAAAGAGAAAGTGATTTCTTAAACTTAAAGAACTTGGGGAGCGCACCTCAGTAAATAGACCTGACGTCTAGAGGGCGCTACAGGTGAAAAAAAAGAAGCAATTTTGTTTATTTTGAGGGGGTGTGATAAAGACGCTTGTTGTTTGTAACAGGCTAAACGTGCTGAGTTCATTGATTGTTAAACCAATCACTGAAGCCTAACGTAAAAGCCAGTGATTGTCGTTTATGTCATGTCATCTGTCTCTTTTTGATTTCTGGCGCCTATTACACTACCGCTATGTGATGATTACGCCCGGTCCAGTATAGAAATGTCAAGAAGACAGATGAGCCTTTTCCAGGCATTTGAAAAAAAAAAAAAGAGATCAAAACCCACGATCACAAACACGCAGCAGAGCAGCGATAATGAAGGTCTCTCCTCTCAAGCTCCAAACTCACTCGTCTGCACCGCGATTATGGACTCATAGGCGCCGATTCCAGGTTGAGCACCCACTGGGGGAGCCTCGGCCCATCAGCTGTGTGTCTGTGGGTATGTGTAGCCCGTATGTGTGTGTAGCCATGTGTGAATGTGTGTGTTAATCTCTCACGAGCTCTGTTAAGATGAATAAACACAAACCGCTGCAGAGCGCGAGCCTGGCACAGAGGTGCGCGCTCTGACGCATCTGGCACCGAAAGGAAACTGGCTCCGCTCCGCGGCTATTTCGCGTCCAACGTCTATGTTAAGCACATGTTTTTATTGATATTGTAGCGTCCGAGCCGACGTAACTACAACAACATAACACAAACTTATCTGACAGCTCTCACTTCCTCCTCTGCTCCTCACTCACACACACACAGACAGGTCTTCCTCACACTCACCCCGGCCCCTCAGTTTCTCATCCAACGCTCATCCATACGCTACCTGCCCGTACACATTCACAGTCAGTCAGAAATCACACAACTTAAACATCATAACAACAACATTACTGCGGGGTCGCAACAATATTTTCAGTTGTGCAGTATATTACAGTAATGAGCGACAAGTCCCATTGCTACGTGGCATGATAAGCACACCAGTGTTTGTAGAGCCTGGTGTGCGACCCCCCCCTCCGAAAAAAAAAAATGTTGTAGCCTATTTGCCGTTTCTGTGCGTACATTGAAATTGAATCCCAGCGGCGCCACTGCCTCCCAGAACTGTGGGGGAGCTCCGGAGAGGGGAAAAAAAGAGAAATCAACGAAGGAGCGAGCTATTTCCGGCCGACTTGCATAGTTATGCTTTACTGGTGACTCTAAATTGCCCATAGGTGTGAATGTGTGTGTGTATATGTTGGCCCTGTGATAGACTGGTGAGCTGTCAAGGGTGAACCCCGCCTCCTTCCCAAAGTCATCTGAGAAAGGCTCCAGCTCACCCTCCACCCTAGTGAGGATGAGCTGTATAGAAGATGAATGAACTTAAAGAGATATTGGTGAATGAAGCCCATCGTTACAAAATGTAGGAAAAGGAAGTCACTCACATTTGTAACCCTTAAAATAACTTTGCAGAGAATTCTTTTGAGAACCTAAAACTGTTTGACATGAGTTGTGTTGTTGTTTCAGGATCCAGCAGCAGAGACCAGACTCTCCTGAACCCAGCTGTCTGTCTTTAAAGAGCGACCACTCAAAGGGAGGGATTATTAACTTTAAAGGAGGACGTGGATCAACTGATCAGATGTAAGCTGTAACTGACAGTCAGACTCAGGTTATTGTAGAAAAGAACCAGTTTGTAGGACGTGTTGTTGGACCAGGTCTGAAACCAAAGTGTCTCTGTCTGTTGTGAACGTCCTCAGGGGACATATAAAGTCCATCTTGTATTATCTCTCTGTCCTGATGTTGACTTGACACTGATTCCTCCACAGAGTGGACCAGGAGAGCTCAAAGGTTCCCAGTGGTCAGTCTGCCCAGCAGCATCAAACACACCTGGACTCCATATTTATGGTGAGGACATGTCCAACAGCTGCTATTACATCTGTTGTGTTCACCATCATCTCCATGCTGCACTTTGACACCAGTGGATTGTCAGTCTGTCCAACATGGATCTGATGTTTGGCTCCATGGTTTTAGTTTGATGCTGTCACTCATAGAGTTTCTGTTCCAGCTGCTGGAGGAGAACATGGTCACTTTTGTCAAGAACGAGCTGAAGAGGATCCACAAGGCTCTGAGTCTAGATTACGCAGAATGCTCAGGGAGTCAGAGGGAGGATGAGGATGAAGAGCAGAGGAGGAGCAGCAGAGAGGCATTAGTGAAGATCACAGTGAACTTCCTGAGGAGGATGAAGCAGGAGAAGCTGGCTGAGCATCTGCAGAGCAGTAAGAGAATTTCTCTAAAGCTTCAACATGATGGACAAATGAGACGTTCACTGACATCAACACATGGAGGGAAACATGTTCATAGTCGTTATTTAGAGGAATTAAAATGTTATATTTTCTTACTGATCTTATATCTTGTGTTTTCATTCAGAATATTTTGCTCAAGTTTGTGGACATAAACTCAAATCTGTCCTGAAGGAGAAGTTCCAGTGTGTGTTTGAGGGGATCTCTAAAGCAGGACACCAAACCCTTCTGAACCAGATCTACACGGAGCTCTACATCACAGAGGGAGGGGCTGGAGGGGTCAATGAGGAACATGAGGTCAGACAGATTGAAACAGCGTCCAGGAAACCAGTCAGACCAGAAACAACCATCAGACAAGAAGACATCTTTAAAGCCCCACCTGGAAGAGACCGACCAATCAGAAGAGTGATGACAAAGGGAGTGGCTGGCATTGGGAAAACAGTCTTAACACAGAAGTTCACTCTGGACTGGGCTGAAGACAAAACCAACCAGGACATACACTTCACATTTCCCTTCACCTTCAGAGAGCTGAATGTGCTGAAAGAGAGAAAGTTCAGCTTGGTGGAACTTGTTCATCACTTCTTCTCTGAAACCAAAGAAGCAGGAATCTGCAGGTTTGATCAGTTCCAGGTCGTCTTCATCTTTGACGGTCTGGACGAGTGTCGACTTCCTCTGGACTTCCACAACACTGAGATCCTGACTGATGTGACAGAGTCCACCTCAGTCAACGTGCTGCTGACCAACCTCATCAGGGGGAACCTGCTTCCCTCTGCTCGCCTCTGGATAACCACACGACCTGCAGCAGCCAATCAGATCCCTCCTCAGTGTGTTGACATGGTGACAGAGGTCAGAGGGTTCACTGACCCACAGAAGGAGGAGTACTTCAGGAAGAGGTTCAGAGATGAGGAGCAGGCCAGAGAGATCATCTCCCACATCAAGAGATCACGAAGCCTCCACATCATGTGCCACATCCCAGTCTTCTGCTGGATCACTGCTACAGTTCTGGAGGAGCTGTTGAAGACCAGAGAGGGAGGAGAGCTGCCCAAGACCCTGACTGAGATGTACATCCACTTCCTGGTGGTTCATCTAAAACTGAAGAAGGTCAAGTATGATGGAGGAGCTGAGACAGATCAACACTGGAGTCCAGAGAGCAGGAAGATGATTGAGTCTCTGGGAAAACTGGCGTTTGAGCAGCTGCAGAAAGGAAACCTGATCTTCTATGAATCAGACCTGACAGAGTGTGGCATCGATATCAGAGCAGCCTCAGTGTACTCAGGAGTGTTCACACAGATCTTTAAAGAGGAGAGAGGCCTGTACCAGGACAAGGTGTTCTGCTTCGTCCATCTGAGTGTTCAGGAGTTTCTGGCTGCTCTTCATGTCCATCTGACCTTCATCAACTCTGGACTCAGCCGGATGTCACAACAACAAACAACCTCCAAGAAGACTGAAACAACAGGAGTCAAATCTGCAGAGACAAACTTCTACCAGAGCGCTGTGGACGAGGCCTTACAGAGTCCAAATGGACACCTGGACTTGTTCCTCCGCTTCCTCCTGGGTCTTTCACTGGAGACCAATCAGAATCTCCTACGAGGTCTGATGACTCAGTCAGGAAATGACTCACGGTCCAATCAGGAAACAGTCCAGTACATCACGAAGAAGATCGAAGAGACTCCCTCTGCAGAGAAAAGCATCAACCTGTTCCACTGTCTGAATGAACTAAATGATCGTTCTCAAGTGATGCTGATCCAATGGTACCTGACATCAGGAAGTCTCTCCACACGTATACTGTCTCCTGCTCAGTGGTCGGCTCTGGTCTTCATCTTACTGTCATCAGAAGAAGATCTGGACAAGTTTGACCTGAGGAAATACTCTGCTTCAGAGGAGGCTCTTCTGAGGCTGCTGCCAGTGGTCAAAGCCTCTAACAAAGCTCTGTAAGTGTAGAGATAGTTGGATTTATTCATCATTATATAAAAACACTGTCTTTATGATAGGGAAACTTCGAACGGCTGTGGAACCAGTGCTTGATAAATGTCCTTCACCAAGAATCGCAGCACAAGTGGTGCCATAGTGCCATAGTGAAACATACTAATTTAAGTGTTCACCAATCTGCGTGTGTGATGCCCACTTGCTGCATATTAACACGACCAAAACTGTTGAGATGCTCCTCGATCCTACATCAGTGGGTGATCAAAGCCCAGTGGCCATCCATGGCCAAGACATTGTGGAGTACCTTTAGTCTAGTACGAAGAGGGGGGTATCATGCACCCCCCGGAAATATACTTCTAACCAATGTTTCTAGATTGGAAAAAATGTGTAGAAAATGATGAGCTATGTTAAAAAGTTGTCAGAATGTCCCATGTATCATTTTTATGCAAATTATTGCCGCCATTATCGAAATAACCTAATTTCACTATATCTCAGCCAATATTGCAGATATCTGAACAAATAAGGTGTCTAGACCCATGTTTTGAGGGTCAGAGATCATAATAAAACTATTCATAAAGTGATCACATGTTGGTGGCATGCTAGTAAGCCAACCTAACCCTTTTACCAATTACAAGACGCCAATGTTGGAGATACCAAATAAGGTGTCTAGACAGAGGTTGTTGTGTGTTTAACCAAGGTTTATTTGGATCAAACATCATAATAGAACTCTTCTTGATGTGACCACTCTTCTCTTTCCCATGCCAGATAAACAGTCAAGTAAATGGTTCTCCACTATGCATCACTCATCATCGTTTTCACTGAAATCATCAGAGTTAAACTCATCCTCTCCTTCCTCTTTCTCCTCCTCTTGCTGTTCATGCTCTCCAGTGTCATGGGGATCAACCAGTGAAGTTGGTAGGTTTCAACACTCCTTCATCAGTCTTCATCCATCCCTGCCCCTCATCATAGGGTTTTGGTTTTTCCAGAATAGGTTCATCAGCTAGTACAAGGCAACACGGTAGTTCACACGTCGGGCATGTGGCTTCAGAGCAGAGTGGCATGGAGGAAGGTGAACCAGGTCAACCTTAGACTTGCAAGTGAGTTTCTTGTCCTCCCCCACCATGTTGTGTAGCAACTTGGCACAGACAACAAGACTCACAACTCACTCAGGCTTGACACTCTAGCAGTCACTGAGTTGACTGGATATGTGAAACCTGGGATTCTTCTTCAAGGGCCCCACCTTCCTTCTCCCTTTGATGGCACTGGTACAGTCTTCTCCACTGAACACATAGAACCCAAGAAGAGTGGCGCGGTAGTCTTCTCCCAGGGATTCTGCAATACTACTACTGCCTGGCTTCCGGTGCACCTGTCCCCATTGATGTTGAGATGGACGTGTTACAGTACGAGCAGAAGCTGTGGGCAAGGCTGCTAAAGCTGACTTCATCAGACCCCTACAGTGTGAAGATCCAGGAAGCTTCTTTAACCCAACAACTTCTCAACATCTCTGAGCTTGCAGAATCCCTGGGAGAAGACCACCGCACCACTCTTCTTGGGTTCTATGTGTTCAGTGGTGAAGACTGTACCACTGCCAAGTATATTTTTTTGTCTTTTTCATGCCTTTATTTGACAGTACAGTTGAGAGAGACAGGAAATAGGGAGGCAGAGAGAGGGGGAATGACACGCAGGAAAGGGCTGTCCGATGCGGGATTCAAACCGGGGCCGCCTGCACGAGGACTATAGCCTCAATATATGGGGCGCCTGCTTAACCCACTGCGCCATTCGACGCCCCGGAAGGTGGGGCCCTTGAAGAAGAATCCCCAATTTCACGTATTCAGTCAACTCAGTGACTGCTAGAGTGTCAAGCCTGAGATGCTGAGGCAGTTGGAGCAATTCACCTGTCTGATGTCTGATGTCTTCAGTGGATGTTGTCCGTGCCGAGTTGCTACTCAACATGGTGGGGGAGGACAAGAAACTCACTTGCAAGTCTAAGGTTGACCTGGCTCGCCTTCCTCCATGCCACTCTGCTCTGAAGCCACATGCCCGACGTGTGAACTACCGCGTCGCCTTGTACAAGCGAGCTGATGAACCTATTCTGGAAAAACCAAAACCCTATGATGAGGGGCAGGGATGGATGAAGACTGATGAAGGAGTGTTGAAACCTACCAACTTCACTGGTTGATCCCCATGACACTGGAGAGCATGAACAGCAAGAGGAGGAGAAAGAGGAAGGAGAGGATGAGTTTAACTCTGATGATTTCAGTGAAAACGATGATGAGTGATGCATAGTGGAGAACCATTTACTTGACTGTTTATCTGGCATGGGAAAGAGAAGAGTGGTCACATCAACAAGAGTTCTATTATGATGTTTGATCCAAATAAACCTTGGTTAAACACACAACAACCTCTGTCTAGACACCTTATTTGGTATCTCCAATATTGGCGTCTTGTAATTGGTAAAAGGGTTAGGTTGGCTTACTAGCATGCCACCAACATGTGATCACTTTATGAATAGTTTTATTATGATCTCTGACCCTCAAAACATGGGTCTAGACACCTTATTTGTTCAGATATCTGCAATATTGGCTGAGATATAGTGAAATTAGGTTATTTCGATAATGGCGGCACTAATTTGCATAAAAATGATACATGGGACATTCTGACAACTTTTTAACATAGCTCATCATTTTCTACACATTTTTTCCAATCTAGAAACATTGGTTAGAAGTATATTTCCGGGGGGTGCATGATACCCCCCTCTTCGTACTAGACTACTTGGAGTCTTCATTGACAGCGACTTGAGCTTGAGCACACGGGTGGCCAATGTCTGTGCCAATATTCATCAGTGTCTCTATATCTTACGTAGGCTCAGAGTGTTTGGAGTTTGCAAAAACATTATGTTAATTTTTTATAGAGCAACAATGAGTCAGTACTCCAGTATGGTATCACCAACTGGTGACATGTCCAGGTCACATGTCTGTTCTTATGATACAGGCTGTGGTCCTGAAATGTGTGTTTCTCCTCTATAATACACATTCTACATCTCGGAGGCAACATCGTTCCACATACAGACTCCCTTCCCCTTTCAAACGGGCAGAGCTCCTTGGGAAACAGTAGTGGAGACACCAAGGGAGAATCAGGGTCTGGCACACACGTGCACGAAAAAGACAAGCGCACCGTTACAGCGTTGTGTTGTGATCGCACATGACGCGTGTCTATATTGAAAGTAAAGAGTTTGTATGCATACCAGAAGCGGAAAAGATATTTGTAAAATATAACACCTTACCACCTTCACCCTTTTCATGTCGCGCACCCCCTAGCGGCGACTTGCACACCACACGCTGGGAATCCCTGGTCTACTGTATGAGTGGGATTGTCCAGTGTTGGTCTGTGTTTACTCCACTAGTCTTTTAATCTGATGTACGTTTATACTGTATGTTGTTTTTACTGCATGTGCTGCAACCGCTCCTTATCTCTGGGACAAATTCCTCCCTGGTGGAGACCAACAAAGTAACCTAACCTTTTCAACAGGACAGAAAATAAATTCCTTTCTTCTTTAATTCCTCATGATCATCTCTACAGACTAAGCGGCTGTAACCTCTCAGAGAGAAGCTGTGAAGCTCTGTCCTCAGTCCTCAGCTCCCAGTCCTCTAGTCTGAGACACCTGGACCTGAGTAACAACAACCTGCAGGACTCAGGAGTGAAGCTGCTGTCTGGTGGACTGGAGAGTCCACACTGTAGACTGGAGACTCTCAGGTGAGGATCCATCCAGCTGTTTATCTGATGCCACTTGAACACAGCAGCAGGTGTTGACAGAGGGTTCCTGTGTGTTGTGTGTGTTCAGTCTGTCAGGATGTCTGGTCACAGAGGAAGGCTGTGCTTCTCTGGCCTCAGCTCTGAGCTCCAACCCCTCCCATCTGAGAGAGCTGGACCTGAGCTACAACCATCCAGGAGCCTCAGGAGAGAAGCTGCTGTCTGCTGGACTGGAGGATCCAGACTGGAGACTGGACTCTCTCAGGTATGGAGAGGCTGCTGCAGCCACACACACTGTCTGATAGAGGAGGAGGAGCTGGAACATTTCCTATGGCCCCATTCACACCTGGTCACACCTGGTATTAACATCAGTCTCAGGTGATCCATGCATTGATGACATCAGATCCCATCACTCAGACCATATCCAGAGGTGGTGTAGGCCACAGTGAAGCTCCGCCCACTCCACTGACGTCCTCTGTCTCAGTCTGACTCGTCCCAACACAGTTTATACTGAAGCCAAAATCTCAGAGTGTTTCAAACATGAGCTGTGCAGCTTTCATCAGTCACAGTGATGAACTACTGGGATCAGGAGTTTCTCCTCATGACGACTTCAGTGTCTCATCATGACTCACTGTGTCATATTCAGGAGAAGAGATGTCAGGGATGAAAGCAGCTGTTGGCAGCTGTGCTCTGAGTCTCTCCAGATGTTTGGATCAGACTTTATTTCAGAGTGTATCAGGAAACATTTCAGCTGCAGCTGGTTGAACTGCTCCTGAACCAACAGTGTTTGACCTGAACAGTCCCAGAGACTGTAGACACCTGTTGAGTGTGGACACACTAATAACAACACAGCAACAAGAATCAAAGCATGTCCACTGCTCAGAGACATTCGTCTCCCAGCGTCTCCAACCAAGGAGGAAATAAGAGACAGAAACCAGGCGGCACCATCAGGTCTCTGTCTGGTCAGATATTGATGATCAATAATCAGCTCAGTCTCTCTGAGATCCTGGTCTTGTCCTGATGAGATATGTTGTGTTGAGGAGACAGTAAATCACAGTGTGACATCCAGATGTCCTCACTGTCCAGAGGCCTGGAGCTGTCAGTCAGAAGACAGTGAGTGTAGTGAACAGTGTAATAATCAGTGTTTGTGGTCAGAGATGGACAGAGTACTCGACCCCAGTACTTGAGTAAGAGTACAAATTAGGGATGCACATTTTGAAAAAAATTTCTGACCGATAACCGACGCTCGTTAACCGATAAGATTAAGATGCTTGCGGTGCACGGATAAATTTTTTTTGCCGTTAAATACACACGTGCGCTGCGACAGCTGATCAGTGCCACATCCACTCTGCTCTGTCTCAGCTGATCTCTCATATAGAGGTTTGATTGTCCAATGTAGAACTGTTTTTATACAAAGTGCAGCCAAACACCAGACTGAAGGAACAGCAGAGCTCCTCTGTGGAGCTGCAGGAGAGCTGCATCAGCCTCCTCTTTTATTTACTTTTTTCATTTTTTTCAGTGCCGTTGTTACAGGTGATTCACATCTATGTCTGTGTAGCTACATTTATAGTCTGACCTTCCTTCATGGGGGCTGCTGCACATACTGTCAGTCCTCCTGTGGAACTTTTTGCTGCGAAATATGACTGAAGGCACATGGACTCTGCACGTGTCGACACGCCCCCATGAGTTGACGACAAGGAGCTAATAAAAAATAACCGATAGCATTAATCGGTCAAAGTTCTTGTTATCGGTTAATGGTTAAACGGTTCAACATGTGCATCCCTAGTACAAATACTACTGGTCAAAATTTACTCCGTTACAAGTAAAATTAGCTCAGTCGACATGTTCATCGAGTAAGAGTAAAAAAGTACTTGCTTTTAAAGGTACTTAAGTATCCAAAAGTACATGCCGCCCTCGTCCCTACGTCACACAGTGACCCGCCCTCGTCCCTTGGCTGCACACACAGAGAGGACTGCCCCTTTATGCCGTTCTCTCTCCTCATTGGATAAAGGTTGTAGGATACAAGGAAAGTTTTCTCCTCGGCTCAGAGCAGAGCAGAGTGACTGACAGACCCGTGTTTCAGACCAAACACTCTATGTAAGTGATTGCTGTCGGAAGATAGAACTATTTAAGACTTATATTAACACAAAAATTCCGCTTACTTCTGCTTTAACTCTTGTTTCTGAGAATTAACTCTTTGAAACCACCTGCACTGATGTGCTGCTTTTAGGGGTTAGGGTTTCCTTCTTTGACAAACACAGTTTGTGTCCAGTAGTATTTTAGAAAAAAAAAAGAGCAGACCTGAAAGTATCGAGTACTTTTCAGCCTTCCTAGAAATTAACTTGAGTAAAAGTAAAAATATTTGTCTTGGAAATGTATTCAAGTAAGAGTAATAAGTACCAAATCCTCTGGATATGTACTTTACTCCGTTACTGTCCACCACTGTTTGTGGCTGAATGTGTATGCTGCTCCAACACGTCTGACTCCAGATCAGATGAAGCCACAAAGTGGCTCCTTAATGACAGTCTCCAGCAGCTGGAGCTTCACTTCCTGTCTGAGTCCATGTGCTCTGAGCTGAGCCTGCTTCTCTCTGCTCTACAGTTTCTCTGCTTCCTCTGGACTCTGACTTCAAGTCCAGTCAAAATGTGTGGACAGGTTTGATGGAGCTCAGGACTGGTCCTGAGGACGGCTGCTTTATTCCACATGATGTGACTGATCTCAGTGAGTCAGTGGGTACGTTTACATGGACAGTTTCAATCGGTTTCAGAAAGGTTTGGGAGACCAAACCGATTGAAAATACTTCATGTAAACACCTCAAACCGTTTCAATTACCCCAAACCGGTTGAAATTCCAACCAGATTGAAGGGGGTGGTTTAAACCTTTTCTAAAGAGATCTGTCTGTCATGTATACACTTGAAACGGGTTGATCCCTGGCTGCGTTCGTTCAGGACCTGACGTACGTACGCACGCACGCACGCTTGAGCACGTACGAGCCGTGCCTGCCTGGCTGTCACTCACGTGAAAATGTCTGTGTAATATGGGAAAATGTCGAGCAAGAACTTTCATAACGGACTGGCGGGTCATACGGAAGTTCTGTTTCCACTCGGTGTCCGAAAATTCATGCAGAGAGAGGAGGAGGAGGAGGAGGAAGAGGAGGTGCGCCGCCGGTGTTGTGCCGAAAAGTTTTTCTGCAGGTAGTCTCTTTTCGGCACAACACCTGCGGCGCACCGCTTCCTCCTCCTCCTCCTCCTCCTCTCTCTGCATGAATTTTCGGACACCAAGTGGAAAGAGGCTCTCTCTTCTTTTCCTGCTAAAACTAGGAACATGTCACGCTGCTGTTTAATACAGAGAAATATTAAAACAGCAAAGACTGCGCTCAACAAACGATGTATTTTGGCACAGCTGTAGCACTTCCATAATCAATGCTGTTGTAACCATAGTAACGCAATCACTCACGGCTGCGGGCACATTCGAAGCGTTTGTTTCATCGGTGCATGTAAACACCCAACCAGTTTACTTTGTAACCCATGTATACGCTCAAGCTGAAATCTTCAAACAGATTGATTTAAACCAAACCTTTCTGAAACCGTTTGAAACTGTCCATGTAAACGTACCCAGTGTGTTGCAGCTGATCTGTGTGAAGAGCAGAGAAGAACAGAGTCATTGATGATGAGATCCTGATCCGTCCTGTCACTGTGATCAGATGGTTTCTATTAGAGCTCCTTCATCCACTCACTGCTGCTGTGGCTCCTGTGGAAACCTGCTCACAGCCTCATTCTTCAGCTTCCTGGGGAGTTTTCTTCAGACAAACACAAGTTGTGTTCACACTCAGTGTTTCTCACTAAACTCGCTGTGTGTTTCACTGAGCTCTAACAAACGTGTTGAGTGTGTTTCCTTCCTCATCAAACACTGAAACCATCCACTGTTCACAGCTGCACTCTTCTTCTTTCCTGGTGCATTGTGGGATATCTGGGCTGGTCAGCTCCACCTGTTGTGTCTTTATCTTCTTTGCTGTGACGTGTGTTTGTGCAGCTTGAGAGTCAGAGAGTGAAAGTGTGTGTCTCACACTGCAGTGACATCACATGGAGAAAAGACATGATGAAGTGTTTCCTCCTCGTCTCCTCCTGCTCTGTATCATCACTAGATAAAGACTCCAGCTCCTTCTTCTCTGTGCTCAGTGTTCATCCATACATACCAGCCTCCATGTGAACACAGTGATAAAACAGTGTGTGTGTGAGAGCCATGTAATGTCCATGTGTGCATGCTGACAGAGAAGGTGCTGCTCTGACCCCCCTCCTCCTTTCAGGGTGGAGCCTGCTGGAGTCCCATGGTTGACACCAGGTCTGAGGAAGTGTAAGTCTGTTTTTACTTTGATTCGTGGAAACGAGGGATGCACATGTTTAACCGTTTAACCGTTAACCGATAACAAGAACTTCGACCGATTAATACTATCAGTTATTTATTTATTAGCTCCTTGTCGTCAACTCATGGGGGCGTGTCGACACGTGCAGATTTCCATGTGTCTTCAGTCATATTTCGCGGTAAAAAGTTCCACAGGAGGACTGACAGTATGTGCAGCAGCCCCCATGAAGGAAGGTCAGACCATAAATGTAGCTACACAGACATAGATGTGCATCATCTGTAACAACGGCGCTGAAAAAAACTGTTCCTTCAGTCTGGTGTTTTGCTGCACTTTCTAACTAAAACAGTTCTACATTGGACGATCTAACCTCCATATGAGCGATCAGCTGAGACAGAGCAGAGTGGATGTGGCACTGATCAGCTGTCACAGCGCACGTGTGTATTTAAAGAGATAGTTCAACATTTTGGCAAATTGGCCCATTGCCATAATCCCTATAGTCATAGCAGTAGGTTCATTACCTTTAATTGTCGGTGCAAGCTGTTTTTAGAACGGCGGAGCAGAGCCGTGAGCTGCTCAGAGCTACGCTACGGAGGCTCATGGGATTTCTTGGTTTCCCTCATCAAACTCATCAAATACACAATCCAACAACTCCAAAACGCTCTGGTGGACAAGTTGTGACCTGCACGATCACTACGCTATGAGATAATAACACAACGTTACCAGACAGAGATGTTTTAGAACCCTGAGCAGCTCACGGCTCTGCTCCGCCGTTCTAAAAACAGCTTGCACCAACAATTAAAGGTAACGAACCTACTGCTATGACTATAGGGATTATGGCAATGGGCCAATTTGCCAAAATGTTGAACTGCCCCTTTAATGGCAAAAAAAAAAAAATGGAGCGTCGTAATCTTATCGGTTAACGGTTAATAATCGGTTAACGAGCGTCGGTTACCGGTCAGAAAAAAAATTCAAAATGTGCATCCCTACTGGAAACAAAGCAGCACATTCAACCATCTTCACACTGTCACATCACTGACCTCATGAGTCTTCATCAAACTGTCAATAACTGATCACATGATCAATAACTGCAGCTGTGTCTTGTTCTCTCCATCAGATTCCTGTCCACTCACAATCGACACAAACACAGTGAACACAGAGATCAAACTGTCTGACAACAACAGGAAGGCGACATATGTGGAGGAGCATCAGTCATATCCTCGTCATCCAGACAGATTTGACTATCGACCTCAGCTGCTGTGTTCAACTGGTCTGACTGGTCGCTGCTACTGGGAGGTCGAGTGGAGAGGATGGGTTTTTATATCAGTGAGTTACAGAGGAATCAGCAGGAAAGGAGACAGTGATGACTGTGTGTTTGGAAGGAACGATCAGTCCTGGAGTCTGGAGTGCTCTGATGATTATGGTTACAGTGTCTGGCACAATAACAGAGAGACACGTATCACCTCCTCCTCCTCCTCCTCCTCCTCCTCCTCCTCCTCCTCCTCCTCCTCCTCCTCCTCCTCCTCCTCCTCTGTCTCTAACAGAGTAGCAGTGTATGTGGACTGTCCTGCTGGCTCTCTGTCCTTCTACAGAGTCTCCTCTGACTCACTGATCCACCTCTACACCTTCAACACCACCTTCACTCAACCTCTCTATCCTGGGTTTACACTCTACAGTTCTGATTCGTCAGTGTCTCTGTGTTGAGTGAAGCAGAGTCTCCTCCTGTCACAGAAACCTTCTCTCTGTTGAACAGACAGTTCAGTCTCTACACGTCTGTCTCTGTCTCTCACTCACGTCGTTTTCACAGGACAGAGATGAACACAGTTTATTAATGAACTCATCAGCGTCATGGTAACAGAAAAATCACTTATTATTATTGTTCTGCTGCTGCTGACTGTTATTGTTTCTCTGAATGATTTCGATGTTATGATAAAAGGTACAGGCTACTTTCAGGACGAAGGTGGTTTCACTGCAGACTCTTATTTTGAAAAGTCGGCCTGAGCTACATGAAGAGCACCGTGTCGTTCTGACTGTCAAAATAAATAAATAAAGGTTTCAACTGAAACAAAGTGGAAAAGTTCATTTATGTCAGTTTAGTTCAATTCAAACAGTGAAACACATCATGTATTATACAGATTCAAAACACACAGACTGAAATGTTTCATGTCTTTATTTCTTTTAATTGTAATGAAAACCTAAAATTCAGTAAATCAAGAAACTATAATACAGTGGAAAGTTGACTACTGTAACCTAATGAACTCCAAACAGCTGCAGAAGTTTCCTGAGCCTCGTCTCTCAGTCTGGTTCATGACCTCCATCATATTCTACTTTATTGAGATGTATCTTTGATCTTTGCAACTCTGAGGGTGTTTATTTGTTATTTGGTGATTATTTGTATATGTATGAACTATTAAAGATAAATAGAGGAAATTTCATGCAGGTTGGATTCAAACCCACGGCTGCTGCATCAAAGTCTGAGCCTGTAGCTACTGTGGCATCATCATCATCAACGATCTCCAGAAGACATGACGTTAAACATGAAACACTCTTTTTCAATATTTTAATCAATATCAGTGTATTATTCTAGTTTTCTACGGTTTTAAAGTGGTGGAAAAAATCTAAATGAACTTCAGTTCATCAGAATGAATAATTAAACTGTCAACAAAAAGTGAACATTATAGAAACTATACACTGTACAACCATGGACTTATTCAGTCCTATAGGATTATAGGTCTGTTTGTCTTATTTAATTTTTTTTTTTTTTTAAGAAATTTTGAAAGACTTTACGTATCTTTAATTTCTCTATAGCCTATAGCTTTTATGGCACAAGCAGAGATGCACTCAACCGCTGCTCGCGGACGTTCGTGAACGGAGCCTTGCAGCACCCAATAATGTAATAATTTCCTGAAAATGTAATAACGCCTGAAAATGTAATGAAATTTGCACTGTAATAAAACCCAATAATGTAATAACTCCACCAATAATGTAATAAAATGTCCTGACTTATATTGTAATAACATTTTTACTGATAATGTAAATACATTATTACATTATTGGGAATTTATTACATTTTCAGGAACCCTCCTGAAAATGTAATACATTCCCAGTGGGTTAAATTGCAGACCTTGAGTACCGTACAGCCATATGCACACGTGCAGATACTCAGGGACATGCAACTACATCCTGGTCTGTGGACTTACCTCCAACTTTCTCCAACTTCCCATTTCTCCGACCATGCATCTATATTTTTGCATCCATTAGTCCAACCTCCCATTTCTCCTATTTAAGTAACCCTAACCCTAATCCTAACCATAACCATAACCGCCTCCCGCCGCCAGGAGGACGAAACTAATAATGTTTAAGATGCACAATATAAAGTCCTACCTTTAGATATACATTCAGTTTAATAGCAGCAACACTTTACAGAATGATTCATTCATGTATGATCATGAATAAAGCTGTGAAAATACAGTAAGGATCAGATTCTGCGTCACCTCTCTGTGTGTAATAAGTGACATTTTACCATTATATAATAAGATAAGATAGGATGTTACTTTATTCATCCCACGATGTTGCAGCAGCAGACACCAATGAAAGGAAGAAAAAACACAAGAAAAATGCAATATTATAAATAAATTAAAAAAGTAATGAGGTCAGATGTATTTAGATACTGATGATCAGATTGTTCACCTCTGTCCAATATATTGGCTATAATTTTGTGGACATTTTGCATCATTGTATTGTACTTTTTGTGTGTCTACATCAGTGTCTATTCAAAGTAGATAAACAAAATATGAAAACTGCCCTGACCTTACAACACTCGAGATGTTTCTGGGTCCATAAACCTGCTCAGGAGTCACAGGAGGCTTCTGTTGTCCAAGTAAAACTCAACAGAACGATTTGAAGGGTTGTACAGATATTTTTCATTTACAAAGAAAAAACAAATTAGAAAATATACGTTGGACATTTGACTGGATGTTAAAGTTTCGAGTTGTTTTGGTCTTGTAAGTTAATTAATTTATATGGGTTGTTTTGTTTTTTGTTGAGATAATCATGGGCTCTCGAAAGCAAGACCCTTTTATATATATATATATATATATATAGACACTGCCAATTTGTTGTTGTATATACTTTTGTACATCACATTTTATTTTATTGCTATTTTATTATGTATAGTTTGTTCTTTATATTTTATTATGTATAGTTTGTTCTTTATATTCTTACTCTTTATATTCTTATACTATATGTTGTCATCGTCACTGTGTCTGTGTAAAGCTGCTGCTGCACTGTCATTTCCCAGCTTGGGATCAATAAAATCTATCTATCTATCTATCTATCTATCTATCTATCTATCTATCTATCTATCTATCTATCTATCTATCTATCTATCTATCTATCTATCTATCTATCTACATATATAAAAGAAGAATTATAAGGCTACGAAAACCAAACAGATTTTATTTTATAGCGATTATACACTTACAGTACAAATATATTCATGGGTAGGATATTCAGATTTTAACAATAAACCTTGACAATTATTACACACTGGACCTTTAAGTTAGGGTCAGACATAAATAAGAGTTATATTCTTCTTCCTGCTCCTTTCCAATCATAAAATATATTCATTATTTATCATATTGTATTGTTCTCTACACTTTCATGAAAGGAACAACGAGTGAACTTCCAGGTGTAACCCTAAACACAGCTAGTATGCTCTTTATTTTTTTATTTTTTTTATTTATCCCACTGTGATAGGCTTTTTAAAAAAAATTTTATTGAAGAATTATTAGTTGGGACGTACATTGTGAAATGAAGGATAAGGGGGTTACAAATAAAAAAGGAATAATGTCAACAGGTTCAGTTACATAGTATCATGACAGGCAGGAGAAGACAAAGGATAAGTACATTTTATGTTTGGCAAACAGAGGTCTATTCAAAAACATGGAAACAGAGAGAATAGTACTATGGTCTTTATGGCTTTCTTATTTTCAGATTGACTAATTAGGTTGATGTATTGTTTGATTTCGTTTTTGAAACGGTGAGTGCAAAGTATTTGATTTGTAAATTTGCGGTTGTGAATATGAGCTTTGGCTAAAAATAATATCAAATTAATTATATAATATTGGTTTAATTAATTGGGAAGCCGTGACTGAAAAGAAACCAAACAATAGCCTACATTTTGATTGTCCAAAGCAAAGTTTTGGTCGAAATGTTGACGGATAAAAGTAGTTACATTTTTCCAAAAGGACTGCAGATGAGGACATGACCAGAAAAGATGTTGAAAAGAGTTCATTAATGTCTTTTTTTTTTTATATCTTTGCATAAATAAATTGGAGGGATAGATACGATGGACGAGTTTAAGGGATACTTCTTTGATTTTATTTGTGATAACATATTTGTGACAGCCTGTCTGCTCTCAGGTCGGTCCATCGGTCAGCAGCTCTGACGTCACTCTGCGGCTGTGACGCTGCGGCAGCTTCTGCGCATGCGCCTCAGGAACAGGAAGTGTGTTAACGTTTTTCCTCCACAGCTGATGGTCGTCAGATTGTCAACACTCACACAGTTTCAGAGGCTGCTGCGACCCCCGGAGCCGCCGACCGACACACACACACACACGGTAAATACTAGGGTGTGTGTTTCCTCCCGGTAACGGCACGAGACCGACCGGGCAGGAGGGGCGTTTAGGTGTTGGACCGGAGCGTCGAAATTTAGAGCTTTCCAAAAAAAAAAAAAGAGAGAGAGAGAAAGATCCAGTGTCGTCGATCGGTGTGTGTGTGTGTGTGTGTGTGTGTGTGTGTGTGTGTGTGTGTCAGTGTGTTAACGACGACGAGGGTTGCTGATCTGATAACGGTGCGTTAACGGGAGAGAGAGATCAGCTGATCCGAGTCCGAGTCCGCACCTTGCTGCACGGTGTGTGTGTGTGTGTGTGTGCGTGTGTGTGTGTGTGTGTGTGTGTGCGTGTGTGTGTGTGTGTGTGGTGTTTTGGTGCAGTGATGATCCTCAGACAGACACACACACATCAGTCCGAGCCGCAGCATCACACACTGCTCACCATGCAGACCACACACACACACACACGCACACACACACACACACACACACACACACACACACACACACACACACACACACACACACACACACACACATACACATGCATGTAGCCTATTAATTAATTCAACCATTGTTAGGAGGGGTCCGTGAACTCACCACCAAACCACCACCACCATCATCATCATCATCATCATCCTGCTGTTATAGATCCACTGACACTGGATCTATGTGTGTGTGTGTGTGTGTGTGTGTGTGTGTGTGTGTGTGTGTGTGTGTGTGTGTGTGTGTGTGGCATTCAGGGACAAACCGTCATTGTCAGTGTTGTTGTCCAACATGGAGGCTTGACATAGTTTTAGATTTAGACGTAGCCTATAAATACTAAACACAAATGTTGTATTATAATGAGCCACTCCTCCTCCTTATAGTTGTTATGGTTATATGGACGTTGTGTTGTTTTTCTGGCTGTAACTAACAAGTCTAACCAGTCGGCCTATTGATACATTTTGATTGATTATTTCTCTGATTAATCAGTTAATTTCTTAGTAGTAGCCTAATTAGTTTTATAGAGAAGCAGCTCGGTCGGCGAGTTTATCAAAATACTAAACACAAATCTTGTTTTGTAATAATCCGCTCCTCAATGTATCTATCTATCGCTTTTATAGTTAAATGTTAAAAGTTGTGTTGTTTTTCAGGCTGCAACTAACAAGTCTAATCACTATTGATACATTTTGATTGATTATTTCACTGATTAATCAATCAATTTCTTCTGTCTGTGAGATATTCTGCTTCATTTAGATGTTTTATTCTACCCACCACCAGGGCCTAGAGTCAAACGTGTTGAGTTCACTGACACAAACTGTGCGTTTTCTGTTTATTTTTCTTTGATTCACTCCATCAGTTCATTGTTGTTGTAGTTGTTGCCATAGATTTCCACTGTGTGACGTCAGATGAGTGTTTTGATTTGATCTCTGCTAGCCCCGGTCCACAGGTCACTCACTACTGTTGTGTCCAGATAAAAACCTGCAGGACTGATCTTCAGACTGGAGGAGGAGGAGAGGGGGGGTTGCTGTCTGCTGTGAATGATGTCATCTCTCACTTCCTCCTCGTGCAGATAAAACCACGGCGAGAAGAAGAAGACGAAGGTGAAGACGTGGTCAGCGAGGCCCGACTGCGTTGGAGGTAGGGAATCGGTGTAGAAGCTAAAATATATTTTCCCTGCCATTTGCTGTAGGTTTGACGTCATTGCGTTGATGATGTCATTTGCATTCACACATTGAGGGGGTGTGGTTATTTTCTTTACTTAGTGAGTGTGTGTGTGTGGTGGCGGGAGTTTTGAACACAAAGAGAGAGAGAACTAAGCTCATATATTTTTTGTTGACCGTCAATTTACCATCATTTTCACCTTATCATCTCACCAGTATCATTATTATTATTTATTGAAAGGGCACGTATTAATTTCCCTTTTGATATAACTGCTTGTTGGCTCTTTTTGATTTTTGTCACAATAAACACTTTAAATTCATAGTGGACCCATGGAGTTCTTGGACGCGTCACAAAAGAGCTTTAAGTTCCTCAGCGGCTGAAGTTTGTTGAAAGACAGCCACAACAATCGGGATGTCACCATTACTTGGTATTTACTCGGTATTAAACGCCACAGTTAATGAATCGTAAAGATTCCTAAATACCGTCGCTTTCCAATGAACTGGTCCAACTATCTGGTGTGGAGACCAGTCTCAGCCTGGTCAGATGCGAAAATGAACTGATGAAGCCTCTTGGATGAGAAGTGAAACGTCTTCCTAGACAAATAACCAAGTCCAGCTGCTTTCGATTTAGAATTCCTTTGAGATACTATGACGTGGACAAATGAGAATATGCACAGGCTTATGTTGTGAAATTAATTAAAGCAGAAGTAAGCAGAATATTTATGTTAATATAAGTCTGAAATAGTTGTATCTTCCGATGACAATCACTTCTATAGAGTGTTTGGTCTGAAACACGGGTCTGTCAGTCACTCTGCTCTGCTCTGAGCCCAGGAGAAAACTTTCCTTGTATCCTACAAGTTTTATCCAATGAGGAGAGAGAACGGCATAAAGGGGCAGTCCTCTCTGTGTGTGCAGCCAAGGGATGCGCGTGAATGTGGTGACGTAGGGACGAGGACCAATAGATCCATGACGAGGGCGGGGGCTGCTAACTCCATCTGCTGACAAGACGTTATGGTGCGTTCAAGGAAACTCGTAACTCGTGTTTTTCCGACCTGTGAAGTCGTACCAGTTCGATCTGGTACGAGTTCACGGGTCAGAAGTTACGAGTGGCCGTTATAGTGACTTTCACAGGTAAAACAGGTCGGAAAAACACGAGTGGGTTGCCTGGAACGCTACAAAGTCGTAAGTCGTGACTTGAAGCTGTAATTTACGGTTTCAAAAGCCGGCCTGGAACGCAGCATTAGCCAAAACGACCGGATCGCTTACTTCTGCTTTAAAATATTTGTGTAAAAATTAGTAATGTAATTATATTTTGACTGTATTTGATTTTACACATTCATATGTTGTGAAATTAATTAATGCATAATAATCATGATAATCGTAATACCGTGATTATTTCTCTGACAATAGTCGTACCAAGAAAATCTATTAACGTGACGTCACTAGCTGTGAATGATGTCGTCTCTCACTTCCTCCCTGTGCAGATAAAACCACGGAGAAGGTGAAGACGTGGTCAGCGAGGCCCGACTGCGTTGGACGACTCTGTGACTGACTGACTGACTTCCCCCCCCCCCCCCCGGAGGAGGAGGAGGAGGCCCAGCCCCCCCCCCCCCCCCCCAGCCCCCTCACCCCCCCACAGCCGCCGGTATGAGCTCCAGAGGGAGCGGCGGCCGCACCAACGGCACGCTGCCCCAGACCAAGATCTGCCAGTTCAAACTGGTTCTGCTGGGCGACATGGCCGTGGGCAAGTCCAGCCTGGTGCTGCGCTTCGTCAAGGGACAGTTCGACGAGTTCCAGGAGACGACTATCGGAGGTGAGAGGAGAGACGAGGAGGATGGATGGATGGTTGCTATAGGAAACCATAAGCCAACATTTTTTTTTCGTGTCTTGCCTCACTCCCGAGTCCATGACCAGCAGATAGACACCATCAGTGGCAGCTGGTGGTGAAATTAGTTGGGTGGGCTAATAAAAAATGTATACCCATTATGGTTAACACACTATACTATAGTAGCTAAAAGTTACATCCCATCTGACTGGCACAAAAGTAGGCTATAGCAACTAACTAGGCCTACACACTGCATTAAGTAGAAGGGTCTAGTCCAGGGGTTTTCAAGGTGTGAGAGAGTGAGCCCCCCTTAATGAAAAATAAACAGCTGTGTGCCCCCCCCCCCCCCCCCCCCCAAAAAAAAAAAAGAGAGAAGAGAATTAAACATAGCCTATTTATTATCAGTTACTATGACCAAAACAATATTTGATTCATTAAACATAAATTGGTCTTTCCTGTGGGATTTGTTTGATTTACAAGCTTGTTTCTCAGCATATATTAATTATCATGACAACATAGCACTGACGAATAAACCTAAACATTGATACAGAACTCTGTAACACACTCATCACACAAGCAGCTTCATGCTCTCCCTGTGTGATCATGGGAAGCAGACAGTCTGAGGTTGAATGCACCGATGACACTGTGACAGGTCTCTGTATGTCTTGACCACATTTTTTTTTTAGGAGCTCTGGTAGATTGCAGCTTTATGCGGGAGGACACGCGGTGCTACTGCTGATCCAATGTATTTATCTGAGCTTGGTCACTGTGAGAGGCACCGGGTCGCTTTGAGCTGCGTTCTGTTAGATCCCCGGTATTAGGCCCCTGTAAAGAAAGGCCTATTAGACCAGCTCTCAGTTTAAAGGGTAAGTTCTTAAGTTCTAACGGTCATGGACCAGAGTAGAATTTCTAAAGAATGTTTAAGCTGGTGATGAGGAAACTCGCCTAGCATCTAACTGCCTTCGTCCTGACGTCTGTCCCGCTTCCCCAAGCCACTAGTTCTGATAGAGCAGCCCCCCACCCAGAAGTAGTAACCCGGCACGGCACGCCTGTTAACGGCAGCTTTCCTCTTTGATCCTTGCACTTGTTATTGGCTAGGTTTAATTTAACGGTTTGGAAAAACAACCCTAGGGACCTGTTTATCTTTTGAAGTGAACACAAAACTAGATTAACCTTTAAGAGTCTTAAAGATGTTGTGCACACTATGGCTTAGCTTCTTACGATCATGAACAGCATAACAGTAATATTTGAATTAAAACCTCAGACAAAAAGATGAGGATAACAGTTCTCTTGTCTTTTAGGTTGAATATTTATTGCAGGAATTTAGCAGTGACAAAGCAGCATCAGAGCATAAAACAAAAATCGAAAAATAATTAAAACCAATTCTTACCCTATCGATCAACCCTACCTCTGATGAATAGTTCCGATTTACGATTTTGGTAGGATACAGGCTTCGGCTGGCCAGTCACGAATTTCCTGAACCCTTTCTGCTGGGGTGATGTTTAGGGCTGAGAACCCCTTAGAGCGGAACAGCCAACCCCGATAGCAGGGAGTGTGGGGATCACCTGAGACCAAATTACTGAGTGCAGTCTTTTCGGTTGACGGCTAAGTTCTATAAATGCACCAGTTCTCGGGGTCCTCGCAGGAGTAGGGTCTGACTAGCTCTCTCTCGCACCCAGTCCCGACGCACACTCCTCGACTTCTAGTCGGATTACCTTTTTATAGGCCCAGAGCAGCCAACACTCTCTCCTGCATCATGGGACAATTTCTCCATCATTCTGCACCGGTACTTGCCTTATTTGGTCAATGTGTACTTCCCTATCTTTAACCCCTGCCACCTTTACTCTCCTGACCTGCCTCAGCCTGTCTCCCGGACACGTCACCGGTTCCTCATTACCCTAACCTTTGTCTGACTCATCCTACTTCCCCTTTTAACAGATTACAGCAACTATTCCATCAGTTCAGGTTTCATAATACTTTCCCCTAGTTACATTTAGCAAAAATAATTTCCTTTAATCATAATACCATAACCATATCAAAAATCACAGCATACATCTGAAGGCTGAGCTCGGGACCCTCAACTATCCTCGACAGTTCATATGAAGTTATAGCTGACGCAGATTCTTTTTCTAACCAGAATAGTTCCACAGCCGACGTGGTGCTACATTCAGCCGAGGCCAGCTGAGCTCCTCTCTCCCTGCAACACAGTCTCTCTGATCACTTGCATTGCGGCACCTTGGGCGTCAGTGCACAACGCGAAAGGGCCCTGACCAAGCGTCAGTTTATAACGCGTCGGGAGTCGAGCATAATCACAGTCTGTGTGTTACAAGATCGTGTTTTATCATATAGTATAATATATATAATTGCAAACTATAGGCTACTGCAAAAACATTAATCATTTAGCCCTATGTGCAAGTGACATGTAGCCTAACTCATCTTTTGTTTGAATGTTTTCAGTTTTTCTTTTTTTCTTTTTCTCATGTCGCGCCTCCCCTCAAACTCTCTGGCGCCCCCCAAGGGAGGCGCGCCTCACACTTTGAAAACCCCTGGTCTAGTCAAAAAAATTGTTATCTCGTGTTATCTCACACACTCACTCACACATAGCCTACACACACACAGTTTCTCTCTCTCTCTCTCACACACACACAGTTTCTCTCTCTCTCTCTCTCTCTCTCTCTCTCTCTCTCTCTCTCTCTCTCTCACACACACACACACACACGCACGCACGCACGCACACAAACACACACAGAGTCACACACGACGATAATGCTCAATCAATAAAAAATTTTTTTTTTAAAAGACGATTTGCTTATAGCTCATATCGACGGCCTTTCTGGTGCTCCTGGTGAGTTTAGAAACTTTCGTTCGTGTTAGCAAAGACAGTTTAGAACAGTAATGTAATGTAAAGTAAGAACTTTTCCTCCGGTTCCTGTCATTGGTCTGAAAACAGCGGTGTTGGGCTAAATGAAATTAGCCCCAATGACAAGTAAACCAAGGTGATGACGCCTGTCAATCATTGACCCTGTATCAGCTCCCTGCTGATTGGTCAGAACCGATCGGCCTGTGGGCTGAATGAAATTAGCCCCAACAGTCGGTAAATGGCGAGGGCGGGACCTGGCACCTGTCAATCATCCACAGTCGGAAAATGAATGAGAGCAGACTCGGTGAGCTCGGGCTGATTAAAATTAGCCCATTTAGAGATATCCTGTGTTTTTCTTGAAACTATTTGATACTGTTGCCACTTTGGATTCCACTAAGACTTATAACAATCTTTTGTATGTTATTTAGAAAATATTTTTTCTCATCTTTTGTTGTGTAATGCAGGGAGGGCTTAGCCCCACTAGCCCATTGATACCAGCCGTCACTGGACACCATCCTTTCGACTGTGCGTGCAGTAACAAGGGAGATAGAGCCGTATCGCCCGTAATTAGCTTAGCTCAAACACTGGAAGTGTATGGGTAGTGTTAGCCTGCCTCCACCTAAAGTTGCTAATTAGCTTAGCTCAAACACTGGAAGTGTATGGGTAGTGTTAGCCTGCCTCCTACCCGAGACGAAATCAGCAGTCAGAAGCTGATTTCATTTTAGCTCTAAACTCTGTAAATATATCACTTTATCCACATTTCAAACATGTTTAGGTGAGAAAGTAGCCGTTTAGATCAGCAGTGTGTCGTTAATTTGTCTAAATACCTGCTGTTTACAATTTTGTTTGGACGAATTCGGCGCTACTCAAGCTAGCCGTTGTGACCAACGTACTTCCGGTTACTTTCACAAAATAAAACACCCGTTGCCCTTTACATACAGAAAACCATGATATAATTTGTGCTTTTACTTTGAAACAGGAAGCTAACCTACCCTTGATGTAGCTAGCTTGAACCAAAATAAACCGTCTTTGCTTGAACCCTCCGTTTTGACCGATCTCGTCCCGTTACCGGCATTTGACCGCTCAAGATGCCTTACCGGAGAGTTTTGTCAGCTCTGAGACGAAGATCGGCCCGCCGGTTTCCGTTTAGAGTTGCTGAAGAGTTTCTCTGATGACTTTAGGTGGAGGCAGGCTAACACTACCTATACACTTCCAGTGTTTGAGCTAAGCTAATTAGCGACTTTAGGTGGAGGCAGGCTAACACTACCCATACACTTCCAGTGTTTGAGCTAAGCTAATTACTGGCGATACAGCTCTATCTCCCTTGTTACTGCACACACAGTCGAAAGGATGGTGTCTATCTGCTGGTCATGGACTCGGGAGGGAGGCAAGACACGAAAAAAAAAATGTTGGCGTATCCCTTTAGAGCCTCTGGAAACATGACTTTAGATAGTAAAGTGTTATATCTATTGATCAGCCCTGAGACGGCTACTGAGGAAGAAACATCTGATGATAAAGTGTCTGAGACCGCTCATATTAACAAGAGGACGCGTCTGCAGGGACAAGGTCCAATCCACACCGGAAGTCGGTCTTCTTCGTGTTTATTATTATTATTGTATAGTATTGTGATCTACCTAAAGTTTACAACCAAACCTAAGTTTTCAATCCACCATAAAATGAGAATTAAAAAAAGTATATTAAAGTAGATAGTCGAGATTTAAACTGAATAGGTATAAAAGATCTCATGTATTATTTTATTCACCGCTCCGTACCGGTCATCTCTACCCATGGGCTATATATATATATATATATATATATATATATATATATATATATATATATATATATATATATATATATATTAAACCAAGTGGATTATCTCAGAGCTTTATTGTCGCTCCAGGGGAAATTAGATTTGCAGTGACAGTTCAACTGACACGACAACAACAAATAGACAAACAGTGACAATGTTTGTGAACAATGTTAAACCGAGTAAGAATAGAAGTATAAAAGATGCCACAAGAGCAGTGAGGATTATGCACATTGATTGCATGTGGGACAGAGGAAAGTTTATACTATTTGTTGGTGCCGTAGGGAGTTTATATGTCAGAGAAATGAATTCCTCCAACAACAGGTGATCAAAGCTAGACAGGACGGACCGAGCCGTCTGGAAGACTCGTTATGGAGATTAAAACATCTGGTTATTTTGCATGAAGTGACAATTAATATATTATATTATGTAAATAATATATAAACTTTGCACAAGAAGATTTGGCACATTTTTCATGGGTGCAACCCAGATACTTAGCTCTGCTGCTCAACCCACAAATGCATGTTCCTTACAAGTGTGGCACCGTTTAAAAGGGTAATAAACAGGCTTTCCAACGCTATCAGACTTATTTCCAAGAAGCATTGTTACAGCAAAGAAATAATCTACCAAACACAAATTTACTTACGTTTTGTGCAAAGTTTATATATAAATAAGGCAGGAAAAAGCACAACTTCTGGTATAGATTGGACCGATGGCGTCGCTCGTGTCCCTGCAGTCTATTAACCTTCCTCCTGATGTTGTGTTGTATTTAAACGGACTCGTTCCTTCTTGCAGGTGTTTGGAGACGACACCGTGGGCGTGGCTCTGGAGGACATCCAGGCTCACGACTTCGGGAAGGTCGGCGAGGTGCAGATCACCAAGGACGACACGCTGCTGCTGCGAGGCGGCGGCAGCGCGGCCGAGGTGGACAAGCGCGCGGCGGAGATCGTGGAGCAGCTGGAGAGCACCACCAGCGACTACGAGAAGGAGAAGCTCAACGAGCGTCTGGCCAAGCTGTCGGACGGCGTCGCTGTGCTCAAGGTGCGAACCGAGCAGGACGGGAAGGAAACGGTTGATGACACATCGGGTGTTTGTTTGTGTTTCCTCTGAGAATAAAGTTAGGATTCAATCGTTTTTTCCTCTTTCAGATCGGAGGAACCAGCGACGTGGAGGTGAATGAGAAGAAGGACCGCGTGACGGACGCTCTGAACGCCACACGGGCGGCGGTGGAGGAGGGCATCGTCCCCGGTGGAGGCTGCGCTCTGCTGCGCTGCATCCCATCACTGGACACCATCAAACCAGCCAACAACGACCAGAAGATCGGTCAGTGAACCTCAGACAATAACTGTCTGACAAAATGTTGAACTATCCCTTTAAGTATTTAAAAACCCTTTGCACAGATTACATTACAGCATGTTATTAAATTGTCCCATTGCCATAATCCCTATAGTCATAGCAGTAGGTTTGTTACCTTTAATTGTCGGTGCAAGCTATTTTTAGAACGGCGGAGCAGAGCCGTGAGCTGCTCAGAGCTACGCTACGGAGGCTCAACGTTACCAGACAGAGTTGTTTAGAGGGAAATTCATGCAAAACCGCTGATGCACGTTGCCTTCAGGGACAGTTTTTCATCAAGCAGTCTCTGCATTTCCCTCTAAAACAACTCTGTCTGGTAACGTTGTGTTATTATCTCATAGCGTGGTGAATGTGCAGCTCACAACTTGTCCACCAGAGCGTTGTGGAGTTGTTGGATTGTGTATTTGATGAGTTTGATGAGGGAAACCAAGAAATCCCATAATGAGCCTCCGTAGCGTAGCTCTGAGCAGCTCACGGCTCTGCTCCGCCGTTCTAAAAATAGCTTGCACCGACAATTAAAGGTAATGAACCTACTGCTATGACTATAGGGATTATGGCAATGGGACAATTTGACAAAATGTTGAACTATCCTTTTAAACTGTGACTGTAATACGTGAACACCTTCAGATTGTTCCAACCAGCAGCTGTTTGTTCATCTCTCTCCGTTTCACCTCGTGTCCAGGTGTGGACATCATCCGCCGGGCGCTGCGTATCCCGTCCATGACCATCGCTAAGAACGCCGGCGTGGAGGGATCTCTGGTGGTGGAGAAGATCCTGCAGGAAGCGGCGGAGATCGGCTACGACGCCATGCTGGGGGAGTACGTCAACATGGTGGAGAAGGGCATCATCGACCCCACCAAGGTACAGAGTCTATCAGAGATGTAGATGAAGCTTGTGAACGCTGCCACCTGCTGGTCGGAGGGTCTGAGGGGAGCACACTGCAAAAACTCACATATCTTACCAAGAATATTTGTCTTATTTCTAGTCAAAATGTCATTTCTAGTCAAAACAAATCTCATTATACTTAAAATAAGACTCATCGCATTAAAAAGTAGCTTGTTTTTAGACACTTTTTACTTCTTTCAAGCATATTTTCACTTGAAATAAGTAGAAAAATCTGATAGTGGAGCAAGTTTTTCTTTCTTATTACAAGCACAAAAAAAACTTCCTTTCTCTGGCAGATTTTTCTACTTATTTCAAGTGAAAATTAGTTTGAAACAAGTGAAAATGATCTAAAAACAAGTTAATTTTTAGGTGATGAGTCTTATTTAAAGTGGAAAGAGATTAGTTTTGACTAGAAATGAGACATTTTGACAAGAAATTAGACAAATATTCTTGGAAAGATTGTGAGTTTTTGCAGTGTAGGTGAAAAGTCCTCTGTGGAAAATGTCCAAATTAATTTTACATTTGGCGCCGTAAGTTTAAATGAACTTGACTCGGTGAGAGGCTGTGATGTGGAAATGATCATTTGTTGATATTAAATGATGTGAATGAAGAAGAGGAGACGATATCAGATCAATCATCACTTCTATAAAACACAAATGGATCAATACAACCTTGAGACTTCCTGCAGGACTGTTGCAGGATCGTATCAGTAACAGATACATAGAATAATGTCAGAGAAATAATCACAGTATCAGGATTATTATGCATGAATTAGTTTCACAATCAATCAAATATAGTCAAAATGTAAAGACATTACTAATTGCAAAATATTACAAAATATTTGAAGTATCTATTAATATAGGACCAATTATTAATCTTTCAGGGGAACAGTTTGATATATTGAAGTCATTAATTGTCATCTATACCAAATGTTTAAGTTTATTTTAATCTTTTTTTTTCTAATACAAATGAGACACTGACATTTCAATTCCTACCAGTTCAGTGCTACGTTGGGTAAATTAATATAATTTAACGAACAAAAACAAACTTCAACATGCGGTTGTTGTGTAACTTTTAGAGCTGCAACAATTAATTGATTAATTGAACAATAATCTGTTAATTAATCGTTAACTATTCTGATAATCTAATAATCAGTTTGAGTAGTTTTTTTTTTAAAGAAAAAAAGTCCAAATTCTCTGATTCCAGCTTCTTCAATGTGAATATTTCTGGTTTCTTTGTTCCTTTACGACAATAAACTGAGTCTCTCTTTGGTTTGAGGACAAAACAAGACATTTGAGGACGTCGTCTGGTGGTTTGAGACATTTTTAAACATTTTATTGACCAAACAACTAATCGATTAATCGTTTAAATAATTGACAGATTAATCGATAATGAAAATAACCGTTAGTTGCAGCCCTAGTAACTTTGTTTTTGTTCGTGTGAGTTACGCTGATCTACCTCTCTGGTTCTGACATCATCTTTTTTGCAAAATGAGAGTATTAATTGTAATATCTCTGACTAGCCGTGAGAAGCTTCTGCTCCGTAATAAAACGTTATAAATCAAACGTATTGACCTCCTGTCCGTCTGCTACAGGTGGTGAGGACGGCGCTGTTGGACGCCGCAGGAGTCGCCTCGCTGCTCTCCACCGCCGAGGCCGTCGTCACGGAGATCCCCAAGGAGGAGAAGGAGATGGGCGGGGGCATGGGCGGCATGGGGGGAATGGGCGGCATGGGCGGCATGGGCGGAGGCATGGGTTTCTAAAGCCGCTCGTCCTGAAGCCGTTTCACTGTACAGACTTAAGAGGCAGAGCGGCGCCGGGGGAGGCTGAGGAACAACAACTACAACTACAACAATGACGACAACGATGACAACTAAACAAACCCTCCAACTCCCTGCAGCCCCCTCCTGCTCCAGCTCTGCCCACACTGACTTGGCCACGAGTCTGTTGGAGCTGCCCACGCTGTGTTTATATCGTCGTTATAACGTCTCTGGAGGAGCAGCGAGTCCACCGACCCCCGGTCCGGCCGGCGTCGGAGGAGACCGGTTACTACATCAGAAGAACCTCCAGCGGCTCTGCTCATCTAAAAACAACCCTACATCTTCAAAACAACTCATAGTTCCTCTCATGTAAAAACAACGCTCACACAGGTGACGCCACTGATCTCTGTAGTAAAGTCATTCAAGAGGTCGTATTGATGCTCTGTGTTACTGAACAGGGCCGGTACCAGAGAAGCCAGAAATGTGTCTGTCCTTTTATTTTTTGTCTTTGTAGCTTTTTGTTAATTCATTTTGTTTGTTTTTTTATATATATATATACATGTCATCTTCATCTGTCATGGTTTTTCCCCCTCTGCTTGAAATGATGTGGGCTAAAATCTGTCATTTGAGTTAATTAAACTAGTTTTCTTTCAGAGCCTGAGCATTTTTTTCTGTGTCTGAAGTGACATTATGTTTGAGGAAAGATCGAGTGCCTACAGAGTCTGAGAGTCACCTGTTGAAAACAACATTAAAGTTTAATGTTTACTGAGACGTCTGGAGCTTCTGAAGCCTTTTACAGTTGTTTTCATGCAGCGTTGAGTTTTCTTTTTCTTTTCTCTCCATCAGCTTTGACGTCACTGATAATTAATTAATAAATGTCACATTAAATGGTTGATTGTATACGAGGCTGGAGGAGGAGTTTGGACCGTTCAAGGTCTTGGCTAACGAAGAGAAAATGTGAAAACCTGTGGCGTCCTGGTGCTGCTGTAACTACGAGTCCAACTACAGACCATCTGTCACTTAACATGAAAATCAAGAGTGTGGTGTCTCTGTTCCACAGAAATACATTATTCCTTTACAGTATAGCTGTGATCATTCAACTTGTTTTGTACAATGTAAACAATTAATGGTGATTATTTCTTTTCTTCTTCTTTTTTTTTAATTTAATAAATTCAATTGTTCGGATGTTTCGTTGTTTACTCGGCCTCTTTTTACCTGGACACCAACAGCAGGGTCAAAGACGGTTTAGAAACCTAGACGCTTCGTTCTGAGACAGTTTCCTGTCTCTGTGTCCCATGGGATTCTCCGTGACTCCGCCCCCTTTAGGAGACCAGCAGACCGTGACTCCGCCCCCTTTAGGAGACTGGCAGACAGTGGCTCCGCCCCCTTTAGGAGACAGCAGGCCGTGACTCCGCCCCCTTTAGGAGACAGATTGTTTTAGCACAGAGCACAGAGCCTTTATGAACCTGAATGTGATGCTGAACTTCATCAGATGGAGTTAAAACGGGCAGACAGAGAGAGGAGGGACAGGGAAGTGACAAGCTGAAGTTAGACCACAGCTGTGACAGACAGGGTGACCGGGCGATGATCAGTAATGCAGCGCAGTCCGTGATGGACGATCAGCCCGACAAATGTACACACACTATCAGACAATCAGCGATTGAGGACGATTATTTTTTTCTTGCCGTTACAGTATAAAATAGCGAGCCTACACACCAGCCACGTCCACTGTGCTCTGGCTCAGCTGACCGGTGGTCAGATGGTAGTTAGATCTTCACATGTTGAACTTTTAAACAAAGTGCAGGCTAGAGAGAGAACTAGCGAGGCTCCTCTGACAGCTGCAGGTGAGCCGCAGGTGAGCTACACGTCAGCTGGCTGGAGGTAGCGCCGTTCTCTCTCTCTCTCTCTCTCTCTCTCTCTCTCTCTCTCTCTCTCTCTCTCTCTCTCTCTCTCTCTCAGCAGCACCGTCTTTGGAGGGGATGCGCGCTTTGTCGGTCTGATCTTCCACCATGGACTCTGCTATAGGAACCAACATCAGGAACCAATGTCAATTTGAGGTTTACCCCTTCGCGGCCTACGTCACTGTGACGTCAAGACGTTCACTGGAGGCAAAACAACTGACCGAGCATCAAAAATGGTTTGACCATGGTATTATTTTAGTAAGTCAACTTCTTAACAATGAAGGACACTTGCTGCGTTATGATGAATTTCTCTCTAAGTTCCAGTTACCAGTATCACCAAGAGAATATGCTATTATTTTTGATGCTATACCAAGGGGCATATTGCACCTCCTCAGAGGCTCAGCAGTCTCCAGCGAGGTCTTAGTTAACAGTACCATCTTCATTGATATGATAGATATTTCAAAGAAACAATGCTCCAATAAATTTATCAGAAATTGCTTACAAACTATAACTTTGCCATCAGGACAGTTCTACTGGAACTCTTTTTATGATAACATAAACTGGAGCAAAGCTTGGTTGGTGGGTGAAAGGTTTAGCATTGGTAACAAAGTAAAAGAAGTGTCTTTCAAAATAATGCATAATTTTTTATCCAGCAAAAAAGACTCTGGAAAGATTCAAAATTGATATGGATTTTCTTTGTGTTTTCTGTGGACAAGAAATCGAAACAATACAGCACCTTTTCTATAAATGCATGTACTCTAAAACATTCTGGATTGACATTCAACACTTCATAAGAAGAACAACCGGACAAGTGATCACTCTACAAGAAAAGGACATTTTTATTTTTTTTTGAAAACAACAAGTTGGACAAAGACACAACATTCTCTATACAACTGGTAGTAGGCTACTTATGGCCAAATTTCATATCCACAAAAAAAAATGGACAGAATCAAAACCCAGCCTGGATCATTTCACACAAGAAATTATCCAATATGCAACTACAATAAAAGACATTAAAAATAAAAAAAAGCTATGAAAACGAACTGTATTTTTGAAAGATTCAACATAGCCCCTCTTTAAGAACTTTTTACTAGGTAAATGGATTGGATATAATAAAGCACAAAAAAACTGACCCAGCATCTGTTTAGACAGGCGTCTGCTGTGTACGGGACAGGTTTTAAATTAATTTTGAACAAATGTTATGCTCAGCAAACATGGAAAATAGCTGTGAGGTGAAATAAGTGGAGGCCCAGTTGTTGTGTGTGTAGCTTGTTTGGTCCAGTGGTTTTCTACAGGGACGCTGTCCACACAGAGACTGTGTCACATCAACTCAGTGGATCTCAGTCCTTGTGTGTGTCAGTCGATGGAAACAGTGGTCCATGGATCATGTTGCTGGGCTGCAGCTCCATGACGCCATCTAGTGGACTGATAGTAGAATTTATTTTTTTATTTTTTTATTTCAAGTATCAACAAATAGGCTCTATGCCGAGGGTCACATGACCAAACCGGAAACCGGGTAACTCCACTTCCGCTTAGATTCTGACAAGCACAACGCGCGGTAAAAACAAATCAAACAGACCACAGCCAGCTACTTCTACGCGTTCTTTTTCTACAGGTAGTTATAACAATAGTCTCTTTTATGTTGTATGTAATGTATAATGTTTTTTATCGCTTTTATGTTTTATGTTTGAAAAATAACTTAATAATAAAAAAGAGCACCACCGTCTGACGTCATACAAGGAGGTTACAAGTTGTATATTAAATGTTTTTTTTATGTTAACAATGGACATTGTTGAATAAACTTCATATTTCATTCCTTTGTGTAATCTTTTTTTCAAACTGGTAATTGCAAAGTATACAGAAATATAGAGAAGGCATTTATTAGAGCTTTTAACCTTTTTACCATGTCCACAAGATGTTTTTTACATTATAGGCTACATTACATATGAGGAAAATAAGCGGTGGAAGTCTTAATGTTTATTTCCATGTTGGAATAGCAGTGAACCGATACCCTGCTTTTAAAAAATCATCATTCTGAAGGTGTGGCGGCTTTTATTTTGCCGTGGCGGTGCGCCACGATCAATTACATGTAGAGGGAACCCTGCCATTATTGACCACTTTTTCTTATTCTTCATGTTTAAATTTAAAAAAAAAACTTCACAAATACATGCTTCTGGTTTATTCGCTTTTATTTTGAAAAGCTTCGAATCAACTTCCGTCCCCACAGTGGAGGTCTGCAAAGAAGCGCCCTGACAGTGGAGGTCTGCAGCCAGACCCCTCCTCAGATTACAAATGTCACCCCCCCCCCCCCCCCCCCTCCTCCTCCTGTTTAAAGTTTACTTAACTTTGACCCAGCGGTTGTGTGGCAGTTTATTTCCCCGTGTGAAGGTAAGGTGAACAGTCTGAATGTTTTCCTTGTTAACACCTGTCGTTACCTGAGTTCTCTGCCCTTCAACGTGTCGTTGTGTTGTTGTTGTGTTATTATAATGTTACTGTAGCTGAGTCAGAGCTGTAACTGTAAAGTCTGGACCGACAGAACCGTGTCCTCCATGTTGTGTGGATGTTGTGGGTAGAAGCGCTGGAATAAGAGCAGAAGCAGAGTTAGTGGATTTGTTTAATATGGTATTAATAGTTAAAATAAATTTGAAGCAATTTGGTTTAATTAGGCTATGTGTGTTTTATTGAATTTAGTCACACTCTTTGTGTCCAGAGGACAAAAGAGCACAAAACATAACATTATCACACAAGTTGTGTTTCATCTTTTTATTCAACTTCAGACCAACCTATTAATACTAATTTCACACCTCATTTGAAATAATACCTATTTTTTGAGTTTCACAAAACAGAAAATGACTCCACCTGGTTTGACTGCTAAAAAGCACAAAACATAACATTATCACACATATTTGTGTTATAAAACAAATCAGTATTCATTTCCAAAACATTTAACATTTAACAGCATCAGCACATTCAAAACTAACGTTTCAGAATCAGTCTTCATTCAGAATCAGTCTGCATGTGTCCTCTGATGCAGGTAGTAATAGTGTGTTGTGTGCAGATGTGTGCATTGCATTTTTGGCCCATTTTGCCTGTTGATAACACGATGCTGACGCGTGCATATGGGTGCAATTAAAACCAGTCCAAACGGTTTCAATGTTAACTCAAAGCTGATTTATTTCCACAAATAACTTCACTCCAGCACTGTCACACCATGTCACGGTAAAGAAAACGTGTGCTCCATCAACCACACCTGTGTCTTGTTCGTCTCAATCAAATAACCCCTCGTGACCTGTAGTGCTTGACATCACTTCCTGTATGAGCGGAAGCTACAAACCAAAAAATCTACCAAAATAAAACACCAAAAATAAACACCAAATAAAAGGGAAAAATGGCTCTTACACAGAGAGAGGAGGGACAGGGGAGTAAGCTGAAGTTAGACCACAGTCTAACACAGTTTTGACATCAGTCTGGTGAGGGAAGAATGCAGAATAACCCTTTAGAGTGATGGGCCAGGATCTGGGCAAGGGGCAGCTGGGTGAGGGGCAGCTGGGTGAGGGGCAGCTAGGTGAGGGGCAGCTGGGTGAGGGGCAGCTGGGTGAGGGGCAGCTGGGTGAGGGGCAGCTGGGTGAGGGGCAGCTAGGTGAGGGGCAGCTGGGTGAGGGGCAGCTGGGTGAGGGGCAGCTGGGTGAGGGGCAGCTGGGTGAGGGGCAGCTAGGTGAGGGGCAGCTAGATGAGGGGGGTGAGGGGCAGCTAGGTGAGGGGCAGCTGGGTGAGGGGCAACTGGGTGAGGGGCAGCTAGATGAGGGGGGTGAGGGGCAGCTAGGTGAGGGGCAGCTGGGTGAGGGGCAACTGGGTGAGGGGCAGCTAGGTGAGGGGCAGCTGGGTGAGGGGCAGCTGGGTGAGGGGCAACTGGGTGAGGGGCAGCTAGGTGAGGGGCAGCTGGGTGAGGGGCAGCTAGGTGAGGGGCAGCTGGGTGAGGGGCAGCTAGGTGAGGGGCAGCTAGGTGAGGGGCAGCTGGGTGAGGGGGAGCTGGGTGAGGGGCAGCTAGGTGAGGGGCTGCTGGGTGAGGGGCAGCTAGGTGAGGGGCAGCTGGGTGAGGGGGAGCTAGGTGAGGGGCAGCTGGGTGAGGGGCAGCTAGATGAGGGGCAGCTAGGTGAGGGGGGTGAGGGGCAGCTAGGTGAGGGGCAGCTGGGTGAGGGGCAGCTAGATGAGGGGGGTGAGGGGCAGCTGGGTGAGGGGCAGCTAGGTGAGGGGCAGCTAGGTGAGGGGCAGCTGGGTGAGAGGCAGCTAGGTGAGGGGCAGCTAGGTGAGGGGCAGCTAGGTGAGGGGCAGCTGGATGAGGGGCAGCTAGGTGAGGGGCAGCTAGGTGAGGGGCAGCTAGGTGAGGGGCAGCTGGATGAGGGGCAGCTGGATGAGAGGCAGCTAGGTGAGGGGCAGCTAGGTGAGGGGCAGCTGGATGAGGGGCAGCTGGGTGAGGGGCAGCTGGATGAGGGGCAGCTGGGTGAGGGGCAGCTAGGTGAGGGGCAGCTGCCACAGAAAGAGAGACTGTTTCTGAATGAAGACTGATTCTGAAAAGTTCGTTTAGAAAGATTGAATGTAGCTACGCTGTTAAATGTTTTGGAAATGAATGTTGATTTGTTTTATAACACAAATATGTGTGATAATGTTTTGTTTTGTGCTTTTTAACCCTAACCCACATCACCCAGTTGGGGTCATTTTCATGTTACTATTTGCTGGCATAAAAAAATGAAAGGGTTAACAAAAAAATCCTGATGGAAGTTTGTCATATGTCAGTGTCTGTTAATCCATTAATTCATTTTCCTTTGATCTTTACTATATTGAATTGATATTGAAATTATTCAGATTTTCTGTTTTGTGAAACTCAAAAAATAGGTAGGCTATAATTTAATATAAATGAGGTATGAAAGCAGAAGTAAGTGATCCGGTCGTTTTGTCAGCAGATGGAGTTAGCAGCCCCCGCCCTCGTCATGGATCTATTGATCCTCATCCCTACGTCACCATATTCACGCGCATCCCTTGGCTGCACACACAGAGAGGACCGCCCCTTTATGCCGTTCTCTCGCTTGTAGGATACAAGGAGGTATACAAGACGTTTTCTCCTCGGCTCAGAGCAGAGCAGAGTGACTGACAGACCCGTGTTTCAGACCAAACACTCTATATAAGTGATTGCTGTCGGAAGATACAACTATTTAAGACTTATATTATTAACACTAACATTCTGCTTACTTCTGCTTTAATTAACAAAAAGTGTGAAATTAGTATTAATAGGTTGGTCTGAAGTTGAATAAGAAGATGAAACATACATTTGTGTGATAATGTTGTTTTGTGCTTTTCAGCCGTCAAACCCGTTGAGGTCATTTTGACCCCAGAAGACAATAGATGTTAATATTTGCTGCCATTAAAAAAGAGAAGAAAGGGTTAAAAATAAAACTCCTGATGTTCGTTGTTGTGATAGTGGAGCTGTGAGGTGAAATAAGTGGAGGCCCAGTTGTTGTGTGTGTAGCTTGTTTGGTCCAGTGGTTTTCTACAGGGACGCTGTCCACACAGAGACTGTGTCACATCAACTCAGTGGATCTCAGTCCTTGTGTGTGTCAGTGGATGGAAACAGTGGTCCATGGATCATGTTGCTGGGCTGCAGCTTCATGACGCCATCTAGTGGACTGATAGTAGAATTTATTTATGTATTTATCTTTTCAAGTATCAACAAATTACAAACATTTAAGGCACATTTGTGACACAAAAATTGAAAATGTTGAATCAGCTAGCAAGCCAATGAAAAGAAAAAGAAAGGAGAACAACAACGTGAGGCTCTAATTCAAGGAGGGTATATCAATATTTCAATATTTTTGTATATTTTGAGTTCATTCTTCCATCCGTTGATGTGGGGCTTCACCTTGAGGTATTTGCATCTGTGAATGAAATGTTTTCCAAGCGTAATCAAGCTGTTCACTAAGAGGTCTAAGTTTTTTTTTTCCTTTAATTGCACTCCAACTTTAATCGACATCCAATTTAACGGGTGCAAAATAATTTGTTTAATAACCAGCTTTGAAACAATATCCAAAATTGTATAACATGTTCACATTCAAAGAAAGTATGTTCCACTGTTTCAATGTCACTCTCGCAAAAACCACACAAATTATTATCCCAATTAAATCTTAGATGTAAGAAGTGATTCGATGGATAAATATAATTTAGTATTTTAAATGTGACCTCTTTTGCTTCATGAGGGATTGTATAAGATAAATATTGTTTCCTTATCTTTCTTGCCTGTACTCGCTCTTGCCTGTAATCTCTTAGAACATATTTTCTTTTTAGTTGGTAAGGGTAGTATTGTACAGTCAAAATATTTCTAATACACTTATTTGAAAATAATTTACTACCTAAACTGACTCCTTCCACACGTAATGATCTCATTTCCAGAACATTTGAATGCATCACCAGTTGTTGAGTCATTGTTTGATTATTTTATTGTATTCCTTAGTTGAGCACTGAAAGTTATATTTAACACAAAAGTTCTCATGAGTTAGGTAATTGCCTTGATCATCCATTAGATGTGAAACAGCCCAGACTGATAGTAGAAGTAGAGCAGCTGATGGCAGCTTCCTCTTCCTCACTGCTGTGTGACTGCATTCAGCTGACACTGATATGAAGCAGAGGAGAAGAGCCAATCAGTGGAGGAGCAGCTGGAGACATGATGGACATGTGAGCTGCTGTGCAGATGAATGATGTGTGTTTCCTCTGCAGGTGAAGCTACAAAGTGTGTGTGAGCTGATGTGGATGTGAGCTCAGCAGCATGGATCAGTGTGAGGACAGAGAGGAGGGAGCCCCTCCCTCTAAAACCAAAAGCCAGACCACAGGTCAAAGGTCAGAGTTTAAAACAGTCAGAAAGACTTTTCTCTCTAAAAGTCAGTTGTTGTGTTTATTAAAAGATTTAAGATATTTCACATCGGTTTTTCTCCAACATGCACATTTATCAGTTGTGTTGTTGTTTCAGGATCCAGCAGCAGAGACCAGACTCTCCTGAACCCAGCTGTCTGTCTTTAAAGAGCAACAAATCAAAGGACTTTCACATTACCTTTAAAGGAGGACGTGGATCAGCTGATCAGATGTAAGAGACAAAACTACATTTCAAAGGTTTTGAGTTTCTGTTGAACGTTCTTCCTGTGGAGTCACATTTCAATGATTCTCATTAACAACTGAGTTATAACTCAGACACACGTTCAGTGAATGACTGACAGCATCCCATGCATCTTTCTTTCTGTTATTGCATCCACTGCTGACGCTGCTAAATATAACAGCTGCTTTTTGTTCACTTCCTGCAGCAGTCGCTCCACTTCAGCACTAAAGTTCTTTTTATGTTTGTTAGATTTTTGTTTGGACATTTTACATTTCTTTCTCAACTCACCTTCTCTGGTATTCTTGATTTAACAACACGTTCATGAATCTGACGTAGAGTTTGCATGTTCTCCCCGTGCATGTGTGGGTTCTCTCCAGCTTCCTCCCACAGACCAAAGACATGCAGGTGAACTGGTGACTCTAAATCACCCATAGGTGTGAATGTGTGTGTGTGTATATGTTGGCCCTGTGATAGACTGGTGACCTGTCCAGGGTGAACCCCGCCTCCTGCCCAAAGTCAGCTGAGAAAGGCTCCAGCTCACCCTCCACCCTAGTGAGGATGAGCTGTATAGAAGATGAATGAACTTAAAGAGATATTGGTGAATGAGGCCCATTGTTACAAAATGTAGGAAAAGGAAGTCACTCACATTTGTAACCCTTAAAATAACTTTGCAGAGAATTCTTTTGAAAACCTAAAACTGTCAAACATGAGTTGTGTTGTTGTTTCAGGATCCAGCAGCAGAGACCAGACTCTCCTGGACCCAGCTGTCTGTCTTTAAAGAGCGACAAGTCAAAAGACTGGAGCATTAACTTTAAAGGAGGACGTGGATCAGCTGATCAGATGTAAGCTGTAACTGACTTGTTTGTACGACGTGTTGTTGGACCAGGTCTGAAACCAAAGTGTCTCTGTCTGTTGTGAACGTCCTCAGGGGACATATAAAGTCCATCTTGTATTATCTCTCTGTCCTGATGTTGACTTGACACTGATTCCTCCACAGAGTGGACCAGGAGAGCTCAGAGGTTCCCAGTGGTCAGTCTGCCCAGCAGCATCAAACACACCTGGACTCCATATTTATGGTGAGGACATGTCCAACAGCTGCTGTTACATCTGTTGTGTTCACCATCATCTCCATGCTGCACTTTGACACCAGTGGATTGTCAGTCTGTCCAACATGGATCTGATGTTTGGCTCCATGGTTTTAGTTTGATGCTGTCACTCATAGAGTTTCTGTTCCAGCTGCTGGAGGAGAACATGGTCACTTTTGTCAAGAACGAGCTGAAGAAGATCCACAAGGCTCTGAGTCCAGATTACCCAGAATGCCCAGGGAGTCAGAGGGAGGATGAGGAGGTGTCGGATGGTGAGGATGAAGAGCAGAGGAGGTGCAGCAGAGAGGCATTAGTGAAGATCACAGTGAACTTCCTGACGAGGATGAAGCAGGAGGAGCTGGCTGAGCGTCTGCAGAGCAGTAAGAGGATTTCTCTAAAGATTCAACATAATGAATAATAATAATAATAATAATGGATGACATTTATATAGCGCTTTTCTATTGTTACCCAATACCCAAAGTGTGTACAGCAACCATTATTCATTCATACCACAAATGAGACGTTCCCTGACATCAACAAATGGAGGGAAACATGTTCACATAGTCGTTATTTAGAGGAATTAAAATGTTATATTCTCTTATTGATCTCATTTCTTGTGTTTTCATTCAGAATATTTTGCTCCTGGTGCAGTTTGTGGACGTAAACTCAAATCTGTCCTGAAGGAGAAGTTCCAGTGTGTGTTTGAGGGGATCTCTAAAGCAGGAAACCAAACCCTTCTGAAGCAGATCTACACAGAGCTCTACATCACAGAGGGAGGGGCTGGAGGGGTCAATGATGAACATGAGGTCAGACAGATTGAAACAGCGTCCAGGAAACCAGACAGACCAGAAACAACCATCAGACAAGAAGACATCTTTAAAGCCCCACCTGGAAGAGACCGACCAATCAGAAGAGTGATGACAAAGGGAGTGGCTGGCATTGGGAAAACAGTCTTAACCCAGAAGTTCACTCTGGACTGGGCTGAAGACAAAACCAACCAGGACATACACTTCACATTTCCCTTCACCTTCAGAGAGCTAAATGTACTGAAAGAGAAAACGTTCAGCTTGGTGGAACTGGTTCACCACTTCTTCTCTGAAACCAAAGCAGCAGGAATCTGCAGGTTTGATCAGTTCCAGGTCGTCTTCATCTTTGACGGTCTGGACGAGTGTCGACTTCCTCTGGACTTCCACAACACTGAGATCCTGACTGATGTGACAGAGTCCACCTCAGTCAACGTGCTGCTGATCAACCTCATCAGAGGGAACCTGCTTCCCTCTGCTCGCCTCTGGATAACCACAAGACCTGCAGCAGCCAATCAGATCCCTCCTTACTGTGTTGACATGGTGACAGAGGTCAGAGGGTTCACTGACCCACAGAAGGAGGAGTACTTCAAGAAGAGGTTCAGAGATAAGAAGCAGGCGAGAGAGATCATCTCCCACATCAAGACATCACGAAGCCTCCACATCATGTGCCACATCCCAGTCTTCTGCTGGATCACTGCTACAGTTCTGGAGGAGCTGTTGAAGACCAGAGAGGGAGGAGAGCTGCCCAAGACCCTGACTGAGATGTACATCCACTTCCTGGTGGTTCATCTAAAACTGAAGAAGGTCAAGTATGATGGAGGAGCTGAGACAGATCCACACTGGAGTCCAGAGAGCAGGAAGATGATTGAGTCTCTGGGAAAACTGGCTTTTGAGCAGCTGCAGAAAGGAAACCTGATCTTCTATGAATCAGACCTGACAGAGTGTGGCATCGATATCAGAGCAGCCTCAGTGTACTCAGGAGTGTTCACACAGATCTTTAAAGAGGAGAGCGGCCTGTACCAGGACAAGGTGTTCTGCTTCGTCCATCTGAGTGTTCAGGAGTTTCTGGCTGCTCTTCATGTCCATCTGACCTTCATCAACTCTGGACTCAACCTGATGTCACAACAACAAACAACCTCCAAGAAGACTGAAACAACAGGAGTCAACTCTTCAGAGACAATCTTCTACCAGAGCGCTGTGGACGAGGCCTTACAGAGTCCAAATGGACAGCTGGACTTGTTCCTCCGCTTCCTCCTGGGTCTTTCACTGGAGACCAATCAGAATCTCCTACGAGGTCTGATGACACAGACAGGAAGTGACTCCCTGACCAATCAGGAAACAGTCCAGTACATCAAGGAGAAGATTGAAGAGACTCCCTCTGCAGAGAAAAGCATGAACCTGTTCCACTGTCTGAATGAACTGAATGATGGTTCTCTAGTGGAGCTGATCCAACTATACCTGAGATTAGACAGTCTCTCCAAACGTAAACTGTCTCCTGCTGAATGGTCGGCTCTGGTCTTCATCTTACTGTCATCAGAAGAAGATCTGGACGAGTTTGACCCGAAGAAATACTCTGCTTCAAGTTCAGAGGAGGCTCTTCTGAGGCTGCTGCCAGTGGTCGAAGCCTCCAACAAAGCTCTGTAAGTGTAGAGATAGTTGGATTTATTCATCATTAGATAAAAACCCTTCTGTCTTTCAACAGGACAGATAATAAACTCTTCTCTTCTTTAATTCCTCATGATCATTTCTTCAGACTGAGCAGCTGTAACCTCTCAGAGAGAAGCTGTGAAGCTCTGTCCTCAGTCCTCAGCTCCCAGTCATCTAGTCTGAGACACCTGGACCTGAGTAGCAACAACCTGCAGGACTCAGGAGTGAAGCTGCTGTCTGGTGGACTGGAGAGTCCACACTGTAGACTGGAGACTCTGGACCTGAGTAACAACAACCTGCAGGAGTCAGGAGTGAAGCTGCTGTCTGGTGGACTGGAGAGTCCACACTGTAGACTGGAGACTCTCAGGTGAGGATTCATCCAGCTGTTTATCTCATGCCACTTGAACACAGCAGCAGGTGTTGACAGAGGGTCCCTGTGTGTTGTTGTGTGTGTTCAGTCTGTCAGGATGTCTGGTCACAGAGGAAGGCTGTGCTTCATTGGACATGTTCATGTTTTTAGTGAACGTTGAACTGAATAGATCAGTTTATAAATGATGAACCTGAGCAGCGTTCACTGTCACCAGAGTGAACACTGCTCAGGTTTTATGACAGTTTTACATCACGTCTCATGACGTCTCCATGGAGACGGCCCAGCATCACTAGTATCAACTGGAAGGAAAACACTGGGGTCTTAATAAGGAAGGCTCAGTCTAGGCTTTTCTTTCTGAGGAAACTTCGATATTTTGACATCAGCCCAAGGCTGCTTGGCATCTTCTACCAGGGTATCCTGGCTAGTCAGGGTTTCCCGCAGCGCTTTCCTGTTAAGGCTGGCCGCCTTAACAACATAGGACCGCCGCCTAAACTAACGTCTTCAAAAAAAAAAAAATGTAGCGATATCTCCCCCCCCCCCCGTCAGACAATCGTTCCATTCATTCATCTCCGCATACCGCATCCTCTCACACACATACACAGCACAGTGCGCGCATGCTTAACAACAGTAGCCTCGTAAACCAGCCTCTCGCGGAAATGCATTTCATTTCATTTCTCGGGAGAGTCTGGCCTCATCCCCCCTGTAAGCGTTTGGGGTGGGCGGGAGTAGTAGCAAAGACGGTTTAATATCTTTGGTAGTAGCGTTGACAGACAACCCCATTCAGCCAATCAGCAAGTTGGTGTAGTGTAGGACCAAGTTGAAAACAGTCCTTCTCTACGATAACCACCCACTCCACAATACATTTAAGGATCTTAAAAGCTCCTTCAGTGAGCAGTTAGTGATGCCTCAGTGTTCTACTGAACGATTCAGGTGCTCCTTTGTTCCCGCAGCAGTCAGATTTTTTAACAGCAATCACTAACCAGTGGTTGTTTGCTGTTTTTTACTTTCTGGAGGTGTATTATATATTTATTTATTTATCTTTTGCTGTTTTTGAGTGCTCTGTCCTAATCATGTCGATGCAGTTGTTCGTTGTTTTTGTGCAATGGTATGTTTGTATTGTTTGTTAAGTGGATGTATTTGTTTTTACTGGTGGCAAAGTAGTTTCCCCTTGGGGATCAATAAAGTTTTCTATCTATCTATCTATCTATCTATCTATCTATCTATCTATCTATCTATCTATCTATCTATCTATCTATCTATGTTGTTGTGGTACAGACAATACAGACACATCTACTACTGCTGATCTATCTATAAATCTATTCATACAAATTGTAACATGTTGAGTAAGAAACACCGTAAATTCTCAGGTTTGTGTTGAAATGTTGTGTATTTATGATTCTAACCTGTTACTTCCTTCATATTGAGTATGTGAGTGTTTTTCCTTGAATTCCTCCTCAGACTGAGCGGCTGTAACCTCTCAGAGAGAAGCTGTGAAGCTCTGTCCTCAGTCCTCAGCTCCCAGTCCTCTAGTCTGAGACACCTGGACCTGAGTAACAACAACCTGCAGGACTCGGGAGTGAAGCTGCTGTCTGGTGGACTGGAGAGTCCACACTGTAGACTGGAGACTCTCAGGTGAGGATCCATCCAGCTGTTTATCTGATGCCACTTGAACACAGCAGCAGGTGTTGACAGAGGGTTCCTGTGTGTTGTTGTGTGTGTTCAGTAGTGTTGGGCGATTTTGACATTCTCAGATCGTCCCAATCGCCCTCCCTGGAGATCGCCGATAGACCTATCTATCGCCGGGGTCCGGGGGGGGGGGGGGGGGGGGGGGGGGGGGGGGGGGCGTTCCACGTGTTCGTTCGACCGGGGGGGGGGGGGGGGCGGCCGCGGCGACGTATGAGTATCGCTTTTACCGTGCCCTGCTGTCATGCTGTCATGCATGCGCGCTTCTCTCTCTCTCTCTCTGTGTGTGTGAGGGCTAATAACGGAGAAAGAGCACTATGATCAATGAACGGAACGCTATTGCGTTGCCGAAAGCCGAAAAATCCATTCATGGCGGACGTAATTTATTTGTGGCATATCAGTGAACACCTCGTCGGGCTGTGGCATACAGTTACAGGGCTGGCGTCGGCAGCCCTGTCACAGCCACAACACCAGCTAAACGTGTTTCCTCAAATTTGAGGCGGAGTGGCCACCCTGTTTACCACAGAGATTTTGTGTGCGGTCATATGACTACCTGGCTCCGTCTGATTGGACGTCGCCAGTGGCTGCATTTGATTGGTGAAACACTGTCATTTGACAGAGTATCTGTTGGAAGCAGCCAGAGAAGCGGCTTCATTAAAACAAAACAAACAGATTCCGCATTAGATCAATAAAAAAGTAGCGAGTATGTGTGTGTGTGTAAAATCGGCAAGAAAACAAAACATCGCCGATCGTCCTTCCAATCGCCGATAGACGATTGGATCGCCAATCGGCACAACCCTAGTGTTCAGTCTGTCAGGATGTCTGGTCACAGAGGAAGGCTGTGCTTCATTGGACATGTTCATGTTTTTAGTGAACGTTGAACTGAATGAATCAGTTTAGAAATGATGAACCTGAGCAGCGTTCACTGTCACCAGAGTGAACACTGCTCAGGTTTTATGACAGTTTTACATCACATCTCATGACGTCTCCATGGAGACGGCCCAGCATCACTAGTATCAACTGGAAGGAAAACACTGGGGTCTTAATAAGGAAGGCTCAGTCTAGGCTTTTCTTTCTGAGGAAACTTCGATCTTTTGACATCAGCCCAAGGCTGCTAGGCATCTTCTACCAGGGTATCCTGGCTAGTCAGGGTTTCCCGCAGCGCTTTCCTGTTAAGGCCGGCCGCCTTAACATAGGACCGCCGCCTAAACTAATGTCTTCAAAAAAAAAAAAAATGTAGCGATATCCCCCCCCCCCCCCAGTCGGACGGTCGTTCTGTTCATTCATCTCCGCATACCGCATCCTCTCACACACATACACAGCACAGCGCGCGCATGCTTAACAACAGTAGCCTCGTAAACCAGCCTCTCGCAGAAATGCATTTCATTTCATTTCTCGGGACAGTCTGGCCTCATCCCCCCTGTAAGCGTTTGGGGTGGACGGGAGCTGGGCGGGAGTAGTAGCAAAGACGGTTTAATATCTTTGGTAGTAGCGTTGACAGACAACCCCATTCAGCCAATCAGCAAGTTGGTGTAGTGACGGGGCGTTGCACCAGTCGGTCCCTGATTGGCCAACGTGCTGTGTCAATCACGGCGGCGACGCTGATTGGCTCGGCCTTCTGAGGGTTTCAGGCCAAACGGTTACAGCGGCAATGAGGCCAGACTCTCCCTCGGAATGAAATGAAATGCATTTCCGCGAGAGGCTGGTTTACGAGGCTATAACAACAGTGCCTCGTTGAAACTTAATACGGCGCACGTCCCCATACTTGGGCCAGATATGGGCCGCCATTCACTTCCGTAAGTGGGCCAGATCTTTGCTGTTTATTTGGGCCACATCCAGGCCAAAGGAACTTTGCTATTAGGGCAGTGCCTCGTTGAAACTTAATACGGCGCCCCCCCCCCCCCTCCCCCGGACAGACACCACCTTCACTAACAAATTTTCTGGGGGAAACACTGCTAGTGTTTTATTTTATGCTGTTCTTTGCTGGGGAGGCAGTATATCTATTGACAACAAGAACAGGATTAATAAGATGATCAAGAGGGCTGGCTCAGTGATTGGTTTTAACCCAGACAAGCTTGAGGTAATAGTGGAGAAGAGAACAAGGACCAAGTTGAAAACAGTCCTTCTCTACGATAACCACCCACTCCACAATACATTTAAGGATCTTAAAAGCTCCTTCAGTGAGCAGTTAGTGATGCCTCAGTGTTCTACTGAACGACTCAAGCGCTCCTTTGTTCCCGCAGCAGTCAGATTTTTTAACAGCAATCACTAACCAGTGGTTGTTTGCTGTTTTTTTACTTTCTGGAGGTGTATTTATATATTTATTTATTTATCTTTTGCTGTTTTTGAGTGCTCTGTCCTAATCATGTCGATGCAGTTGTTTGTTGTTTTTGTGCAATGGTATGTTTGTATTGTTTGTTAAGTGGATGTATTTGTTTTTACTGGTGGCAAAGTAGTTTCCCCTTGGGGATCAATAAAGTTTTCTATCTATCTATCTATCTATCTATCTATCTATCTATCTATCTATCTATCTATCTATCTATCTATCTATCTATCTATCTATCTATGTTGTTGTGGTACAGACAATACAGACACATCTACTACTGCTGATCTATCTATAAATCTATTCATACAAACTGTAACATGTTGAGTAAGAAACACCGTAAATTCTCAGGTTTGTGTTGAAATGTTGTGTATTTATGATTCTAACCTTTTATTGCCTTCATATTGAGTATGTGAGTGTTTTTCCTTGAATTCCTCTTCAGACTGAGCGGCTGTAACCTCTCAGAGAGAAGCTGTGAAGCTCTGTCCTCAGTCCTCAGCTCCCAGTCCTCTAGTCTGAGACACCTGGACCTGAGTAACAACAACCTGCAGGACTCGGGAGTGAAGCTGCTGTCTGGTGGACTGGAGAGTCCACACTGTAGACTGAAGACTCTCAGGTGAGGATCCATCCAGCTGTTTATCTGATGACACTTGAACACAGCAGCAGGTGTTGACAGAGGGTTCCTGTGTGTTGTTGTGTGTGTTCAGTCTGTCAGGATGTCTGGTCACAGAGGAAGGCTGTGCTTCTCTGGCCTCAGCTCTGAGCTCCAACCCCTCCCATCTGAGAGAGCTGGACCTGAGCTACAACCATCCAGGAGCCTCAGGAGTGAAGCTGCTCTCTGCTGGACTGGAGGATCCAGACTGGAGACTGGACTCTCTCAGGTATGGAGAGGCTGCTGCAGCCACACACACTGTCTGATAGAGGAGGAGGAGCTGGAATATTTTCTATGGCCCCGTTCACACCTGGTCACACCTGGTATAAACATTTGTCTCAGGTGATCCATGCATTGATGACATCAGATCCCATCACTCAGACCATATCCAGAGGTGGTGTAGGCCACAGTGAAGCTCCGCCCACTCCACTGACGTCCTCTGTCTCAGTCTGACTCGTCCCAACACAGTTTATACTGAAGCCAAAATCTCAGAGTGTTTCAAACATGAGCTGTGCAGCTTTCATCAGTCACAGTGATGAACTACTGGGATCAGGAGTTTCTCCTCATGATGACTTCAGTGTCTCATCATGACTCACTGTGTCATATTCAGGAGAAGAGATGTCAGTGATGAAAGCAGCTGTTGGCAGCTGTGCTCTGAGTCTCTCCAGATGTTTGGATCAGACTTTATTTCAGAGTGTATCAGGAAACATTTCAGCTGCAGCTGGTTGAACTGCTCCTGAACCAACAGAGTGTTTGACCTGAACAGTCCCAGAGACTGTAGACACCTGTTGAGTGTGGACACACTAATAACAACACAGCAACAAGAATCAAAGCATGTCCACTGCTCAGAGACATTCGTCTCCCAGCGTCTCCAACCAAGGAGGAAATAAGAGACAGAAACCAGGCGGCACCATCAGGTCTCTGGCTGGTCAGATATTGATGATCAATAATCAGCTCAGTCTCTCTGAGATCCTGGTCTTGTCCTGATGAGATGTGTTGTTGTGTTGAGGAGACAGTAAATCACAGTGTGACATCCAGATGTCCTCACTGTCCAGAGGCCTGGAGCTGTCCATCAGAAGAAAGTGAGTGTAGTGAACAGTGTAATAATCAGTGTTTGTGGCTGAATGTGATCAAACAACTGTTTTCAGACTGTGTGTGTGCTGACTCCAGATCAGATGAAGCCACAAAGTGGCTCCTTAATGAAAGTCTCCAGCAGCTGGAGCTTCACTTCCTGTCTGAGTCCATGTGCTCTGAGCTGAGCCTGCTTCTCTCTGCTCTACAGTTTCTCTGCTTCCTCTGGACTCTGACTTCAAGTCCAGTCAAAATGTGTGGACAGGTTTGATGGAGCTCAGGACTGGTCCTGAGGACGGCTGCTTTATTCCACATGATGTGACTGATCTCAGTGAGTCAGTGTGTTGCAGCTGATCTGTGTGAAGAGCAGAGAAGAACAGAGTCATTGATCATGAGATCCTGATCCGTCCTGTCACTGTGATCAGATGGTTTCTATTAGAGCTCCTTCATCCACTCACTGCTGCTGTGGCTCCTGTGGAAACCTGCTCACAGCCTCATTCTCCAGCTTCCTGTGGAGTTTTCTTCAGACAAACACAAGTTGTGTTCACACTCAGTGTTTCTCACTAAACTCACTGTGTATTTCACTGAGCTCTAACAAACGTGTTGAGTGTGTTTCCTTCCTCATCAAACACTGAAACCACACTGCAAAATTCAAAATCTTACCAAGAATATTTGTCTTATTTCTAGTCAAAATGTCATTTCTAGTCAAAATAAATCTAATTGTACTTAAAATAAGACTCATCACATTTAAAAAGTAGCTTGTTTTTAGACACTTTTTAATTTTTTCAAGCAAATTTTCCACTTGAAATAAGTAGAAAAATCTGACAGTGGAGCAAGTTTTTCTTTCTTATTACAAGCACAAAAAATTTGCTTTCACTGGCAGTGAAAATTAGTTTGAAACAAGTGAAAATGATCTAAAAACAAGTTGATTTTAGGTGATGAGTCTTATTTAAAGTGGAAAGAGATTAATTTTGACTAGAAATTAGACATTTTGACCAGAAAAAAGACAAATATTCTTGGAAAGATTTTGAGTTTTTGCAGTGCATCCACTCTTCACAGCTGCACTCTTCTTCTTTCCTGGTGCATTGTGGGATATCTGGGCTGGTCAGCTCCACCTGTTGTGTCTTCATCTTCTTTGCTGTGACGTGTGTTTGTGCAGCTTGAGAGTCAGAGAGTGAAAGTGTGTGTCTCACACTGCAGTGACATCACATGGAGAAAAGACATGATGAAGTGTTTCCTCCTCGTCTCCTCCTGCTCTGTATCATCACTAGATAAAGACTCCAGCTCCTTCTTCTCTGTGCTCAGTGTTCATCCATACATACCAGCCTCCATGTGAACACAGTGATAAAACAGTGTGTGTGTGAGAGCCATGTAATGTCCATGTGTGCATGCTGACAGAGAAGGTGCTGCTCTGACCCCCCTCCTCCTTTCAGGGTGGAGCCTGCTGGAGTCCCATGGTTGACACCAGGTCCATGGAGGTGTAAGTCTGTTTTTACTTTGATTCATGGAAACAAGGGATGCACATGTTTAACCGTTTAACCGATAACAAGAACTTTGACCGATTAATACTATCAGTTATTTATTTATTAGCTCCTTGTCGTCAACTCATGGGGGCGTGTCGACACGTGCAGATTTCCACGTGCCTTCAGTCATATTTCGCGGTAAAAAGTTCCACAGGAGGACTGACAGTATGTGCAGCAGCCCCCGTGAAGGAAGGTCAGACTATAAATGTAGCTACACGGACATAGATGTGAATCCCCTGTAACAACGGCGCTGAAAAACAATGAAAAAAATAATTAAAAGAGGACGTCGCTGCAGCTCTCCTGTAGCTCCACAGAGGAGCTCTGCTGTTCCTTCAGTCTGGTGTTTGGCTGCACTTTGTAACTAAAACAGTTCTACATTGGACGATCTAACCTCCATATGAGTGATCAGCTGAGACAGAGCAGAGTGGATGTGGCACTGATCAGCTGTCACAGCGCACGTGTGTATTTAAAGGGATAGTTCAACATTTAGTCAAATTGGCCCATTGCCATAGTCCCTATAGTCATAGCAGTAGGTTCGTTACCTTTAATTGTCGGTGCAAGCTGTTTTTAGAACGGCGGAGCAGAGCCGTGAGCTGCTCAGAGCTACGCTACGGAGGCTCATTATGGGATTTCTTGGTTTCCCTCATCAAACTCATCAAATACAAAATCCCAAAACTCCAAAACGCTCCGGTGGACAAGTTGTGACCTGCACATTCACCACGCTATGAGATAATAACACAACGTTACCACACAGAGTTGTTTTAGAACCCTGAGCAGACTCCAAGAAACCAACCAAGAAATCCCATAATGAACCTCCGTAGCGTAGCTCTGAGCAGCTCACGGCTCTGCTCCGCCGTTCTAAAAACAGCTTGCACCAACAATTAAAGGTAACGAACCTACTGCTATGACTATAGGGATTATGGCAATGGGCCAATTTGCCAAAATGTTGAACTGCCCCTTTAATGGCAAAAAAAAAATGGAGCGTTGTAATCTTATCGGTTAACGGTTAATAATCGGTTAACGAGCGTCGGTTACCGGTCAAAAAAAAATTCAAAATGTGCATCCCTACTGGAAACAAAGCAGCACATTCAACCATCTTCACACTGTCACATCACTGACCTCATGAGTCTTCATCAAACTGTCAATAACTGATCACATGATCAATAACTGCAGCTGTGTCTTGTTCTCTCCATCAGATTCCTGTCGACTCACAATCGACACAAACACAGTGAACACACTGATCAAACTGTCTGACAACAACAGGAGGGCAACAGGTGTGAGGGAGCATCAGTCATATCCTGATCATCCAGACAGATTTGACCTTCCTCAGCTGCTGTGTTCAACTGGTCTGACTGGTCTGACTGGTCTGACTGGTCGCTGCTACTGGGAGGTCGAGAGGAGAGGAAACGTTCTTATATCAGTGAGTTACAGAGGAATCAGCAGGAGAGGAACCAGTGATGACTGTGTGTTTGGATGGAACGATCAGTCCTGGAGTCTGAGCTGCTGGGATGGTGGTTACGATGTCTGGCACAATAACAGACCGACACGTATCACCTCCTCCTCCTCCTCCTCCTCCTCCTCCTCTGTCTCTAACAGAGTAGCAGTGTATGTGGACTGTCCTGCTGGCTCTCTGTCCTTCTACAGCGTCTCCTCTGACTCACTGATCCACCTCTACACCTTCAACACCACCTTCACTCAACCTCTCTATCCTGGGTTTACACTCTGGTCTGGTTCCTCAGTGAGTCTGTGTTGAGTGAAGCAGAGTCTCCTCCTGTCACAGAAACCTTCTCTCTGTTGAACAGACAGTTCAGTCTCTACACGTCTGTCACGTTGTCACAGGACAGAGATGAACACAGTTTAATAATGACCTCATCAGCGTCATGGTAACAGAAAAATCACTTATTATTGTTCTGCTGCTGCTGACTGTTATTGTTTCTCTGAATGATTTCGATGTTATGATAAAAGGTATCAGGCTACTTTCAGGACGAAGGTGGTTTCACTGCAGACTCTTATTTTGAAAAGTCGGCCTGAGCTACATGAAGAGCACCGTGTCGTTCTGACTGTCAAAATAAATAACTAAATAAAAGTTTCAACTGAAACAAAGTTCACGTCTGTGTCATTATTTACATGTTGTCACGGCAACATGAACCAGACAACAAACTTTAACTAATGATTTCTGCTTTTATTCAGACAGTGAAGAGAGAGAATAAACTTGGTTTCTGTTTTGTCGTTTTTCCTCTTCACTTTTATTACATTTTTGTTTTTCCTTTTCTTCTTTAGTAGACTCTCATGTCATGTTCAGGGGCATAAATCAATAAATCAGAATATCGTGGAAAAGTTAATGTATGTCAGTTAGTTTAGTTCAATTCAAACAGTGAAACACATCATGTATTATACAGATTCAAAACACACAGACTGAAATGTTTCATGTCTTTATTTCTTTTAATTGTAATTAAAACCTAAAATTCAGTAAATCAAGAAACTATAATACAGTGGGGAAAGTTGACTACTGTAACCTAATGAACTCCAAACAGCTGCAGATGTTTCCTGAGCCTCGTCTCTCAGTCTGGTTCATGACCTCCATCATATTCTACTTTATTGAGATGTATCTTTGATCTTTGCAACTCTGAGGGTGTTTATTTGTTATTTGTTGATTATTTGTATATGTATGAACTATTAAAGATAAATAGAGGAAATTTCATGCAGGTTGGATTCAAACCCACGGCTGCTGCAGCAAAGTTTGAGCCTGTAGCTACAGTGGCATCATCATCATCAACGATCTCCAGAAGACATAAAGTTAAACATGAAACACTCTTTTTCAATATTTTAATCAATATCAGTGTATTATTTTAGTTTTCTACGGTTTTAAAGTGGTGGAAAAAATCTAAAATGTACTTCAGTTCATCAGAATTAATAATTAAACTGTCAACAAAAAGTGAACATTATAGAAACATGGACTTATTCAGTCCTATAGGTCTGTTTATCTTATTCAATATCTAAAAGGGACTGCGGACTGTCTGATGGACAGAGCGCAGCGTCGTCAGACAATATATCAGGTGGATAATTAAAGTAGAGACTGGAGTTTAAGATGCACATATGGGGCATATGTGCATCTTTATGCCGCTGCATGAATGCGCTGCATGCGCTCTGAGCGCTGAGCGCAGCGCATTTATGCTGCGGCTGCCTCGGAGGAGAACATTTTTTTTAATCATTAGCGGTGCTTATTTATTAGTCCACACTACAGTTTGGTGCCTACGCTCCTCTCTGCCTCGCATCGTCTCAGGAAATAACTGGGAAGGTTTCAGAATATTTGTAAACTGAAAGCATATTTTCTAACAGACTTGATGACAACTGTCGTCTCCCTCCCGACGGTTTACGCCGAGGGAACCACCACAGATTGTTGTAAAAGGTTTGAAAGTCCTAGGCTCGATCCAAAAACGCTTTTACCCAGCAAAATATCACGTTGCTTGATCCGAAACTGTTTAACACTTCAAAAAGCCGAACCATGGCTGATTATGTAGTTTGATCCGACGCTAGACTGCGCTCTAACATGCCATTTTTTAAATCCTAAATTAACCGGGTAATAAATTCATAACCGAGTAGCAGATTGCCTACTCAGGTACTCGAGTACTCGGGTAACCGTGCACATCCCTAGTCTGTAGGTTACAGTTATTATGGTTCTTCAACAGTGGACTGATTGTGTTCCCAGTCACGTTGCTCAGACTAGAGCCAGAAACCACTGAACTCTGAAACACAGTGAAGTGAGCCTGCAGTCCAGCCTGGTCATGTGACCTTCTACCTGAACAGCACTTTCATATGAGTGTTCACTCATGTTCATGCCCTGACCCCTTGTGGTTGTTAGGTACGTTACATTGATAATAATATGAACAGGTGAGTGTTAAATGTTCACTGTTTCAGGTCTGAATCTCATCACATAATCCATCATTTATTATCATTTAAAAACACAAGCGGGTGATTTATTTTAAAACTACAAGAAAATATGACACCATTGATGTCACAATCAAGAAATTAATAAAGTATTAAAAATGGTGCCGTTTTGGTTTTTGGAAATTCCTGTTATTGTTATTCTATTTTGAAACCAGAAACCAAATTCATATAGATGTATCTGGTTTTTAATTCTAAACCAAAGACTAGAGACACAATTATGTGATCAATGTGTTTTTTGTTCTAAAAGAGTTTGAAGTTTTGCTGATTAAACCTCTCGTTTCTGATTTGGCAGAGACAGGAAGAACTCCAGCAGAACCACGGCTCCACAGCAAAGTGGTTTTCAACAATGAAGCAAAACGTTATCTATTAAACACTGATCTGCTAAATCCCAATAAGCACAGAATGACTGATGAGTTTATCAATACAATGTTCAGCATGAGCCTATATCCAAAAACCACTGGACGCAGCAGAATCACAGCCCATTTAATTAATGGATAGTTCACCCAAAATTCAAATTTCACTCATTATCTGCTCCCCCTCATGTGGACTAAGGGCTGGGAGAAGTTTCAGAGTCCTCCGTGGCTTCTCTGAGTTACAGCGGGGCTCCGTGCAGCACTGTATGTCCATATGACGGTTGCGAACAGAGCTCACTTTTCTTTGTCCAAAAAGACACGCCAAAAAACATCCAAATACCTCCATACTGCTCGTCTGTAATGTCCCTCTTGTATTGAAGCCCCGACATGAGAAATTGTTCCGAAAAAAAATTAAATGTTTTAAGCATGTTTGTAGTGGAAGCTCCCAGTGTTGCTCTGCAGAGCCGTGAACTGGGTGTCAATGCAAATCACGCGAGATTTGGACGGACCAGGAAGAGCCGTGCTGGGAGCTTCCGCTACAAACAAGCTTAAAACATAGACTTATTTAATTTTTTTTCTGAACAATTTCTCATGTCGGGGCTTCAATACAAGAGGGACATTACAGACGAGCAGTATGGAGGTATTTGGATGTTTTTTGGTGTGTCTTTTTGGACGAAGAAAAGTGGTGTCCATTCATAACCATTATATGGACAAATACTGCTGCACGGAGCCCCGCTGTAACTCAGAGAAGCCACGGAGGACTCTGACAATTCTCCCAGCCCTTAGTCGACATGAGGGTGAGTAGATAATGAGTGAAATTTGAATTTTGGGCGAACTATCCCTTTAACGGACCACATATTCACCAATGACACAGAAAACAAGCCGGTGAGTGGACTATGAATCTCTGAGCTCAGTGAGCACCTACCAGTTGTTACAGTTGATGGCAGCGTAGCGGTTCAGTGCTTTCTCATGCGTCGTCGTGTAGTTTCACAGAGGACAAGGACCGTCACTGTCAGACTCCCATCAGACTTTATTTACATCTGCTAATGAAAAGAGGAGAAATAATCTCTGCATCAGGCTTCACAGTCACAGCTCAGGATAACACACACACACACACACTGGAACAAAATAAACTTCACAACACTCTCTGCCTGTTAAACAGTCACGCTGCTAGGATTAGCCACAAGCTAACACGAAGCTATCAAAGTGAGTGAAAAGCTTTTCCGTATCAATGAACTTGTCATGTATCTCACTCAGCATCATCACAGAACATCAGCAGTTGTTGTCTGGAGCAGATCTTCACATGTATGATCAATAAAGTCACCTTTAACCCTCAAATAGAAAGTTATATTAACGGAGCTCAGTACAAGTCAACCTACCACGAGACTCCCACAGCAGACTGTTGCCTAGAAACGGGTCAACCCGCGAAGTCTGCAGGGGCTCGTTAGTGCGCCGTTTCAAAATAAGAGCTTCTAACTCATAGATCATAATTAATAAATAATAAATAAAGGAGTGAACGAATATTGTAACAGGCAGATAAATAATAATAATAAACTAAGTGTAGTGCAGCTTCCATAATAACAGAATTACAGTTAGTGGAATTACTAACTCCTTAACTCTGTTACAGCAGCAAGTACAAGACAAAGCAGCCAGATAAATAAATAAAACACATTACAGCAGAGTGAGGACAGAGGAAAGCATCAATGTGTTTAGGAATGACTTGTAAACAGTTTATAATGAAAACGATATTGACATTGTATATGGAACATTTTAAGAATATTCACATCATTATTAAACAAAAAGTGTCCAGTGAAACAACAAAGCAGCAAACTAAAGTAGCCTATATAGATGGACCATGGATCATGAAGGGATTAGGAAACGCCTGTCAAAAGACAAATACACACTACAGAGAATTTATTCAACAAAGAACTAAAGAGGCAGAAAATAAATGTAAGTATCAGAATAAGTGAACCAATACTATAAAGCTCTGTAGAAAAGAAAACTATAGGACAATATTTAATAACACCAAAAACAACACTAAAGAAATATGGGATATATAAAATGTTATTATTAAAAATGTCTCAACACAATGAAGTTCCCCTCAGTATTTCATTCAGAGTGTCACAGGATATGAAGCTATATGGACCAGGAAAGACTGGGCTCGTAATAGGAGGGTTAGGTGAGTGATAAACACAATGAGGAAACGAAGTCACAAGCTACTAGTTAGTTAACATATGCTTTATGAAAAATAAAGATAAAATGAAAATTCAGCACAATAACTGACTTCATGTTCCAGTTTCTTTCTTTTTGTTCTTCACAAATGACAAATCAAATTGTTCTCTATCACATATGGGAAATGTCCACATGAGAGAAAAAATAATAACAAAAATGAGTTTTAATTAATGTTGTTTGAAAGTCTTTGGGGAACAGAGACAGGACTGTCATAGTCATAACGCTCTTCTCTTTATGGCCATACTCAAAGCACATAATCACACAATTAAACACACTAGTACTGTAATACAATAGTGACTAAAGGAAAACATTTGGTTTTAGTTCTATAGCCTATCAAATGGAATATTTATTTTTACACATTTTAAAACCATAAATTATTTTAGCTTTTTTTCTGCCATGAAATGTGATGATTTTAGCTGTTTTCCATGAATTACAATATAATATATATAATACTTTTTGTTTTACTTTTAACCATGAAATATGATTCATTTTGTTTAATCTCTTTTTAACCATTAAACAAATCCTTTAAGTTATCAACTGTGAAACAGTAAAAACCAGTGGTGGACAGTAACAGAGTAAATTTACTTGAGTACTGTACTTAAGTAGCTACATATCTAGAGGATTTGTACTTTACTTGAGTATTAGATTTCTTTGGTACTTATTACTCTTACTTGAATACATTCCCAAGGCAAATATTTTTACTTTTACTTGAGTTAATTTGTAGGAAGGCTGAAAAGTAAGAGTAAGAGTTAGTTGGACGGTGCAGGTTCATTCGGTTAAAGTTTTCACACAAGAGTTAAATGATTGTTAATAAACATCTGCATTACTTAAGTAAAGAATTGTTATTTTTATCAACGTTTGCCTGTAATCTCCTGTGGTACCACATAAATACAGCATTGAAATACAGCATTGAATTGTGGACAAAGTCATGTCCCCTCAGTGAGAGGGAGATAGAAAATGCCTTGCCTGATGTGTGTGGGGGGGCTGGGGGGTGTAAAACATGAAAATGACAATTGCTGTCCTCTTATGATCCCATTCATTTAATTTGTTTTTATAGGTGTTTCTGCAGCTTTATATAACATTGTGGTTCTGAAAGCAGAACATCAGTGCAGGTGGTTTCAAAGAGTTAATTCTCAGAAACAAGAGTTAAAAGCTCCTTAAATTAATTTAGAAAAAATGATCGTATTTCATTGATGTGAAAAATAATAAATTTACTCTTACTCTTACTCTTACTTAAAGGAGCATTATCGCAAATACAGCAGTAATAGCATAAAATAGCTGAAGCTGAAATATGCAAAAGATGGGTCGGGGGGAGCCATAACTAAATTTACAAAAAAAATCGCCAACAGTATAGTGTCCGTGGGGCAAATGCAGCATTTGTCTTTGTTATGATCCAAGCCGGCCCGGCGCTTGCTGCGTTAAAATGCACTCGGAACTCGCAAATCCGACCTCCGAACCGGACAAATATGCAACAGTAAGTAATGTAGCAGTGTTAGGGTGCTCACAGTCACTGAATCGCTGGTAGAACACTTTGTCTCCACGTCCCTGTGTCTTTCTTCAGCTGTCCTCTCAGCGTTATTAAGGAGGAGGACGTTTCAGTTGTTGTTGTCGTTGTTGTGGTTGTGCGCGACGTAGAGCTGCCGCTTCCACTAGCGAGTTTTCTTTTTCCCGCGATTGCACGTTCATTCGGCCTGGTGAGGGAGGAGGAGGGGGGAGGGAGAAGGAGGGGGGGCGGGGGGGGACTAAACGAGGCTGCTCTCTCTCTCTGACAGCTGCCCACTTGTTTATATCTGATAAGCTCCGCCTGGCTCCATCTAGTGGCCGAATTTTGCGATAATACTCCTTTAAAGGGACAACGAGGAGTTTTGGAAAAGCGAAGTGTTTCCACACTACATTTATGAGCCTCCGCACCGTAAAATTCTTTTGATCGGCGCAAGACGGACTCATGTTTTCATTCATCAAGAATTAAAGTCAGAGGTTCAAAGAGGTTCACATACCGTCGTAGTTCTGACCATAAACGGCGATTCAGCTGCGTTATTCTCATGACTCGTTGCGAAACCGAAAGTAAAAAACGCTGGTCGGCTCGACCAGCATCTCTGCCACCACTAATAATAACAAAATAACCATAGAGACAGAACGATATATTTATCGAAAATGGGCCCATTAACAAGTGTGGGTAGCGGAGATTCATCCACATTAACGTGAGACTTTTTTTATAACCGAATAGAAACTCCTCGTTGTCCCTTTAAAGTACATTTAAAAGCATGTACTTTTGGATAGAAAGCAGAAGTAAGCGATCCGGTCGTTTTGGCTAATGCTGTGTTCCAGGCAGGCTTTTGAAACCGTAAATTACAGCTTCACGTCACGACTTACAACTTTGTAGCGTTCCAGGCAACACACTCGTGTTTTTCCGACCTGTTTTACCTGTGAAAGTCACTATAACGGCCACTCGTAACTTCTGACCCGTGAAGTCGTACCAGATCAAACTGATACAACTTCACAGCTCAGAGTTACGAGTTTCCTTGAACGCACCATAACAGTCCTCGTCCCTACGTCGCCACATTCACGGCGTCCCTTGGCTGCACACACAGCCCTGCATGCCGTTCTCTCTCCTCATTGGATAAAAACTGTAGGATACGATAAAAGTTTTCTCCTCGGCTCAGAGCAGAGCAGAGGGACTGAGAGACCCGTGTTTCAGTCCAAACACTCTATGTAAGTGATTGCTGTCGGAAGATATAACTATTTAAGACTTATATTAACACAAATATATCACTTACTTCTGCTTTAAGTACCTTTAAAAGCAAGTAGTTTTTTACTCTTACTGCAGTAACATGTCGACTGAGCTACTTTTACTTGTAACGGAAAAAATTTTGACCAGTAGTATTTGTACTCTTACTCCAGTACTGGGGTGGAGTACTCTGTCCATCTCTGGTCTCCATCTGTTACAGATATGAGCACTAGTAGCCGACTGCATCACTGGCTTCTCATAACAAGCAATGGAGCAAAACGAGCAGCACATCTTTATATAAACAGTGTTGGGACTATTTTTTTATTGTTAGTATTTAGTGCTGTTTAGTTTAGTATTTTGTTTAGTGAGTATTTTGTTTTGGTTATTCTCAATCAATTTATTTTATTTAATATTTCTATTAGTATTCTAGTTTATTATTTGTTTGGTTTAGGTGTTTCTTGTTTATTATTTGTGTTTTGTTTCATTTGGACACGGTAGGAGGGCACCTGAAATTATATAGGTAGGCTGTCGGTAAGGGACCAGCATGCACCTGGGTGGGCAGATGGTTTTTTACCGGAGCGGGAGAGGCACAGGAATTTTCTTTGTTCTTTGTTTGCTCGCTTTTTGGTTAAATAAACCACGATTTTTGTTGAAATTGGACATTTGTTTGGACATTATGTTTTTTCTCATCCGAGTACAGTGGCCCTTTGATTTGTATAATTTGAAGTTTGATTTGACACTTTTATTTGTTTATAATATATAGCCTGTTATTGGTTGTTTTAAATGTATGAGCATGTATGAGCTCCTTCCAAATAATTTATACACCTCATTTGAACGTTGTTATCATCAATTTATTGAAGCACCAGACCAGACTGCACAATGTTGTTAGATTTAATACATTTACACCTGTTGTGCTTCTGGCCACTTGTATTTGAGCTGCATGAACTTTACTTGATAAGATGATTTGTGTAATGAATCAACTTCCACTGCTCATCATTAAGGCAAAGTGCACAGCTGTTAATGTGTGAAAGGAACTTGAGTTGTGATGATGACACATTATAGTTTTGGATTACTTTCACATTCAGTCAGTCCACAGTTGTCCACCACGCTCTCTCTCTCTCTCTGACAGCAGAGGTGTTTTATTTATTATTATTATTATTATTATTATTATTATTATTATTATTATTATTATTATTATTAATAAAGAGGTGTGTCACCTTACGTCAGCATTAAGATCTGCTGTGTGTTAGAGTAGACCATGGGTTAAACTTACGCCGGAATATCGCTTTAAATAAATAATGTGTTACATTAACATTTTTAACACACACAGGGGAAACACACACATGTTCTTCAATATCAATATTATCATTAGTATTTTAAGTGTTTATGGTTCAGTATTATAAATAAACAGCAGTAAAAACACCAGTCTCTCTACTCAGATTACAGAAGTGACATCCCCTCCCCCACTTCCTGTTTAAAGTTGACTTCCACTTTCACCCAGCGGTTGTGTCGCAGTTTATTTCCCCGTGTGAAGGTAAGGTGAACAGTCTGAATGTTTTCCTCGTTAACACCTGTCGTTACCTGAGTTCTCTGCCCTTCAACTTGTCGTTGTGTTGTTGTTGTGTTATTATAATGTTACTGTAGCTGAGTCAGAGCTGTAACTGTAAAGTCTGGACCGACAGAACCGTGTCCTCCATCTTGTGTGGATGTTGTCGGTAGAAGCGCTGGAATAAGAGCAGAAGCAGAGTTAGAGGATGGTCAGTAGTTGAACACAGAGTGGTTCTTTGTGTGCAGCTCCACTTCCTGATGACTGGAGGCAGCTTTACCGCCTGAATCAGCCTGTGGAGGAGGCGGAGAGGAGCCGCTGCTCTCCCGCTGTCTGAGCCACTAAACGCGGCCTGAGCTGGAGAACAGCTGGGACTTTATCTGTGGTGAGTTGTCTGTCATTAGATTTACACTACAGGACTGATATGGACTTCTTTTTTGTTTTGTTTTTTATCAAACGGCCTGAAATTAACGGAGGTTGTTTAATACTATGGTATTAACAGTTAAAATAAATTTGAAGCAATTTGGTTGAATTATGGGTGTTTTATTGAATTTAGTAACACTCTTTGTCCCCAGAGGACAACGAGTGTTGATTTCACACCTCATTTATATGAAATAGCCTAATACCTATTTTCTGAGTTTCACAAAACAGAAAATGACCCCAACTGGTTTGACTGCTAAAAAGCACAAAACATAACATTATCACACATATTTGTGTTATAAAACAAATCAACATTAATTTCCAAAACATTTAACATTTAACAGCTAACAGCTAAAAGCTAACGTTTCAGAATCAGTCTTCATTCAGAAACAGTCTGCATGTGTCCTCAGATGCAGGTAGTAATAGTGTGTTGTGTGCACGTGTGCATTGCATTTTGCCTGTTTTGACATCAGTCTGGCGAGGGCAGAATGCGCACTAACCCTTTATTTTATTATTTTTTCTTAACCTTTATTCCAATCCCTCAATCTTAACCTTCAATCTTAAAAATGTGCGCTCCCGCTAGTGCAAGTGCTGTCCCGATTCTCAGAAAAATTAAGTTGAGGGGCAAGTTTAAGGGTTGTATCGCCCTCAATATTGAGATTTTCCGACACCACCCTTGGGAGCAAGGGCTACCCAGAATGCATTGCGTATTTTCACCAAACCGATCGCTGCAAAGAAATAGAGCAGGTGGGCCAAGTCCCTGAGCAGCGGCTTGCACAATTCGTAAGCAAGACACAAGAATTATCTTTCTTGCAGCTGTTAGTTTATTAACTTTGTTTATGAACTTTAATAAAACAATTTCGGACCACCGTGTAGACAATTGCTTATCAACTTGCCATTTTTACTGTCAGGAGTATGAATTAAAGCAGAAGTAAGTGGTCCGGTCGTTTTCGCTAATGCTGCGTTCCAGGCAGGCTTTTCAAATCGTAAATTACAGCTTCAAGTCACAACTTACGACTTTGTAGCGTTTCAGGCAACCCACTCGTGTTTTTCCGACCTGTTTTACCGGTGAAAGTCACTATAACGGCCACTCGTAACTTCCGACCGGTGAACTCGTACCAGATTGAACTGGTACGACTTCACGGTCGGAAAAATACGAGTTTCCTTGAACGCACCATAACAGTCCTCGTCCCTACGTCGCCACATTCACGGCGTTCCTTGGCTGCACACACAGCCCTGCATGCTGTTCTCTCTCCTCATTGGATAAAAACTGTAGGATACGATAAATGTTTTCTCTTCGGCTCAGAGCAGAGCAGAGTGACTGACAGACCCGTGTTTCAGACCAAACACTCTATGTAAGTGATTGCTGTCGGAAGATATAACTATTTAAGACTTATATTAACACAAATATATCACTTACTTCTGCTTTAAGCAATACCGTATACGCTCAAAACTCCCTTACTGTGATAATGAGCCCATATTCCGGACTGATGTGCTTTTACAAAACGGTTACTAATACTGTAGTATTATTCTAACATGTAGTTTTTTGAATCAGAAATCCATATTATCTAATAAATTAGTCCCACTGTAAAATATATATATATATACAGTATAATCTGGTGACTGGGTTGTAGGTCTGCATGTTACGGAGCCCGGGATATGACATGCAAGAAAAAAAAACCCGACCCGCGCATCACTATTGGCTACACTTGGACATTGTATGTTAAAATGAATGACCAAAGGGGTTATTCCCCGGCAAATCGCACCCTGGGCTACAATTTATTTCAGAATTGTGTGAGTGCAGCCGAGAGTGGGGATTTCAGAACCACGGATAGCGCACGTAAAAAGATTTGACAACCTTTTAAATGTGTTTGCTGCAAGCAAAATTATACATAATAAATGAAGACAGTGACATATTTCTAATAAAAAACAATGAGTTGTATGTTCATTTCAGCGAATTTCAGAAATGTGCGAGTGCGGCCGGAGAGCGGGCAGAAGTGTTGATATACAGTGGGTACTAGTTTCAAATGGACGTTTCCCTCACGGAAAGCGTGATTCACGCGTTGCATGAAATTGTAGGTCACACTGTAGCCCCTAGGTGGAAGCATCGTACTGAGATGCAGCTCAAAAGATTTTGGGATAATTCCACGCAGGGCCGGCTCTACGCAGGGGCAAGAGGGGGCAGCGCCCCCTCAAATAAATGTCTTGCCCCCTCAAATCCAAATTTTAGAAGTTGAGAAAGCGATATTCCAAACACAGCACACCACACACATTAAGAGTCAACCCTCCGGTCAGAAAACTCAGAAAGAGATCCGCGGCATCAGCAGCGAATAGGGGTGTCGTTGTAGCTACTCTTTCGGGTCTTTTTCCAGAATGGACAATGAGAGCGATGTAATTTTTTTTTTTAATGAAAGCGGGACACTTCAGCCTTTACAACGATCCCATCGGTGTGTGTCTGTGTGTCTGTGGCTCCGGACACCGAGCAGTCAAGCTGTCACATGGCGGGCTGTGAGCGGCGGTCACATGATCGTTTAAACATGGCTGCTCTATTGCTGGCTGTGGCCGGCTATGAGCGCTACCGTCTTTGCTATCGACTATCAGGAAATCTCCCGTGTGCGTGAATGTCTGTGTGAACCTCATGTAATGCCAGGGCTGCACCGTGGCTCTCTGTGCTGTGCCGAGAAGTGGCTTGCCGCGAGCAGCATGCAGAGCTCGGCAAGCAGAGCTCAGCAAGCAGGCACTTCTCCGCACAACACCGGCTTTCCACACACAAGATGACTTTTGATTGAAACGGCCACGGTTGTCAGCCCCAATAATCGTAAATATTGAACATGCGCAGAACGTTTTCCGAGCCGATTGTCGGGGGAATTTTGACTCTTGACACACTACAAGAGAATCTTAATAATCTTAAGAGCTTAAGATAATCGGGCGATGTCTGTCCGTGGTCGGAAGGGGGAAAATCGGGGCAAAATCAGCCCGATTATCTTTATGTGTGTGGCAGGCTTTAGTGAAACAGTGTCACTGATCTGATTCTGTCAGACAACAGAGATGGCGACACCTGAAATATGCCACATAGCGGGTTTTTTTTTTTGGTTTTTTTTTTATCGCAGAACTGATCAAAATTCAGGAGTTGCCGTGAATCCCTCTCAGCGGCTTCACTGCTCGATCTGTCTGTCGGTTTGAACGGAGGACTCACGTGTGGAGAGGAGGGAGGCTGGCGAGACGTGAACGCCCTGCCTTGTTGTGTGTAATAAAAGTTTTTAAAAAATGCAGTTGAATGTACTGGTACAGTATGACACTGCTGCTACGGCAGCTATGGAGTAGAGATCGGGGCTGGACCGGGGGAGAACTGAGCTGCCGCTCGCCGAGAGGGAGCTGCTGAAAGCGGGCAAGCACTGAGAGACGGGCTGCACTGTTGCTGCTGGAGAAGCAGGTCCGTACGTGGAGCTGATCCATGTAAATGGGCCCTTAAATTGGATGTGGATTTTTTTTGCGGTCGATAGAAGCTTATCACCAACGCAGAGTGTGCATTTTACCGTTATGTTCTTGTCCTTTTCGCCGGCGAATTGAAACGCACGCGCACACACACACACACACATAGGTAACGTAGGTCAGCAGGGCACAGACGCATCACAGCACTGCGCCTCGGCTGACACATCCGCAGGTTGCACAGTAGTCTACTGTCTGACAAAAAGCAGGCTGCAGTCGGGATTTTTCTTTCCTTATCCGGCGAAAAGTAACAGATTACTTTTTAAAAAAAATAACTAAGTTACTGATTGCTCAACTCACGAAACTAACGCGTTACGTTACACGTTACACGAAAAAAGTAATTAAAGTACTCTAACGCGTTACCCACAACACTGGTAAAGGTAAAGGTACTTTATTTGTCACATATACAGCTAGTACAGTGAAATTCTTTCTCTGCATTTAACCCATCCCTGAGGAGCAGTGGGCAGCCACGGTGCAGCGCCCGGGGACCAACTCCAGATTATGAGCATTTTAGCACCTTTTTACCCTTTCATTGTGTATTGAATGACATGTTATTTATTTAATGCGTGTTATTGTGTGATTTTATGTGGTTTTATGTGGTGAAGCCAAAGACACATTTCCACACTGTGGACAATAAAGGAAAGATTAAGATAAAAAAGTTTATAATACTTACCTCTAATCCAGACAGTAGCATATAACTGTGGAGAACAGTGAAAAACAGACTGAAGTCTACACAATGATTCAGGAAATATATACGAACTATAGAACTGTTAGCAGACGAACTGTGTGAATATACATGTCAACATAAAGAGGTCAGAAAGTAAGGCTCTCGTACTAATTTCATCTGACGAGTTGTAGTCCGTTACATACAATATTCACCTGTTAGTAAAAATGGAAACAGTTTCAACTAAACACTGATTCCTTATTATGATTAAAACAAATGAAGCACAACATCAGTGACTGTAAGTTTAACACATCTGACTTTACTGAACATTATCTTTGTTGTTTGACAGTGTTGTCACTGATGAAAATTCATGGTTCAAAGCCCCATGTGGTTCATGTAAAAGTCTCATTACTCATCCATTTACAGTAATCCACTAGCATAGCATTCATGAACACGCAGCATCAAATCCAGAACGCCGTTGGCTCAGCCCAGAGGCATGATGGGAGTTCCACTACTGCCATATTCAGTGGGCCACATAACACGGAGGTCACCCCAAAAGTCAGCAGCTTTTACAGTGACAGGCGAGCAGCTCTGATAGTTGTAATAAAAACTCTTCTAATCTCTGACATGCACGCTGCTCTGCAACAGACTCTACTGTGCATCATTAATAGTAGTGAATAGTGAACTCACCTCTCTCTGCTGCTCTATTGGCTCCTTACATCCTTTGTTGCAGCCGTGCGGCTCGGCAGATCAAACGTCCTGTCGTCACGGCATATGATACTAGTCATAGTGTTTGATTGAAGATGATTGGCTGGCTCCTACCTTAACCCATAAACTTCTCCTGTAACTACTATACTCATGTAGTCTGTAGGTTACAGTTATTATGGTTCTTCAACAGTGGACTGACTGTGTTCCCAGTCATGTTGCTCAGACTAGAGCCAGAAACCACTGAACTCTGAAACACAGTGAAGTGAGCCTGCAGTCCAGCCTGGTCCACTTTCATATGAGTCTTCATTCATGTTCATGCCCTGACCCCTTGTGGTTGTTAAGTGGCACTGCGTTACATATATATATACGTATATAAATCATAATAATATGAACAGGTGAGTGTTAAATGTTCACTGTTTCAGGTCTGAATCTCATCACATAATACATAATTTATTATAATTTAAAAACATAATTATAAACCAAAGACTAGAAATGAAATCATTTGGTCAATTTGGTTTTTGTTTCTTAACAGAAAGAAAGAAAATCCAAAAAAAGAAGAAGAAGAAAAAAAAGAATCTTTATAATTATTCCTTTCATTTCATTTCATTTTTTATTGAACCTTTATTTATTCAGGTACTCTCATTAAGATATGGTGTCTCATCTGCATTCTCATTTGACTGAGACAGTAGCTCAGTGCACACACAGGAAGAGGACATCAAGAGTGAAAAAATCAAAATAAAAGCCGAATAAAAGAAACTGTCAAACACCAAAGATGCACCATTTGAAAGTTTTTGTTTTTTTCTATTCTGATGCCAAAAGGTTTTTTCCATTTTCATTTTGAAACAGCAGATTTACAGGTTTTTTCCTTTATAAAAATAACAAATATGAATTATGTGATGATACCCAGACCATTTCAGTCTTAGAAACCCATCAGCTGTGTAGCCGACCATCTTGGTAACTTAATAAACTTAATAGATGAATACTCAGAGTTGTGTATCAGTGTTGGTGGATGTGACTGTCTCTGTGGCATACAGAGCCATCAGTGGGTTAATATACCTACATTATTAGTATTATTTACATGTTTAATATGATTTACATTCAGTACAGCTCATGTTTAGAGTGTGGTAATAATTGTCTGTGTGTTTATGGTGAGAAAAGAGTGGTTTATTGTTTGAAAAATGTAATGTTATCTAGCAGTATGCAGTGTCTAACTCCGACCAGCAGAGGGCGCGTTCGCTACACGGTGTGTTCAGGAACAAGGAAGTCGCGCGTGAATACGTTCAGTGACTGAGAACACACACTTGAGTCTGAAGTTTCCGTATGTGTGTGTGGCGAACTGTGATGATAAAATACATAGTTTTGCTCTTTGCAGGTAAGAATGGAGAGTTAGAATTGTGTAACGAGTGGGTGAATGTGTTATGTGCTGGTTTATTATCCCGTTCGGACGTTATGTGCTATTGTTTATGGACGTTACTCAGCCAAAGTACCGTACGGAAAACGGCTAGCCTGTAGTTAGCACTGGTTGAGTAGTTACCGCGAGCAACAGGAAAACTATGAGCCGGTCTAAAGAGCCCGGACTGCTCGCGGAGTTCATAGATAAATAAAAATTAAAGTTAAAATAGATATACATGATTGAGTTGATTAATTTGACAATGTTTAGACATGATTGATACTGTGTGTTTGCTAAATAAGTTGATATATTGAATGTACATGATGAAACTGGTCTGGAATAGTGATACAACAGTCACATGATCTATTGTTTTGATGTTGCTACAGATGTTCATGATTTTTCTGTGTTAGAATATCGAATATGTTCAGTGAATGAGAACACACACTGGAGTCTGAAGTTTCCGTATGTGTGTGTGGCGAACTGTGATGATAAAATACATATTTTTGCTCTTTGCAGAACAAAATAAAAGACATTCAAATTAAATGTGTAGTGGAGGGCAGCTTCACTCTGCACCACGCTACATCTCTGACCTTTGTGTAGAGTCTGTGTGAACGCTGCCTGAATCCCTGTAGATCAGCTGTGACACATGGGAAGATGTGCTGGCTGATGAATCCAGGTGGACAGCATGTGATGTAGCAGCAGCAGCTGTGATGAGCCTCTGTCATGAGCCTTCATGGAGCTCACAGGTCGTCAGCATCGATGAAGGAGAAGCTGATAGTGAAGAAAACTCCAGTCAGACCATGGTGAAGCACACTGATGTTTCCACAAGCTGACCTCCTGATTTTAACAGTAATTTAATTGACTTTTCTTTAAACACTGTAAAAGCTACAGGACAGATAAGTTCATGCCCTGACCCCTTGTGGTTGTTAGGTGGCACTGCGTTACATTGATGATAATATGAACAGGTGAGCGTTAAATGTTCACTGTTTCAGGTCTCATCAGATAATCCATCATTTATTATCATTTAAAAACACAAGTATGTGATTTATTTTAAAACTACAAGATAATATGACACCATTGATGTCACAATCAAGAAATTAATAAACAATTAAAAATGGTGCCTTTTTGGTTTTTGTTCATTCCTGTTATTGTTATTTTATTTTGAAACCAGAAACCAAATTCATGTAGATGTATCTGGTTTTTAATTCTAAACCAAAGACTAGAGACAAAATTATGTGATCAATGTGTTTTTTGTTCTAAAAGAGTTTGAAGTTTTGCTGATTAAACCTCTCATTTTTGATTTGGCAGAGACAGGAAGAACTCCAGCAGAACCACGGCACAGTGGTTTTCAACAATGAAGCAAAACGTTATTTATTAAACACTGATCTGCTAAATCCCAATGAGCACAGAATAACTGATGAGTTAATCAATACAATGAGCCTATCCACAAGTTTCCGAACGTCATCTATGGTCAAAACTGGCTTCCGGTTTGCCGGTTTGGTGGAATTTTACGTTTACGTTTCCATGGTTTTCAGGCGTTGTCATAGTTGCGGTAAACGCATGGATCTATTAACGCTGGCTTTTAACACAGATGTCAATTTGTGTGATATCCACTGTTAAAAGCTGCTGCGATGATCCATGCGTTTTACAGATTTTCATTGGGGGAAAAAAAAATAAAAATCCATGCATTTACCGCGGCTACTGAAACCATGGAAACGTAGACATAACATTCCAAAACCGGCAAAACAGGCTACGTTTTTGACGTTCGGAAAAAGGTGGATAGAGGGATTATCAGCCTACGTCACTGACGTTCTACTGCGCATGTCGCCTGCAGAAAGAGAGCAGCAAGAGCCGTGATCAGGTCTTTTTGTGCTGGAAGTTGCACTAATTGTTTTGATAAAAATAACAAAACGTGCAAATTTAACAGAATACCGTCAACTCGCACCCCTTTCAAGGCAAACGAGAGAGAAAATAGTACATTGGGGATTAATTTCGAGCAATATAACGTGTTAGATACGTTGGTTTGAATGGTGATAAAGCTAAATGCTCACAGGCACAGCTGTAACGTTATAACTGCAGAGAATGAGTTATGAAATGTTTACTACGACAGTGACTGAAGATGATGGTCACATACTAATGGAAAGCAAGCTGACATTAATTAACGTTAAGCTACATTGTTTTAGATTACCGGTACATACTCAGCCATGCGTGTAACGTTACAGTTAGCCTACGTAATGCAGTTGTTCCAGACTTTAGACAGGTCCGTCCTCTTCCCTCGTCTCTGACCAGGTAGCATCTCAGTCCTCACAGACACTGAGTTTTGTAATCGTGAGTATTTTCCTGAACATGATTGTCTGTTAAATAACTGTAGGTAACGTTAGGGATGCACAGTGTTGTATTTACCGCTGACCGACCGACGCCGTGCTGTGAGTGTCCGTGGCTTGTCCCGTGGCTGAGTTGCCGTTGCCGCGGTACAAACTCGATCCTCCGTCTTGACGTTTTTTTTTGTTTTTTTTTCCTGCCGTTATAAAACCTACAGTCTATGTATAAAACACACACTGCATCAGTAGGTGATAAACTGTTGTAGTAGGCTGACAACATCGCTAGCTAACACCGCTTTGACTACACTAGATCCATGGAGGTAACCATGACAACCGGTTCTTTCTGCAGTCAGGTTGCGCACGCATCCTGATTTGTTGGTAAACAGATAATCCCTCTATATCCAAAAACCACTGGACCCAGCAGAATCACAGCCCATTGTGCCGCCTTAAAGGGATAGTTCACCCAAAATTCAAATTTCACTCATTATCTACTCACCCTCATGTGGACTAAGGGCTGGAAGAAGTTTCAGAGTCCTCCGTGGCTTCTCTGAGTTACAGCGGGGCTCCGTGCAGCACTGCATGTTCATATGACGGTTGCGAACAGAGCTCACTTTTCTTCCTCCAAAAAGACACACCAAAAAAACATCCAAATACCTCCATACTGCTCGTCTGTAATGTCCCTCTTGTAATGAAGCCCCGACATGAGAAATTGTTCCGAAAGAAGTTAAATAAGTCTATGTTGCAAATCACGCGAGATTTGGATGGACCAGGAAGAGCAGTGCTGGGAGCTTCCACTACAAACAAGCTTAAAACATAGACTTATTTAATTTTTTTTCATAACAATTTCTCATGTCGGAGCTTCAATACAAGAGGGACATTACAGACGAGCAGTATGGAGGTATTTGGATGTTTTTTGGTGTGTCTTTTTGGACAAAGAAAAGTGGTGTCCATTCATAACCATTATATGGACAAATACTGCTGCATGGAGCCCCGATGTAACTCAGAGAAGCCACGGAGGACTCTGACAATTCTCCCAGCCCTTAGCCGACATGAGGGTGAGTAGATAATGAGTGAAATTTGAATTTTGGGTGACCTATCCCTTTAACGGACCACATATTGACCAATGAGACAGAAAACAAGCCAGTGAGTGGACTATGAATCTCTGAGCTCAGTGAGCACCTACCAGTTGTTACAGTTGATGGCAGCGTAGCGGTTCAGTGCTTTCTCATGCGTCGTCGTGTAGTTTCACAGAGGACAAGGACCGTCACTGTCAGACTCCCATCAGACTTTATTTACATCTGCTAATGAAAAGAGGAGAAACAATCTCTGCATCAGGCTTCACAGTCACAGCTCAGGATAACACACACACACACACACACACACACACACACACACACACACACACACACACACACACACACACACACACACACAAAATAAACTTCACAACACTCTCTGCCTGTTCAACAGTCACGCTCTAGGATTAGCCACAAGCTAACATGAAGCTATCAAAGTTAGTGAAAAGCTTTTCCGTATCAATGAACTTGTCATGTATCTCACTCAGCATCATCACAGAACATCAGCAGTTGTTGTCTGGAGCAGATCTTCACATGTATGATCAATAAAGTCACCTTTAACCCTCAAATAGAAAGTTATATTAACGGAGCTCAGTAGCTACAAGTCAACCTACCACGAGACTCCGACAGCAGACTGTTGCCTAGAAACGGGTCAACCCGCCAAGTCTGCAGGGGCTCGTTAGTGTGGCGTTTCAAAATAAGAGCTTCTAACTCATAGATCATATTAAATAATAAATAAAGGAGTGAACGACTTCATATTGTAACAGGCAGATAAATAATAATAATAAACTAAGTGTAGTGCAGCTTCCATAATAACAGAATTACAGTTAGTGGAATTACTAACTCCTTAACTCTGTTACAGCAGCAAGTACAAGACAAAGCAGCCAGATAAATAAATAAAACACATTACAGCAGAGTGAGGACAGAGGAAAGCATCAATGTGTTTAGGAATGACTTGTAAACAGTTTATAATGAAAACGATATTGACAATGTACATGGAACATTTTAAGAATATTCACATCATTATTAAACAAAAACTGTCCAGTGAAACAACAAAGCAGCAAACTAAAGTAGCCTATATAGATGGACCATGGATCATGAAGGGATTAGGAAACGCCTGTCAAAAGACAAATACTCTACAGAGAATTTATTAAACAAAGAACTAAAGAGGCAGAAAATAAATGTAAGTATCAGAATAAGTGAACCAATACTATAAAGCTCTGTAGAATAGGACAATATTTAGTAACACCAAAAACAACACTAAAGGAATGTGGGATATATAAAATGTTATTATTAAAAATGTCTCAACACAATGAAGTTCCCCTCACTATTTCATTCAGAATGTGTCCCGTTAAGTGTCACAGGATGTGAAGCTATATGGACCAGGAAAGACTGGGCTCGTAATAGGAGAGTTAGGTGAGTGATAAACACAATGAGGAAATGAAGTCACAAGCTACTAGTTAGTTAACATATGCTTTATGAAAAATAAAGTGTGTTGTACATGTGTGCTTCGTCCAAAAGCCTAGCAGCTTTGGACACTGTATATCACAGTGCATTAAGGTTTTTCACTGGCTGTGGTCGTCTCACTCATCACTGTCAGCTCTACTCGATGTCCGGGTGGCCATCTCTGAGCACCCGGAGAGAAACTCATTGGTTGCTTATGATATATAAGGCTCTCCTTGGTATGGTTCCTCCCTACCTCTGTTCACTCCTCCGTCGAACAGAAAATCGATATGCCTTAAGGTCCAGTGATATCTATTGTTTGAGCATTTCTAGAGTGCGGACTGAATTAGGGAAAAAAGCGTTTAGTTATGCCGCTCCATTAACATGGAACAACCTCCAGGCTGAACTGAAATTGTCTGAACTTGTATCTCTTGGTGTATTTCGACACTTCTTAAAGGTCCGACAACAAAAATCATTTGAGCGGTGCCTTTGCTGACCAACCTTGTCACCTTGACCTCCTGCTCCCTGCACTTTTGTTTTAACCCCTATTGTAACATGGCCCTATTTAATATAATGTAATATTGTAATGTATATTGTAATGTATTTTGTATTTTATAATGTTGACGACGTGTGCTGCTGCCCTCTTGGCCAGGTCGCCCTTGAAAATGAGATCTCGATCTCAACGGGTCTTTTACCTGGTTAAATAAAGGCTAAAAAAAAAAAAAAAAAAGATAAAATGAAAATTCAGCACAATAACTGACTTCATGTTCCACAGTTTCTTTCTTTTTGTTCTTCACAAATGACAAATCAAATTGTTCTCTATCACATATGGGAAATGTCCACATGAGAGAAAAAAATAATAACAAAAATGAGTTTTAATTAATGTTGTTTGAAAGTCTTTGGGGAACAGAGACAGGACTGTTACTACATAGTCATAACACTCTTCTCTTTATGGCCATACTCAAATCACATAATCACACAATTAAACACACTAGTACTGTAATACAATAGTGACTAAAGGAAAACATTTGGTTTTAGTTCTATAGCCTATCAAATGGAATATTTATTTTTACACATTTTAAAACCATACATTATTTTAGCTTTTTTTTCTGCCATGAAATGTGATGATTTTAGCTGTTTTCCATGAATTACAATACTTTTTACTTTTAACCATGAAATATGATTCATTTTGTTTAATCTCTTTTTAACCATTAAACAAATCCTTTAAGTTATCAACTGTGAAACAGTAAAAACCAGCGGTGGACAGTAACAGAGTACATTTACTTGAGTACTGTACTTATACATATCTAGAGGATTTGTACTTTACTTGAGTATTAGATTACTTTGGTACTTATTACTCTTACTTGAATACATTTCCAAGGCAAATATTTTTACTTTTACTCGAGTTAATTTCTAGGAAGGCTGAAAAGTAAGAGTAAGAGTTAGTTGGACGGTGCAGGTTCATTCGGTTACAGTTTTCACGCAAGAGTTAAATGATTGTTAATAAACATCTGCATTACTTCATTAAAGAATTGTTATTTTTATCAACGTTTGCCTGTAATCTCCTGTGGTAATGCAATGTGTTGCATTAACATTTTTAATTTGGCTCTCAAATGTCTTTTTGTGTCCTTGAATATTTCATTTAGTGGTAAAAGTGTGAGTGGAGCCGTGCATGGAGTCCTGCAGCGTCCTGGAGGAAACTGGAGATGAGTTCAAACACACAGAATCACTGACAGAGGCTTTTACAGCTGATTGGAAGATACAGTCCCTCCATCTTCTCTTCCTGCTGCTTTTCCATGGATGTTTTCTAGGAAGCTCCCAGTTCTTCTCCTGTGGGTGTTGTCCCTGCTGCAGTGGATCAGTGTCGCCCCCTGCTGACGCTCCTGACGACATCACAACAACACAACACACACAGGGGAAACACACACATGTTCTTCTGACAAGCGGCGGACTGGAGATCGATATTATCATTAATGTTTTAACTCTTTATGGTTCAGTAGTAGAAATAAACAGCAGTAAAAACACCAGTCTCTCTACTCAGATTACACATGTCACCTCCTCCTCCTCCTCCTCCTCTACCTCCTCCTCCTCCTCCTCCTCTTCCTGTGTAAAGTTTACTTTCACTTTCACCACGCGGTTGTGTCGCAGTTTATTTCCCCGTGTGAAGGTAAGGTGAACAGTCTGAATGTTTTCCTCGTTAACACCTGTCGTTACCTGAGTTCTCTGCCCTTCAACTTGTCGTTGTGTTGTTGTTGTGTTGTTGTTGTGTTATTATAATGTTACTGTAGCTGAGTCAGAGCTGTAACTGTAAAGTCTGGACCGACAGAACCGTGTCCTCCATGTTGTGTGGATGTTGTGGGTAGAAGCGCTGGAATAAGAGCAGAAGCAGAGTCAGTGGATGGATTAGTGGATTTGTTTAATACTATGGTGTTAATAGTTAAAATAAATTTGAAGCAATTTGGTTGAATTATGGGTGTTTTAGTTTAGTTATAGTGTGTTGTGTGCAGATGTGTGCATTGCATGTTTGGCCTATTTTGCCTGTTTTGACATCAGTCTGGTGAAGGCAGAATGCAGAATAACCCTTTATTATTAGAGTGATGGGCCAGGATCTGGGCAAGGGGCTGCTGGATGAGGGGCAGCTAGGTGAGGGGCTGCTGGGTGAGGGGCAGCTAGGTGAGGGGCAGCTGGGTGAGGGGCAGCTAGGTGAGGGGCTGCTGGGTGAGGGCAGCTGGGTGAGGGGCAGCTGCCACAGAAAGAGACTGTTTCTGAATGAAGACTGATTCTGAAAAGTTAGTTTAGAAAGATTGGATGTATGCTGTTAAATGTTTTGGAAATTAATGTTGATTTGTTTTATAACACAAATATGTGTGATCATGTTATGTTTTGTGCTTTTTAACCCTAACCCACATCACCCAGTTGGGGTCATTTTGATGTTACTATTTGCTGCCATACAAAAATGAAAGGGTTAACAAAAAAATCCTGATGGAAGTTTGTCATACACCAGTGTCTGTTAATCCATCAATTCATTTTCCTTTTGATCTTTACTATATTTGAAATTATTCAGATTTTCTGTTTTGTGAAACTCAAAAAATAGGTATAATTTAATATAAATGAGGTATTAATTACAAAAAAAGGGTGAAATTAGTATTAATAGGTTGGTCTGAAGTTGAATAAGAAGATGAAACATAAATGTGTGTGATAATGTTATGTTTTGTGCTTTTTAGCCGTCAAACCAGTTGAGGTCATTTTGACCCCAGAAGACAACAGATGTTACTATTTGCCGCCATTAAAAAAAAAAGAAGAAAGCGTTAAGAAAAAAATCCTGATGTTCGTTGTTGTGATAGTGGAGCTGTGAGGTGAAATAAGTGGAGGCCCAGTTGTTGTGTGTGTAGCTTGTTTGATCCAGTGGTTTTCTACAGGGACGCTGTCCACACAGAGACTGTGTCACATCAACTCAGTGGATCTCAGTCCTTGTGTGTGTCAGTGGATGGAAACAGTGGTCCATGGATCATGTTGCTGGGCTGCAGCTTCATGACGCCATCTAGTGGACTGATAGTAGAAGTACAGCAGCTGATGGCAGCTTCCTCTTCCTCACTGCTGTGTGACTGCATTCAGCTGACACTGATATGAAGCAGAGGAGAAGAGCCAATCAGTGGAGGAGCAGCTGGAGACATGATGGACATGTGAGCTGCTGTGCAGATGAATGATGTGTGTTTCCTCTGCAGGTGAAGCTACAAAGTGTGTGTGAGCTGATGTGGATGTGAGCTCAGCAGCATGGATCAGTGTGAGGACAGAGAGGAGGGAGCCCCTCCCTCTAAAACCAAGAGCCAGACCACAGGTCAAAGGTCAGAGTTTAAAACAGTCAGAAAGACTTTTCTCTCCAAAAGTCAGTTGTTGTGTTTATTAAAAGATTTAAGATATTTCTCATCGGTTTTTCTCCAACATGCACATTTATCAGTTGTGTTGTTGTTTCAGGATCCAGCAGCAGAGACCAGACTCTCCTGAACCCAGCTGTCTGTCTTTAAAGAGCAACGACTCAAAGGACTGGGACATTAACTTTAAAGGAGGACGTGGATCAGCTGATCAGATGTAAGAGACAAAACTACATTTCAAAGGTTTTAAGTTTCTGTTGAACGTTCTTCCTGTGGAGTCACATGTTTGAAGTCTGAAGCTCCCTTTAGATTTTTGTTTGGGCATTTTCACTTTCCTTCTCAACTCACCTTCTCTGGCATTCTGGATTTAACAACACGTTCTTGAATCTGACGTAGAGTTTGCATGTTCTCCCCGTGCATGTGAGGGTTCTCTCCAGCTTCCTCCCACAGACCAAAGACATGCAGGTTAAAGCAGAACTATGCAGGATTTGGGCTGTAATTATTGTGGCTCAGAGACACTGTGATGGTTGAGTGACCTATTATGAGGTGAATGGGGTCTAAGCCAATGCCAAGCCAAAAAAAGAGAAATCAACGAAGGAGCGAGCTATTTCCGGCCGACTTGCATAGTTATGCTTTACTGGTGACTCTAAATTGCCCATAGGTGTGAATGTGTGTGTGTATATGTTGGCCCTGTGATAGACTGGTGAGCTGTCCAGGGTGAACCCCGCCTCCTTCCCAAAGTCAGCTGAGAAAGGCTCCAGCTCACCCTCCACCCTAGTGAGGATGAGCTGGATAGAAGATGAATGAACTTAAAGAGATATTGGTGAATGAGGCCCATTGTTACAAAATGTAGGAAAAGGAAGTCACTCACATTTGTAACCCTTAAAATAACTTTGCAGAGAATTCTTTTGAAAACCTAAAACTGTTTGACATGAGTTGTGTTGTTGTTTCAGGATCCAGCAGCAGAGACCAGACTCTCCTGAACCCAGCTGTCTGTCTTTAAAGAGCAACAAATCAAAGGACTTTCTCATTGACTTTAAAGGAGGACGTGGATCAGCTGATCAGATGTAAGCTGTAACTGACAGTCAGACTCAGGTTATTGTAGAAAAGAACCAGTTTGTACGACGTGTTGTTGGACCAGGTCTGAAACCAAAGTGTCTCTGTCTGTTGTGAACGTCCTCAGGGGACATATAAAGTCCATCTTGTATTATCTCTCTGTCCTGATGTTGACTTGACACTGATTCCTCCACAGAGTGGACCAGGAGAGCTCAGAGGTTCCCAGTGGTCAGTCTGCCCAGCAGCATCAAACACACCTGGACTCCATATTTAAGGTGAGGACATGTCCAACAGCTGCTGTTACATCTGTTGTGTTCACCATCATCTCCATGCTGCACTTTGACACCAGTGGATTGTCAGTCTGTCCAACATGGATCTGATGTTTGGCTCCATGGTTTTAGTTTGATGCTGTCACTCATAGAGTTTCTGTTCCAGCTGCTGGAGGAGAACATGGTCACTTTTGTCAAGAACGAGCTGAAGAAGATCCACAAGGCTCTGAGTCCAGATTACCCAGAATGCTCAGGGAGTCAGAGGGAGGATGAGGAGGTGTTGGACGGTGAGGATGAAGAGCAGAGGAGGAGCAGCAGAGAGGCATTAGTGAAGATCACAGTGAACTTCCTGAGGAGGATGAAGCAGGAGGAGCTGGCTGAGCGTCTGCAGAGCAGTAAGAGGATTTCTTTAAAGATTCAACATGATGGACAAATGAGACGTTCACTGACATCAACACATGGAGGGAAACATGTTCATAGTTGTTATTTAGAGGAATTAAAATGTTATATTTTCTTATTGATCTTATATCTTGTGTTTTCATTCAGAATATTTTGCTCCTGTTTCAGTTTGTGGACGTAAACTCAAATCTGCCCTGAAGGAGAAGTTCCAGTGTGTGTTTGAGGGGATCTCTAAAGCAGGACACCAAACTCTTCTGAAGCAGATCTACACAGAGCTCTACATCACAGAGGGAGGGGCTGGAGGGGTCAATGATGAACATGAGGTCAGACAGATTGAAACAGCGTCCAGGAAACCAGACAGACCAGAAACAACCATCAGACAAGAAGACATCTTTAAAGCCCCACCTGGAAGAGACCGACCAATCAGAAGAGTGATGACAAAGGGAGTGGCTGGCATTGGGAAAACAGTCTTAACTCAGAAGTTCACTCTGGACTGGGCTGAAGGCAAAGCCCATAAGGACATACACTTCACATTTCCCTTCACCTTCAGAGAGCTGAATGTGCTGAAAGAGGAAAAGTTCAGCTTGGTGGAACTTGTTCATCACTTCTTCTCTGAAACCAAAGAAGCAGGAATCTGCAGCTTTGATCAGTTCAAGGTCGTCTTCATCTTTGACGGTCTGGACGAGTGTCGACTTCCTATGGACTTCCACAGCACTGAGATCCTGACTGATGTGACAGAGTCCACCTCAGTCAACGTGCTGCTGATCAACCTCATCAGGGGGAAGCTGCTTCCCTCTGCTCGCCTCTGGATAACCACACGACCTGCAGCAGCCAATCAGATCCCTCCTCAGTGTGTTGACATGGTGACAGAGGTCAGAGGGTTCACTGACCCACAGAAGGAGGAGTACTTCAAGAAGAGGTTCAGAGATGAGCAGCAGGCCAGAAAGATCATCTCCCACATTAAGACATCACGAAGCCTCCACATCATGTGCCACATCCCAGTCTTCTGCTGGATCACTGCTACAGTTCTGGAGGAGCTGTTGAAGACCAGAGAGGGAGGAAAGCTGCCCAAGACCCTGACTGAGATGTACATCCACTTCCTGGTGGTTTATCTAAAACTGAAGAAGGTCAAGTATGATGGAGGAGCTGAGACAGATCCACACTGGAGTCCAGAGAGCAGAGAGATGATTAAGTCTCTGGGAAAACTGGCTTTTGAGCAGCTGCAGAAAGGAAACCTGATCTTCTATGAATCAGACCTGACAGAGTGTGGCATCGATATCAGAGCAGCCTCAGTGTACTCAGGAGTGTTCACACAGATCTTTAAAGAGGAGAGCGGCCTGTACCAGTACAAGGTGTTCTGCTTCGTCCATCTGAGTGTTCAGGAGTTTCTGGCTGCTCTTCATGTCCATCTGACCTTCATCAACTCTGGACTCAACCTGATGTCACAACAACAAACAACCTCCATGAAGACTGAAACAACAGAAGTCAAATCTGCAGGGACAAACTTCTACCAGAGTGCTGTGGACGAGGCCTTACAGAGTCCAAATGGACACCTGGACTTGTTCCTCCGCTTCCTCCTGGGTCTTTCACTGGAGACCAATCAGAATCTCCTACGAGGTCTGATGACTCAGACAGGAAGTGACTCACGGTCCAATCAGGAAACAGTCCAGTACATCAAGAAGAAGATTGAAGAGACTCCCTCTGCAGAGAAAAGCATCAACCTGTTCCACTGTCTGAATGAACTGAATGATCGTTCTCTAGTGGAGGAGATCCAATGGTCCCTGAGCTCAGGAAGTCTCTCCACAGATAAACTGTCTCCTGCTCAATGGTCGGCTCTGGTCTTCATCCTACTGTCATCAGAAGAAGATCTGGACGAGTTTGACCTGAAGAAATACTCTGCTTCAGAGACGGCTCTTCTGAGGCTGCTGCCAGTGGTCAAAGCCTCCAACAAAACTCTGTAAGTGTAGAGATAGTTGGATTTATTCATCATTATATAAAAACCCTTCTGTCTTTCAACAGAACAGAAAATAAACTCCTTTCTTCTTTAATTCCTCATGATCATCTCTTCAGACTGAGCGGCTGTAACCTCTCAAAGAGAAGCTGTGAAGCTCTGTCCTCAGTCCTCAGCTCCCAGTCCTCTAGTCTGAGACACCTGGACCTGAATAGCAACAACCTGCAGGACTCAGGAGTGAAGCTGCTGTCTGGTGGACTGGAGAGTCCACACTGTAGACTGGAGACTCTCAGGTGAGGATCCATCCAGCTGTTTATCTGATGACACTTGAACACAGCAGCAGGTGTTGACAGAGGGTTCCTGTGTGTTGTTGTGTGTGTTCAGTCTGTCAGGATGTCTGGTCACAGAGGAAGGCTGTGCTTCTCTGGCCTCAGCTCTGAGCTCCAACCCCTCCCATCTGAGAGAGCTGGACCTGAGCTACAATCATCCAGGAGCCTCAGGAGTGGAGCTGCTGTCTGCTGGACTGGAGGATCCAGACTGGAGACTGGACTCTCTCAGGTATGGAGAGGCTGCTGCAGACACACACACTGTCTGATAGAGGAGGAGGAGCTGGAACATTTTCTATGGCCCCGTTCACACCTGGTCACACCTGGTATTAACATCTGTCTCAGGTGATCCATGCATTGATGACACCAGATCCCTTCACTCAGACCATATCCAGAGGTGGTGTAGGCCACAGTGAAGCTCCGCCCACTCCACTGACGGCCTCTGTCTCAGTCTGACTCGTCCCAACACAGTTTATACTGAAGCCAAAGGCTACGTTCACACCGCAGGTCTTAATGCTCAATTCCGATTTATTGCTCAAATCCGATTTTTTGTTTGGCTGTTCACATTACGTCTTTAAATGTGGCCTGTCTATGGATTGCTCTGTGAACAGCTCAAGCTCCTGAAGTGACCCGCATGCGCAGTTGATCATTGATGACATCACGCCACAACAGTGTTTACGGAAGCAACCATGGCAACGGCAACCGGTATTGTAGGACTTTATGGCTTAATGCTAAAAAAAATAATAATAATCACGTCGGACTCGAACCCGCCACCCCTCCCGCACTCCATCAGCCTCCCTATACCCACAGCATTACGCTTAAAAAAAAAAAAAAGAGTCTGAATTTAAACTCACCGACATTTGATGTGATATGCAGTCTGCCTGCCTGGCTCATCATCTGACAGCTCAGTGTGACGCTACGGCCGACCCGATGGCCTTTATTTCTAAATCCCTCAGTTTATTTTTACACATTAGCGACCAAGCTCATCGTTCATTAGTTCATCTTCCTCTTCCTCACGTAGGCCTACTGTCCTCGCTGCGCTGTCGGACCTACATGGGTCTCTGTCACCGTTGCGCTGTAGCGCTTCACCCCCACCCCCCCCTCTCTGCTCCGTGTCCGGAGCCCGTTCACCCTAACCCTCTCTGAAGCAGAGGATGAGGTCAGCTTTACTCCACTCAGTCTTCACATGCAGACAGTCCACAAAGTTGAAAGAGTTTCTGATCATATCGTTGTCAGTTTTTTCCAGGCGACAGTTTTTTTTTTTTTGGACCCGGCTTGTATTTAGGGCCGGCCTTTATTTGTTTGTGTAAACAAATGAATACCGGCTATTATTTGAGGAAATCCCGTATCAAATCGGTCATTGATAAGTGTGCGTCTCATCCCCTGACTCTCCCAACAAAAATCCCGCCCCCCCCTCTCAGAAATATGTGCCTGTGGCACATTTTTTGGTTTTTCAATCAACTTTATTTGTCATTAATTTACAAAACAGTGCAGCGCGGGTCAGAATGACGTCAAAGTCGCATTAAATGCGACCTGGCTGTTCAGATTGCGGTCGCATTCAAAAAAATCAGATACGTATCCGATTCAGTACCACATTTAAAAGTGGCCTGAATCTGATTTGAAAAAGTCAGATTCAATGCGACTTGTGCTGTTCACACGGTCAAAAGCAAATCAGATATGGGTCACATATGAGCGAAAAAATCAGATTCAGGTCACTTGTAACTGCGGTGTGAACGTAGCAGAAATCTCAGAGTGTTTCAAACATGAGCTGTGCAGCTTTCATCAGACACAGTGATGAACTACTGGGATCAGGAGTTTCTCCTCATGATGACTTCAGTGTCTCATCATGACTCACTGTGTCATATTCAGGAGAAGAGATGTCAGGGATGAAAGCAGCTGTTGGCAGCTGTGCTCTGAGTCTCTCCAGATGTTTGGATCAGACTTTATTTCAGAGTGTATCAGGAAACATTTCAGCTGCAGCTGGTCGAACTGCTCCTGAACCAACAGAGTGTTTGACCTGAACAGTCCCAGAGACTGTAGACACCTGTTGAGTGTGGACACACTAACAACAACACAGCAACAAGAATCAAAGCATGTCCACTGCTCAGAGACATTCGTCTCCCAGCGTCTCCAACCAAGGAGGAAATAAGAGACAGAAACCAGGCGGCACCATCAGGTCTCTGTCTGGTCAGATATTGATGATCAATAATCAGCTCAGTCTCTCTGAGATCCTGATCTTGTCCTGATGAGATGTGTTGTTGTGTTGAGGAGACAGTCAATCACAGTGTGACATCCAGATGTCCTCACTGTCCAGAGGCCTGGAGCTGTCAATCAGAAGACAGTGAGTGTAGTGAACAGTGTAATAATCAGTGTTTGTGGCTGAATGTGTGTGTGATCAAACAGCTGTTTTCAGACTGTGTGTGTGCTGACTCCAGATCAGATGAAGCCACAAAGCGGCTCCTTAAAGCCCCAGTATGTAGGATTTACCCCCATCTAGCGGTGTGGTTGCATATCGGAACGTTTTCTTGATGTTGCGTTTACGTAAACTCGGGCAGAAGTCAGACAGACAACAGACGCTGCATTTAACAGGATAAACAAGTAGGGCTGTCCAGATTAATCGACCTAATCGATTACGTTGATGACGTAAATACGTCGACACGTTCAACATACCGTCGAGTTGTTTTTCCGATTACGTCGATGACGTAAATACGTCGACAGGTAGACAACACACCGTCGGGTTGTGAACCATAGACTGTAACACGTGCAGCAGAAAAACACATGCTGTACCACAGCAGCACCACGGCGATGAACGAGCACCTGAAGCTGCAATATCGTTCCGTTCATTCATCTCCGCATAGCGCTCTGTCGCCGTTATTGACGCGCACTCTCTCTCTCTCCCTCTCTCTCTCCGTCTCTCTCCCACACACAGAGAGAGAGCGAAGGGCGCATGCATGACATCAGTGCGCGGTAAAAGCGAAACTCATACAGTCCGATCGCGGACCCCCCGCGCCCCCCTCCCTTGTCGGACAATCGGACCACCCGCCACAGTCTCCTTGCTTTATGTATCCATAGATGTAAACACGTCCTCGTGTTGTCTTTTTTTTAAAAATACACTCACGTGTTGTCTTTTTTTTTTTTTTTTAAATCCACTCCGCTGCTGCTCTCTGTGCACCCGGACGCAGCACAGCAGCAGATCGTAAGTGAGGATCCTAGAGGAAACACTGGTCTGCTCCACGACTATACTAAATAAATGTGCCTATTTAAAAAACACCGTGCTAATATTTCAGTGTGCACGCTGCTTTATCTGTCTATTTTCCAGGTTAAAGCAAACTGATGTGGCACAGTTTTTCCCCTCCAAAAGAAAAAGATTATTTAGAGCATTGGTTCCCAACCTTGGGTCCGGGCGTCAGAGATGTCAGGGGGTCCACAGAGCTTTGTTTGTTCTGAGGTTGTGAGGTTATCAAAATTAGATTTGTGCATATTGACATTTTAAAATTCCAATAACACATCCAATTGGATAATCAAAATCATCAAAATCAATAGGAACAAAAACCTACATACAACCTACCTGCTTATAGGGACTTGATAACAATTGTGACACAACAAAGGACAATTGACATAAAGACAAAATAAAAAATAGAATGAAATATAATAAAACAAAATAAGGATGGCACAAAATAGAATAAAAAGGTTTGTCTTTGACAAAAGCAAGGGTCTTTGAGGAAAAAAGGTTGGGAACCACTGATTTAGAGGAATGCACACCAGAAAGAGTATCTGAAGAATTTAAATAAGAGAAGTGTTCAGAAGTGTTTTTTGTAAATGACTAATCGTCAACCAAAAAATAATCGTTAGATTAGTCAAAAGATTAATCGTTTGACTAATCGACTAAACGAAAAAATAATCGATAGATTAATCAGGAGAAAAGGTATGAGAAAGCTTTCGTTTGTATGCGGGTGTGATTCCACTTCAGTGAAATACGTATTTATGAAAGCAATATTAGATTTTTGCTAATAAAAAGCCAAATAAATCGCATACTGGGGCTTTAATGAAAGTCTCCAGCAGCTGGAGCTTCACTTCCTGTCTGAGTCCATGTGCTCTGAGCTGAGCCTGCTTCTCTCTGCTCTACAGTTTCTCTGCTTCCTCTGGACTCTGACTTCAAGTCCAGTCAAAATGTGTGGACAGGTTTGATGGAGCTCAGGACTGGTCCTGAGGACGGCTGCTTTATTCCACATGATGTGACTGATCTCAGTGAGTCAGTGTGTTGCAGCTGATCTGTGTGAAGAGCAGAGAAGAACAGAGTCATTGATCATGAGATCCTGATCCGTCCTGTCACTGTGATCAGATGGTTTCTATTAGAGCTCCTTCATCCACTCACTGCTGCTGTGGCTCCTGTGGAAACCTGCTCACAGCCTCATTCTCCAGCTTCCTGGGGAGTTTTCTTCAAATAAACACAAGTTGTGTTCACACTCAGTGTTTCTCACTAAACTCACTGTGTTTCACTGAGCTCTAACAAACGTGTTGAGTGTGTTTCCTTCCTCATCAAACACTGAAACCACACTGCAAAAATTCAACATCTTACCAAGAATATTTGTCTTATTTCTAGTCAAAATAAATCTAATTATACTTAAAATAAGACTCATCACATTTAAAAAGTAGCTTGTTTTTAGACACTTTTTTAAATTTTTTCAAGCAAATTTTCCACTTTAAATAAGTAGAAAAATCTGACAGCGGAGCAAGTTTTTCTTTCTTATTACAATCACAAAAAACTTGCTTTCACTGTCAGATTTTTCTACTTATTTCAAGTGAAAATTTGGGTAACACTTTATTTTAAGGGGTCCTTGTTCCTGTGTATCTACCTAATTAATTACAGTGTAATTACCTATGTAACCGTATGTAATAACATGTACTTACATTGTAAATACATAGTGTATTTTGGTGTACTTACAGGTCCTTGTTACACTTGTAATAGAATGCTTGTGCAAAGAGAGAGGCCACTTTGGCATTTCTTATTACAAGTGTAACAAGGACCTGTAAGTACACCAAAATACACTATGTATTTACAATGTAAGTACATGTTATTACATACGGTTACATAGATAATTACACTGTAATTAATTAGGTAGATACACAGGAACAACGACCCCTTAAAATAAAGTGTTACCAAAATTTGTTTGAAACAAGTGAAAATGATCTAAAAACAAGTTCATTTTCAGGTGATGAGTCTTATTTAAAGTGGAAAGAGATTAGTTTTGACATTTTGACAAGAAATAAGACAAATATTCTTGGAAAGATTTTGAGTTTTTGCAGTGCATCCACTCTTCACAGCTGCACACTTCTTCTTTCCTGGTGCATTGTGGGATATCTGGGCTGGTCAGCTCCACCTGTTGTGTCTTCATCTTCTTTGCTGTGACGTGTGTTTGTGCAGCTTGAGAGTCAGAGAGTGAAAGTGTGTGTCTCACACTGCAGTGACATCACATGGAGAAAAGACATGATGAAGTGTTTCCTCCTGGTCTCCTCCTGCTCTGTATCATCACTAGATAAAGACTCCAGCTCCTTCTTCTCTGTGCTCAGTGTTCATCCATACATACCAGCCTCCATGTGAACACAGTGATAAAACAGTGTGTGTGTGAGAGCCATGTAATGTCCATGTGTGCATGCTGACAGAGAAGGTGCTGCTCTGACCCCCTCCTCCTTTCAGGGTGGAGCCTGCTGGAGTCCCATGGTTGACACCAGGTCTGAGGAAGTGTAAGTCTGTTTTTACTTTGATTCATGGAAACGAGGGATGCACATGTTGAACCGTTTAACTGTTAACCGATAACAAGAACTTTGACCGATTAATACTATCAGTTATTTATTTCATTAGCTCCTTGTCGTCAACTCATGGGGGCGTGTCGACACGTGCAGATTTCCACGTGCCTTCAGTCATATCTCGCGGTAAAAAGTTCCACAGGAGGACTGACAGTATGTGCAGCAGCCCCCATGAAGGAAGGTCAGACCATAAATGTAGCTACACAGACACAGATGTGAATCACCGTAACAACAGCGCTGAAAAAACTAAATAAAAGAGGAGGCTGATGCAGCTCTCCTGCAGCTCCACAGAGGAGCTCTGCTGCTCCTTCAGTCTGGTGTTTGGCTGCACTTTGTAACTAAAACAGTTCTACATTGGACGATCTAACCTCCATATGAGAGATCAGCTGAGACAGAGCAGAGTGGATGTGGCACTGATCAGCTGTCACAGCGCACGTGTGTATTTAAAGGGATAGTTCAACATTTAGTCAAATTGGCCCATTGCCATAATCCCTATAGTCATAGCAGTAGGTTCGTTACCTTTAATTGTCTGTGCAAGCTATTTTTAGAACGGTGGAGCAGAGCCGTGAGCTGCTCAGAGCTACGCTACGGAGGCTCATTATGGGATTTCTTGGTTTCCCTCAAAATAAACTCATCAAATACAAAATCCAACAACTCCACAACGCTCTGGTGGACAAGTTGTGACCTGCACATTCACCACGCTATGAGATAATAACACAACGTTACCACACAGAGTTGTTTTAGAGGGAAATAAATGCAAAACCGCTGATGCACGTTGCCTTCAGGGACAGTTTTTCATCATCAGTCTCTGTATTTCCCTCTAAAACAACTCTGTGTGGTAACGTTGTGTTATTATCTCATAGCGTGGTGAATGTGCAGGTCACAACTTGTCCACCAGAGCGTTGTGGAGTTGTTGGATTGTGTATTTGATGAGTTTGATGAGTTGAAACCAAGAAATCCCATAATGAGCCTCCGTAGCGTAGCTCTGAGCAGCTCACGGCTCTGCTCCGACGTTCTAAAAACAGCTTGCACCGACAATTAAAGGTAATGAACCTACTGCTATGACTATAGGGATTATGGCAATGGGCCAATTTGACTAAATGTTGAACTATCCCTTTAACGGCAAAAAATAATAATAATTGGAGCGTCGTAATCTTATCGGTTAATGGTTAATAATCGGTTAACGAGCGTCGGTTATCGGTCAGAAAAAAATTTCAAAATGTGCATCCCTACTGGAAACAAAGCAGCACATTCAACCATCTTCACACTGTCACATCACTGACCTCATGAGTCTTCATCAAACTGTCAATAACTGATCACATGATCAATAACTGCAGCTGTGTCTTGTTCTCTCCATCAGATTCCTGTCGACTCACAATCGACACAAACACAGTGAACACAGAGATCAAACTGTCTGACAACAACAGGAAGGCAACACTTATGGAGGAGGATCAGTCATATCCTGATCATCCAGACAGATTTGACCACTGGCCTCAGCTGCTGTGTTCAACTGGTCTGACTGGTCGCTGCTACTGGGAGGTCGAGAGGAGAGGAATGGTTTCTATATCAGTGAGTTACAGAGGAATCAGCAGGAAAGGAAACAGTGGAGACTGTTTGTTTGGAATGAACGATCAGTCCTGGAGTCTGTTCTGCTCTGATGGTGGTTACAGTGTCTGTCACAATAACAGACATACACGTATCACCTCCTCCTCCTCCTCCTCCTCCTCCTCCTCCTCCTCCTCCTCCTCCTCCTCTGTCTCTAACAGAGTAGCAGTGTATGTGGACTGTCCTGCTGGCTCTCTGTCCTTCTACAGAGTCTCCTCTGACTCACTGATCCACCTCTACACCTTCAACACCACCTCCACTCAACCTCTCTATCCTGGGTTTAGACTCCTCAGTCCTGGTTCGTCAGTGAGTCTGTGTTGAGTGAAGCAGAGTCTCCTCCTGTCACAGAAACCTTCTCTCTGTTGAACAGACAGTTCAGTCTCTACACGTCTGTCTCTGTCTCTCACTCACGTCGTTTTCACAGGACAGAGATGAACACAGTTTAATAATGAACTCATCAGCGTCATGGTAACAGAAAAATCACTTATTATTATTGTTCTGCTGCTGCTGCTGACTGTTATTGTTTCTCTGAATGATTTCGATGTTATGATAAAAGGTATCAGGCTACTTTCAGGACGAAGGTGGTTTCACTGCAGACTCTTATTTTGAAAAGTCGGCCTGAGCTACATGAAGAGCACCGTGTCGTTCTGACTGTTAAAATAAATAAATAAATAAAGGTTTCAATCAATCAATCAATCAATCAATTTATTTATTTCGGGCATGTCAATTTAAATCATCATCATCACACTTCATCTTAGTTCAATAATACAATGCACATGGCCGAAAGGGAAAGCAGGAGAAGCAAAAGCTTATCTAGTCCCGCCCCCATTACCCACAGAATAAAATCTTTATCATAATCTTTTCTCCTTTTTTTTTTTTTTTAACATTCTTTTACTTTTGACATTTTGACATAATATGTTACGGCATAAGTAGTATATAGATCATATCATAGTCTTTTCTTTTCTTTTTGCTTTTTTCTGTTTTTTACATTTTGATATAACATATTTTACTTATGACATTCGATATAACATGTTGGCAACAGGTAGTAAGCAGAGCTGAAGTTTAGCTCTAGACAGTACAGTACATAGATTACGTGTGTGTTTGCACATGTGTCCATATTTGTCCGTCATGAGTGAACATGACTGAAACAAAGTGGAAAAGTTCATTTATGTCAGTTTAGTTTAGTTCAATTCAAACAGTGAAACACATCATGTATTATACAGATTCAAAACACACAGACTGAAATGTTTCATGTCTTTATTTCTTTTAATTGTAATGAAAACCTAAAATTCAGTAAATCAAGAAACTATAATAGAGTGGGAAAGTTGACTACTGTAACCTAATGAACTCCAAACAGCTGCAGAAGTTTCCTGAGCCTCGTCTCTCAGTCTGGTTCATGACCTCCATCATATTCTACTTTATTGAGATGTATCTTTGATCTTTGCAACTCTGAGGGTGTTTATTTGTTATTTGTTGATTATTTGTATATGTATGAACTATTAAAGATAAATAGAGGAAATTTCATGCAGGTTGGATTCAAACCCACGGCTGCTGCAGCAAAGTCTGAGCCTGTAGCTACAGTGGCATCATCATCATCAACGATCTCCAGAAGACATGAAGTTAAACATGAAACACTCTTTTCCAATATTTTAATCAATTTTAGTTTTCTACGGTTTTAAAGTGAAAAAGTAGAATCAATAATTAAACTATCAACAAAAAGTGAGCATTATATAAACTATACACTGTAAAACCATGGACTTATTCAGTCCTATAGGATTATAGGTCTGTTTGTCTTATTTTAATTTTTTTTTTATTATTATTTCTTAAAGAAATTTTGATTGACTTAACGTATCTCGCTAGCTTCTCAGCAAAAAACAACCGTACTGTACGTGCATTACTTCAAAAAGAAAACATCAGTACCCCCAATGTTGTCTCATACTGGAATCATTTATTCACAAACCTGATCTGGAAAAACATATGGTCCCTCCCCTACAAATATTTTATCACAAATAAAATCAAAGAAGTATCCCTTAAACTAATCCATCGTATCTATCCCTCCAATTTATTTATGCTTAGCATTTGCCTATACGGCCTATGCCACGGGCCGGCCCTGATGCAAAGATATAAAAAAAGACATTAATGAACTCTGCTCATTCTGTAAACAGGCTCCAGAAGATTTTCAACATCTTTTCTGGTCATGTCCTCATCTGCAGTCCTTTTGGAAAAATGTAACTACTTTTATCCGTCAACATTTCAACAAAAACTTTGCTTTGGACTATCAAAATGTATTGTTTGGTTTCTTTTCAGTCTCGGCTTCCCAATTAAACCAATATTATATAATCAATTTGATATTATTTTTAGCCAAAGCTCATATTCACAACCGAAAATTTACAAATCAAATACTTTGCACTCACCGTTTCAAAAACGAAATCAAACAATACATCAACCTAATTAGTCAATCTGAAAATAAGAAAGCCATCAAGACCATAGCACTATTCTCTCTGTTTCCATGTTTTTGAATAGACCTCTGTTTGCCTAATATAAAATGTACTTATCCTTTGTCTTCTCCTGCCTTTCATGATACTATGTAACTGAACCTGTTGACATTATTCCTTTTTTATTTGTAACCCTCTCATCCATCATTCCACAATGCACATTCTAACTAATAATTCTTCAATAAAAAAAAAAAAAAATTCATTTCCCGTTTTAAATTTATTATTTTCAGGTTGGTTTAATGTTGGTTTATGTTCAGCTGCAGGTTAATTATCACCATAGATACGCTGGAAAGTATTATAGTTATATATGTATGTATATATATATATATATATATATATATATATATATATATATATATATATATATATATATATATATATATATATATATATATATATATATATATATATATATATATATATATATATATATAATATAATAGTTTAACTGCAGCAACACTTTACAGAATGATTCAGGTATGATCATGAATAAAGCTGTGAAAATACAGTAAGGATCAGATTCTGCGTCACCTCTCTGTGTGTAATAAGTGACATTTTACCATTATATAATAAGATAAGATAGGATGTTACTTTATTCATTTCCCAATATTGCAGCAGCAGACACCAATGAAAGGAAGACAAAAACAAAAGAAAATTATAGCTGCTGCGCAGCAATGGGTCGGGTCCGGGCTAATTTTGGCAAATTCTGAGCAACAAACAGGAGAACAGGAAGACAGGACGGTTGACCTTATAATGTTCAATTTGCATCAGTTGAGATTTGAACCCGCAACCTCTGGAACTAAAGACCAGTGTCTATCACACTGAGCTAATTGACAAGTGGCAGTTGAACAGTGGCTTCACAAATTGAGTAAGCCATTCACTGTCGTGTAGGCAGATTTGAAACCACAGTAAAAGGAAAAGTCAGTTTTTGAGGTAAAATAATGATATGTATTAGTCAAACATCTACTATGAATCTAAGATGTTAGGAGCCTTCGCACATGGTCCAGTCCAAGCTATTTGGATTTTTAAATTCAGAGGCTTGCTGTGATGCCACCATTAGGACAATTGTCACAGGACATCTGACAGTTTGATCTGTCATCATCATCATCATCACCCTTGCTGGGTCTCGAACTCACAATCTCTGACACCAAGAACCAGCTCCTAACTCGCTGAGCTAATTGGCTGGTGGTGAGACCTGCTGTGTAGCTTCATTTATCCACTCAGGTGAGTCAGTGCCCGGGCAGCTGTTGTGATGAAATGGTCAAAATGTCAATAATTCAGTCATCTAAACAAAAATCTGATAATACATAAATTGCATCTTTAAAGCATGGAAATGTTGGTGATTTGTTTTTAATGATAAGTGTTTTGCTTCATAAGAGAAAATATGATGTTTATAAATTCCACTCTCACATTGACTGCAGTTGTTCCCATGAGAGCAGAATTCAAAATGTTCTCAAAAATTCAGTTTTTGAGATAAAATTCTGATATTTGCCAAACTTCATCAACCATGACTCCAGAATATTCTCAATTTTTTTCAGGAAGATTGAAAATGTATTTAGCAAGAATTTGATGGTATATGTTTACAGTACTGTTTACAGTCAAACGTTTTCATGCACTGTAGGCTCAATTTTTGCTTAATCAAAAATCCGAGAAACAAGTTTTGTGGAGGACAGTCTGGAGATGCTCTGTAGCAAGTTTGGTGACAATTGAGCAAAAATTGTGGGAGAAGATACATTTTAAAAGTTTTACAGTTATTGAAAAAAACAGAGTGATGGACTTCATAATTTGTAATAAGTTTAAGTGGACAAAAGTTTCAGCAGTATTGAGGCTACATTGTGGTGAAGTTTCAACACTGTAGCATCTACCGTTGGTTTGGTAGGAATTTTTTAAGTTTTTTAATTTAAACGCTTATTGTGCCCCCCCTAGGAGGGGGGGGCACATGTCCTTGGAGTTGAGTGAATCTGGCATGGGACTGAACCTTTGTGCAAAGTTTGGTGAGTTTTCGCCCATGGGAAGTATGACTTCCTTGGAAGAAGAAATCAGAAGAAGAAGAAGAATTCCTAGGAATACAATAGGTTCCCGGCAGCTTAGCTGCCCGGACCCTAAATACAATATTATAAATAAATTAAAAAGATACTGATTTTTCACCTCTGTCCAATACATAGCCTATAGCCTATATTACCATCATTTTGTGGACATTTTGCATCATTGTGTTGTACTTTTTGTGTGTCTACATCAGTGTCTATTCACACTAGATAAACAAAATATGAAAACTGCCCTGACCTTACAACACTCGAGATGTTTCTGGGTCCATAAACCTGCTCAGGAGTCACAGGAGGTGTGTGTGTGTGTACACAGACATGTCTCTGTGTAGAGAGAGAGACTTTAGTGACTGAATATAAATAATTACATTTAGCTGCCACTTAAGTATAAACCAAATATAAGTTGTATTACTTTACATAAAGCACTTTAATTTTAATACCGTCACCGTGAAATACCGCGGTATACTGTACTAATACCGTTACCGTACCGTACTGTAAAATCCCATACCGTTACACCCCTAGTTAGATGAGACACTTGTTTGCTACGGTTACGTATTGGCGCGATCAGGGGGCTTCTGGCCGTTCGTTCATGGCCGGTGTACGGAGCGTAAGCCGCGGTCTGGAGGAAAAGTTTGTTACCTCAATAAATTTAAAGTAATTTCTATTTAATGTGTACATTTTAGTCGTTAACATTAGAGAAAGCTCCCGCACTGTCATCACTTGCAAAGATTTTATTAAGCTGAAAGGTGTGTGTGAGGGAGGGGACGGTATAAATAACCTCGGAACCAATCAGCGTCCTCACGTGACAACACCACAGAGGAAAAATTACACATTGTATCAAAAAGTATCAAAATACACATTGTATCGAAAATAAATAAATAAACAATGAATAATTCATCACTGGAGAGTCAGATAAATAAAGTCCAGCACTCGGCTAAGCTGCCACAGGTGTAGTACACAGTATACAGGGAAACCATACCAAACCGAACAATAGACTAAATCGAAGCAAATCACATACGTTAAAGAAAAACCTCTGAATGGTTAAAAGTTTTTAAGTTTTTAAAGTTGTTAACATTAAAAACACACTCTTTTTGGAAGTAAAATAAGAATAAAAGATTTAAAAAACGGAATTTTCAAAAATTAAAATGGAAAAAACTGAATTTGGGAAAAATAAAACAGATGTTACAGGTCCCTACACACACCTCAGCTGCTCAGCGCAGGTCTCAGGTCCACGGTCACGGCCTGGGGGTTGAGGTGAGTCCCGAAGGAGAAGCAGTTCCCTCCTCCTCCCAGCAGAACCAGCTCCGGCTGCTCCGGGTCCAGCAGCTCGGAGCAGAACGAGTGGAGCATCAGAGGCCACGGCACCGCGCTCTGAACGGGAGACAGCAGGGGGGCCAGGTTCAAGTCCAGAAAACCAACAGCAATGACATGACAGACTGCAGCAGCAGAGACTGAGAAATCATCTCTCAGATCTGTTTACTGTAAATCCTGAGACTCCTGAGGCTTTTATTGACTCAGACCCGGAGCCAGACCCGGTCCAGAACAGGAGACCAGAGTCTGGTTGAGACTTTACAGTAAACAATGAATCCTGCTTTTTCATATTTGCACTTTACTCTTTGAAATAAAATGACAAGACCAGTGTGACTCACTGGACTTAATTACTCTAACCAGGACGTCGTTACTTTCCCCTGAACTTCTGCATCTCAGTCACAGACTCACTGGTTTAATGAACTGACTCTGGTCGACAGTGGAAACCACCGGTTGATTTAGGAAGTGAAAGAAAAGATCAATATGATCTGCGTTTGATCTCAAGACTGGTCCACAGTCCACATCCAGGTTCAATTCCTGTCAGGGTCATGTGACTGAGTCAGGAAACTGGAAATAACGTCATTGAGGGAAGTCCGCGTGCATCCCGTGAACGTGACAGCGCGCCCCGGGCAAATTCAATCCAGGACTGTTGAGGCTGTAAAAATGTCCTAAATGAGGTTGTTTCCAGTAAACTCTGGACTATCTCCCTTCAGGACACTTGGATTGCAGTGGACGAGCAGTGTGGAGGAATATTAAATGTTTTTTGTGTAGTTTTATGGACGTTTTTGTGTCTGGCCCTATTACTCTCATATAAAGTTTTGGTTGGACTAGGAACCGGCCTCCCGGGTCTCCAGATGCACTTTGAGGAATAAAAAACTACTCCGGAGTATTCATCAGCATGAGGGGGAGGCAACAATGACTGAATTTTGACACATTTTTGGTGAACTATTCCTTTAACTCACCGTGTCCAGTCTGAGCTCGACGCTGCTCCGGGTCTCCAGGTCGATCACGGCGACTCCCGGCACGCCGTCGTCACGCAGCCAGACTCCGCCCACCAGCACCAGCTTCTCTCCAACCACATGAGCACAGTGAGAGTATCTGAAACAAACAAACAAACAAACAAACAAACAAACAAACAAACAACAACATCAGATGAGAAGAGAAGAGACGTCCTGGAGCTTCAGAGTCTCAGTCTGGTCCTGGTCCTGGTCCTGGTCCTGGTCCTGGTCTCAGACCTGGGTTCTGGTCTCGGCTGCAGCTCCACCCGGTCCCAGGTGAATCCTCCGTCTCTGGGCCTCAGAGCCACCGTGTCGCCCAGAGGGACGCCGCTCCGGTCCAGACCGCCGAACAGCAGCACGCCGTCACCGTGGCGACACGCTGAGTGGGAGTGGCGAGCTGCTGGAGCCACGCCCCCCACGGGGACCTGACACACACACACACACACACACACACACACACACACACACACACACACACACACACACACACACACACACACACACACACACCACATCAGCTTCATCAACAGAACCAACATTTCCATATATGGTGTGACAGGAAGTTCTGCTCAGGTTGTGGGCGTGGCCTAACGAAGCCTGGTCTAATGATAAGAGGAGAGAGGAGATCATTCATTAAAGGACAATTCCACTCAAATCCAACCTGAGCTCTAGTTTTTTAATATTTCAGCTCTAACAGAATGAATGTTTAGATTTTCTCTTTACTGTCTCCCGTCCTGCAGTAGTTCTGTCTGTCCCTGCATCTTGCACTAGAATCTTTTAATTTTGCACTAGAATATTTTAATTCATTCTATTTAATTTAATATAAATTCTTAATTCTATTTTTATCCCTCCCTTGAAACTATTTTTGGTACCTTTATGTTTGCACCTGACACCAAGACAAGTTCCTAAACTGACCTTTTACTGCTCTTGGCAATAAAACAGTTCTGATTCTGATTCTGATTCTGATTCTGATTCTGATTCTGATTCTGATCGCCACAGCAGCATAGAATGGGAGCAGACGGATCTTAGGCTGTTTACATCCCATAAAAAACACTTTTTTTTCACAGGCAAAAGCTTCAAACAACCTGTAAACACAATGAGCCTCAACCTGACTCTCAGTGTCTTTCTTGAAGTGAACTAACCCCCCCGGTGTGACGCTGTCTGGAGTTAAAGTTAGAGACGAACCTCGGTCCAGTGATGCTGGTCCAGACTCAGGAAGTGGGCGTCGCCCAGAGCAGCTTCTGATTGGTTCTTACCACCAAACACAAACAGGAAGTCTTTGCCTACAGAGGAAGAGGAAGAGGAGGAGGAAGAGGAGGAGGAGGAAGAGGAAGAAGAGGAGGTCAGTGAGGATGAAGGCAAGGCAAATGTATTTCTATAGCACAAGTCATACCCCCGGCATTTCAAAGTGTTTTACAGAGGAATGGAAATACATAAAAATCAAAAACTAAAAAATACATTTAAAGGGACAACAAGGAGTTTTGGAAAAGCAAAGTGTTTTCACACTACATTTATGAGCCTCCGCACCGTGAAATTCTTTGACCGGCGCAAGACAGACTCATGTTTTCATTCATCAAGAATTAAAGTCAGAGGTTGGAAGACGATCACATACCGTCGTAGTTCCCACCATAAACGGAGATTCGGCGGCGTTATTCTCATGACTCGCCACGAAACCGAAAGTAAAGAAACGCTGGTCGGCTCGCCCAGCATTTCCACCACCACTAATAATAACAAAATAACCATAGAGACAAAACCATATATTTATCTAAAATGGGCCCATTAACAAGTGGTAACGTAGATTCATCCACATTAATATGAGACTTTTTTATTGTCGTGGAATTTTTCGTTCGGCCGATGGAGAAACTCCTCGTTGTCCCTTTAAAATGAAAAGAAATAAATGAGATGGTAGAAGTCAGACATTAATCAAAATGAGAAACAGAGAAGATGAAGAAGACAGGACTTCCTGTCGTCTCACCTCCGTGGCTGACGACCGTTGCCGTGTGCCTCCATCTTGGCAGCGGTGGGTCACCGGTACAGACCAGCGGCCTGACTGAGGCTCCGCCCACTGGAGCAGCCAGAGCACAGGGGTCAAAGGTCACCGAGAGGAGACTGGTGACCGGGCGGAGAGGAGAGGAGCGACCTCCAAACACCAGGAGGCGTCCGTCAGGAAGAGGAGTCAGGGAGTGGTAGAGACGGACACCTGGTGGAGGAGGAGGAGGAGGAGGAGGAGGAGGAGGAGGAGGAGGAGGAGGAGGAGGAGGAAGAGGGGGAGGAGAGGGGAAGGAGGAGGAAACAGCAGACACATGGTAACGACACCAGCTGTTCACTCTGGTTGTGTCCTAAATCACTCCCTCATTCCCTCCTCCCTTCTCACTATATAGTGAATTCAATATAGTGGACTATATAGTGGACTCACTGGTCAAATAAAAAAACACTTTCTGACACTACTCCGCCGCACAGTTAATGACGTATTACGCCGCGTAATTAAAACGTTCCGACCGCGATCGTAACGGCCGGTGTAGCATAGACCTACGGGTGTATAGGTAGGCTACCAACATAAAAAGAGGAGTAAAGCAATATATTAAGCGGTAATATATATATTTAAGCATCAAAGATGTTCAATCAAACCCACATAGTTTGAAACAACGTTCAAAACACACACTGCCACTCACAACTAAGCATAAAGTCTGCTAGCTTAATGCTAATGTATAATGTAAAATCTCATAGACGGGCTAACAGAAATTAGCCTCGCTATCCAGAGTCTGTGGTCAGTTTATAACACTTGTTTGGAAATTGGCTCTGACGTTTGTTGTGGGAGTCTGTGGAAGCCGTGACCGGACAACTCTGGCAGCTGGACACATTTATTGAGGCTGCTGCGCTACTGCATTTATTTGGTAGCTAAGCCGGTCACTACTGCATTTATTTGGTAGCTACACCGGTCACTACTTCATTTATTTGGTAGCTACACCGGTCGCTACTTCATTTATTTGGTAGCTACACCGGTCACTACTTCATTTATTTGGTAGCTACACCGGTCACTAGCTACTTGCATTTATTTGGTAGCTACACCGGTCACTACTTGCATTTATTTGGTAGCTACACCGGTCACTAGCTACTTGCATTTATTTGGTAGCTACACCGGTCACTACTTCATTTATTTGGTAGCTACACCGGTCGCTACTTGCATTTATTTGGTAGCTACACCGGTCACTACTTGCATTTATTTGGTAGCTACACCAGTCGTTCTGGGCCGGTGTGGTAACGGCGATCCGTGACCGCAATGCATGATGGGATATCTTGCTCCGGTTAGTGACCATGGGATGTTCACTACATTTCGCAGTGAATTGTGGGATAGATTCAGTCACTATATAGTGAACATTAATAATCACTAAACATTCAGACACCACTACAACAACTGGTCACTATAGAGAGGAGGGGGTTCGGTCACAGCCCATGAGACGTTCCACTGACGATGATGTCACCGTCTGTGCTCCTCTTACCCAGATCAGCTGACGTGTCCACGCGGTCACACCTCCTCCCCTCCTCCTGCCCGGCGAGGAGCAGCAGCCTGGTCTCCGCCCCCCTCCCCCCCCTGCCGGCCCCCCCGGTCAGCAGCACAAGCCCCGCCCCCACGCCGCTGGAGGCCACGCCCACACCCTCCACGCCGCCGAGGGGGAGGGGCTTAACGCTGAGGACCACGGGGCTCCACACCGGACTGATGGACGACACTGAGGAGGAACACACACACACACACACACACACACACACACACACACACACACACACACACACACACACACACACACACACACACACACACACACACACACACACACACACACACACACACATGACACACCTGTAAACATCTGATGTCACAGAGGAGGAGGAGGAGGATAAAGACGAAGAGGAGGAAGAGGAAGAGGAAGAAGGAGGATAAAGAGGAAGAGGAGGAGGAAGAAGGAGGAAGAGGAGGAGGAGGAAGGAGGAGAAAGACGAAGAGGAGGAAGAGGAAGAGGAAGAAGGAGGAGGAAGAGGAGGAGGAGGAAGAGGAAGAAGGAGGAGGAAAGATGAAGAAGAGGAAGAGGAAGAAGGAGGAAGAGGAGGAGGAGGAGGAAAGAGGAAGAAGGACGAGGAGGAGGAAGAGGAGCAAGGAGAACGAAGAGGAAGAGGAGGAGGAGGAAGAAGGAGGGGGGGAAGGAGGATAAAGAGGAAGAGGAGGAGGAAGAGGAAGAAGGAGGATAAAGAGGAGGAGGAGAGAGGAGGAGGAGGAAGAAGGAAGATGAAGAGGAGGAGGAAGAGGAGAGAGGAGGAAGAGGAAGAGGAAGAGGAAGAGGAAGAGGAAGAGGAAGAGGAAGAGGAAGAAGGAAGAAGGAAGATGAAGAGGAGGAAGAAGAGGAAGAGGAGGAGGAAGAAGGAAGAGGAAGAGGAAGAGGAGGAGGAAGGTTTACCTGCAGGAGGGGGGAGCAGAGCCTGAGCTGAGACGGAGCCTCGAGACGCCGTCAGGATGAAGTAGTGAGAACATTTCTGATGCCACTCCTGAAGACACACACACACACACACACACACACACACACACACACACACACACACACACACACACACACACACACACACACACACACACACACACACACACACACACACACACACACACACACACACACACACACGTCACACACACACCAACACAACACTGGGTCTGATGAGGTCAGGATTTAATTCAACATTTTCTCAAATTGGCCCATTGCCATAATCCCTATAGTAAAGCTGTTTTTAGAACGGCGGAGCAGAGCCGTGAGCTGCTCAGAGCTACGCTACGGAGGCTCATGGGATTTCTTGGTTTCCCTCATCAAACTCATCAAATACACAATCCAACAACTCCACAACGCTCTGGTAAGTGGTAAATTCGAGGTAAATTCATGCTAAACCGCTGAGTTTTTCATCAAGCAGTCTCTGCATTTACCTCGAACGTGTCGCTCAAGTGGATTTTCAGAATAAAGCGTCAGTCTGGTCTCACCTCGTACTCGTCGAACGGCTCCAGCTGCTCCACGCGGCGCCGCTCCTCCTCAGGGACCAGACGCAGGTAGAAGTCATTCATGTCCACACACACACACTGCTCCCAGCCCTGCACACACACACACACACACACACACACACACACACACACACACACACACACACACACACACACACACACACACACACACACACACACACACACACACACAGACAGGTGTTACTGATGACAGACTCACTAAGTAACAATACCTCGTTTTTAACTTATGTTTTGGTCCTTTTGCAGTGGCGGACTGGGACAGAAAATAGGCCCTGGCATTTTTGACAGAGAGAGGCCACACATTATATATATACATAGCCTATATATATATCTTATATCTTATGCTTTCCATTCATGGTATTTAAAAACCAGCTGACAGAGGGAGAGCAGCCTCGTTTGGTGATAAGAAGAACAGGTTCTTTAGTGTAGGAACATGAGGAGAAAAAACATGCAGGTTTTCTGTAACATTATAACTAAGACTGCGCCACCCCCCCCCCCCCCCCCTCCCCCTCTCACCTCCCTCCCCAGGCTGAATGAACGGGCGATTGGGGAAAAAAACAAACAAAAACAATTGCTAGTCAAAGCGGTCAAAGCGTTAAAAGCATTTCGCGTTAACACGTTAACTTTGACAGAGTGATCATAATGATGGGGAAAGAAAATGCATTATCCAAACTCAGACGGTTATGGAGGGATTCGATCCCACACAGGAGCAAGATTTTTGATCTCAAGGCTAGGTGCTCTACCAGTTGAGCTACACGATACACTCACTCTTTGACAACGGCTGAGTGAGGAGTGAGGTTGCGCATCTATGGGCCTGCAGGTGTAGCCGATGTCATATCTGGCCCTCTGCGTTGTGTTTCTTACGGCCTGCCCTAGGTGGGGTTCGATCCCACGACCTTCCGCACCGGAGGCGACGATGCTAACCTCTTCGCCAAGAGGTTGACAACCACTTGGCGGGTTGGTTAGCACGTCCTTTATGGGTGGAGTGAGTGCACATCCGTTACACAGGTGCATTGTTGCCATCTATTGGTCTGGACTGGACATGGAACAACAGTAGATGATAAGCAAGAGAAAAAAAACAAAACTGTGACGGCTGCGCAGCGGCCGGCGGCCGTCCTGCAGCACCGGCCGTTCTGGTATTCTCCAGAACGGCCAGATGGCCAGTCCGCCCCTGTCCTTTTGCACTATTATATGGTCTAGTATTTAACTTATGATAGGGTTAGTATATAGTATAGTATAGTATTTAACTTAGATAGATAGATAGATAGATAGATAGATAGATAGATAGATAGATAGATAGATAGATAGATAGATAGATAGATAGATAGATAGATAGATAGATAGATAGATAGATAGATAGATAGATAGATAGATAGATAGATAGATTTATTGTCTGCCCCAAAAGGATGGTAATCTATCTATCTATCTATCTATCTATCTATCTATCTATCTATCTATCTATCTATCTATCTATCTATCTATCTATCTATCTATCTATCTATCTATCTATCTATCTATCTATCCCTCCATCCCTCCATCCCTCCCTCCCTCCACCTTGCTGAGGAAGCGGTGTGTGTGTGCGGTCGTGTCCTTGTAGCTCTGCAGTGCGTTCAGTCTGGAGTTCAGCTTCAGGAAGTGATCCACCATGATGCGACCGAACGGGTCCAGAGGACGAATCTGTTCATACAGGACGAAGAGAGACTGGGGGAGGAGCCTCGCTGCCCAGCTGATGACATCATCTGACCTGCAGCACACACACACACACACACACACACACACACACACACACACACACACACACACACACACACACAAACACACACACACACACACAAACACACACACACACACACACACACACACACACACACAAACACACACACACACACACACAAACACACACACACACACACACACACACACAAACACACAAACACACACACACAAACACACACACACACACACACACCTGGTTATCAGTGGATGACGTCTCTGTGTCTGAGGACATTTTCTCAATTTTTAAATATTGTCCTAAATTCACCTTCTTAAAGGACAATTCCAGGCGAATTCAACTCTGGGGTGTATTTACCTATCATTTTAGGTCTAAAAGAATGAATCTGAAGATTTTCAGTTTAATGTCTCCTGTTTAGCGGTAGTTGCATCTGTCCCCGCATCCCCACAGCAGCAATGAATGGGAGTGGATGTAAGTTCCGCTGTTTAGGCTGTTTCCAGCCCTCAAAGCCGCAATTTTTTTCCACAGACAGCGTCAGATGGCTACTCAAACATGCACCGAGAAGTTTATTTACTTCAAGCAAGCCGGCATGTTTGTAAAAGTCGATCTAATTCAAAGTCTTCTCGGCGCATGTTTGAGTAGCCACCTGACGCTGTCTGTGGAAAAAAATGTACACTTCAAGCAAGTAAAGAGTTGATATTCCTGTGTTTATGATACAAGCGGGAGCTCCTACTGCGCCTGAATACACCGCGCACTGCAACTTCGGGCTCGCGCGAGACTCCGGGAGACTTTGAATTAGATCTAGTTTTACTAACATGTCGGCTTGCTTGAAGTAAATAAACTTCTCGGTGCATGTTTGAGTCGCCATCTGACGCTGTCTGTGGAAAAAAATTGCGGCTTTGAGGGCTGGAAACAGCCTAAACAGCGGAACTTACATCCACTCCCATTCATTGCTGCCGTGGGGATGCGGGGACAGATGCAACTACCGTAAAACAGGAGCAATTAAACTGAAAATCTTCAGATTCATTCTTTTAGACCTAAAATGATAGGTAAATACACCCCCGAGTTGAATTCGCCTGGAATTGTCCTTTAACCCTCCTGTTGTCCTCCTAGGTCAAGGAGGGAAGGGAGGACGAAGGGAAGGAAGGAAGGAAAGAAAGAAGGAAGGAAGGAAGGATGAAGGGAAAGAAGGAAGGAGGGAAGGAAGGAAGGAAAGAAAGAAGGAAGGAAGGAAGGACGAAGGGAAAGAAGGAAGGAAGGACGAAGGGAAAGATGGGAGGAAAGAGGAAGGGGAAAAGGAAGGAAAGATAGAAGGAGGGAGGGAACAGATTCGTTCAAGGGAGGAAGAAAAGGGAAGGGAGAAGGGAAAGAAGGAAGAAAGATGGAAGGACAGAACAGATCAGGTCAATTGGATCAAAAGAAGAAGGAAGAAGAAATGACGACAAAGGGAAAGAAGGAAAGGAAAAAGGATTGTGGAAAGGAGGAAGGGAGAAGAGAAGGAAAGGAAAGGAGGAAGGATGGAGGAAGGGAACAGAAGGACGACAGGCGGGTTAAGACACTTACAGATGTAACAACACAATAATGTTTAAGTCTAAATATTCTGAACAATCTCAGCTCTGTGTTTTCTGAGGCCAGTTTTTGTCCTTGAGCTCTGGATGCAAAAATAATTTAGGCCAAATGCTGGAAATTTAAAGTCCACTAGAAATAACGGCCATTTTCATGCTTTTCATGCTTTTAGGCCAGTCCTCTGCAAATGATCAATACTTGTGGGCTATTTCTACGCAATCAATCGTTATTTCTTGGCTATATTTCTCCACATTACGATGAAATTGACCGTTATTTCTAGACTATTTCTAGACATTTTGACGCAATTAATCGTTATTTCTAGACTATTTCTTGACATTATTGACTTGTGTGACAGTGCTTCATATTCTGGATGATAAAGAACTAATCATGTAAACCTGTTACCTCATGTTGTTATCACATTAAAGAGGGTTAGAAAAAAATCATTTTAATGTTTTTGCTTAGAAAAAAAAATCTAAATAACGAAGACTTCACATCACATCACGTGTGTAAAGAAAGTTTTTTTCTCCAAACAAAATATTTACTAAACACACAGAAAACAGAGTATTTCTATCATGTACTATACTACATAGACACACTCAGTGTTTACCGTTGTGTCTCCATGTACGTGAGCACCACCTCAGACAGAACCAGGGTCGGAGCGGACCGGTCCAGACCGGCTGCAGCCAGCGCCTCCTCCAGCTGCTCCTCCTCCCTCAGGTCCACTCCCAGCAGACGGTACCGACCGCTGGACACATGGACCGGGCCTACACACACACACACACACACACACACACCAAACGGATCATTTTATGATTTTTTCTAGTGTTAAAAACCTATTTTTGTGATATTTTATTGTTTCTTTTTATCTTTTCTTATTTTAACCACTTTTATTGAGGCTTTTATTTATTTAATTATTATTATTTCCAACTCATTATATCACTTCAGCTATTCATGTTATTGTTGTAAGTAAGTAAAACTTTATTTATATAGCACCCATCATAGTACGCGTGTTTGTGCATTAGTCTTTTATTTATTTATTCTATTTAAGAATTTATTTATTTTATCGCAAATAAGACGCTCACATGACAAACTACAAAAAGGGAAATAAAGTAAATGAAACAGCATGCAGACAAGGAATACAAATATATATTTAAAAAAAATTATAATAATAATAATGATAAACAGTAAGAAAGCAATTTATAAGATTACCACAATGTTATTTATACATCTTTCATTTACTATGAGTCATTCAATCATTTGTATAAATAAATACAGCCGTACAGTTTACATGATAGAAAATGGTTGAGAAAAAAGAGAAAAGGGGAGTGTAGACTAACCAACCTTTTAAACTAAATCCATTTTTGTTTTTTCTTTCTTCCAATCATTTGTAAAGCACTTTGAATTTTTACTTGTATGAAGCCTTATTGATTGATTGATTGATTGATTGATTGATTGATTGATTGATTGATTGATTGATTGATGAGCTTGTGACGTGACGAACCTGCGGGAGGAGCGAGGGGCGAGTCCAACATCCCCCTCAGTGTGATGTCAGAGGTCATGAGGTCACGCTTACGTCGCGCCACGTCGGGAAAATCCACCTCAAACACCACGACGCCGTCCAGCGCTCCGTCGCCATGGAGACGGAAATACAACGAGTCGAAGCCGGCGCCTAGCGACAGGATCTGGAGACAGAGAGACAGAGAGGGAGAAACATGAGGAAGAGGAGGGGGGGAGGAGAGGAGGAGGAGTAAAGCAAGAGGAGTAGGAAGAGGAGTGGAGAAGGAGGAAGAGGAGGAGGACCAAGAAACAGGAGGAAAAGTAGGGGAGATGGAAGAGTAAAGGAGGTAGAGGAAGAGGAGGAAGAGCAGACAGAAGAGGAGGAGGAGGAGTAAAGGAGGAGGACACCTAGCTGCAGCGTCTCACCTGTCTTCTCTCCTCGGTGACGTGTAGAAACGTCCTGACGCACTGATCCACTGCTCTCCATCGCACGTAGTAACCTCTGCAACAAGGAGACAAACTCACTGCTACGGTGGCTCAGAGGGACAAACTCACTGCTACGGTGGCTCAGAGGGACAAACTCACTGCTACGGAGGCTCGGAGGGACAAACTCACTTCTACGGTGGCTTGGAGGGACAAACTCACTACTACGGTGGTTCGGAGGGACAAACTCACTTCTACGGTGGCTCAGAGGGACAAACTCTACGGTGGCTCGGAGGGACAAACTCACCTCTACGGTGGCTCGGAGGGACAAACTCACTACTACGGTGGCTCAGAGGGACAAACTCACTACTACGGTGGCTCAGAGGGACAAACTCACTACTACGGTGGCTCGGAGGGACAAACTCACTACTACTACGGTGGCTCGGAGGGACAAACTCACTACTACTACGGTGGCTCAGAGGGACAAACTCACTGCTACGGTGGCTCAGAGGGACAAACTCACTACTACGGTGGCTCAGAGGGACAAACTCACTGCTACGGTGGCTCAGAGGGACAAACTCACTACTACGGTGGCTCAGAGGGACAAACTCACTGCTACTACGGTGGCTCAGAGGGACAAACTCACTACTACTACTACGGTGGCTCAGAGGGACAAACTCACTACTACTACGGTGGCTCAGAGGGACAAACTCAGCTGCTGCATCAGACACATCAGACCCATAGATATATATACTGACTAGATGCTGCGTTCCCAGGCAGCTCTATTGAGTGGAATACGTCAACGTGGCGGCCATCTTGGTCAGGGGGAAGCCGTGTCTATTTCCTGCATTAGAGGTCTATCAACCATTAAAATCGCCATAACTCACTGAATATTCAACCGATTTTCAAGCCGCTTGGTTTATTATAAATGTCAGACATACATTTATCATACAACAGCAATTTTGTAGGCTATCTAACATACATTTAGGCTACATACACCCACATGCATAAATACACTGAAATGTGTTCTACAAGGGTCTGACTGCTGTGTAACGCCGCATTATGTAATAATGACGCATTATGTAATAATGTAATAAATCTTCACGTCATTATGTAATAACGCCGCATTTTGTAATAATCTGCCGCATTTTGTAATAAAAATCTTGAACGCAATATGTAATAAACTTTGCCGCATTTTGTAATAAGTTGTTACATTTTGCATCACTTATTACATATTGCGGGTGTTACACTTTTTTATGAAAAAAATGTAATAATTTGGTGCATTATGTAATAAACCACCAAAATGGATGTCTTAATTAGAAAAAAAAGACATTAGGACCATCAGAATAACACTGACTTTAAGCATACCAGCATGCATGAATCATAAATATGAATTAATTTCTAAAACCAGTAGGACGGTCAAATCTAACTATCTATCTATCTATCCCACCGCTCCGCTCTGGGTGCTCCCTGAGGGGCACGCCACCAGATGCGCTTTTCTCCGTGCCGCTCGGCAGGCGCCTCGGCCCCTCAGATGTGTGTGTGTGTGGGTATGTGTATCATGTGTAGCCCGTATGTGTGTGTCGCCTGTGTGAATGTGTGTGTGTTAAATCTCGCTCGCGCTCTGTTAAGATGAATAAACAAATCGCTGCAGAGCACGAGCCTGGCACAGCCTGGATCAGCTGGGCAAATTTTGATAAAATGTTAAATCTGGTGAAAATCAGAGGCAAAATCACTTCCAGCATCATCAGCCCGATGAAATCCCACAGCTCGACCCCCCCCAGCTCGCCCCAGCTGCGGCTCCGGGGGCGGCGATCCCAGCCGCCCCTGCCGCTGCTGGAGCAGAGCTGGACCCGGCCTGGAGCTCCAGTCGGACCGTGGTCCATGTCATCCCTCCACAGACGAACATGACCCGGGCGTATTATTGTCGGTGGACAAGGGGGGAGGGAGAGACGCGGAGCGGTTACCATCCGCGTGGGACCCGCTGTCGGAGGAGACCGCTCTGGTTACATGCTGCTATTCAGACATGCCGCTATTTCGACATTGACTTCTAATTGTCGGAATAGCGGCATTAACATTATTTTTTAAGCGTCCCACTATTCCGACATTTTTTTTTTCATTGTCGGAGTAGCGGCACTTTACTATTTTTCAAACATTCCGCTTTTCCGACATTGATTGATTACGTTATAGTCAGACGTGTCCTTCTGATTTATTTTTATTTTTTCATCTGAGACACTGTTTCTCATACACAAATACATTGGCCTATTAGAGAAGAAAAAACAAACCCTCCAAGTTTAAAAACACACCGGCGGCAGCGCACACTGATCTGCAGCTACTGAGACTGTTATTATTCAGTCACCTGAGTTTATCCTGCTGCTTTACATTGTTTTAACATAGGTAAAAGAAGAAAAAAAAGATTGTCTGGAATAAAGGGGCAGATTACATAAGAGTATTCTTTTTTCTGCTCCCTTTTGTTGAGATTTGGGAGGTTTTTGCCTGATTTATTGCCCGATGCCATGTATCTCGCTTTCTTTCCCCCTCCCTCCGCCCGTTGTCTTCGTTGTCACTTTGTTGTCGCTCCACAGAGCGCACATGGCTAATTAATATGCACGTGCTGACCATATATGGTTGTGTAGGCATTCCGGGGACGGAGGTGTGTTCACGTGCGCAACTGCGCACCATTCTTGGATCCAGTTATCAAAGTTGAGGTGCAGAGTTGTGCACGCACAGTTTGATAGATCTGAAAAAAGGTGTAAATATGTTGGGTGTCTTTTCGCCGTAGGCCTAAGCAAAACATTTAGTAGCAGCAGTTTTACACTGCTAACTTACAGTTTTGATAAATGAGGCCCCAGGCCATAAGCCCAGAGCCCAGACGCTCACAGCTGCAGCTCCGCGGCTCATCCGCGGCGCTGTCCGTGGTGCTGAAGGTGACAGGTTAACTTGACAAACAAACTGCAGCATAGTTCTGTTTGTTTATCATATGTGTCAGTTTTGTTTGCGACTTGATAGTTTAGTTGTTGAGATTAAGAACATCACTCCCTCATCAAACCGGTGATAGACATGCTGAAAAGAAAAGAGAGAGAGAGACGCGCCTGGGTATCGCAGATGTAAAAAAAAAAAAAAAAAAAAAAAAGACGTGTCGGAATAGCGGTATCAAAAAGTGTCGGACTACCGGCATGTCTAGATAGAGGGATGTCGTAATAGCGGGATGTCTAAATAGTGACATGTCGGAATAGCGGGATGTCTGAATAGCGGGCGGACCCCGACCGCTCTGCTCAGCGGGGAGGAGGAGCAGCGTGTATTATTGTTAATGTTTTTTTCTTTCTAATTAAGACATCCATTTTGGTGGTTTATTACATAATGCACCAAATTATTACATTTTTTTCATAAAAAAGTGTAACACCCGCAATATGTAATAAGTGATGCAAAATGTAACAACTTATTACAAAATGCGGCGAAGTTTATTACATATTGCGTTCAAGATTTTTATTACAAAATGCGGCAGATTATTACAAAATGCGGCGTTATTACATAATGACGTGAAGATTTATTACATTATTACATAATGCGTCATTATTACATAATACGGCGTTACATGCTGGGTCAGAAACCCCGGACCAAGATGGCGGCCGTGTTGACATACGCTGAGAAGCAGAAGGCGGCCTCTAGTCAGTATATATATCTATGACATCAGACCCAGCTGGTCACCTGACCTGAACTCACCTGTTGATGAGCGGCGCTCTTCTGGACACTTTACACACAAAGCGCTGCAGGAAGCGGTCAGTGAAGTAACCGTGAGCTGCAGCCGACACCTTACTGACCACACTGCTGTCGTTGGTGCCCTGCACCTGGACACACACACACACACACACACACACACACACACACACACACACACACACACACACACACACACACACACACACACACACACACACACACACACACACAGGATAGTTACGTTACTCACAAATACTGTAGTAATAGTAACAGGTAGAAAGAGGAAATCACTTTATATTCAGTTATTGAGTGTCTAAGCATTAATCTGTTTCATTCATGTTCTTGGTGATAAAGAACTAATTACAACTGCTACATCATCTAAAACTCAACATGTTATCATCACATTCAATAAAAAAGAGAATCTCAATATGGAAAAAATAACTTTTTAATGTTTTTTCTTAGAAAGAAAAAAGACTTAAATGATTATTAAATCATCCATCCATCATCCATGTCTATAGAATTAGTATTTTGATTATTATTCTATTGCTGCTACTACTGACTGTTGTATTTGTTATGATAAAAGGTATAAAAAACAAACAATCAAACTTCATATTGTGTTGTTTGATAAGTTTTAGCCACGTTTGTCAGATGAATGGAGGAGTAAAACAGTTCATATGTCCCTGTGAATGATTGTGAAACAGAAGCAGGTTATATGGAAATAACAAGTAGGCTGAATGAGTAAAGTAGGATCATTTAGTTTGTAAAATAGCCTAAATGTTCAACATGTTCCTCTGAGCTGTTGTAGTGATGGAGTAGCTGCAGCAGCATGTCATGGAAATCCCTACTCTAGTACTTAGTAACGGAGTACTTAGTTACAGTTCCTCGGTACAGTAACGTTACAGTAAGAGTAGCTACATGACGTGTTTTTACCGCGGTGTCTCTTCGCTGCTGCTGCCGCTTCTTCGCGCTGTTCGCGGGCATCGTGTCAGCGGTGAACGGAGCCTCTTAACGGGGCCGCTTCACCGGGAGTCTCTCCGGTCTCAGTCTCTCTCTCTCTCTCTCTCTCTCTCTCTCTCTCCAAAAACACCCACGGACACGGAGCTCCGGTCCACACGGGTCATAACAATTCAAACATCCGTCACGTGGAGGTCGCGTCACTTCCGCCGCTTCGCTCCGCCGCGTCGCGCTCTGCCGCCTCCCGCCGCGCGGAGGACGAAGCTCCCGCCGCTCAGAGCAGAGGCCTCGACTGCTGAGATCAGTGGCTTTTACCTGTAATATTCACTTCACACGTTACACAAATGCTGTGTCACAAACAAAATTAAGGAAGTTTCTTTCAAAATTATACACTCAATTTACCCGGTCAATCAGGCCATCTCTAAATTTAAAAATATTAATATCCACTGTAGCTACTTTTTGTGAACAGGAGGAGGAAAATATTTGTCATCTTTTTTTTGAATGTCGTTATACTCATTTGTTTTGGATAGGACTAGAAAACATGTTTAAATGTTTGACAGGCATCAAGATTAAACTAAAAAAAAGAGAGATATAATTCTTACTTATGATGAAAAAAACCTTAAGGGAAAGGAATTGTTTTTGTTGAATCTTTTTATTTTACAAGGAAAATATTATATCCATAAATGTAAATGGTCATCCAAAAAAACATATTTTTATGAGTTTAAAATAGAAATCAGATATTACATGCAGCTATTACAAAATATGAAAGACAGAAAAGCTATAAAAACCTTGGAATATTATAAATTATTGCAAACAACTATTTAATAATACCTATAATATATAAAATATAATATAGTGTTGGTACCCCGTTCAGTGTATATATGTATATATTTTTTGTTTGTCTGTTCATGGTATGTTTATTGTTTGAATATTTGTATGTTTGTATATATAAATGTTTAATAATGATTAAAAAAAAAAAACTTCACAGGTTACATTTATTATTTCATTTTCAGGTTGGTTTATGTTGGTTTATGTTCAGCTGCAGGTTAATTATCACCATAGTTACGCTGGAAAGTATTATAGGATACAGTTAATAATGTTCAGGAGGATGCACTGATTTGAACACCTGCAGTCCCTCCATCTTCCAAGACCTCTCCCATCTTCTCTTCCTTAAGAACCTTTATTAGAAAGATGGATTCCTTATCATCTGGCAATGTTTATTTTATGTTTTTTTTCCTTTTTTTTTTTTTTTTTTAAATTGTCATTATTTTTATTGTCATTGTCATTTTTGTCTCCTTTTTTCATGATCCCCCTGTCTGCTTTGTCCACCTTTATCTTTCTCTATAATACATAATGTCAACATATGTCTATGTTATGTGCTTAGATAATGCTGTTATGCTCATCTCACCTCAATAAAGCACAAAAAAAAAAAAATCTGTTTTTCCATGGATGTTTTCTAGGAAGCTCCCAGTTCTTCTCCTGTGGGTGTTGTCCCTGCTGCAGTGGATCAGTGTCGCCCCCTGCTGACGCTCCTGACCACATCACAACAACACAACACACACAGGGGAAACACACACATGTTCTTCTGACAAGCGGCGGACTGGAGATCGATATTATCATTAATGTTTTAACTCTTTATGGTTCAGTAGAAATAAACAACAGCAGTAAAAACACCAGTCTGTCTACTCAGATTACACATGTCACCTCCTCCTCCTCCTCCTCCTCCTCCTCCTCCTCCTCCTCCTCCTCCTCCTCCTCCTCTTCCTCCTCCTCCTCCTCCTCCTCCTCCTCCTCCTCCTCTTCCTGTTTAAAGTTTACTTTCACTTTTCACCACGCGGTTGTGTAGCAGTTTATTTCGTCGTGTGAAGGTAAGGTGAACAGTCTGAATGTTTTCCTCGTTAACACCTGTCGTTACCTGAGTTCTCTGCCCTTCAACGTGTCGTTGTGTTGTTGTTGTTGTTGTTGTTGTTGTTGTTGTTGTTGTTGTTGTTGTTGTTGTTGTTGTGTTATTATAATGTTACTGTAGCTGAGTCAGAGCTGTAACTGTAAAGTCTGGACCGACAGAACCGTGTCCTCCATGTTGTGTGGATGTTGTCGGTAGAAGCGCTGGAATAAGAGCAGAAGCAGAGTCAGTGGATGGATTAGTGGATTTGTTCAGTACTATGGTATTAAAGCAGAAGTGAGTGATATATTTGTGTTAATATAATTCTTAAATAGTTCTATCTTCCGACAGCAATCACTTAGGGTGACATCAGGTAAAGTGGGCCATCAGGTAAAATGAGCCAGTTAAGGTTTGAGCCTCCATAGCTTTTCAAGTTTTAACAGGCAATGGCTGTAAATGATTTCAAATTGTTGCTACAACTGTACTTGAAAAAAAACAATTGATTTGAGTGGTCTCTGGTTGCTGTTGTGGGTGGGACAATGCTTTATATCCAGCCTGCTGAGGAGAAGTGTGCGAAAAGTGGCCTGGCAAACAAATTTCACTTGAAACTGATAAGGTTGATAACTCCGTAAAAAAACAGATCTACAATAAAAAATGTGATTTATAATACAAATTGTGATTCCCCCCATTGGATAGAATGCAAAATTCTTGCTAAGCTTACTTATTTTTAATTTAAATGCATTTTTTGTGGGTGGCTCAATTTACTGCGGTCAAGTGAGCCGTCGTTCTTCCTCGCGGAGTCAAGCCAGCCGCACAAACATTTGAACTGCGCCCGTATCATAGAACTTACGGTAAATTCTCCGAGTCCACTGACGAAGCTAACGCTAGTTCAGAACCAAGCGAGATGACTTACGGTTTTCAAAGTAAGACGCGGATAATACAAAGGCAAGGTGTGTGTGTGTGTGTGTGTGTGTGTGTGTGTGTGTGTGTGTGTGTGTGTGTGTGTGTGTGTGTGTTCCCGTGTGTGTGTGTGCGCGCGCGCGCGCGCGTGTGTTCCCGTGTGTGTGTGTGTGTGTGTGTGTGTGTGTGTGTGTGTGTGTGTGTGTGTGTTCCCGTGTACCTACCTAACAGGGCCTTATGAATTTTAAACAGGAAAAGAGCCTTATACTCCATTTTTACTGTGCAGTAACATGACTTTGGCCAATAAGTTCTGGCAATACTTGGTACAGGTGACTTCAGGACCACCCTGGCTACTTCCTTAGTCATTATCAAACAATTTTACTGTATAATTTTGGAGAAATTAAGCCTCAAAGTTGCATCTCAGTTTTTTTTAAACAGGAAAAATGCCTTATACTCCATTTTTACTGTACAATAACATGACTTTGGCCCATAAGTTCTGGCAATACTTGGTACAGGTGACTTCAGGACCACCCTGGCTACTTCCTCAGTCATTATCAAACAATTTTACTGTATAATTTTGGAGAAATTAAGCCTCAAAGTTGCATCTCTAGTTTTTTTTGTTTTTTTCTTTACGGGAAAAGTGCCTCATACTCCATTTTTACTGTACAGTAACATGACTTTGGCCCATAAGTTCTGGCAATACTTGGTACAGGTGACTTCAGGACCACCCTGGCTACTTCCACAGTCATTATCAAACAATTTTACTGTATAATTTTGGAGAAATTAAGCCTCAAAGTTGCATCTCTAGTTTTTTTGTTTTTTTCTTTACGGGAAAAGTGCCTCATACTCCATTTTTACTGTACAGTAACATGACTTTGGCCCATAAGTTCTGGCAATACTTGGTACAGGTGACTTCAGGACCACCCTGGCTACTTCCACAGTCATTATCAAACAATTTTACTGTATCATTTTGGAGAAATTAAGCCTCAAAGTTGCATCTCTAGTTTTTTTGTTTTTTTCTTTACGGGAAAAGTGCCTCATACTCCATTTTTACTGTACAGTAACATGACTTTGGCCCATAAGTTCTGGCAATACTTGGTACAGGTGACTTCAGGACCACCCTGGCTACTTCCACAGTCATTATCAAACAATTTTACTGTATCATTTTGGAGAAATTATGCCTCAAAGTTGCATCTCTAGTTTTTTTGTTTTTTTCTTTACGGGAAAAGTGCCTCATACTCCATTTTTACTGTACAATAACATGACTTTGGCCCATAAGTTCTGGCAATACTTGGTACAGGTGACTTCAGGACCACCCTGGCTACTCCCACAGTCATTATCAAACAATTTTACTGTATCATTTTGGAGAAATTAAGCCTCAAAGTTGCATCTCTAGTTTTTTTGTTTTTTTCTTTACGGGAAAAGTGCCTCATACTCCATTTTTACTGTACAGTAACATGACTTTGGCCCATAAGTTCTGGCAATACTTGGTACAGGTGACTTCAGGACCACCCTGGCTACTCCCACAGTCATTATCAAACAATTTTACTGTATCATTTTGGAGAAATTAAGCCTCAAAGTTGCATCTCTAGTTTTTTTGTTTTTTTCTTTACGGGAAAAGTGCCTCATACTCCATTTTTACTGTACAATAACATGACTTTGGCCCATAAGTTCTGGCAATACTTGGTACAGGTGACTTCAGGACCACCCTGGCTACTTCCACAGTCATTATCAAACAATTTTACTGTATCATTTTGGAGAAATTAAGCCTCAAAGTTGCATCTCTAGTTTTTTTGTTTTTTTCTTTACGGGAAAAGTGCCTCATACTCCATATTTACTGTACAGTAACATGACTTTGGCCCATAAGTTCTGGCAATACTTGGTACAGGTGACTTCAGGACCACCCTGGCTACTCCCACAGTCATTATCAAACAATTTTACTGTATCATTTTGGAGAAATTAAGCCTCAAAGTTGCATCTCTAGTTTTTTTGTTTTTTTCTTTACGGGAAAAGTGCCTCATACTCCATTTTTACTGTACAATAACATGACTTTGGCCCATAAGTTCTGGCAATACTTGGTACAGGTGACTTCAGGACCACCCTGGCTACTCCCACAGTCATTATCAAACAATTTTACTGTATCATTTTGGAGAAATTAAGCCTCAAAGTTGCATCTCTAGTTTTTTTGTTTTTTTCTTTACGGGAAAAGTGCCTCATACTCCATATTTACTGTACAGTAACATGACTTTGGCCCATAAGTTCTGGCAATACTTGGTACAGGTGACTTCAGGACCACCCTGGCTACTTCCACAGTCATTATCAAACAATTTTACTGTATAATTTTGGAGAAATTAAGCCTCAAAGTTGCATCTCTAGTTTTTTTGTTTTTTTCTTTACGGGAAAAGTGCCTCATACTCCATTTTTACTGTACAGTAACATGACTTTGGCCCATAAGTTCTGGCAATACTTGGTACAGGTGACTTCAGGACCACCCTGGCTACTTCCACAGTCATTATCAAACAATTTTACTGTATCATTTTGGAGAAATTAAGCCTCAAAGTTGCATCTCTAGTTTTTTTGTTTTTTTCTTTACGGGAAAAGTGCCTCATACTCCATTTTTACTGTACAGTAACATGACTTTGGCCCATAAGTTCTGGCAATACTTGGTACAGGTGACTTCAGGACCACCCTGGCTACTTCCACAGTCATTATCAAACAATTTTACTGTATAATTTTGGAGAAATTATGCCTCAAAGTTGCATCTCTAGTTTTTTTGTTTTTTTCTTTACGGGAAAAGTGCCTCATACTCCATTTTTACTGTACAGTAACATGACTTTGGCCCATAAGTTCTGGCAATACTTGGTACAGGTGACTTCAGGACCACCCTGGCTACTTCCACAGTCATTATCAAACAATTTTACTGTATCATTTTGGAGAAATTAAGCCTCAAAGTTGCATCTATAGTTTTTTTGTTTTTTTCTTTACGGGAAAAGTGCCTCATACTCCATTTTTACTGTACAATAACATGACTTTGGCCCATAAGTTCTGGCAATACTTGGTACAGGTGACTTCAGGACCACCCTGGCTACTTCCACAGTCATTATCAAACAATTTTACTGTATAATTTTGGAGAAATTAAGCCTCAAAGTTGCATCTGTAGTTTTTTTGTTTTTTTCTTTACTGGAAAAGTGCCTCATACTCCATTTTTACTGTACAGTAACATGACTTTGGCCCATAAGTTCGGTCAATACTTAGTACAGTTGACTTCAGGACCACCCTGACTACTCCCTCAGTCATTATCAAACATTTTTACTGTATCATTTTGGAGAAATTAAGCCTCAAAGTTGCTTTTTTTGATTTTTTTTTGATTTTTTTGGAGGAAAAAAGGCCTTATACACTTTATTTACTGTACTATAACATCACTTTGGTCCATAAGTTCAGGCAATGGTTGGTACAGTTGACTTTAAGACCACCCTGGCTACTTCCACAGTCATTATCAAACATTTTTACTGTATCATTTTGGAGAAATTAAGCCTCAAAGTTGCATTTTTTGATTTTTTTTTTAATTTCTTTGGAGGAAAAATGGCCTTATACTCTTTATTTACTGTACTATAACATCACTTTGGTCCATAAGTTCAGGCAATGGTTGGTACAGTTGACTTCAGGACCACCCTGGCTACTCCCTCACTCAATGTCAAACATTTTTACTGTATAATTCTGGAAAAATTAAGCCTCAAAGTTGCATTTTTTGCTTTTTTTAAACATGACAAAAAGGTCTAATACTCCATATTTACTGTAGAATAACAACACTTTGGTCCATAAGTTCAGACAAAGGTTGGTACAGTTGACTTCAGGACCACCCTGACTATTCCCTCAGTCATTATCAAACATTTTTACTGTATCATTTTGGAAAAATTAAGCCTCAAAGTTGCATTTTTTGATTTTTTTTTAAGGAAAAGTGCCTCATACTCCATTTTTACTGTACTATAACATCACTTTGGTCCATAAGTTCAGGCAATGGTTGGTACAGTTGACTTCAGGACCACCCTGACTACTCCCTCAGTCATTATCAAACATTTTTACTGTATCATTTTAGAGAAATTAAGCCTCAAAGTTGCATCTTTAGCTTCTTTCAAACAGGAAAAATGCCCTATACTCAATTTTTACTGTACAATAACAACACTTTGGTCCATAAGTTCAGACAAAGGTTGGTACAGTTGACTTCAGGACCACCCTGACCAATCCTTCAGTCATTATCAAACATTTTTACTGTATCATTTTGGAGAAATTAAGCCTCAAATTTGCATCTGTAGCTTCTTTTAAACAGGAAGAAGGCCTTATATGCCATATTTACTGTACAGTAACATCAACATGGTGCATAAGTTCGGTCAATACTTGGTACAGTTGACTTCAGATCCACCCTGGCTACTTCCTCAGTCATTATCAAACATATGACTGTATCATTTTGGAGAAATTAAGCGTCAAAGTTGCATCTTTAGCTTTAGCTGTATCTTATAATTATTTTGGCAACAACAAAGGTCTAGCCTACTACATAGAAAAAAAATTAAATAAATATTTTTTTTTATATTTTGCATATAAATTTACAATAGTTAGTTGGTAACGATCCAATGCGTCAGCGCATGCGCAAATGAGATTTTCCCTGTTGATTGCCTCCTCGACATTCACTGGACGATCTTCACTTGGTTGCAAGAATGGCTGCAAGAAAAGGGTAAGTGGGGCTTTCAAATAATTTCCAATGTTACTTGGGTAAAGGACACTGGATTTTGAAATTCCTATATCTTTTTCAATTAAAATTATGTGGGTTAAAAAAAACAGTGCGTCATCACAAATATTTTTTTAATTGGCCAAATAGTATTGCCTTGGGTTAACCGAGACGGGAGCGTACCTATGTTCCCCGGGTCCTATGTTCCCCGCTGTTGCCGGTCGATGAACAAACCAGGGAACATAGGACCTTTTTGTGTGAATGTGTGTATTAATTCCTCTGTTCAGCATCCCTGTTAAGTTGAATAAACACAAATCTCCACAGAGCGCGAGCCTGGCACAGAGGTGCGCGCTCTGGCGCATCTGGCACAATCGGTTAACGGCCCCCGCTTGCCAGAGCGCATTAAAATAGCTATATAATGTGCACAAAGTGCATGTAAGCTGACCACGTGTCTCGGTTAACCCAAGCTAATAATATTTGGCCAATTAAATAGATATTTGTGATGACACACTTTTTTTTTTTAACCCACATAATTTTAATTGAAAAAGATATAGGAATTTCAAAATCCAGTGTCCTTTACCCAAGAAACATTGGAAATTATTTGAAAGCCCCACTTACCCTTTTCTTGCAGCCATTCTTGCAACCAAGTGAAGATCGTCCAGTGAACGTCGAGGAGGCAATCAACAGGGAAAATCTCATTTGCGCATGCGCTGACGCATTGGATCGTTACCAACTAACTATTGTAAATTTATATGCAAAAATTTAAAAAAGTAACTATCAAATTAAAATGTAATTGAATAATTAATGTATTTATTAATTAAAGTGATGTTATTCTATAGCCTGGTCGCGCCCACACTAGTGACGTCACGCCTCGCAAAAGCGCTGCTGACTTCTAGTCTGGCCAACCGTGCTATTAACTGGATTTCTGTCTCCCGAATTTTCGGGAACTCCACCCTCTTTTTCGAGAGCCAATCAACGTCGAGCCTCTCCAACGGCTCTGGGTAGAGGCGTGTTGCAGTAGAGCAGCGACCGGAACCTCATTGTAAACAGCAGCATGGAGCAGCGGACAAGAGCGGTGTGATTGGTTTAAGCTTCGACACCGCCTATTCTGGCTTCGACCAATAGCAGACTGAGGCATTTGAGGGGGGCGGGTAAACCAGGTTTGAAGGATGCGCTTTGAGAAATGGATTCTCTTAACGTCTTGGCCAGACCCAATGCTGAGTATCAACATTGGAAAGTCGTGCCAACCAGGCTAGTTATTCTATGTAGTAGGCTAGACCTTTGTTGTTGCCAAAATAATTATAAGATACAGCTAAAGCTAAAGATGCAACTTTGAGGCTTAATTTCTCCAAAATGATACAGTACAGATGTTTGATAATGACTGAGGAAGTAGCCAGGGTGGTCCTGAAGTCACCTGTACCAAGTATTGCCAGAACTTATGGGCCAAAGTCATGTTACTGTACAGTTAAAATGGAGTATGAGGCACTTTTCCCGTAAAGAAAAAAACAAAAAAACTAGAGATGCAACTTTGAGGCTTAATTTCTCCAAAATTATACAGTAAAATTGTTTGATAATGACTGTGGAAGTAGCCAGGGTGGTCCTGAAGTCACCTGTACCAAGTATTGCCAGAACTTATGGGCCAAAGTCATGTTACTGTACAGTAAATATGGAGTATGAGGCACTTTTCCCGTAAAGAAAAAAACAAAAAAACTAGAGATGCAACTTTGAGGCTTAATTTCTCCAAAATGATACAGTAAAAATGTTTAATAATGACTAAAGGAGTAGTCAGGGTGGTCCTGAAGTCAACTGTACTAACCTTTGTCTGAACTTATGGACCAAAGTGTTGTTATTGTACAGTAAATATGGAGTATACGGCCTTTTTTCCTTAAAAAAAAAATAAATAAATAAAAAAATGCAACTTTGAGGCTTAATTTCTCCAAAATGATACAGTAAAAATGTTTGATAATGACTGAAGGATTGGTCAGGGTGGTCCTGAAGTCAACTGTACAAACCTTTGTCTGAACTTATGGACCAAAGTGTTGTTATTGTACAGTAAAAATTGAGTATAGGGCATTTTTCCTGTTTGAAAGAAGCTAAAGATGCAACTTTGAGGCTTAATTTCTCCAAAATGATACAGTAAAAATGTTTAATAATGACTGAAGGAGTAGTCAGGGTGGTCCTGAAGTCAACTGTACTAACCTTTGTCTGAACTTATGGACCAAAGTGTTGTTATTGTACAGTAAATATGGAGTATACGGCCTTTTTTCCTTAAAAAAAAAAAAAAAAAAAATCAAAAAATGCAACTTTGAGGCTTAATTTCTCCAAAATGATACAGTAAAAATGTTTGATAATGACTGAAGGATTGGTCAGGGTGGTCCTGAAGTCAACTGTACCAACCTTTGTCTGAACTTATGGACCAAAGTGTTGTTGTTGTACAGTAAAAATTGAGTATAGGGCATTTTTCCTGTTTGAAAGAAGCTAAAGATGCAACTTTGAAGCTTAATTTCTCCAAAATGATACAGTACAAATGTTTAATAATGACTGGAGGAGTAGTCAGGGTGGTCCTGAAGTCAACTGTACCAACCATTGCCTGAACTTATGGACCAAAGTGATGTTATAGTACAGTAAATAAAGAGTATAAGGCATTTTTTCCTTCAAAAAAAAATCAAAAAATGCAACTTTGAGGCTTCATTTTTCCAAAATGATACAATAAAAATGTTTGATAATGACTGAGAGAGTAGTCAGGGTGGTCCTGAAGTCACCTGTACCAAGTATTGCCAGAACTTATGGGCCAAAGTCATGTTATTGTACAGTAAAAATGGAGTATGAGGCACTTTTCCCGTAAAGAAAAAAACAAAAAAAACTATAGATGCAACTTTGAGGCTTAATTTCTCCAAAATGATACAGTAAAATTGTTTGATAATGACTGTGGAAGTAGCCAGGGTGGTCCTGAAGTCACCTGTACCAAGTATTGCCAGAACTTATGGGCCAAAGTCATGTTACTGTACAGTAAAAATGGAGTATGAGGCACTTTTCCCGTAAAGAAAAAAATAAAAAAAAACTATAGATGCAACTTTGAGGCTTAATTTCTCCAAAATGATACAGTAAAATTGTTTGATAATGACTGTGGAAGTAGCCAGGGTGGTCCTGAAGTCACCTGTACCAAGTATTGCCAGAACTTATGGGCCAAAGTCATGTTATTGTACAGTAAAAATGGAGTATGAGGCACTTTTCCCGTAAAGAAAAAAACAAAAAAACTAGAGATGCAACTTTGAGGCATAATTTCTCCAAAATGATACAGTAAAATTGTTTGATAATGACTGTGGAAGTAGCCAGGGTGGTCCTGAAGTCACCTGTACCAAGTATTGCCAGAACTTATGGGCCAAAGTCATGTTATTGTACAGTAAAAATGGAGTATGAGGCACTTTTCCCGTAAAGAAAAAAACAAAAAAACTAGAGATGCAACTTTGAGGCTTAATTTCTCCAAAATTATACAGTAAAATTGTTTGATAATGACTGTGGAAGTAGCCAGGGTGGTCCTGAAGTCACCTGTACCAAGTATTGCCAGAACTTATGGGCCAAAGTCATGTTACTGTACAGTAAAAATGGAGTATGAGGCACTTTTCCCGTAAAGAAAAAAACAAAAAAACTAGAGATGCAACTTTGAGGCTTAATTTCTCCAAAATGATACAGTAAAATTGTTTGATAATGACTGTGGAAGTAGCCAGGGTGGTCCTGAAGTCACCTGTACCAAGTATTGCCAGAACTTATGGGCCAAAGTCATGTTACTGTACAGTAAAAATGGAGTATGAGGCACTTTTCCCGTAAAGAAAAGAAAAAAAAAAAACTAGAGATGCAACTTTGAGGCTTAATTTCTCCAAAATGATACAGTAAAATTGTTTGATAATGACTGTGGAAGTAGCCAGGGTGGTCCTGAAGTCACCTGTACCAAGTATTGCCAGAACTTATGGGCCAAAGTCATGTTATTGTACAGTAAAAATGGAGTATGAGGCACTTTTCCCGTAAAGAAAAAGACAAAAAAACTAGAGATGCAACTTTGAGGCTTAATTTCTCCAAAATGATACAGTAAAATTGTTTGATAATGACTGTGGAAGTAGCCAGGGTGGTCCTGAAGTCACCTGTACCAAGTATTGCCAGAACTTATGGGCTTAAGTCATGTTACTGTACAGTAAAAATGGAGTATGAGGCACTTTTCCCGTAAAGAAAAAAACAAAAAAACTAGAGATGCAACTTTGAGGCTTAATTTCTCCAAAATGATACAGTATAATTGTTTGATAATGACTGTGGAAGTAGCCAGGGTGGTCCTGAAGTCACCTGTACCAAGTATTGCCAGAACTTATGGGCCAAAGTCATGTTATTGTACAGTAAAAATGGAGTATGAGGCACTTTTCCCGTAAAGAAAAAAACAAAAAAACTAGAGATGCAACTTTGAGGCATAATTTCTCCAAAATGATACAGTAAAATTGTTTGATAATGACTGTGGAAGTAGCCAGGGTGGTCCTGAAGTCACCTGTACCAAGTATTGCCAGAACTTATGGGCCAAAGTCATGTTACTGTACAGTAAAAATGGAGTATGAGGCACTTTTCCCGTAAAGAAAAAAACAAAAAAACTAGAGCTGCAACTTTGAGGCTTAATTTCTCCAAAATGATACAGTAAACTTGTTTGATAATGACTGTGGAAGTAGCCAGGGTGGTCCTGAAGTCACCTGTACCAAGTATTGCCAGAACTTATGGGCCAAAGTCATGTTACTGTACAGTAAAAATGGAGTATGAGGCACTTTTCCCGTAAAGAAAAAAACAAAAAAACTAGAGATGCAACTTTGAGGCTTAATTTCTCCAAAATGATACAGTATAATTGTTTGATAATGACTGTGGAAGTAGCCAGGGTGGTCCTGAAGTCACCTGTACCAAGTATTGCCAGAACTTATGGGCCAAAGTCATGTTATTGTACAGTAAAAATGGAGTATGAGGCACTTTTCCCGTAAAGAAAAAAACAAAAAAACTAGAGATGCAACTTTGAGGCATAATTTCTCCAAAATGATACAGTAAAATTGTTTGATAATGACTGTGGAAGTAGCCAGGGTGGTCCTGAAGTCACCTGTACCAAGTATTGCCAGAACTTATGGGCCAAAGTCATGTTACTGTACAGTAAAAATGGAGTATGAGGCACTTTTCCCGTAAAGAAAAAAACAAAAAAACTAGAGATGCAACTTTGAGGCTTAATTTCTCCAAAATGATACAGTAAACTTGTTTGATAATGACTGTGGAAGTAGCCAGGGTGGTCCTGAAGTCACCTGTACCAAGTATTGCCAGAACTTATGGGCCAAAGTCATGTTACTGTACAGTAAAAATGGAGTATGAGGCACTTTTCCCGTAAAGGAAAAAACAAAAAAACTAGAGATGCAACTTTGAGGCTTAATTTCTCCAAAATTATACAGTAAAATTGTTTGATAATGACTGTGGAAGTAGCCAGGGTGGTCCTGAAGTCACCTGTACCAAGTATTGCCAGAACTTATGGGCCAAAGTCATGTTACTGTACAGTAAATATGGAGTATGAGGCACTTTTCCCGTAAAGAAAAAAACAAAAAAACTATAGATGCAACTTTGAGGCTTAATTTCTCCAAAATGATACAGTAAAATTGTTTGATAATGACTGTGGAAGTAGCCAGGGTGGTCCTGAAATCACCTGTACCAAGTATTGCCAGAACTTATGGGCCAAAGTCATGTTATTGTACAGTAAAAATGGAGTATGAGGCACTTTTCCCGTAAAGAAAAAAACAAAAAAAAATAGAGATGCAACTTTGAGGCTTAATTTCTCCAAAATTATACAGTAAAATTGTTTGATAATGACTGAGGAAGTAGCCAGGGTGGTCCTGAAGTCACCTGTACCAAGTATTGCCAGAACTTATGGGCCAAAGTCATGTTATTGAACAGTAAAAATGGAGTATAAGGCATTTTTCCTGTTTAAAAAAAACTGAGATGCAACTTTGAGGCTTAATTTCTCCAAAATTATACAGTAAAATTGTTTGATAATGACTTAGGAAGTAGCCAGGGTGGTCCTGAAGTCACCTGTACCAAGTATTGCCAGAACTTATGGGCCAAAGTCATGTTACTGCACAGTAAAAATGGAGTATAAGGCTCTTTTCCTGTTTAAAATTCATAAGGCCCTGTTAGGTAGGTACACGGGAACACACACACACACACGGGAACACACGCGCGCGCGCGCGCACACACACACACACACACACACACACACACACACACACACGGGAACACACACACACACACACACACACACACACACACACCTTGCCTTTGTATTATCCGCGTCTTACTTTGAAAACCGTAAGTCATCTCGCTTGGTTCTGAACTAGCGTTAGCTTCGTCAGTGGACTCGGAGAATTTACCGTAAGTTCTATGATACGGGCGCAGTTCAAATGTTTGTGCGGCTGGCTTGACTCCGCGAGGAAGAACGACGGCTCACTTGACCGCAGTCTCAATTTACCTTAATGCATCATGGTAAATTGAGCCATGCATTTCAGCTAAAATGGGCCACATACAAAACACTGAAGTTACACAGAAGTTACACAGAAATTGAGGGTGCAAAACATGTTCAAAGTTAGATATATATCCAAGGTTGGTCAGTGCCACTCATGGTTCCATTAGCACTGTGGGGGAAAAAATGGCATCTATAATGCCACACACACACATTCACACACAGTAAAAGAGCCTATAACAAAGTCAGTTAACAAAGAGCATAGCAACAACATGATCATGTAATTTTAAAATGCATTTTAAGATTAAAAAATGTCTTCAACCTCTTATGTATTCACTGTTAATGTTAGGTTTAGTGTTGTAGTTTAGTAGTAGTGTCAATTAATTATTAAAATTTAAATGATTTCTGCTAAAATTACTGTGTTGTTCTCTCTTGGCCCAATTTAACTGAACGGCTGGCCCATTTTACCTGAACCTTCATCGTACCTCGAGAGGGAATATCCCGATACTTTAACTCTCATAATTCCAAAATAATTATACTTTTTAATTTTTTTTTCACACAGAAACATTTAAGAGACCTATGTCGATTTTTAAAAATATCAATGGATTTCATGCATAGCGTTTTTGATGGTCTTATTAATCGTTTACCAAAAAGTGGCCCATTTTACCTGACTTCACCCTACATAGAGTGTTTGGACTGAAACACGGGTCTCTCAGTCCCTCTGCTCTGCTCTGAGCCGAAGAGAAAACATTTATCGTATCCTACAAGTTTTATCCAATGAGGAGCTGTGTGTGCAGCCAAGGAACGCCGTGAATGTGGTGACGTAGCGACGAGGGCTGTTATGGTGCGTTCAAGGAAACTTGTATTTTTCCGACCGTGAAGTGGTACCAGTTCGATCTGGTGCGAGTTCACCGGTCGGAAGTTACGAGTGGCCGTTATAGTGACTTTCACCGGTAAAACAGGTCGGAAAAACACGAGTGGGTTGCCTGGAACGCTACAAAGTCGTAAGTTGTGACTTGAAGCTGTAATTTACGATTTCAAAAGCCTGCCTGGAACGCAGCATTAGCGAAAACGACCGGATCACTCACTTCTGCTTTAATGGTTAAAATAAATTTGAAGCAATTTGGTTGAATTATGGGTGTTTTATTGAATTTAGTAACACTCTTTGTCCCCAGAGGACAAAAGAGCACAAAACATAACATTATCACACAAGTTGTGTTTCATCTTTTTATTCAACTTCAGACCAACCTATTAAAGCAGAAGTGAGTGATCCGGTCGTTTTCGCTAATGCTGCGTTCCAGGCAGGCTTTTGAAATCGTAAATTACAGCTTCAAGTCACAACTTACGACTTTGTAGCGTTCCAGGCAACACACTCGTGTTTTTCCGACCTGTTTTACCGGTGAAAGTCACTATAACGGCCACTCGTAACTTCTGACCCGTGAACTCGTACCAGATCGAACTGGTACCACTTCACGGTCGGAAAAATACGAGTTTCCTTGAACGCACCATAACAGTCCTCGTCGCTACGTCACCACATTCACGGCGTTCCTTGGCTGCACACACAGCCCTGCATGCCGTTCTCTCTCCTCATTGGATAAAAACTGTAGGATACGATAAATGTTTTCTCTTCGACTCAGAGCAGAGCAGAGGGACTGACAGACCCGTGTTTCAGTCCAAACACTCTATGTAAGTGATTGCTGTCGGAAGATATAACTATTTAAGACTTATATTAACACAAATATATCACTCACTTCTGCTTTAACACTAATTTCACACCTCATTTATATGAAATAATACCTATTTTTTTGAGTTTCACAAAATAGAAAATTTCCCCAACTGGTTTGACTGCTAAAAAGCACAAAACATAACATTATCACACATATTTGTGTTATAAAACAAATCAGTATTCATTTCCAAAACATTTAACATTTAACAGCATCAGCACATTCAGAACTAACGTTTCAGAATCAGTCTTCATTCAGAAACAGTCTGCATGTGTCCTCAGATGCAGGTAGTGATAGTGTGTTGTGTGCATTGCATTTTTGGCTCATTTAACCCTATTTTGCCTGTTTTGACATCAGTCTGGCGAGGGCAGAATGCAGAATAACCCTTTAGAGTGATGGGCCAGGATCTGGGCAAGGGGCAGCTGGGTGAGGGGCAGCTGGGTGAGGGGTGGCTAGGTGAGGGGCAGCTGCATGAGGGGCAGCTAGGTGAGGGGCAACTGGGTGAGGGGCAGCTAGGTGAGGGGCAGCTGCATGAGGGGCAGCTGGGTGAGGGGCAGCTGGGTGAGGGGCAGCTGCCACAGAAAGAGACTGTTTCTGAATGAAGATTGATTCTGAAAAGTTAGTTTAGAAAGATTGAATGTATGCTGTTAAATGTTTTGGAAATTAATGTTGATTTGTTTTATAACACAAATATGTGTGATAATGTTATGTTTTGTGCTTTTTAACCCTAACCCACATCACCCAGTTGGGGTCATTTTGATGTTACTATTTGCTGCCATAAAAAAATGAAAGGGTTAACAAAAAAATCCTGATGGAAGTTTGTCGTATGCCAGTGTCTGTTAATCCATTAATTCATTTTCCTTTTGATCTTTACTATATTTGAAATTATTCAGATTTTCTGTTTTGTGAAACTCAGAAAATAGGAATAATTTAATATAAATGAGGTATTAATTACAAAGAATTGAAGTTGAATAAGAAGATGAAACATAAATGTGTGTGATAATGTTATGTTTTGTGCTTTTCAGCCGTCAAACCAGTTGAGGTTATTTTGACCCCAGAAGACAATAGATGTTACTATTTGCTGCCATTAAAAAAGAAGAAGAAAGCGTTAAAACTCCTGATGGAAGTTGCTGTGATAGTGGAGCTGTGAGGTGAAATAAGTCGAGGCCCAGTTGTTGTGTGTGTAGCTTGTTTGATCCAGTGGTTTTCTACAGGGACGCTGTCCACACAGAGACTGTGTCACATCAACTCATCTCAGTCCTTGTGTGTGTCAGTGGATGGAAACACTGGTCCATGGATCATGTTGCTGGGCTGCAGCTTCATGACGCCATCTAGTGGACTGATAGTAGAAGTAGAGCAGCTGTTGGCAGCTTCCTCTTCCTCACTGCTGTGTGACTGCATTCAGCTGACACTGATATGAAGCAGAGGAGAAGAGCCAATCAGTGGAGGAGCAGCTGGAGACATGATGGACATGTGAGCTGCTGTGCAGATGAATGATGTGTGTTTCCTCTGCAGGTGAAGCTACAAAGTGTGTGTGAGCTGATGTGGATGTGAGCTCAGCAGCATGGATCAGTGTGAGGACAGAGAGGAGGGAGCCCCTCCCTCTAAAACCAAAAGCCAGACCACAGGTCAAAGGTCAGAGTTTAAAACAGTCAGAAAGACTTCTCTCTCTAAAAGTCAGTTGTTATGTTTATTAAAAGACTGAAGATATTTCTCATCGGTTTTTCTCCAACATGCACATTTATCAGTTGTGTTGTTGTTTCAGGATCCAGCAGCAGAGACCAGACTCTCCTGAACCCAGCTGTCTGTCTTTAAAGAGCAACGACTCAAAGGACTTTCTCATTGACTTTAAAGGAGGACGTGGACCAACTGATCAGATGTAAGAGACAAAACTACATTTCAAAGGTTTAGAGTTTCTGTTTAACATTCTTCCTGTGGAGTCACATTTCAATGATTCTCATTAACAACTGAGATATAACTCAGACACACGTTAAAGGACAATTCCAGGCGAATTCAACTTGGGGCTGTATTTTCCTATCATTTTAGGTCTAAAGAAGGAATCTGAAGATTTTCAGTTTAATGTCTCCTGTTTTGCGGTAGTTGTGTCTGTCTCCGCATCACCACGGCAGCGATGAATGGGAGCGGATTGAAGTTCTGCTGCTTAGGCTGTTTCCATCCCTCAAAGCCACAGACAGCGTCAGATGGAGACTCAAACATGCACCCAGAAGTTTATTTACTTCAAGCAAGCCGACATGATTGTAAAACTAGATCTAATTCAAAGTCTCCCAGAGTCTCGTGCGAGACCCAAGTTGCCGTGCTGGTGTATTCAGGTGCAGTTGGAAAGCTACTGTTTGTGTCATAAACACAGGAATATCAACTTTTGGCTTGCATCAAGTAAAAAAAACTTCTCTGCGCATGTTTGAGTCGCCACCTGACGCGTTTCTGAAGCAAGTCAAGAGTTGATATTCCTGTGTTTATGACCAGTGCTTTAAAGGACAATTCCAGGCGAATTCAACTCGGGGGTGTATTTACCTATCATTTTAGGTCTAAAAGAAGGAATCTGAAGATTTTCAGTTTATTTGCTCCTGTTTTGCGGTAGTTGCATCTGTCCCTGCATCGCCACGGCAGCGAAGAATGGGAGCGGATGTAAGTTCCGCTGTTTAGGCTGTTTCCATCCCTCAAAGCCGCAATTTTTTTCCACAGACAGCGTCAGATGGCTACTCAAACATGCACCCAGAAGTTTATTTACTTCAAGCAAGCAGACATGTTTGTAAAACTAGATCTAATTCAAAGTCTACTGGAGTCTCGCGCGAGACCCAGTTGCCGTGCGCGGTGTGTTCAGGCGCAGTCGGAGCTACCGCTTGTGTCATAAACACAGGAATATCAACTCTTTACTTGCTTGAAGTGTACATTTTTTCCACAGACAGCGTCAGATGGCTACTCAAACATGCGCCGAGAAGTTTTTTTTACTTGAAGCAAGTAAAGAGTTGATATTCCTGTGTTTATGACACAAACGGTAGCTTTTCCCACTGCATGTAAACACACCAGCACGGCAACTGGGTCTCGCGCGAGACTCCGGGAGACTTTGAATTAGATCTAGTTTTACAAACATGTCGGCTTGCTTGAAGTAAATAAACTTCTCGGTGCATGTTTGAGTCTCCATCTGACGCTGTCTGTGGAAAAAAATTGCGGCTTTGAGGGCTGTAAACAGCCTAAACAGCGGAACTTACATCCACTCCCATTCATTGCTGCCGTGGGGATGCGGGGACAGATGCAGCTACCGCAAAACAGGAGCGATTAAACTGAAAATCTTCAGATTCCTTCTTTTAGACCTAAAATGATAGAAAAATACACCCCCGAGTTGAATTCGCCTGGAATTGTCCTTTAAGTGGGAAAAAATAAGTGCCGGTACTCCCCTTTTCAGCTGTTGGCTGGTAAATTAGGCGGTGGGCGGTCGATACTAGCACATCATTAAGTGACAGGCTATTGTACACTCAAATATGATGCTGATTAAAAAACAAAAATCCAATTGAACTTTCCAGAAAGATTTTTAAGAAGTATTTTCTTGTTAAAATCCATCTGTGAATAAGACGACAAATGAATCAGTATTTGTTATTTGAAGTTTACCCACTTCATAAAGTGTCTCTATCCTGTCCTAATTGCTGTCCTAAATTATTGCCAACATGAGTTTATTCACTACTGTAACGGAACAGCAACGTTTTCAACAGTAAAGTCACAATAAACTCAATATCTAGAAACAAATTAAAATTTTCACTAAAATCAAGCTGAATGAGTGATTCCTCCAGATTCACTACATCCTGGCAGCCTAATGTTACACAGGGGTTTGGAGCTGGTTTGTCTCAGCTAGAAGTTTTTGTGATTTGTGGCCAGATAAACAGCCTGTCAGCTGTCATTGTTCTAACAAGCTGACTGCAACAGCTTTCATTTTACTGTGCTCTTGTCAAGAGTAGTGTTAGCTAAACAAGCATTTTAGAAAATATGACTCATATTTAAGCATGTTGAATACAAGTGGTAGGCTACCACTGGGCAGTCATGTTAATGGCTTTACACTTAAAGCAGAAGTAAGCGATCCGGTCGTTTTCGCTAATGCTGCGTTCCAGGCAGGCTTTTGAAATCGTAAATTACAGCTTCAAGTCACAACTTATGATTTTGTAGCGTTTCAGGCAACCCACTCGTGTTTTTCCAACCTGTTTTACCGGTGAAAGTCACTATAACGGCCACTCGTAACTTCCGACCCGTGAACTCGTACCAGATCAAACTGGTACGACTTCACAAGTTCGGAAAAACAGGAGTTACGAGTTTCCTTGAATGCACCATAACAGTCCTCGTCCCTACGTCACCACATTCACGGCGTTCCTTGGCTGCACACACAGCCCTGCATGCCGTTCTCTCTCCTCATTGGATAAAAACTGTAGGATACGATAAATGTTTTCTCCTCGGCTCAGAGCAGAGCAGAGGGACTGAGAGACCCGTGTTTCAGTCCAAACACTCTATGTAAGTGATTGCTGTCGGAAGATATAACTATTTAAGACTTATATTAACACAAATATATCACTTACTTCTGCTTTAAGGCACAGTTTATGACACAAACGGTAGCTTCGACTGCACCTGGACACACCGCCCACGGCAACTTGGGTCTCGCATCGAGACTCTGGGAGACTTTGAATTAAATCGAGTTTTACAAACATGTTGGCTTGCTTGAAGTAAATAAACTTCTCGGTGCATGTTTGAGTCGCCATCTGACGCTGTCTGTGGAAAAAAATTGCGGCTTTGAGGGATGTAAACAGTAGGGATGGGTACCGAAATTCTGTACTTTTTTGGTACCGACCTAATTCCCACCAAAGTACCGAGTATTGATTCACATAAAGTCAATCGGTACCACATTTCGGTACCTGAACGCACCTTCGTCGTGCGTCAGCAAGAGTGCAGTCTGCATGAGCATCGCACACTCGCGCCCGCCCCCCTCCTCTCTCTCCCTCTCTCTCTCTCTCTGAAATGAGACGTGGAGAAGCGGTAGTGCCAGCCCGTCGTTTTAAATCACTACCTGACAAACAGCCGTCCGTCATTCAACGTGAAGAATGGACTGTTGTAACAATCCGTACCGAAGCGGTCCGGTCCCGAGTCCCGCTTCTCATCACAGCGGCGCCATTCAAGTCCTGGTCATGTAGTAAGAGCACATCTGAACGAGTCTCCCCTTCTCCTCTCGTCAAAACGTGAAGTCCACATGTTGCAGAGTTTGCGCTGCAGTTTCAGTTTTTTTTTTTTTGGGACAAAGTTTCACACAGAGCTTTCTGACGGCTGTAGGAGTCTCTCCATGTTTCTCATTTTCCCACAGTAAAAACGGACATTTTTTCAGACAAGACTATAGTCTCAAACTTTTTTTTTTTTTCATTGAATGACTATTCCATTATATGAAAATCATTGCCCATCCCAAAACATGAAATACTCTTAAAGGCTGAGGAGTTGTGATGTTGTTAAGGGGTAAATATTAAAATTTCAGGCGTTTCTATTAATTTTTTTATTTTTTATTTTTTGAATTACCACACACACAAAAAGTACAGAAAACAGGTACCGATTGGTACCGGTATAGGTTCCCAGGTACCGAGTATCGATACCGTATCGATTCAAATGCAAAAGGTACCCATCCCTAGTAAACAGCCTAAGCAGCGGATCTTGCATCCGCTCCCATTCATTGCTGCCGTGGCGATGCGGGGACAGGCACAACTACCACAAAACAGGAGCAATTAACCTGAAAATCTTCAGATTCCTTCTTTTAGACCTAAAATGATAAGAAAATACACCCCCGAGTTGAATTCGCCTGGAATTGTCCTTAAAGTGAATGACTGACAGCATCCCATGCATCTTTCTTTCTGTTATTGCATCCACTGCTGACGCTACTAAATATAACAGCTGCTTTTTGTTCACTTCCTGCAGCAGTCGCTCCACTTCAGCACTAAACTTCTTTCTATGTTTGGAGTCTGACGCTCCCTGTAACTTTCTCAACTCACCTTCTCTGGCATTCTGGATTGAACAACACGTTCATGAATCTGTCGTAGAGTTTACATGTTCTCCCCGGGCATGTGTGGATTCTCTCCAGCTTCCTCCCACAGACCAAAGACATGCAGGTTAACTGGTGACTCTAAATTGCCCATAGGTGTGAATGTGTGAATGTATATGTTGGCCCTGTGATAGACTGGTGACCTGTCCAGGGTGAACCTCGCCTCCTGCCCAAAGTCAGCTGAGAAAGGCTCCAGCTCACCCTCCACCCTAGTGAGGATGAGCTGGATAGAAGATGAATGAACTTAAAGAGATATCGGTGAATGAGGCCCATTGTTACAAAATGTAGGAAAAGGAAGTCATTCACATTTGTAACCCTTAAAATAACTTTGCAGAGAATTCTTTTGAAAACCTAAAACTGTCAAACATGAGTTGTGTGTTGTTGTTTCAGGATCCAGCAGCAGAGACCAGACTCTCCTGAACCCAGCTGTCTGTCTTTAAAGAGCAACGACTCAAAGGACTGGCTCACTGACTTTAAAGGAGGACGTGGATCAGCTGATCAGATGTAAGCTGTAACCGACAGTCAGACTCAGGCTATTGTAGAAAAGAACCAGTTTGTACGACGTGTTGTTGGACCAGGTCTGAAACCAAAGTGTCTCTGTCTGTTGTGAACGTCCACAGGGGACATATAAAGTCCATCTTGTATTATCTCTCTGTCCTGATGTTGACTTGACACTGATTCCTCCACAGAGTGGACCAGGAGAGCTCAGAGGTTCCCAGTGGTCAGTCTGCCCAGCAGCATCAAACACACCTGGACTCCATATTTATGGTGAGGACATGTCCAACAGCTGCTGTTACATCTGTTGTGTTCACCATCATCTCCATGCTGCACTTTGACACCAGTGGATTGTCAGTCTGTCCAACATGGATCTGATGTTTGGCTCCATGGTTTTAGTTTGATGCTGTCACTCATAGAGTTTCTGTTCCAGCTGCTGGAGGAGAACATGGTCACTTTTGTCAAGAACGAGCTGAAGAAGATCCACAAGTCTCTGAGTCCAGATTACCCAGAATGCTCAGGGAGCCAGAGGGAGGATGAGGAGGTGTTGGACGGTGAGGATGAAGAGCAGAGGTGGAGCAGCAGAGAGGCATTAGTGAAGATCACAGTGAACTTCCTGAGGAGCATGAAGCAGGAGAAGCTGGCTGAGCATCTGCAGAGCAGTAAGAGGATTTCTTTAAAGATTCAACATGATGGACAAATGAGACGTTCACTGACATCAACACATGGAGGGAAACATGTTCACATAGTCGTTATTTAGAGGAATTAAAATGTTATATTTTCTTATTGATCTAATTTCTTGTGTTTTCATTCAGAATATTTTGCTCCTGGTGCAGTTTGTGGACGTAAACTCAAATCTGTCCTGAAGAAGAAGTTCCAGTGTGTGTTTGAGGGGATCTCTAAAGCAGGAAACCAAACCCTTCTGAACCAGATCTACACAGAGCTCTACATCACAGAGGGAGGGGCTGGAGGGGTCAATGAGGAACATGAGGTCAGACAGATTGAAACAGCGTCCAGGAAACCAGACAGACCAGAAACAACCATCAGACAAGAAGACATCTTTAAAGCCCCACCTGGAAGAGACCGACCAATCAGAAGAGTGATGACAAAGGGAGTGGCTGGCATTGGGAAAACAGTCTTAACACAGAAGTTCACTCTGGACTGGGCTGAAGACAAAACCAACCAAGACATAGCTACACTTCACATTTCCCTTCACCTTCAGAGAGCTGAATGTGCTGAAAGAGGAAAAGTTCAGCTTGGTGGGACTTGTTCATCACTTCTTCTCTGAAACCAAAGAAGCAGGAATCTGCAGGTTTGATCAGTTCCAGGTCGTCTTCATCTTTGACGGTCTGGACGAGTGTCGACTTCCTCTGGACTTCCACAACACTGAGATCCTGACTGATGTGACAGAGTCCACCTCAGTCAATGTGCTGCTCATCAACCTCATCAGGGGGAACCTGCTTCCCTCTGCTCGTCTCTGGATAACCACACGACCTGCAGCAGCCAATCAGATCCCTCCTCAGTGTGTTGACGTGGTGACAGAGGTCAGAGGGTTCACTGACCCACAGAAGGAGGAGTACTTCAGGAAGAGGTTCAGAGATAAGAAGCAGGCCAGAGGGATCACCTCCCACATCAAGACATCACGAAGCCTCCACATCATGTGCCACATCCCAGTCTTCTGCTGGATCACTGCTACAGTTCTGGAGGAGCTGTTGAAGACCAGAGAGGGAGGAGAGCTGCCAACCACCCTGACTGAGATGTACATCCACTTCCTGGTGGTTCATCTAAAACTGAAGAAGGTCAAGTATGATGGAGGAGCTGAGACAGATCCACACTGGAGTCCAGAGAGCAGGAAGATGATTGAGTCTCTGGGAAAACTGGCTTTTGAGCAGCTGCAGAAAGGAAACCTGATCTTCTATGAATCAGACCTGACAGAGTGTGGCATCGATATCAGAGCAGCCTCAGTGTACTCAGGAGTGTTCACACAGATCTTTAAAGAGGAGAGCGGCCTGTACCAGGACAAGGTGTTCTGCTTCGTCCATCTGAGTGTTCAGGAGTTTCTGGCTGCTCTTCATGTCCATCTGACCTTCATCAACTCTGGACTCAACCTGATGATGAAGACTGAAACAACAGAAGTCAAATCTGCAGAGACAAACCTCTACCAGAGCGCTGTGGACGAGGCCTTACAGAGTCCAAATGGACACATGGACTTGTTCCTCCGCTTCCTCCTGGGTCTTTCACTGGAGACCAATCAGAATCTCCTACGAGGTCTGATGACACAGACAGGAAGTGACTCACGGTCCAATCAGGAAACAGTTCAGTACATCAAGAATAAGATTGAAGAGACTCCCTCTGCAGAGAAAAGCATCAACCTGTTCCACTGTCTGAATGAACTGAATGATGGTTCTCTAGTGGAGGAGATCCAACGGTCCCTGAGCTCAGGAAGTCTCTCCACACGTGAACTGTCTCCTGGTCAGTGGTCGGCTGTGGTCTTCATCCTACTGTCATCAGAAGAAGATCTGGACAAGTTTGACCTGAAGAAATACTCTGCTTCAGATGAGGCTCTTCTGAGGCTGCTGCCAGTGGTCAAAGCCTCTAACAAAGCTCTGTAAGTGTAGAGATAGTTGGATTTATTCATCATTACATGAAAACCCTTCTATCTATTCAACAGGACAGATAATAAATTCATTTCTTCTTTAATTCCTCATGATCATCTCTTCAGACTGAGCAGCTGTAACCTCTCAGAGAGAAGCTGTGAAGCTCTGTCCTCAGTCCTCAGCTCCCAGTCCTCTAGTCTGAGACACCTGGACCTGAGTAACAACAACCTGCAGGACTCAGGAGTGAAGCTGCTGTCTGGTGGACTGGAGAGTCCACACTGTAGACTGGAGACTCTCAGGTGAGGATCCATCCAGCTGTTTATCTGATGACACTTGAACACAGCAGCAGGTGTTGACAGAGGGTTCCTGTGTGTTGTTGTGTGTGTTCAGTCTGTCAGGATGTCTGGTCACAGAGGAAGGCTGTGCTTCTCTGGCCTCAGCTCTGAGCTCCAACCCCTCCCATCTGAGAGAGCTGGACCTGAGCTACAACCATCCAGGAGCCTCAGGAGTGAAGCTGCTGTCTGCTGGACTGGAGGATCCAGACTGGAGACTGGACTCTCTCAGGTATGGAGAGGCTGCTGCAGCCACACTCACTGTCTGATAGAGGAGGAGGAGCTGGAACATCTTCTATGGCCCCGTTCACACCTGGTTACACCTGGTATTAACATCTGTCTCAGGTGATCCATGCATTGATGACATCAGATCCCATCACTCAGACCAAATCCAGAGGTGGTGTAGGCCACAGTGAAGCTCCGCCCACTCCACTGACGTCCTCTGTCACAGTCTGACTCGTCCCAACACAGTTTATACTGAAGCCAAAATCTCAAGAGTGTTTCAAACATGAGCTGTGCAGCTTTCATCAGTCACAGTGATGAACTACTGGGATCAGGAGTTTCTCCTCATGATGACTTCAGTGTCTCATCATGACTCACTGTGTCATATTCAGGAGAAGAGATGTCAGTGATGAAAGCAGCTGTTGGCAGCTGTGCTCTGAGTCTCTCCAGATGTTTGGATCAGACTTTATTTTAGAGTGTATCAGGAAACATTTCAGCTGCAGCTGGTTGAACTGCTCCTGAACCAACAGAGTGTTTGATCTGAACAGTCCCAGAGACTGTAGACACCTGTTGAGTGTGGACACACTAATAACAACACAGCAACAAGAATCAAAGCATGTCCACTGCTCAGAGACATTCGTCTCCCAGCGTCTCCAACCAAGGAGGAAATAAGAGACAGAAACCAGGCGGCACCATCAGGTCTCTGTCTGGTCAGATATTGATGATCAATAATCAGCTCAGTCTCTCTGAGATCCTGGTCTTGTCCTGATGAGATGTGTTGTTGTGTTGAGGAGACAGTAAATCACAGTGTGACATCCAGATGTCCTCACTGTCCAGAGGCCTGGAGCTGTCAATCAGAAGAAAGTGAGTGTAGTGAACAGTAGGGGTGTCACGATTCTCCAAATCCTCGATTCGATTTGATTTTCGATTTTAGGGTCATGATTCGATTCGATTCTCGATTTTTTTTCTTTTTCTTACAGCACAGAGGCCTATGTCATTTTCAGACTAGTCTACTCTACGATCATTGGTTTTATTCATCACATTTTGTACAGTAAACCTTATTTCAAAGTATGGGCTACATATAAGTGATGCAATTTCCATAATCAGCGCCGTAACGTAACCGTGCGGGGGCCCCCCGCGGCCGTCCGCCGTGGATGACGGGGGGGGGGGGGGGGGGGGGGGGGGCGGCGAGGCGATGGCCGCGAGGGGGGGGGGCGACGGCGGCGACAACACAGCAGAACAAGGAGCTATGGACTGTGGAAGCTTGAATGGCCAAAATACAGAAGTTATCATGACGTGAACCATGTTGCGGTGTAAAAAAAAAAAAAAAGGCCGTTGATTCGGTGGAAACCCGGCTTAACGGGCGGGGTCGGGGCCCCCACGGCATGCGGGGCCCCCCCGCCTCGCGGGGGCTGCGGGGGTATACTTTACGGCCCAGTCCATAATGTATCACATTAGGCACTAATGGTCAAATTTAAATAATTTATTTACAATATAAAGGTAACAACAAAATAAATGAGAAGTCACAGAGGGTGCATGTCATCCTTTTGGTTACAGCTGTGTGCACTAGGCTACTTTTAAAATGACAATGTGCAACAAAACAAAATAAATAAATAAAAAATATGTCCAAAGTAGTGGAACAATTAGAGCCTTACAGAGTCGGAAATTATCGGCCCCCATTTTTACCAAGAATGCCCCCAGAAATAATGATAAGGGGCCAATATTGCCTACAAGGTTTCGAAACAAATATATTTATATCTGTACATTCTCATTTTTTTTTTTCATTAATTCACTGTCGCGTCATTATTCTCCTGATGTCGGCTTAATGTAATGTAAACGAGATTGCGCTGATACATGAGAGTGTGTATGTGACAGACTGTCACAGACAGCGGGGCAGAGCTGCAGCTGCTGTGCTGCATGGACCTGATCAGACTGACGGTGGTCCACAGTCAATCAGTCCCGGATCCTCCACCGTCACCAGATCCCCCGAAAGCCCCCGCAAATAATAAAAATTATCTACAAATCTACAAGAAGTTAAGTGGCAAGTTGCACCTTCTCGTCGGCTTACTATTTGCGGCGTTTTTTAAAAAATCCTATAACGTCACTGCAACATGCGGCTCTCAGCGCTTATCAGTGTTGTGTAGTTAGAGCTATGTCTCCCTCCTGTTTCCCAGGTAGGAGGGGGACAGTAGCCCACCAGGGCTGGGCGATAAAACGCTATAAATTGTGAAATAACTTTTCTTCGATAGAAATATGAGACGTGGTCGATAGGTTTCATTCATCCATGTTTTGGCAGACAATACAAATAGCCAATGATATTGAGAGTTGCGCCGTGCCGAACCAATCATGTGGCTGGAATAGAGCCAGTCAACATTTGTTTGGGTTGCTGCAGACGTGCACATGAGCTGAGACGGCCGGTTAAATAAAAAATAAGAGAGAGAGAGAGAGAGAGAGAGAGAGAGAGAATGAGTGTTGTCTCAAAAGAAAAAGTGAACTTGGAGAGTGACTGAAAAGACGCGTGGTGCGCAATGGGGACAACAGGCGGCGGGGGTGGGGGGTCGGGGGGATCGTCGATCCTCTATTTGACTTCGATGATCGAGACCATGACGTAATTTCGATCGATTTGGATAAAAAATCGAAATCGTGACACCCCTAGTGAATAGTGTAATAATCAGTGTTTGTGGCTGAATGTGTGTGTGATCAAACAGCTGTTTTCAGACTGTGTGTGCTGACTCCAGATCAGATGAAGCCACAAAGTGGCTCCTTAAAGGACAATTCCAGGCGAATTCAACTCTGGGGTGTATTTTCATATCATTTTAGGTCTAAAAGAATGAATCTGAAGATTTTCAGTTTAATTGCTCCTGTTTTACGGTAGTTGCATCTGTCCCCGCATCCCCACGGCAGCAATGAATGGGAGTGGATGTAAGTTCCGCTGTTTAGGCTGTTTACATCCCTCAAAGCCGCAATTTTTTTTCCACAGACAGCGTCAGATGGCGACTCAAACATGCACCGAGAAGTTTATTTACTTCAAGCAAGCCGGCATGTTTGTAAAACTAGATCTAATTCAAAGTCTCCCGGAGTCTCGCGCGAGACCCAGTTGCCGTGCTGGTGTATTCAGGTGCAGTGGGAAAAGCTACCGTTTGTGTCATAAACACAGGAATATCAACTCTTGACTTGCTTCAAGTAAAAAAAACTTCTCGGCGCATGTTTGAGTCGCCACCTGATGCTGTCTGTGGAAAAAAATGTACACTTCAAGCAAGTAAAGAGTCGATATTCCTGTGTTTATGACACAAGCGGTAGCTCCTACTGCGCCTGAATACACCAGCACTGCAACTTCGGGCTCGCGCGAGACTAGACTAGATTAGATCTAGTTTTACCATGAGTTTTACAAACATGTCGGCTTGCTTGAAGTAAATAAACGTCTCGGTGCATGTTTGAGTCGCCATCTGACGCTGTCTGTGGAAAAAAATTGCGGCTTTGAGGGCTGGAAACAGCCTAAACAGCGGAACTTACATCCACTCCCATTCATTGCTGCCGTGGGGATGCGGGGACAGATGCAACTACCGCTAAACAGGAGCAATTAAACTGAAAATCTTCAGATTCATTCTTTTAGACCTAAAATGATATGAAAATACACCCCAGAGTTGAATTCGCCTGGAATTGTCCTTTAATGAAAGTCTCCAGCAGCTGGAGCTTCACTTCCTGTCTGAGTCCATGTGCTCTGAGCTGAGCCTGCTTCTCTCTGCTCTACAGTTTCTCTGCTTCCTCTGGACTCTGACTTCAAGTCCAGTCAAAATGTGTGGACAGGTTTGATGGAGCTCAGGACTGGTCCTGAGGACGGCTGCTTTATTCCACATGATGTGACTGATCTCAGTGAGTCAGTGTGTTGCAGCTGATCTGTGTGAAGAGCAGAGAAGAACAGAGTCATTGATCATGAGATCCTGATCCGTCCTGTCACTGTGATCAGATGGGTTCTATTAGAGCTCCTTCATCCACTCACTGCTGCTGTGGCTCCTGTGGAAACCTGCTCACAGCCTCATTCTTCAGCTTCCTGGGGAGTTTTCTTCAGACAAACACAAGTTGTGTTCACACTCAGTGTTTCTCACTAAACTCTCTGTGTGTTTCACTGAGCTCTAACAAACGTGTTGAGTGTGTTTCCTTCCTCATCAAACACTGAAACCACACTGCAAAAATTCAAAATCTTACCAAGAATATTTGTCTTATTTCTTGTCAAAATGTCATTTCTAGTCAAAATAGATCTAATTATACTTAAAATAAGACCCGTCACACTTAAAAAGTAGCTTGTTTTTAGACACTTTTAAATTTTTTCAAGCAAATTTTCCACTTGAAATAAGTAGAAAAATCTGACAGTGGAGCAAGTTTTTCTTTCTTATTACAAGCACAAAAAACTTGCTTTCACTGTCAGATTTTTCTACTTATTTCAAGTGGAAAATTTGTTTGAAACAAGTGAAAATGATCTAAAAACAAGTTGATTTTAGGTGATGAGTCTTATTTAAAGTGGAAAGAGATTCGTTTTGACAAGAAATAAGACAAATATTCTTGGAAAGATTTTGAGTTTTTGCAGTGCATCCACTGTTCACAGCTGCACTCTTCTTCTTTCCTGGTGCATTGTGGGATATCTGGGCTGGTCAGCTCCACCTGTTGTGTCTTCATCTTCTTTGCTGTGACGTGTGTTTGTGCAGCTTGAGAGTCAGAGAGTGAAAGTGTGTGTCTCACACTGCAGTGACATCACATGGAGAAAAGACATGATGAAGTGTTTCCTCCTCGTCTCCTCCTGCTCTGTATCATCACTAGATAAAGACTCCAGCTCCTTCTTCTCTGTGCTCAGTGTTCATCCATACATACCAGCCTCCATGTGAACACAGTGATAAAACAGTGTGTGTGTGAGAGCCATGTAATGTCCATGTGTGCATGCTGACAGAGAAGGTGCTGCTCTGACCCCCCTCCTCCTTTCAGGGTGGAGCCTGCTGGAGTCCCATGGTTGACACCAGGTCTGAGGAAGTGTAAGTCTGTTTTTACTTTGATTCATGGAAACGAGGGATGCACATGTTGAACCGTTTAACTGTTAGTCAAGTCAAGTCAAGTCACAATTTATTTATAAATACATTTAAAACAACCTCAGTTGACCAAAGTGCTGTACAATTGCAATAGCACAACACAGTTAATCACAAACACTACAACAAACAATTAAAACAACACAAGGGATAGTAGTCAATATAAAACAAATCTAGATTAAAAAGAAAGAATAAAAAGAGAGTAAAAAGAGAGGGGAAAAAAAGAGAGAGAGCCAAGATTGCTTGCTTAGCTGGGAGTGAACGCCAAGGAGAAAAGATACGTTTTTAGCAGTGTTTTAAAATGTTCAATAGACTGTGCAGCTCTAACATGGAGAGGTAGGCTGTTCCACAGCTTAGGAGCTGCGTCTGAGAAGAACCGATAACAAGAACTTTGACCGATTAATACTATCAGTATTTTTTTTTGATTAGCTCCTTGTCGTCAACTCATGGGGGCTTGTCGACACGTGCAGATTTCCACGTGCCTTCACTCATATGTTGTGGTAAAAAGTTCCACAGGAGGACTGACAGTATGTGCAGCAGCCCCCATGAAGGAAGGTCAGACCATAAATGTAGCTACACAGACATAGATGTGAATCATCTGTAACAACAGCGCTGAAAAAAATGAAAAAAACTAAATAAAAGAGGAGGCTGATGCAGCTCTCCTGCAGCTCCACAGAGGAGCTCTGCTGCTCCTTCAGTCTGGTGTTTGGCTGCACTTTGTATAAAAACAGTTCTACACTGGACGATCTAACCTCCATATGAGCGATCAGCTGAGACAGAGCAGAGTGGATGTGGCACTGATCAGCTGTCACAGCGCACGTGTGTATTTAAAGGGATAGTTCAACATTTTGTCAAATTGGCCCATTGCCATAATCCCTATAGTCATAGCAGTAGGTTCGTTACCTGTAATTGTCGGTGCAAGCTATTTTTAGAACGGCGGAGCAGAGCCGTGAGCTGCTCAGAGCTACGCTACGGAGGCTCATTATGGGATTTCTTGGTTTCCCTCAAAATAAACTCATCAAATACAAAATCCCAAAACTCCAAAACGCTCTGGTGGACAAGTTGTGACCTGCACATTCACCACGCTATGAGTTAATAACACAACGTTACCAGACAGAGTTGTTTTAGAGGGAAATAAATGCAAAACCACTGATGCACGTTGCCTTCAGGGACAGTTTTTCATCAAGCAGTCTCTGTATTTCCCTCTAAAATAACTCTGTCTGGTAACGTTGTGTTATTATCTCATAGCGTGGTGAATGTGCAGCTCACAACTTGTCCACCAGAGCGTTGTGGAGTTGTTGGATTGTGTATTTGATGAGTTTGATGAGTTGAAACCAAGAAATCCCATAATGAGCCTCCGTAGCGTAGCTCTGAGCAGCTCACGGCTCTGCTCCGCCGTTCTAAAAACAGCTTGCACCGACAATTAAAGGTAACGAACCTACTGCTATGACTATAGGGATTATGGCAATGGGCCAATTTGTCAAAATGTTGAACTATCCCTTTAACGGCAAAAAATAATAATAATTGGAGCGTCGTAATCTTATCGGTTAACGGTTAATAATCGGTTAACGAGCGTCGGTTATCAGTCAGAAAAAAATTTCAAAATGTGCATCAGTAATGGAAACAAAGCAGCACATTCAACCATCTTCACACTGTCACATCACTGACCTCATGAGTCTTCATCAAACTGTCAATAACTGATCACATGATCAATAACTGCAGCTGTGTCTTGTTCTCTCCATCAGATTCCTGTCGACTCACAATCGACACAAACACAGTGAACACAAACATCAAACTGTCTGACAACAACAGGAAGGCGACATGTGTGATGGGGGAGCATCAGTCATATCCTGATCATCCAGACAGATTTGACCTTCATCCTCAGCTGCTGTGTTCAACTGGTCTGACTGGTCGCTGCTACTGGGAGGTCGAGAGGAGAGGAGACGTTTTTATATCAGTGAGTTACAGAGGAATCAGCAGGAAAGGAATCAGTGTAGACTGTGGGTTTGGATGGAACGATCAGTCCTGGAGTCTGTACTGCTATGGTGTTGGTTACATAGTCTGGCACAATAACAGATCGACACCTATCACCTCCTCCTCCTCCTCCTCCTCCTCCTCCTCCTCCTCCTCCTCCTCCTCCTCCTCCTCCTCCTCCTCCTCCTCCTCCTCCTCCTCCTCTGTCTCTAACAGAGTAGCAGTGTATGTGGACTGTCCTGCTGGCTCTCTGTCCTTCTACAGAGTCTCCTCTGACTCACTGATCCACCTCTACACCTTCAACACCACCTTCACTCAACCTCTCTATCCTGGGTTTAGGTTCTTCAGGTCCTGGTCTGGTGCCTCAGTGAGTCTGTGTTGAGTGAATCAGAGTCTCCTCCTGTCACAGAAACCTTCTCTCTGTTGAACAGACAGTTCAGTCTCTACACGTCTGTCTCTGTCTCTCACTCACGTCGTCTTCACAGGACAGAGATGAACACAGTTTAATAATGAACTCATCAGCGTCATGGTAACAGAAAAATCACTTATTATTATTGTTCTGCTGCTGCTGACTGTTATTGTTTCTCTGAATGATTTCGATGTTATGATAAAAGGTATCAGGCTACTTTCAGGACGAAGGTGGTTTCACTGCAGACTCTTATTTTGAAAAGTCGGCCTGAGCTACATGAAGAGCACCGTGTCGTTCTGACTGTTAAAAAAAATAAATAAAGGTTTCAACTGAAACAAAGTGGAAAAGTTCATTTATGTCAGTTCAGTTCAATTCAAACAGTGAAACACATCATGTATTATACAGATTCAAAACACACAGACTGAAATGTTTCATGTCTTTATTTCTTTTAACTCATTGAGTGCCATTGACGTCTATGGACGTCAATCAAAATCCAACGCTTGAGTGCCATTGACGTCCATAGACGTCAAATGCACTTTTCTGCGGCTGGTAAATGGGGACGCTCTCGCGCACACTGTGAGTACTTTTGGGGCTTCTGGGATGTGTAGAACGAAGAAGACTGTAGATCAGAGCAAGAAGTGAAGAAGAAGGAGAAGACGAGTGCGATCGGTACAGAGATAAAAAAGTCGGAAAAAGTTTCTATTTCTAGAGAAAAACGACGTGCAGAGCCTGGAACAAGTGTAACGTGGAGCTGCAGGAAGCTTAGCCACTGATGCTATTAGCATAGCTCCAGCATGAAGTGATCAGAGGAGGCAGGAAAAGTAAACTGATCTAGATGATCAGCACCAAAATGCCGAAGCGGAGGCGGATCGCGGAGTCAGTTTCACCAGTTGCTGTAAACCGACGTGACGACGAACCGAGAGATCAGCGCGGTGCGTCGCTGCCGCGGCCGCGTCCAGCACAGAGGCTGAAGACGCCACGACGTCTCCCTCCCTCCTTCAGAGACGAGGGGAAGCAGCAGGAGGAGAAGCAGGAGAGGGGAGGGAGAGGAGAGGGGAGGGGGAGGGGGAGGGGGGCGTAGGAGAGGCAGCAACTGCTCGTACTTGTTGTATTTTAGTTGTTGTTGTTGTTTTTTGTTTAGTCTTTTTTTTTTTGGGGGGGGGGGGGGGGGGTGAAAAAAACATGTGAAATGAAATTTTCAGATGTCTTACATATTTTTGAAGCCAAAATTAAAACGGATAAATCACTATTTTTCTTGAGAGACTCTCTTTCACAAAAATGCATTTTTCTCAGCTTTCTAGAAAAAAAGTGGTCTTTTTGGTGCAACCAGGCTCTATTCAACTTAAGATAAATCAAGAATGGAACAAGGTACAAACAAATGGTTTTTCCCTAGTTAAATAGAGAGTCTCCTCTTTCCTTTGAGCTGTTTGGTGTTTTCAGAGTCATAGTACAAAATACTCTCTGGGTCTTGACATATTACTCAGAATGCCCCAAAACGCTGGCACCTGGCACTGACCTTTTTATAAAAGGTCTGGCACTCAATGAGTTAATTATAATGAAAACCTAAAATTGGGTAAATCAAGAAACTATAATACAGTGGGAAAGTTGACTACTGTAACCTAATGAACTCCAAACAGCTGCAGAAGTTTCCTGAGCCTCGTCTCTCAGTCTGGTTCATGACCTCCATCATATTCTACTTTATTGAGATGTATCTATGATCTTTGCAACTCTGAGGGTGTTTATTTGTTATTTGTTGATTATTTGTATATCAAATCAAATCAAATCAAATCAATTTATTTATAAAGCACATTTAAAAACAACCAAAGTTGACCAAAGTGCTGTACAGTTCAGTGAACACAAAATTACAAACAAGGTACAAAATACAAAATAGCCATGGCTGGGACAGCCAGAATGAAAAAATAAATAAATAAAAATAAATGACACACACACTTGAGACCATCAGGGACATTTAAAGGCCTGGGAAAACAAAAAGGTTTTTAGATTTGCCTTAAAGGCAGCTGCAGAGGAGGAACATCTAATTGAAATGGGTAGGCTGTTCCATAGCCTTGGGGCTGCAATGGCAAAGGCACGATCACCCTTTCCTCGTAGCCTAGACCGGGGAACGGTCAGGAGCAGTTGGTTCGAGGATCTAAGAGTCCTTGGCTTGGAAAGAGGGGAGAGTAGGTCACAAATGTATTGGGGGGCCAGGCCATGTAGTGCTTGAAAAACAAATAAAAGAACTTTAAACTCTGTCCTGTACTTGATGGGGAGCCAATGAAGGGATGCTAGTATGGGTGTTATGTGTTCTTGCCTCCTAGTTCCTGTTAGCAATCTGGCAGCAGAATTCTGAACCAACTGTAAGCGGGATAGAGATGACTGGCTAATACCTAAATAAAGTGAGTTGCAGTAATCCAGCCTGGAGGTGATCAAGGCGTTGGTAACTGTATTAAGGTCTGAGAGGGAGAGAATTGATTTAAGTTTTGCAATGTTTCGTAGTTGGAAAAAACAACTTTTCACCACAGAGTTTATTTGTTTATCAAATTTTAAATCATGATCGAAGATCACCCCAAGATTTTTGGCATGGGTATGAAGATTGGGCGCCAGGGGACCCAAGTGATCTGTTATACCTATGGAGGAGTTTGGGGGGCCAAAAAGGACCACTTCTGTCTTCCCATCATTTAATTGGAGATAGTTATTTGCTAACCATAGTTTGACGTCTTGGAGGCAGTCAAGAATGGACTCCAAGGTGGAATTGTTGCTATGACCAGGTTCGAGTGGGAGATATAACTGTGTATCATCGGCGTAGCAATGATATGAGATATTGTGCTTTTGGAAAATGGAGCCTAAAGGGAGCAGGTATAGGGCGAATAGGATGGGGCCTAAGATGGAACCCTGGGGTACGCCGCATGTGATTGGAGCAGATGAAGAGTAGAGATTACCGATGTTAACAGAAAAGGATCTGTTAGAAAGGTAGGAGGCAAACCACTGGAGAGCGCTGCCTTGGATACCGACCTGGTGCTCAAGCCGGTTCAGCAAGAGGGAGTGGTCAACAGTGTCGAAGGCAGAATTGAGATCTAAGAGTATTAATAAGGCGGGTTTACCAGAGTCGAAGGAGAGCAGCAGGTCGTTCGTGACTTTTAGCAGTGCTGACTCTGTACTATGCCGTGCCCTGAAACCTGACTGAAATTTGTCCATGATGTTATTTTTATCTAAGAAGGACAGAAGCTGGGAGTAAACAATTTTTTCCATGACCTTGGATAGAAACGGGAGTTTTGAGATTGGACGAAAATTATTTAGTACAGCAGGATCTAAGTTTGGTTTTTTGATAATTGGCTGAACAACTGCGTGTTTAAAGCATGATGGAACAGAACCATTTGCCAGGCTACTATTGAGGAGGAGTGACACTGTGGGACCTAGAGTGTTAAACGCTTCCCTCAGCAGCTGGGTGGGAACAATGTCTGTGGTACAGGTAGTCGGCCTAGTATGGGAGACAATGTCGACAATCTGAGAGAAGGACACAGGCTCAAACCTGGTGAGAACAGCAGGGCAAGGCAGGAAGGAGGAAGGGTCAAAAGTTGAAGTTGAGATTGCAGATCGGATGTTCTCAATTTTATTTATGAAGAAATGTAGAAAGTCTTCACAACTAACAGTGGGAGGGGCAGGGCAGGGGCTAGCAACAGGATTTAGAATAGTGTTAATTGCTTTGAATAAAGATTTCGAGGAGTGGGAGTTTCTGGAGATGATGTTGGCAAAATATGTTGCCCTTGCTGCCTTAACAGCTTGCTGGTATGTGTCAAGACAGCCCCTCATGATGTCGTATGAGATTTGTAACCTATCACTTTTCCACCTTCTTTCAGCTTTCCTACATGACTGCCTCAGTGCGCGGGTGTTGGCATTAAGCCAGGGCTGGGTTTTAGTTTTAGGTTTCCTAGGCTTGAGGGGGGCAACAGAGTCTAGAATAAGGGCGCAAGTAGAGTTGAACTGGGTTGAAAGCTCTTCAGTATTGATATAAGGGGAACAAGCCTGGACACTCTGGGGTAAGGATGAGGCTGCAAAGGCCTCAGAAAATTTCCTAGCTGAAGAGGTGTTTATTGTGCGAGAGTATGAGACATATGACTGAGGCTTGGGAATAGAATGAAGCAGGGTGGAAAATCTAATGCACAGGTGGTCTGAGATCCCCATGTTTTCCACAGCCAGAGAGGGAATATTCAGACCAAGCGTGAACACTAGGTCTAGCGTGTGACCGTGATTATGGGTTGGGCCAGAGACAAACTGTACAAAATTGAGGGAATCCATAATGGCGAGGAATTCGGTGGCTTTACTATTAGATTTAACATCGGTGTGAAAGTTAAAATCACCGGAGATCAGAATTTTGTCATAGTTCATCACAAGTGAGGTCAGAAACTCAGGAAACTCAGTGAGAAAAGTAGCCTCCGTCCTGGGGGGTCGATACACCACTACAAAGAGGGCTGGGGTTGGGCCATCATATTTAAACATTAGGACCTCAAAACTGGAATAATTATCAGTGCTAATAAGAGTACACTTGTGGGACTTTCTATAGACAACAGCTAGACCTCCCCCACGGCCGCAAAGCCGAGGGGAGCTATAAAAATTATATTGAGGGGGACTCATTTCCAGAAGCTGACTGTGTTCACCAGGCTTCAACCAGGTCTCTGTCAGAAACAGGAAGTCTAGCTGGGAGGATGAAATGAAATCATTAAGAATGAAGGTCTTATTTGAGAGAGACCTTATGTTTAGCAGGGCCAGGTTACAGAGGATAGCAATTGGTGAAGGAGCAGTGGCACTATATTTAATATAGGAGATGTTATTAATATTTGCAGCTTTACGAACACCATATGAGTGATAGGGTCTGGCTGTGATAATTGTTTGAATTGGTACTGCAGCAGTGGGAGAGGTTAATGACGGCTGGGGCCAGCAGGGGGCGGTGTTACCCATAGAGGTGCCGGGGGGAACTGTCGTAGTGGTGGTAGAGGAAGAGGCTACGGAGGTGTGTCGCGTACACAGTCAATCAGTGAATGTGGTGGGCTGGGCGGCTAGCAGAGTGAGATTAATGTTCAAAGACAGAAGACGGGATCCGTTGTGGTTTAAATGAAGACGGTCTCGTTTAAACAGGTCCGGTCTATGGAGGAAAGTGGTGAAGTTGTCCACGTATGGAATAGCAGCGCTAGTGCAGTAGCCTTTAAGCCACACGTGAAGCTGCCAGAGTCGGCTGAACTTTTCATTGCCACATGACGGAGGGGGGAGGGGCCCAGAGACGATGCACCGTATGAACTATTAAAGATAAATAGAGGAAATTTCATGCAGGTTGGATTCAAACCCACGGCTGCTGCAGCAAAGTCTGAGCCTGTAGCTACAGTGGCATCATCATCATCAACGATCTCCAGAAGACATAAAGTTAAACATGAAACACTCTTTTTCAATATTTTAATCAATATCAGTGTATTATTTTAGTTTTCTACGGTTTTAAAGTGAAAACATATAAATGAACTTCAGTTCATCAGAATTAATAATTAAACTGTCAACAAAAAGTGAACATTATAGAAACATGGACTTATTCAGTCCTATAGGTCTGTTTATCTTATTCAATATCTAAAAGGGACTGCGGACTGTCTGACGGACAGAGCGCATCACTGACACACAGCGTCGTCAGACAAAATATCAGGTGGATAATAAAAAGTAGAGACTGGAGTTTAAGATGCACATATGGGGCAGATGTGCATCTTTATGCCGCTGCATGAATGCGCTGCATGCGCTCGCTCTGAGTTACGCCGAGGGAACCGCCACAGATTATTGTAAAAGGTTTGAAAGTCCGAGGCTCGATCCAAAAACGCTTTTACCCAGCAAAATATCACGTTGCTTGATCCGAAACTGTTTAACACTACAAAAAGCCGAACCATGGCTGATTATGTAGTTTGATCCGACGCTAGACTGCGCTCTAACATGCCATTTTTTTAATCCTAAATTAACCGGGTAATAATTCATAACCGAGTAGCAGATTGCCTACTCAGGTACTCGAGTACTCGGGTAACCGTGCACATCCCTAGTCTGTAGGTTACAGTTATTATGGTTCTTCAACAGTGGACTGACTGTGTTCCCAGTCACGTTGCTCAGACTAGAGCCAGAAACCACTGAACTCTGAAACACAGTGAAGTGAGCCTGCAGTCCAGCCTGCTCATGTGACCTTCTACCTGAACAGCACTTTCATATGAGTCTTCACTCATGTTCATGCCCTGACCCCTTGTGGTTGTTAGGCCATCATTTATTATCATTTAAAAACACAAGCGGGTGATTTATTTTGAAACTACAAGAAAATATGACACCATTGATGTCACAATCAAGAAATTAATAAACAATTAAAAATGGTGCCGTTTTGGTTTTTGGAAATTCCTGTTATTGTTATTTTATTTTGAAATCAGAAACCAAATTCATGTAGATGTATCTGGTTTTTAATTCTAAACCAAAGACTAGAGACAAAATTATGTGATCAATGTGTTTTTTGTTCTAAAAGAGTTTGAAGTTTTGCTGATTAAACCTCTCGTTTTTGAGTTGGCAGAGACAGGAAGAACTCCAGCAGAACCACGGCTCCACAGCGAAGTGGTTTTCAACAATGAAGCTAAACGTTATCTATTAAACACTGATCTGCTAAATCCCAATAAGCACAGAATGACTGATGAGTTTATCAATACAATGTTCAGCATGAGCCTATATCCAAAAACCACTGGACCCAGCAGAACCACAGCCCACTGTGCCGCCTTATAGGGATAGTTCACCCAAAATTCAAATTTCACTCATTATCTACTCACCCTCATGTGGACTAAGGGCTGGGAGAAGTTTCAGAGTCCTCCGTGGCTTCTCTGAGTTACAGCGGGGCTCCGTGCAGCACTGCATGTCCATATGACGGTTGCGAACAGAGCTCACTTTTCTTCCTCCAAAAAGACACACCAAAAAAACATCAAAATACCTCCATACTGCTCGTCTGTAATGTCCCTCTTGTATTGAAGCCCAGACATGAGAAATTGTTCCGAAAAAAGTTAAATAAGTCTATGTTGCAAATCACGCGAGATTTGGACGGACAAAGGAAGAGCAGTGCTGGGAGCTTCCACTACAAACAAGCTTAAAACATAGACTTATTTAATTTTTTTTCAGAACAATTTCTCATGTCGGAGCTTCAATACAAGAGGGACATTACAGACGAGCAGTATGGAGGTATTTGGATGTTTTTTGGTGTGTCTTTTTGGACAAAGAAAAGTGGTGTCCATTCATAACCATTATATGGACAAATACTGCTGCATGGAGCCCCGATGTAACTCAGAGAAGCCACAGAGGACTCTGACAATTCTCCCAGCTCTTAGTCGACATGAGGGTGAGTAGATAATGAGTGAAATTTGAATTTTGGGTGACCTATCCCTTTAACGGACCACATATTCACCAATGACACAGAAGCCAGTGAGTGGACTATGAATCTCTGAGCTCAGTGAGCACCTACCAGTTGTTACAGTTGATGGCAGCGTAGCGGTTCAGTGCTTTCTCATGCGTCGTCGTGTAGTTTCACAGAGGACAAGGACCGTCACTGTCAGACTCCCATCAGACTTTATTTACATCTGCTAATGAAAAGAGGAGAAATAATCTCTGCATCAGGCTTCACAGTCCCAGCTCAGGATGACACACACACACACACACACACTTTAACTGGAACAAAATAAACTTCACAACACTCTCTGCCTGTTCAACAGTCACGCTGCTAGGATTAGCCACAAGCTAACACGAAGCTATCAAAGTTAGTGAAAAGCTTTTCCGTATCAATGAACTTGTCATGTATCTCACTCAGCATCATCACAGAACATCAGCAGTTGTTGTCTGGAGCAGATCTCCACATGTATGATCAATAAAGTCACCTTTAACCCTCAAATAGAAAGTTATATTAACGGAGCTCAGTACAAGTCAACCTACCACGACACTCCGACAGCAGACTGTTGCCTAGAAACGGGTCAACCCGCGAAGTCTGCAGGGGCTCGTTAGTGCGGCCGCGTTTCAAAATAAGAGCTTCTAACTCATATATCACAAAAAATAAATAAAGGAGTGAACGACTTCATATTGTAACAGGCAGATAAATAATAATAATAAACTAAGTGTAGTGCAGCTTCCATAATAACAGAATTACAGTTAGTGGAATTACTAACTCCTTAACTCTGTTACAGCAGCAAGTACAAGACAAAGCAGCCAGATAAATAAATAAAACACATTACAGCAGAGTGAGGACAGAGGAAAGCATCAATGTGTTTAGGAATGACTTGTAAACAGTTTATAATGGAAACGATATTGACAATGTATATGGAACATTTTAAGAATATTCACATCATTATTAAACAAAAAGTGTCCAGTGAAACAACAAAGCAGCAAACTAAAGTAGCCTATATAGATGGACCATGGATCATGAAGGGATTAGGAAACGCCTGTGAAAAGACAAATACACTCTACAGAGAATTTATTAAACAAAGAACTAAAGAGGCAGAAAATAAATGTAAGTATCAGAATAAGTGAACCAATAAAGCTCTGTAGAAAAGAAAACTATAGGACAATATTTAATAACACCAAAAACAACACTAAAGGAATATGGGATATATAAAATGTTATTATCAAAAATGGCTCAACACAATGAAGTTCCCCTCAGTATTCCATTCAGAGTGTCACAGGGTATGAAGCTATATGGACCAGGAAAGACTGGGCTCGTAATAGGAGGGTTAGGTGAGTGATAAACACAATGAAGAAATGAAGTCACAAGCTACTAGTTAGTTAACATAATTATGCTTTATGAAAAATAAAGATAAAATGAAAATTCAGCACAATAACTGACTTCATGTTCCACAGTTTCTTTCTTTTTGTTCTTCACAAATGACAAATCAAATTGTTCTCTATCACATATGGGAAATGTCCACATGAGAGAAAAAAATAATAACAAAAATGAGTTTTAATTAATGTTGTTTGAAAGTCTTTGGGGAACAGAAACAGGACTGTTAGTACATAGTCATAACACTCTTCTCTTTATGGCCATACTCAAATCACACAATCACACAATTAAACACAATAGTACTGTAATACAATAGTGACTAAAGGAAAACATTTGGTTTTAGTTCTATAGCCTATCAAATGGAATATTTATTTTTACACATTTTAAAACCATAAATTATTTTAGCTTTTTCTTCTGCCATGAAATGTGATGATTTCAGCTGTTTTCCATGAATTACAATACTTTTTGTTTTACTTTTAACCATGAAATATGATTCATTTTGTTTAATCTCTTTTTAACCATTAAACAAATCCTTTAAGTTATCAACTGTGAAACAGTAAAAACCAGTGGTGGACAGTAACAGAGTAAATTTACTTGAGTACTGTACTTATACATATCTAGAGGATTTGTACTTTACTTGAGTATTTCTTTGGTACTTATTACTCTTACTTGAATACATTCCCAAGGCAAATATTTTTACTTTTACTCGAGTTAATTTCTAGGAAGGCTGAAAAGTAAGAGTAAGAGTTAGTTGGACGGTGCAGGTTCATTCGGTTACAGTTTTCACGCAAGAGTTAAATGATTGTTAATAAACATCTGCATTACTTAAAGCAGATATCAGTGGAATGTTTTTGTTAATATAAGTCCTAAATAGTCCTATTTTCCGTCAGCAATCACTTACATGAAGTATTTCAGCCTAAACACGAGTCTCTCCGTCACTCTGCTCTGCTGTAACCCGAGGAGAAAATTTTCCTTGTGGGATACAAGTGTTATCCAATGAGGAGAGAGAACGGCATGAAGGGCTGTGTGTGCAGCCAAGGGATGCGCGTGAATGTGGTGACGTAGCACGAGGACCAATTGATGCCTGACAAGGGCGGGGGCTGCTAACTCATGGTGCGTTCAAAGAAACTCGTACTTTGTGTTTTTCCTTCCTGTGAAGTCATACCAGTTCGATCTGGTACGAGTTCACGGGTCGGAAGTTACGAGTGGCCGTTATAGGGAACTTTCACAGACAACAGGATGGTAAAAACACGAGCTACGGGTTACCTGGAACGCTACCAAGTCGTAGTTGTGACTTGAAGCTGTAACTTACGGTTTCAAAAGCCTGCCTTGAACGCAGCATTAGCCGAAACGGCCGTGAAGCTGATATCTGCTTTAATTAAAGAATTGTTATTTTTATCTATGGAGGACTGAAAGTGCCACAATGAAATATATAAATACACCATTAAATAATTACTTAAATGTGTAATTAATTAATTAAATGTGTCATTAATTAATTAAATGTAGAATTAAATACATAAATAATTTATTAAATGTGTCATTAATTAATTTAAATTGGTATTAAATACATAAATAATTTATTAAATGTGTCATTAATTCATTAAATACCAATTCATTTCATTTAAAACATATATTTAATTATTTCACTATTTAATTAATTATTTCATGGTACTGTGTTGCAGGAAAGTGCCACAATGAAATAAATAAATACACCATTAAATAATTATTTAAATGTGTCATTAATTAATTAAATGTAGAATTAAATATGTAAATAATTTATTAAATGTGTCATTAATTCATTAAATACCAATTCATTTCATGTAAAACATATATTTAATTATTTCACTATTTAATTAATTATTTCATGGTCCTGTGTTGCTGTGCACCATGAATTTATTTTATCTGTCAAACTCACCCATCAAAGTCAGTGGGCGGATTCCTAATACCTGATTGGTTACCCTGCACATCAAGTCAAGGCATATCGATTCCAGATAAAATGGATTGACGCAGAGCTGGTGAACACACTCCTAAACACTGGGTGGCGCTATTCACATTAGATTCAGAGCATGCGAGGTGCAGGAGGGTGTGCAGCGGAGCCGAGCGGAGCGAACCAGAGCTCTGGAGCCATGGATGTATTATATTAACTGGATACCGGACCGGAAAATGGCCGCCGTTCATTTCAATGGAAGTTGCTCGCCTGGCGCATACGCCGAAAAAGTTTCTGACTTCCGGGTTTACTTCCGCGTTATCGGGCCCATAGAGCATGCGCAGTTGAGTCACCCCCCATAATGCTCTGCGGTCTCCCATCATGCCCTGGGGTAGGGCTGGACGATTAATCGAATTTTGATCGTGATTACGATTTTGGCTTCTCACGATCATAAAAACACTGTAATCGAAGAAAAACGATTATTTTTTTGTCTATTGGTGTTTCATTCTGAAAAACACACATGCGCGCTTCCGCCCCCGCGCCTGCACTGCACTCCTCTCTCAGTTCATGCTGTGGACGAGTCCACTCGTGTTGACGGTGGCGTTTAAAAATCAGCGCCAGTGAAGAGAGAGCAGCGGCCACCGCTCAGGACGAATGAACGGGAAATAATAATTTAAAACACTCGCTCGTCTCCTCAAAGCGGCCGCACAACAACAACCCTCCTCCTCCTCCTCTTCCCCCGGCCCGTAGGCGACATGTGCATATGTTTACAAAGCAATCTGTAGAGTGGCGGATAACGTTATACGATGTCACGACGTGTATTGTGTACTTTAATCTGTCATAAACAAGAGATCACTTATGGGGCGCGTCAAAATAAAAATAAAAGTTATGGGGTGCGTTCGTGACGAGAGCTGGGACAGCGCAGCGAGGCGGAGGCTCTGATCTTCCCAGGTTGGATTTAAGTCTATGATTTCATCCCAGAGACGCAATAAGCGACGCACACGGAAGCAGAGAGCCTCCATTCTCCCTCTTAATAAGTTAAACCATGACAATTACTCCAAATCTGTTTATTCAAGGTAAAAATGTAGAAAAGTTAAGCTAAACACCCTGTATAGTTTCTGCTGCTGGATCATAAAACTTAAAAAAAAAGTTTTAAATACATTTTGAATAAATATTTAAAATTATAAACTTAAAAACCTTAAACACACATTGGCACTGTTTATTTAAGCTAATAATGTAGCATGGTCAAGCTATAAATCCTGTACCCCCCCATAATCGTGTAAATAATCGTGATTTCAATATTGACCAAAATAATCGTGATTATGATTTTTGCCATAATCGTCCAGCCCTACCCTGGGGCAATGAGAACGAGCAACCGCCGTTCTAGTTTTGGCGCTGCGCGTTCATGTGTGTGTTACTTGTGGATTTAATGTATGAGTATTAAGACTTTTACAGGACTCACACGGACTTTAAAACAAAGATAATGATTTAAAAAGTAAGACGGCCGATCGTAGGTTTACTACGGTCGTTTATATGATTGTTAAATCGTTTTGACAGTTAATTAATATACGATGTTACACTGAAAACGAGTTAGTCCGAACCTGTAAGCTTAAATCACAATGGAAAATAAATCATATTTTTTGTTAAACATGACAGAGATGACCCCAGAACACCTCAAATAATGTAATGAGGGCTTTATTCTTACCTTTTTTATATTGAATAATATTTAACTTGCTGCACAGTTCACCAGTTGTATCTACAGGATGTTGGTGGAGGTATTATAAACTTAGTCACACGTGTTTTGTTTTTATCAACCACACTGTGATTAAAGAAAGTTAGAGCTCTTTGGTAAATGCATCTTCCTTTTAATAATTGTCTGTACTGGCTGTGTTCATAGTTTAATCATCATCATTAAGCCTTCAGGTGGATGGGACTCTTTGTAATTCAACAGTTTAACCTTACAATATTTCCACAACACGCAGAATATCAGTGTCCACTAATACAGCTGTTACAGAACCAGAACCAGACATTTTAATTAAACACGAATGCCCCAGACACAGTTGCAGATGTTGGATTTGGGAGAAGAAGAAAAAAGTCACAAGCATGTTGGTTTTTTTCCGAACAATTTAATAATATGATTATGAGTTTAAGTGATCATTTAGCATACTGACACTGAACAAACACACACTGACGACGGTGAGGAGGAGAGAGGAGGAGGAGGAGGACGTCCACGGTTCTTCCTCCGGCCCCGGTGAAGACGGGGAGCAGCTGCACCGTCAGGCCACACACACGACACACACCGACCATGGAGGAGTCTGGACAAGTCTCGGTTTACATTTTACCACCGTGGCATTAATTAAACCGTAAAAATAAATTAATGTGGACGTTGTGAACGGAGCAACAGGTGTAGAACATCAGCCGCGATGAGACACTGTTGACACACACAAACACATAGAGCATAAATGACTTATCAAGCTAAAATTACTGAAAAATATGGGTTTTACAGGGAAAGTAATGTAAAACAGTCCGGTTTCACGTCAGTAAATGCAGTCACTACGAGGCGATCTCATCAATTAAAACGTTACGTTTAAGAATACGAGTTGACAAGAGACTAATAACAGACATTAAATATCATCAAGTTAAATTAACTCGATGTGACCAAACAAAAACTCACCTTTGAGCCGTGTTTTCCACTTTTCTGAGTGATTTTAGCGCCGGACAGAGTCTCATTAGTTTCAGGCATCCTCGGTCCCGAGACACACACGACCGCGCACTGCGAGTGCACGGACACAGCCGTGACGTCACGGCCAGAAATGAGACTTTTCTGTGGCTTTTCTGACCGTTAGAAAACATTTTGACGGATAAAAAGTCCATGACTTAAAAATATAGAATACAAAGATTAGTAATTAACGGAGGTTACAGCTGGAGGTGTCCTGTGAACAGTTTTACAGGCTTCTCAGACCAAAGCAATGGATTAGGCTAGATCAGCGTTAGCCCCGCCCACTGATTGATGGGTGAGTTTGACAGATTGACATTTCATGGTGCACTGCAACCACCACAGGACCATGAAATAATTAATTAAATAGTGAAATAATTAAATATATGTTTTACATGAAATGAATTGGTATTTAATGAATTAATGACACATTTAATAAATTATTTATGTATTTAATTATACATTTAATTAATTCATTACACATTTAAATAATTATTTAATGGTGTATTTATTTATTTCATTGTGGCACTTTCCTGCAACACAGTACCATGAAATAATTAATTAAATAGTGAAATAATTAAATATATGTTTTACATGAAATGAATTGGTATTTAATGAATTAATGACACATTTAATAAATTATTTATGTATTTAATACCAATTTTAATTAATTAATGACACATTTAATAAATTATTTATGTATTTAATTCTACATTTAATTAATTAATTCTACATTTAATTAATTAATTCTACATTTAAGTAATTATTTAATGGTGTATTTATATATTTCATTGTGGCACTTTCAGTCCTCCATATTTATCAACGTTTGCCTGTAATCTCCTGTGGTACCACATAAATACAGCATTGAAATACAGCATTGAATTGTGGACAAAGTCATGTCCCCTCAGTGAGGGGGAGATAGAAAATGCCTTGCCTGATGTGTGTGGGGGGGCTGGGGGGTGTAAAACATGAAAATGACAACTGCTGTCCTCTTATGATCCCATTCATTTAATTAGTTTTTATAGGTGTTTCTGCAGCTTTATATAACATTGTGGTTCTAAAAGCAGAACATCAGTGCAGGTGGTTTCAAAGAGTTAATTCTCAGAAACAAGAGTTAAAAGGTCCTTCCATTTAGAAAAAATGATAGTATTTCATTCATGTGAAAAATAAGAAATTTACTCTTACTTTTACTTAAAGTAAATTTAAAAGCATGCACTTTTGGATATAAGTAAGCAAGTACTTTTTTACTCTTACTGGAGTAACATGTCGACTGAGCTACTTTTACTTGTAACGGAGTAAATTTTGACCAGTAGTATTTGTACTCTTACTCCAGTACTGGGGTGGAGTACTCTGTCCATCTCTGGTCTCCATCTGTTACAGATATGAGCACTAGTAGTCGACTGCATCACTGGCTTCTCATAACAAGCAATGGAGCAAAAAGAGCAGCACATCTTTATATAAACAGTGTTGTCTGGAGCAGATCTTCACTTGTATGATCAATAAAGTCACCTTTAACCCTCAAATAGAAAGTTATATTAACGGAGCTCAGTACAAGTCAACCTACCACGACACTCCGACAGCAGACTGTTGCCTAGAAACGGGTCAATCCGCCAAGTCTGCAGGGGCTCGTTAGTGCGGCGTTTCAAAATAAGAGCTTCTAGCTCATAGATCATAATAAATAAATAGATAATAAATAAATAAAGGAGTGAACGACTTCATATTGTAACAGGCAGATAAATAATAATAATAAACTAAGTGTAGTGCAGTTTCCATAATAACAGAATTACAGTTAGTGGAATTACTAACTCCTTAACTCTGTTACAGCAGCAAGTACAAGACAAAGCAGCCAGATGAATAAATAAAACACATTACAGCAGAGTGAGGACAGAGGAAAGCATCAATGTGTTTAGGAATGACTTGTTAACAGTTTATAATGAAAACGATATTGACAATGTAAATGGAACATTTTAAGAATATTCACATCATTATTAAACAAAAAGTGTCCAGTGAAACAACAAAGCAGCAAACTAAAGTAGCCTCTATAGATGGACCATGGGTCATGAAGGGATTAGGAAACGACTGTCAAAAGACAAATACACTCTACAGAGAATTTATTAAACAAAGAACTAAAGAGGCAGAAAATAAATGTAAGTAGCCTATCAGAATAAGTGAACCAATACTATAAAGCTCTGTAGAAAAGAAAACTATAGGACAATATTTAATAACCCCCAAAACAACACTAAAGGAATATGGGATATATAAAATGTTATTATCAAAAATGTCTCAACACAATGAAGTTCCCGTCAGTATTTCATTCAGAGTGTCACAGGATGTGAAGCTATATGGACCAGGAAAGACTGAGCTCGTAATAGGAGGGTTAGGTGAGTGATAAACACAATGAGGAAATGAAGTCACAAGCTACTAGTTAGTTAACATATGCTTTATGAAAAATAAAGATAAAATGAAAATTCAGCACAATAACTGACTTCATGTTCCACAGTTTCTTTCTTTTTGTCCTTCACAAATTACAAATCAAATTGTTCTCTATCACATATGGGAAATGTCCACATGAGAGAAAATAATAATTACAAAAATGAGTTTTAATTAATGTTGTTTGAAAGTCTTTGGGGAACAGAGACAGGACTGTTAGTACATAGTCATAACACTCTTCTCTTTATGGCCATACTCAAATCACATAAAAAACACAATTAAACACAGTAGTACTCTAATTAGGGATGCACGATACCACTTTTTTTCAAACCGATACGATACCGATATTTGGATCTGAGTACTTGCCGATACCGAGTACCGATGCCGATCCTTCTACCACAACAAAAAAACAAACGATTAGGCAAAATGCAATGAATTGGAAGACAAGTTTTATTTTCTTCTCTGCTTGTTACAACAAATAATGATAAATATGGGTAAATGACTGTAAAACTTTTCACATTTCAAGTGAAAATAAACATTTTTCTGTGAAATTATTGCAGTTTCCTCATTTGAATCAAACAAAATTATCAATTAGCACTGTCTTCAGCTTTTAGATTGAGAAAACATGAATTAACCTATTGCAGTGTCCACATTTGAATCAAACAAAATATCAATTGACTATTTGGCACTGTCTTAAAGCAGAAGTGAGTGATATATTTGTGTTAATATAAGTCTTAAATAGTTATATCTTCCGACAGCAATCACTTACATAGAGTGTTTGGACCGAAACACGGGTCTCTCAGTCCCTCTGCTCTGCTCTGAGCCGAAGAGAAAACATTTATCGTATCCTACAGTTTTTATCCAATGAGGAGAGAGAACGGCATGCAGGGCTGTGTGTGCAGCCAAGGAACGCCGTGAATGTGGTGACATAGGGACGAGGACTGTTATGGTGCGTTCAAGGAAACTCGTATTTTTCCGACCGTGAAGTGGTACCAGTTCGATCTGGTACGAGTTCACCGGTCGGAAGTTACGAGTGGCCGTTATAGTGACTTTCACCGGTAAAACAGGTCGGAAAAACACGAGTGGGTTGCCTGGAACGCTACAAAGTCGTAAGTTGTGACTTGAAGCTGTAATTTACGATTTCAAAAGCCTGCCTGGAACGCAGCATTAGCGAAAACGACCGGACCACTCACTTCTGCTTTAAGCTTTTAGATTAACAAAACATGAATTAACCTATTGCAGTGTCCACATTTGAATCAAACAAAATATCATGTAACTATTTGGCACTGTCTTCAGCTTTTACAAAACATGAATTAACCTATTGCAGAGTTAAACTTCAGAATGCAATGGTGTGGTCTTTGAACTAAGCTTCTTTTGAGAAAGTGAGAGGCAGATTCTTTTTGATGAACAGAATCATCTCTGCATGATCAGCTGTGAGCCTGTTTCTGCTTTCACTCACAATGTGTGACACTGAGCTGAACAACCTTTCACTGTCAACACTAGTGCAAGGTGCTGAAAGGTATCTGCCCGCCAGTTTAGCCAGAGTTGGGAAGCGCACTTTATTAACCACCCAGTATTGTAGTGGTTTGTCTTCCCGTGAAATCACGGCCTCTCCAAGATACTTGTACACTTGAACCTACTGCAGCTGTGCCCACTGATGCTGATGCCTGCTCATCTGCAATTTCATCAAATATGCTGTCTAGACTGCTGGTGGTCTGGTCCATGCGTGGTTTTCTTGAAGGTGGTTCATTCAGGTCATGGTCCTCCTCCTGCTCGTCCAGTTCTCCAGGCAACCTCAGCAGCTCAAGTTTCAGCACCTCTTTGACATGTGCAGCAGTGGTAGCATTGGAGAAAAAACGATTTTTGTACCTAAAACAGAGAAAGAAAAAAAAGAAGTTGAAAATAGCATGCTTGCTATTTTAGCACAGTCACAGTTACAGTCACCCAGTTGCACACACACACACACACACACACACACAGTCAGAGTTACAATCACACATAGTCACACACACACACACACACACACACACACACACACACACACACACACACACACACACAGTCAGAGTTACAATCACACATAGTCACACACACACACACACACACACACAGTCAGAGTTACAATCACACATAGTCACATACAGTTACACACACACACAGTCACAATCACACAGTCACACAGTTACACACACACAGTCACACACACACTTACAATCACACATAGTCACACACAGTTACACACACAGTCACAGTTACAATCACACATAGTCACACACAGTTACAGTTACACACATCATAGTTACACACACACAGTTACACACATCACAGTTACAATCACATACAGTCACACACAGTTACTGTCACACTCACCTGGGATGGAGCAGCGTTGCGATGCTGTAGAGTGGGTTTGCCTCCACATCAGTGAATCGCTTCCTGACAGCTGCAGCCAAGGTTCCCTTCATCGCTTTGACCCCATGGTCTTCATCAGTCTCCCTTGTTAGAAATCTGTGCAGCACAGTGACTGCTGGAATGACGTCTGCAGCCATGGCATCTGAAGAGCTAACTTTCCGAGCAAACTCCTCGAATGGACCCAGGACAGAGAGCACCTTCTCCAGCAGAATCCACTGGTGACCCGTCAGAGTATCAGGGAGTCCGTACTCAGACACGTATATTCCCAGAGCCCGTTTCTGCTCAATCAAGGACTGGATCATGTAAAACGTGCTGTTCCAGCGGGTCTGTACGTCCTGCTGGAGCCGCTTAGCAGGCTGGTTGATCTCTAACTGAATGTCCTCGAGCCGGGAGTAGGCCAGAGCAGAATGTTTAAAATGGCCAACAATTTTGCGGCCGACAGCCACCGCATCAGTAACACTTCTCTGTGACAGAAGGCCCTCGTGAACGACCAGCTGGAGAGTGTGAGCTGTACAAGGTAGGCTGGGCAGCTCAGCATCACTCATGGCTTTTATCATATTCCTTGCGTTGTCTCGGAGCACTGCGTGGACGGACGTCTTCGGAATGTTCCAGGTCTAGAGCATGCTATCGAAAGCACCTGCGATGCTCTGGCTGGTGTGCGAGCCCCGGAATGACTTTGCATGTAGTGTGACGTGATGACGAATGAACTCCTCGTCTAGCCACTGCGCCGTTAAGCTGAGCAGTGACATCGGGCACACACTGCTTGTCCAAATGTCAGTAGTGAAACTTAAGGCTGAAGCCTTATTCACCTGGTTGCGAACTTTTTTTTTCACATCCTCAAAAAGTTTTGGCACCATAACATCCGTGATGTAGGGGCGACTGGGAATCTCATATCGTGGCTCGAGTGTGCTGAGAAGACGGCGAAATCCTACATTGTCCACAACCGACAGTGGCTGGTCATCCAGAGCAATAAAATGAGTCAGAGCCTCTGTAATTTTAACTGCCCGTGGGTTTTCTCTTGACATTTTTTCTCGCTTTTCCAAAACCTGAGTTAAAGTTGGTTGTTGCGGTTTCGCATTAGCCTTAGCAAACTCGGTATACTCAGGGTGATGATGTGTCCTCAGATGTTTTATCAAATTGCTCGTATTGAACGACGTACTCTCCTTTCCTCCCCTGGAGACCTTACCAGCACACAGTTTGCATTCCGCCTTGCTTCTGTCATCTTCGCATATTTTGAAATGAGCCCAGACTGCCGACATGGTGCTAATTAACCGCAGCCGCCAGTTTTTTTTTTTTTTCAACCGCCAGTCTCACTCCTCGCCTAACCACGCTGTTTCTGATTAGCTCGACGTCTCCCCCTAGCCGCCAATCTAAAAAAATACAACAAAGATGCAAAGCCACCCTCTGATCGCGGTCTTCATGCAGAGCAATTGCATGCACTGGTATCGGTTCTTGGTATCGATACACTTTAGCGAGTACGAGTACAAGTATATTACAACAGTATCGACCCGATACCCGATGCCAGTATCGGTATCGGTGTATCCCTAACTCTAATACAATAGTGATTAAAGGAAAACTTCTTGTTTTTAACTGTATAGGGTTTAGTTCTATAGCCTATCAAATGGAATATTAATACAACCATAAATTATTTTCGCTTTTTTTGCCATGAAATGTGATGATTTTAGCTGTTTTCCATGAATTACAATACTTTTTCTTTTACTTTTAACCATGAAATATGATTCATTTTGATTAATCTCTTTTTAACCATTAAACAAATCCTTTAAGTTATAAAAACACAAATCAAACACTTCAATTTTTAAATTCACAACATTGCTTTTGCTCGTAATGAACATATTTAGCAGGTTCTCCGTCTATAATGCACATTATCAGTGCAAGCAATACACACACACCAACACAATACAATGAGTTCAGCATCCACACAATATATCATAGCTCATAACTGGTTATCAATGCCTTAAATCTTCCTTTAATGCACAACAATAGTAACTGTAGGTCATGTTCATGTTTCTGTGGGGACGATAAGAGCTTTCTGCTGCCTAAAATAAATGAATTTTGAGGTCAACAAACAATATTATTCTATTCATATAATTAGAGTCAATCATCTACTGGGTTACAGTAACATTAAAAAGGACGACATGGATGATGGTTCACAGCTTTAATCAATGTCTTGTAAGTGTTGGAGGAAAACGTGGCAGAAAAACTCCCTGATCCATTTCCATGTGAGGACTGCAATGATCTCTGATAGGAAGCCCAGCTCCATGTTCCTCACAGCCGCTGAAGAAAATGAAATAGTGGATATTGTTCACTAAAGATTGTAAAAATGTGAAGCAGTGAAACGTCTCTGAAGAATGACACTCCAGGTCATTTTCTTCTTCTTTACAGAGTTCTTCTCACTCTTTACCTCAAAGCAAATCCTCTGTTGATGTGACCATTACCCATAATCCTGTGCCTTTCCTCCTTTGCTCTGTGATGCAGGTGCAGGTTTATGACAGTAGGGGGCGCTGACGTCACATGAGGCAGAATCTCCCCTGAACCTGTTGAACTACACCACACAAAGCTCTGACGTCAGGACGTCGCTCTGCAGCAGCTCAGAAACGGTCAAAATGGCCGCCAGCTGTTTGTCACTGTGAACTGTTGATTATCCCAGTTACACAACAGACACATGAGTGTCACATTAAGATTATATTAAACCACTGTGTGTGTGTGTTTGTCAGATACTTCAGGTGAGGTCAGCAACACCTTCTAACCATAGACTGTAAAAAGAATGGACGTAGCGTCCGTGACGTCACCCATTGGTTTGGAGGAGTCTGTTTTGTGCCGCTACTACGGGGGTTTGAACCGCGCCATGTTGGATTCTACTTGCCATATTTGGAGCGGTGCGGCCGTTGGCCGGCCGAGGGCCCGCCCACTGGCCTCGTAGCAGCGGTCGCCGGACCTGTCACTCAACGGTTCTGCGCCCTAATTGGCCAGAACTTTAAACCTAATAATAGTAAAACGGTAGAGTTTAAAAAAAATTCACCCCCCTCAGAGTGTGTGCGGGGGTAGAAACTATCGATTGAGACCAAAAAAATGAAATGTACCAGGCTGTAAATATGTTTTTTTAAGCTGTAAAATCAGCTATTTTAACATGGGGCTCAACTGGAGTTGCTCCCTTCTGACACCAGCCCCCAGCGACAGCCGGGGGGATTGCAGCTTTTTGAACGCGGAAGTGAGCTTCACTTCTCAGACCGACAACTGCCCCCTTGCTTCTCACTCACCTGTGACCTCACCTGGTCATTCATAGTGAGTGTTAGCGTCATTAAAATAGGAGCAAGGCAAGGCAAGGCATCTTTATGTGCACATTTCATACCAAGGCAACTCAATATGCTTTACATAAAGACAAAACATTCAGAAAAAAAGAGAAGCATGAAAACAGAATAAAAACAAACACTAAAAACAGAGTTAAAATGTAAAATAAAATAAAATAGATAAAGTTTAAAGTTCTTAAAAGAGCTCAGCTATAAGCACATGAAAAGATAAGTGTTTTTAACCTGGATTTAAAAGTGCTCACAGTTGGGGTTGATCTCAGTTCTGCTGGTAGTTTGTTCCAGTTGTGTGCAGCATCACAGCTAAATGCTGCTTCACCATGTCTGGTCTGAACTCTGAGCTCCACTATCTGACCTGAGTCAGTAGATCTCAGAGCTCTACTGGGTTTATACTCTACTAACATGTCATTCATGAGCAGTCAAACCTCAAACGGTGGAAAACGAGAAAATAGTGATGGAAGTATGACAGACAGGTAGCAAGATGGCGTCAGTGACTCACTGCAAAAACTCAACATCTCACCAAGAATATGTCTTGTTTCTAGTCAAAACTAATCTCATCATACTTATAATAAGACTCATTATATTAAAAAGTAGCTTGTTTTTAGACACTTTTTACATCTTTCAAGCATATTTTCACTTGAAATAAGTAGAAAAATCTGAATATGGCACAAAAAACTTGCTTTCACTGGCAGATTTTTCTACTTATTTCAAGTGACAAATTGTTTGAAACAAATGAAAATTATCTCAAAACAAGTTTTTTTTTAGATGATGAGTCTTATTTTAAGTGGAAAGAGATTAGTTTTGACTAAATGACAATATGACAAGAAATAAGACAAATGACCAATGACAAGAAATAAGACAAATATTCTTGGAAAGATTTTGAGTTTTTGCACTGACAACTGAACTCTCCCCCTGCGACTTGAAAAACAAACAAAATACAAACGCTTTTTTACTCTGTTTTATGGTTGCTTACCTCCTCTAGTTGTTTTTAACCGCTCATAGGATTTCTAGTCACTGAATCCTGTTTTTAAGCTGCACTTTGTCCCACACTTTGATCCAACTGACAGCGTGGGAAAATCCCTGACAGCTGACAACCAGCGAGCTTACCGGACACCCAACCACCTCACCGGGTCCAGTATTAAGTCTCGCCTCCTCTCCCCGTCTAAACAGTCTGCTATTATATGTGCCTCTTCAACGCCGTGGACTCCATCTGGAGGAAGTTTCACCTTTCAAAATAAAGGTGGGTTAATTCTTCCTTACCTCTCTGAGGTTCTTCTATGAGAGCTCAGATCTGACTCTGTGCTTTATGTCTTCACTTCATCTCTTGCTGTGTGTATGTGGAGTTTCCATCGCTCACACATTCTCCATCTCTCTGAAACCTTGGAGATCAGTCAGACTTGGTTATAGAGAGCCTAAGCGGAAGCAGAAGTGAAGCTCGCCAAAGGACTTCAATTCGGGAAAAAATCTCCATGTAGGTGAACTGGCGTTAAAATTTTATTTCGTGATTGTGTCATGAGAAAAATATATGACCTTAACCTACTTAAAACATCACGTTTCATGCCAAAAAATCTGCAGTTTGTCGTAAAATGGGAACAGAAGAATGTATTTAGTGTGAAGACGCTCTACGGACTACAGATCTGGTGTCCCACAAAAAATACGTCACCAACTGACACGGGAAAGGAAGGACGCCATGTGGTTGCCATGGTGACGTCACTACGCCACCTGGAGTCTTTCTGGTTACAGATTCTATTGGTTACAGTTTTATTTTACAATAGTTTTACAACAAACTGCTGGTTTCTCTTCATGAAACGTGATGTTTTAAACAGGTAGAGGTTGTATTTTTTTCTCATGGCACAATTTTATCGGATCATGAAATAAAATTTTGACTCCCGTTCACTTACATGGAGGTTTTTTACGAATTGAGTTCCCATGGCAACGTTACTTCCTGCTTCCGCTGAGGCTCTCTATTTCACTTCAGTGGTTTCCTCCTGATGTATCTAGGCTACGTATTACAGTAAACCCCCTGCTGGACAATAAGTGACATCACAGCACTATTATAGCTGTTAGACTACCAATAACTGTTTATAATATTAATTAGGCTATCACCTGATTCATTCAAAGTTCTCCACTGAGTGTTTCATGTCAGTGACAGATAATTGTCATAGTATCTGATTCAGTTCACCTTTATGTTAATGTTGTGTGTGTGATAAATGTTCTTTGTTCACTTTAGATTTTATTTCTTGGAGCAAAGTCCAGCGAAGCAGGTTAATTATTCCAGGGAAGAGAACAGCGTCACGTCCAACAGGTGAGTGCAAAGCAGCAGAAGGTAATTAATCCAGATAAGATATGACGAACAGGTGAGTCACAGTTCAAAGTGTTAAAGTTAACCTTTGACTCAGCGGTTGTGTCGCAGTTTATTTCGTCGTGTGAAGGTAAGGTGAACAGTCCTGTCTTTAAAAAAAAAAATGTTTTATGAAGAATGAATCTTTAACCCGCAACGTGCTCATGGAGCAGTGTTACACTTGTTTAGTTTATCAACTGAGAGAGAGAGAGAGAGAGAGAGAGAGAGAGAGAGAGAGAGAGAGAGAGAGAGAGAAATGGAGCAAAGAGCAGTAGAGCAGGTTTGTCCAGGTAAGACCTCGCCCTCATGTCAAACAGGTGAGGCAACTTTCATAGTTTATTTTTACCCAGCGGTTGTGTCGCAGTTTATTTCCCCGAACACACATGTTCTTCTGACAAGCGGCGGACTGAAGATCAATATTATCATTAGTATTTTAACTGTTTATGGTTCAGTATTAGAAATAAACAGCAGTAGTGAAAACACCAGTCTCTCTACTCAGATTACAGAAGTGACATCCCCTCCCCCACTTCCTGTTTAAAGTTTACTTCCACTTTCACCCAGCGGTTGTGTCGCAGTTTATTTCGTCGTGTGAAGGTAAGGTGAACAGTCTGAATGTTTTCCTCGTTAACACCTGTCGTTACCTGAGTTCTCTGCCCTTCAAAGTGTTGTTGTGTTGTTGTTGTTGTTGTTGTGTTATTATAATGTTACTGTAGCTGAGTCAGAGCTGTAACTGTAAAGTCTGGACCGACAGAACCGTGTCCTCCATGTTGTGTGGATGTTGTGGGTAGAACCGTGTCCTCCATGTTGTGTGGATGTTGTCGGTAGAACCGTGTCCTCCATGTTGTGTGGATGTTGTGGGTAGAACCGTGTCCGCCATGTTGTGTGGATGTTGTGGGTAGAAGCGCTGGAATAAGAGCAGAAGCTGTTACTGCCTATATCACTGATCAATACTGACAGTTTCTTTATTGATGATTGATTTTCCAGTGTTGATCAATGTTCAGCATCAGGTTCTTCACAGTAACTGAGTACATTTAGTGCAGTACAGTTTGTGAGGTACTTGTACTCTCCTTGAGTATTTCCTTGTTGTGCCACTTCCTGCTTGTACTGCAGCTCATGTACCTGACAGGTGAAGCTACTGGTCACTTTGCAGCTGCAGGTTGTAGATTAAAAACACCTGATGAGCTCAGAAACACAGGATTAAAGATGAAACCACAGCATGTTTGTCCTGTGACTCTGTAGGTTACATCAGCTCACTGACTCATTTAAATCTATGAGAAGAGGAGCAGCTGGACACTGTCTCTGTGTCCTCACCATTCATGTCTGTGGTTACACACAGCTAACACTCTGGGTTATTGATTATTGGACACAAATCATTAATATTGTTGTGGAGAATGTTTTAGAGCTGCAACAGTTGTTCAATCAACATTTTTCAAGCAGAAACTTTCAATTTTCAGCCTCAAAAACTGAAGATTTCCTTGTTTTCTCTGTTTGATTTGACTGTAAACTGAATATTTTTGTCTCTTTGATTGTTGCTGTGACAAAACGAGACATTTGAAGACGTGGCCTCAGACTGAGAGGAACTTGAACGCATCATTTGTCTGTATTTTGTGACATTTGATGGAGCAGATGATGAATGGATGGACAGAGACAATACGTGTCAGTGGCAGCTGGAGAGTGTTTTTCTCTCTTTGAATTTCCAGTGTGAGTGAAATGACTGAATGCTGTGATAGTGGAGCTGTGAGGTGAAATAAGTGGAGGCCCAGTTGTTGTGTGTGTAGCTTGTTTGGTCCAGTGGTTTTCTACAGGGACGCTGTCCACACAGAGACTGTGTCACATCAACTCAGTGGATCTCAGTCCTTGTGTGTGTCAGTGGATGGAAACAGTGGTCCATGGATCATGTTGCTGGGCTGCAGCTTCATGACGCCATCTAGTGGACTGATAGTAGAAGTACAGCAGCTGATGGCAGCTTCCTCTTCCTCACTGCTGTGTGACTGCATTCAGCTGACACTGATATGAAGCAGAGGAGAAGAGCCAATCAGTGGAGGAGCAGCTGGAGACATGATGGACATGTGAGCTGCTGTGCAGATGAATGATGTGTGTTTCCTCTGCAGGTGAAGCTACAAAGTGTGTGTGAGCTGATGTGGATGTGAACTCAGCAGCATGGATCAGTGTGAGGACAGAGAGGAAGGAGCCCCTCCCCCTAAGAAACTGTGTGGGGGACGTAAACGCAGGACCACAGGTCAAAGGTCAGAATTTAAAACAGTCAGAAAGACTTTTCTCTCCAAAAGTCAGTTGTTGTGTTTATTAAAAGACTGAAGATATTTCTCATCATTTTTTCTCCAACATGCACATTTATCAGTTGTGTTGTTGTTTCAGGATCCAGCAGCAGAGACCAGACTCTCCTGAACACAGCTGTCTGTCCTTAAAGAGCAACGACTCAAAGGACATTCTCGTTAACTTTAAAGGAGGACGTGGATCAGCTGATCAGATGTAAGAGACAAAACTACATTTCAAAGGTTTTGAGTTTCTGTTGAACGTTCTTCCTGTGGAGTCACATTTCAATGATTCTCCATAAAAACTGAGTTATAACTCAGACACACGTTCAGTGAATGACTGACAGCATCCCATGCATCTTTTTTTCTGTTATTACATCCACTGCTGACGCTACTAAATATAACAGCTGCTTTTTGTTCACTTCCTGCAGCAGTCGTCAACTCACCTTCTCTGGCATTCTTGATTTAAGAACACGTTCATGAATCTGACGTAGAGTTTGCATGTTCTCCCTGTGCATGTGTGGGTTCTCTCCAGCTTCCTCCCACAGACCAAAGACATGCAGGTTAACTGGTGACTCTAAATTGCCCATAGGTGTGAATGTGTGTGTGTGTATATGTTGGCCCTGTGATAGACTGGTGACCTGTCCAGGGTGAACCCCGCCTCCTGCCCAAAGTCAGCTGAGAAAGGCTCCAGCTCACCCTCCACCCTAGTGAGGATGAGCTGTATAGAAGATGAATGAACTTAAAGAGATATTGGTGAATGAGGCCCATTGTTACAAAATGTAGGAAAAGGAACTCATTCACATTTGTAACCCTTAAAATAACTTTGCAGAGAATTCTTTTGAAAACTGTCAGGACTGGCTCCTTTTCCTGACAAAGCAAAACGAGGAGAGGGGAAGGTGCCGACAATAATCTCATTTATTATAACCAAAGGCCAACAATGGCAAAGGTAAACAATCAACAATCAGTAGTGGAGGTTATCAGTGGTGAGTGCGGGTGCATGGATGGATATGTAAGTGTTGTCTTTGCATTAAAACCAAGAGGGCAGATGCAGCGGGGAAGCTGCGGGACGCCAGGCCATGGAGGGAATGAGAGAGAGCGAGACGGCGATCTCCACCCGGCTTTTAGGAACATAGCCACGCCCCCCTACCGCACGCACACCGGAGGCCCATGAGTAATCCTGAGGGAAGGAGAGACAGGAGAGCGAGAGGGGCGCCGCACACACACACTCACACATACACACAACCACTTGGGGTTGTCACACCCCCCCCCTTAAGACGGGACCCCAAAGGGGAACCGGCACAATAAACCCCCAAGCTAGTAAAGGTGGCAGGACCAGCTACATGTTAACCATCTACAGTTGTAACCATCTACAGTTGTAACCATTCTCTAATAACATGAGTTACATGAACAATTCCCACTACAAAACCCAACCCAACTCACCCAGCCATCCCAGAACTCTGCAACCTGGTACCGGGGAAGCCTATTTAAGAGTTTGAAAGGACGGAGGAGCAGGAGTGTGAAAGCGGGGATAAAGTTACATGTCATCATACATACAAGATTAACAATGCACAACTGACCCAATACCCCATTAACTCTAAGGCAGAGGCGCCCTAGACAAAGCATCTGCCAGGATATTATCCTGCCCTTTAATGTGGCGTATATCTAAATCATAACCCTGCAAAAAGAGAGACCACCTGACCAGTCTCTGATTTGGAGTTTTCAAGGAACCTAAGAAGGTCAAAGGGTTGTGATCTGTATAAACAATTAAAGGTGCCGTCCCACCTACGTACACCTCAAAATGCTGTAAGGCCAAAATGAGACCCAAAGCCTCCTTTTCTATCACTGAATAGTTGGCCTGATGTCGATTGAACTTTCTTGAGAAAAAGCATACCGGTCTCAACAACCCCTCGTCCCCTCCCTGGAGAAGGACGGCACCGGCCCCGACCTGGCTGGCATCAACCTGCAAGACAAACTGTCTGTCAAACTGAGGAGCAGCCAACACAGGACAGGAACACAGTAAAGACTTTACATTCTCAAAGGCCTGCTGGCACGCAGTAGACCACACAAACTTAGCTCCACCCTTCAGTAGCTCAGTCAGAGGAAAAACAACAGTAGAGAAATTTCTGCAGAAACTTCGATAGTATCCAACTAGACCCAAAAACCGCTGGAGTTCTTTCTTCGTAGTCGGCGGTGGAAACTCAGACACAGCTTGCACTTTAACCTGCACAGGAACAACATTACCCTGACCAACCACACGCCCCAAGTAGGTAACAGTGGCTCTAGCAAACTCACATTTGGCTATGTTTACTGTCAACTGGGCCTCAGCCAACCTCTCAAACAACTCTTTCACTCTCTGTAAATGTGAATGCCATGTGTCACTATACACAACCAGATCATCCAAATACACTGAACAGCCCTTTAACCCATGCACAACCCGGTTCATAAGCCGCTGAAAAGTGGCCGGAGCGTTCTTCAAACCAAAGGGCATAACGGTGTATGAGTAAAGGCCTGCAGGAGTAACAAATGAAGCAATTTCTTTCGCGCGCTCTGACAAGGGCACCTGCCAATAGCCCTTGAGCAGGTCGAACTTGGACACAAACTTGGCAGACCCCACCATATCTATACAATCGTCCATGCGCGGTAATGGAAATGAATCGGACTTAGTGACAGAATTAACCTTCCTCATATCTGTGCAAAATCGCAGAGTTTTGTCTGATTTGGGCACCAAAACACAAGGAGACGCCCAGCTGGACGCAGATGGAATGGCAATGTCATTTTTCAGCATGTAATCAATTTCAGTGTTCAAATGCGTCAGCTTCTCAGGACCCATGCGGTAAAACCGCTGTCTGATCGGCTGCGCTTCCCCCACATCAATGTCATGTACAATCCAGGAAGTACGAGAGGGAACATCACCAAAAAGCTGCGGAAATCTACCGATCAGCTCCACCAACTCAACACGCTGCTCTTCAGGCAGGTGTGACAACAGGGACTGTAGATTACACAAAGACTCAGAATTCTTTAACCTACCACTCAACAAACTGTCATCAGGCTCAGGAACGCCGTCTGTCTCCTGCGCCACACTACAGGTGTCCACGGCGAGCGCTGCACCAACGTCACCTTTTACGCACTCACCATGCCCCGAGCGTTGGTAATATGGCTTCAGCAGGTTGACATGATACAACTGGGACGACTTCCTTCGACCTGGTGTAGCAACAAGATAGTTAACATCAGAATTTTTTTCAGACACAGTGTATGGGCCAACAAACTTAGCCTGGAACGGCGACGTGACCAGCGGAGTCAGTGCGAGGACCTGGTCCCCCGGACTATACTCATGACGCACCGTACCCCGGTCATACTGGGCTTTCATTTTGACTTGAGCCTGCCCCAGTTTTTCTTTTGCCAACAGACCCGCCCGAAACAATCTGTGCCGAAAACCATTCACAAAGTCAATCAGGTTTCGGGGCGCCTCGGCAGGAACCAATCCACCCTTCAGCGCTGCCCACGGCCCGCGCACCGAGTGCCCAAAAACCAATTCGTTCGGACTGAAGCCCGTGCTCTCCTGCACGGCTTCTCGCGCTGCCAACATCAACCAGGGGAGCCCCTCCTCCCAGTCCCGATCCAACTCCGTACAGTAAGCGCGCAACAAGGACTTGAGCGTCTGATGGAACCGCTCTAACGCGCCCTGACTCTGCGCATGATACGCAGTGGACTGGTTATGGCTCACCCCAAGCGATTTCAACACTTCCGCAAACATATGCGAGGAGAAATTGGACCCCCGATCACTTTGTATGACCTTGGGTATCCCGAACACTGAAATGAACTGTGCAAGTGCTTTAACTACCGCTTTGGTGGTGATGGTTCGAAGCGGATAAGCCGCTGGGTATCGAGTACACTGACACATGACAGTCAACAAATACTTACACCCCGACTTGGCACTAGGCAACGGCCCCACACAGTCTATTATCAGATACTCAAACGGTTCACTCACCACAGAGATGGGCTGCAACGGTGCCGGTTTTACGCACTGGTTGGGTTTCCCCGTCAGCTGGCAGACGTGACATGTTTTAATGTACGCCGCCACCTCTTTTTTGGCCCGCGGCCAAAAAAAATGTTTAAGCACCGACAGATACGTTTTACGCACCCCAAAATGACCACTTACATCATGTGCCGTTTTCAAAACGTGGGAACGAAAATCCTGAGGCACCACCACCTGAAACACAGGCGCTCCCACAACATCCTCATCACAAGGCAACCATTTGCGGACCAACATCCCATCCTGCACAAAATAGCCTTGGGCTACGTCGCCAACCTGGTGACGCGGCACAACCTGATCCCACAGTGAGGACAACGAAACATCAGATTTCTGAGCCTTAACCCACTCCTCTCTTACCACAAGTGGAGGCAAATCAGGCAGCGCAACCGGTTCCGAGGCCGCAGCCTCCGCTGGCACAGACGCACATTTACTCTGAGCGCGCGTCATGGCACAAACAGGAAAAACTTCAAGCGCTGAACTGTCAGACGCCACCGGTTCGGACACCACCACAGGTGGCGGGGGACCACTGGGCCAAACCCGACCACCACAAATATCATTTCCCAGAATCATTGACACGCCTGGCAAAGGCAACTCAGGCCGCACGCCCACAGAAAACACACCTTTAGCCAGATCACAATCCAACACCACATCATGGCGTGGCACGGGAACGAAGCCAAGCTCCATCCCCCGCATCACAATGAAATCTCCAGACTGCGTATCAGAGGAAAAAGGGAGCACAGACTGCACAATGAAAGAATGTCGGGCCCCTGTATCACGCAACACTCTCACAGGAACACATTCAGTACTGCCCACCAAGGACACACGCGCCTTTATGATGAAAGGCTCAAACCCAGACTTGTCACTGACGGTCGCCTCCACCGCCTTTTCCTCTCGCGCACTTGCACACAACATAGCAGGACCTGGGGAAGGCGCAAAATTTTTCCGCCTGAGCAAAGGACACTGGTCCCTCCAATGACCTTCCCCACGACAAAAATTGCACAAGTTTGAACGTCCTGGGCGCACAGAGACTGGCGCGCCACGGGCCGGAACAGGTTTGGAAAAACGGCTGCGCGTAAACCTACTGTCATCCACTGCGCGCTCGCGCCCCTCAGCAAAACCAGACTTGTGCGTCAGCAAGAAATCATCAGCCAATTCAGCTGCTTTAAGCGCAGTAGCTGGCCCTCTTTCATTTAAGTAGGCGGCTACGCGCTGAGGAACAACATTTTTAAACTGCTCCTTGATTATCAATTCACACAGACCATCAAATGAATTCACTTTTTCCGCGGAACACCAGCGGTGAAAATGAGTGGTCAAATCGCGCACAAACTCCACATTAGTTTGTTTATCAACCTTCACCCACTGTCTAAACCTCTGGCGATATGCCTCTGGAACGAGCTCATATGCCTTGAGGACGGCTGACTTCACCATGTCATAAGTCAAACCCTCCTGTGCGCACACAGCCGAGTACGCCTCCTGCGCTTTCCCCGTGAGGACGCACTGCAGCAGGAGAACCCTATCAACATCTGGCCACCGCCTGGCATCTGCCACGCGCTCAAACAACGTGAAAAAAGTATCAGGATCTCGCTCATTAAATTTAGGCACAAGGCGCAGACTCGCCGTCAAGTCTCTGCCCTCACGCTCAGCCACAGACCCAGACGCGCCAGGACCCCTCTCATTTCGGTCCAAAACCCTCAACTTTGTCCGCTCCACCTCTAACTGCAACTCCAAGAGGTCTTTCTGCCATCCTGCTCTTTCTCTCTCTTGCGCAAACGTGAGCCTATCAGCCTGCTCAACCAGCGCCGCAGCCCCTGGCTCTCCCTTTGATAGAGCTGGCTCAACCCCTGGCCCTTTCGGAAACACACCTCTTTCAAACAATGTCAACAACACAAACACCTTCAACTCATCCTTCAGGATTCCCTCTTTCAACTCAATCTCATAATGTTCCGCAATTTCAAGCAACTCCTCTTTCAAACATGATTCCAAAAACACCGCAGAGGGCGCATCATAGAAAGCTGACAAATCACCCATATTCACCTTAGAGCCGGATCCACACCGCTATGCGCACTTGAGCAGACAATGCCCCCCAGAGCGTTCCCCTCACTGCCTATCCAGAATCTAACTAAACTCAACCCTGGTCTTCATGTGGTTCTGCAGCGGGCTGATTAAGCACAAAACCAGCGGGGACCACCAGCGGCGACCACCAGCGGCGACCCCACGGAGTGCCCCCGAGATGATTGCTCGCGCAACCAACGCTAACCGCTCCCCACAACACTACTGACAAAAAAAACAAACAGACACCATCCCAAAGGAGACGTGTCCTTCGCCTAACGGGAACCTCCAGAAAAAAATGCGCATCCAGTGTATCACCTACCCTTCACAGGTGAACCAAGACGAGCCCCCATTTGTCAGGACTGGCTCCTTTTCCTGACAAAGCAAAACGAGGAGAGGGGAAGGTGCCGACAATAATCTCATTTATTATAACCAAAGGCCAACAATGGCAAAGGTAAACAATCAACAATCAGTAGTGGAGGTTATCAGTGGTGAGTGCGGGTGCATGGATGGATATGTAAGTGTTGTCTTTGCATTAAAACCAAGAGGGCAGATGCAGCGGGGAAGCTGCGGGACGCCAGGCCATGGAGGGAATGAGAGAGAGCGAGACGGCGATCTCCACCCGGCTTTTAGGAACATAGCCACGCCCCCCTACCGCACGCACACCGGAGGCCCATGAGTAATCCTGAGGGAAGGAGAGACAGGAGAGCGAGAGGGGCGCCGCACACACACACTCACACATACACACAACCACTTGGGGTTGTCACAAAACCTAAAAGTGTCAAACATGAGTTGTGTTGTTGTTTCAGGATCCAGCAGCAGAGACCAGACTCTCCTGAACCCAGCTGTCTGTCTTTAAAGAGCGACCGGTCAAAGGACTGGTTCATTACCTTTAAAGGAGGACGTGGATCAGCTGATTGGATGTAAGCTGTAACTGACAGTCAGACTCAGGTTATTGTAGAAAAGAACCAGTTTGTACGACGTGTTGTTGGACCAGGTCTGAAACCAAAGTGTCTGTGTCTGTTGTGAACGTCCTCAGGGGACGTATAAAGTCCATCTTGTGTTATCTCTCTGTCCTGATGTTGACTTGACACTGATTCCTCCACAGAGTGGACCAGGAGAGCTCAGAGGTTCCCAGTGGTCAGTCTGCCCAGCAGCATCAAACACACCTGGACTCCATATTTATGGTGAGGACATGTCCAACAGCTGCTGTTACATCTGTTGTGTTCACCATCATCTCCATGCTGCACTTTGACACCAGTGGATTGTCAGTCTGTCCAACATGGATCTGATGTTTGGCTCCATGGTTTTAGTTTGATGCTGTCACTCATAGAGTTTCTGTTCCAGCTGCTGGAGGAGAACATGGTCACTTTTGTCAAGAACGAGCTGAAGAAGATCCACAAGGCTCTGAGTCCAGATTACCCAGAATGCTCAGGGAGTCAGAGGGAGGATGAGGAGGTGTTGGACGGTGAGGATGAAGAGCAGAGGAGGAGCAGCAGAGAGGCATTAGTGAAGATCACAGTGAACTTCCTGAGGAGGATGAAGCAGGAGGAGCTGGCTGAGCGTCTGCAGAGCAGTAAGAGGATTTCTGTAAAGATTCAACATAATGAATAATAATAATAATAATAATAATAATAATAATAATAATGGATGACATTTATATAGCGTTTTTCTATTGTTACCCAATACCCAAAGCGTGTACAGCAACCATTATTCATTCATACCACAAATGAGACGTTCACTGACATCAACACATGGAGGGAAACATGTTCATAGTTGTTATTTAGAGGAATTAAAATGTTATATTTTCTTATTGATCTTATATCTTGTGTTTTCATTCAGAATATTTTGCTCCTGTTTCAGTTTGTGGACGTAAACTCAAATCTGCCCTGAAGGAGAAGTTCCAGTGTGTGTTTGAGGGGATCTCTAAAGCAGGACACCAAACTCTTCTGAAGCAGATCTACACAGAGCTCTACATCACAGAGGGAGGGGCTGGAGGAGTCAATGATGAACATGAGGTCAGACAGATTGAAACAGCGTCCAGGAAACCAGACAGACCAGAAACAACCATCAGACAAGAAGACATCTTTAAAGCTCCACCAGGAAGAGACCGACCAATCAGAACAGTGATGACAAAGGGAGTGGCTGGCATTGGGAAAACAGTCTTAACACAGAAGTTCACTCTGGACTGGGCTGAAGACAAAACCAACCAGGACATACACTTCACATTTCCCTTCACCTTCAGAGAGCTGAATGTGCTGAAAGAGGAAAAGTTCAGCTTGGTGGAACTTGTTCATCACTTCTTCTCTGAAACCAAAGAAGCAGGAATCTGCAGCTTTGATGAGTTCAAGGTCGTCTTCATCTTTGACGGTCTGGACGAGTGTCGACTTCCTCTGGACTTCCACAGCACTGAGATCCTGACTGATGTGACAGAGTCCACCTCAGTCAACGTGCTGCTGATCAACCTCATCAGGGGGAACCTGCTTCCCTCTGCTCGCCTCTGGATAACCACACGACCTGCAGCAGCCAATCAGATCCCTCCTCAGTGTGTTGACATGGTGACAGAGGTCAGAGGGTTCACTGACCCCCAGAAGGAGGAGTACTTCAGGAAGAGGTTCAGAGATGAGCAGCAGGCCAGAGAGATCATCTCCCACATTAAGACATCACGAAGCCTCCACATCATGTGCCACATCCCAGTCTTCTGCTGGATCACTGCTACAGTTCTGGAGGAGCTGTTGAAGACCAGAGAGGGAGGAGAGCTGCCCCAGACCCTGACTGAGATGTACATCCACTTCCTGGTGGTTCATCTAAAACTGAAGAAGGTCAAGTATGATGGAGGAGCTGAGACAGATCCACACTGGAGTCCAGATAGCAGGAAGATGATTGAGTCTCTGGGAAAACTGGCTTTTGAGCAGCTGCAGAAAGGAAACCTGATCTTCTATGAATCAGACCTGACAGAGTGTGGCATCGATATCAGAGCAGCCTCATTGTACTCAGGAGTGTTCACACAGATCTTTAAAGAGGAGAGCGGCCTGTACCAGAACCAGGTGTTCTGCTTCGTCCATCTGAGTGTTCAGGAGTTTCTGGCTGCTCTTCATGTCCATCTGACCTTCATCAACTCTGGACTCAACCTGATGTCACAACAACAACCAACCTCCAAGAAGAAGAAGAAGAGGAAGACTGAAACAACAAGAGTCAAATCTGCAGAGACAAACTTCTACCAGAGCGCTGTGGACGAGGCCTTACAGAGTCCAAATGGACACCTGGACTTGTTCCTCCGCTTCCTCCTGGGTCTTACACTGAAGACCAATCAGAATCTCCTACGAGGTCTGATGACACAGACAGGAAGTGACTCACGGTCCAATCAGGAAACAGTCCAGTACATCACGAAGAAGATCGAAGAGACTCCCTCTGCAGAGAAAAGCATCAACCTGTTCCACTGTCTGAATGAACTGAATGATCGTTCTCTAGTGGAGGCGATCCAATGGTACCTGAGATCAGGACTTCTCTCCACAGATGAACTGTCTCCTGGTCAGTGGTCGGCTCTGGTCTTCATCTTACTGTCATCAGAAGAAGATCTGGACAAGTTTGACCTGAAGAAATACTCTGCTTCAGAGGAGACTCTTCTGAGGTTGCTGCCAGTGGTCAAAGCCTCTAACAAAGCTCTGTAAGTGTAGAGATAGTTGGATTTATTCATCATTATATAAAAACACTGTCTTTATGATAGGGAAACTTCGAACGGCTGTGGAACCAGTGCTTGATAAATGTCAGTTTGCCTTCACCAAGAATCGCAGCACAAGTGTTGCCATAGTGACATAGTGAAACATACTAATTTAAGTGTTCACCAATCTGCGTGTGTGATGCCCACTTGCTGCATATTAAGACGACCAAAACTGTTGAGATGCTGCTCGATCCTACATCAGTGGGTGATCAAAGCCCAGTGGCCATCCATGGCCAACACATTGTGGAGTACCTTGGAGTCTTCATTGACAGCGACTTGAGCTTGAGCACACAGGTGGCCAATGTCTGTGCCAATATTCATCAGTGTCTCTATATCTTACGTAGGCTCAGAGTGTTTGGAGTTTGCAAAAACATTATGTTATTTTTTTATAGAGCAACAATGAGTCAGTACTCCAGTATGGTATCACCAGCTGGTGACATGTCCAGGTCACATGTCTGTTCTAATGATACAGGCTGTGATCCTGAAATGTGTGTTTCTCTTCTATAATACACATTCTACATCTAGGAGGCAAAATCGTTCCACATACAGACTCCCTTCCCCTTTCAAACGGGCAGAGCTCCTTGGGAAACAGTAGTGGAGACACCAAGGGAGAATCAGGGTCTGACACACACGTGCACGAAAAAGACAAGCGCACCGTTACAGCGTTGTGTTGTGATCGCACATGACGCGTGTCTATATTGAAAGTAAAGAGTTTGTGTGCACACCAGAAGCGGGAAAGATATTTGTAAAATATAACACCTTACCACCTTCACCCTTTTCATGTCGCGCACCCCCTAGCGGCGACTTGCACACCACACGCTGGGAATCCCTGGTCTACTGTACGAGTGCGATTGTCCAGTGTTGGTCTGTGTTTACTCGACTAGTCTTCAATCTGATGTACGTTTAACTGTATGTTGTTTATACTGTATGTTGTTTTTACTGTATGTGCTGCAACCGCTCCTTATCTCTGGGACAAATTCCTCCCTGGTGGAGACCAACAAAGTAACCTAACCTTTTCAACAGGACAGAAAATAAATTCCTTTCTTCTTTAATTCCTCATGATCATCTCTACAGACTAAGCGGCTGTAACCTCTCAGAGAGAAGCTGTGAAGCTCTGTCCTCAGTCCTCAGCTCCCAGTCCTCTAGTCTGAGACACCTGGACCTGAGTAACAACAACCTGCAGGACTCAGGAGTGAAGCTGCTGTCTGGTGGACTGGAGAGTCCACACTGTAGACTGGAGACTCTCAGGTGAGGACCCCTCCAGCTGTTTATCTGATGCCAGTTGATCACAGAAGCAGGTGTTGACAGAGGGTTCCTGTGTGTTGTTGTGTGTGTTCAGCCTGTCAGGATGTCTGGTCACAGAGGAAGGCTGTGCTTCTCTGGCCTCAGCTCTGAGCTCCAACCCCTCCCATCTGAGAGAGCTGGACCTGAGCTACAACCATCCAGGAGCCTCAGGAGTGGAGCTGCTGTCTGCTGGACTGGAGGATCCAGACTGGAGACTGGACTCTCTCAGGTATGGAGAGGCTGCTGCAGCCACACACACTGTCTGATAGAGGAGGAGGAGCTGGAACATTTTCTATGGCCCCGTTCACACCTGGTCACACCTGGTATTAACATCTGTCTCAGGTGATCCATGCATTGATGACATCAGATCCCATCACTCAGACCATATCCAGAGGTGGTGTAGGCCACAGTGAAGCTCTGCCCACTCCACTGACGTCCTCTGTCTCAGTCTGACTCGTCCCAACACAGTTTATACTGAAGCCCAAATCTCAGAGTGTTTCAAACATGAGCTGTGCAGCTTTCATCAGTCACAGTGATGAACTACTGGGATCAGGAGTTTCTCCTCATGATGACTTCAGTGTCTCATCATGACTCACTGTGTCATATTCAGGAGGAGAGATGTCCGTGATGAAAGCAGCTGTTGGCAGCTGTGCTCTGAGTCTCTCCAGATGTTTGGATCAGACTTTATTTCAGAGTGTATCAGGAAACATTTCAGCTGCAGCTGGTTGAACTGCTCCTGAACCAACAGAGTGTTTGACCTGAACAGTCCCAGAGACTGTAGACACCTGTTGAGTGTGGACACACTAACAACAACACAGCAACAAGAATCAAAGCATGTCCACTGCTCAGAGACATTCGTCTCCCAGCGTCTCCAACCAAGGAGGAAATAAGAGACAGAAACCAGGCGGCACCATCAGGTCTCTGTCTGGTCAGATATTGATGATCAATAATCAGCTCAGTCTCTCTGAGATCCTGGTCTTGTCCTGATGAGATGTGTTGTTGTGTTGAGGAGACAGTAAATCACAGTGTGACATCCAGATGTCCTCACTGTCCAGAGGCCTGGAGCTGTCAATCAGAAGAAAGTGAGTGTAGTGAACAGTGTAATAATCAGTGTTTGTGGTCAGAGATGGACAGAGTACTCGACCCCAGTACTTGAGTAAGAGTACAAATTAGGGATGCACATTTTGAAAAAAATTTCTGATCGATAACCGACGCTCGTTAACCGATAAGATTAAGATGCTTGCGGCGCACGGATATTTTATTTTATTTTTTTTTGCTGTTAAAAACACACGTGCGCTGTGACAGCTGATCAGTGCCACATCCCCTCTGCTCTGTCTCAGCTGATCGCTCATATGGAGGTTAGATCGTCCAATGTAGAACTGTTTTTATACAAAGTGCAGCCAAACACCAGACTGAAGGAACAGCAGAGCTCCTCTGTGGAGCTGCAGCTGCAGGTGAACAGGCTGGAGAGCAGCCACGTCCTCGTCCTCTTTTTTTTTTCTCAGCGCCGTAGTTACAGATGATGCACATCTATGTCTGTGTAGCTACATTTATGGTCTGACCTTCCTTCATGGGGGCTGCTGCACATACTGTCAGTCCTCCTGTGTAACTTTTTGCTGCGAAATATGACTGAAGGCAGTGAACTCTGCACGTGTCGACACGCCCCCATGAGTTGACGACATAAGGAGCTAATAATAATAATAAAAAATAACCGATAGTATTAATCGGTCAAAGTTCTTGTTATCGGTTAACGGTTAAACGGTTCAACATGTGCATCCCTAGTACAAATACTACTGGTCAAAATTTACTCCGTTACAAGTAAAAGTAGCTCAGTCGACATGTTCATCGAGTAAGAGTAAAAAAGTACTTGCTTTTAAAGGTACTTAAGTATCCAAAAGTACATGCTTTTAAATTTACTTAAAGTAAAAGTCAGAGTAAGAGTAAATTTCTTATTTTTCACATCAATGTATTACAATATTTTTTTCTAAATGAATTTAAGTACCTTTTAAAGCAGAAGTAAGCGATCCGGTGGTTTTGGCTAACTTCCTGTCAGCCGATGGAGTTAGCAGTCCCCGCCCTCGTCCCAACGTCACACAGTGACCCGCCCTCGTCCCTTGGCTGCACACACAGAGAGGACCGCCCCTTTATGCCGTTCTCTCTCTTCATTGGATAAAGGTTGTAGGATACAAGGAAAGTTTTCTCCTCGGCTCAGAGCAGAGCAGAGTGACTGACAGACCCGTGTTTCAGACCAAACACTCTATGTAAGTGATTGCTGTCGGAAGATATAACTATTTAAGACTTATATTAACACAAACATTCACCTTACTTCTGCTTTAACTCTTGTTTCTGAGAATTAACTCTTTGAAACCACCTGCACTGATGTGCTGCTTTTAGGGGTTAGGGTTTCCTTCTTTGACAAACACAGTTTCTGTCCAATAGTATTTTAGAAAAAAAAAAAGAGCAGACCTGAAAGTATCGCGTACTTTTCAGCCTTCCTAGAAATTAACTTGAGTAAAAGTAAAAATATTTGTCTTGGAAATGTATTCAAGTAAGAGTAATAAGTACCAAATCCTCTGGATATGTACTTTACTCCGTTACTGTCCACCACTGTTTGTGGCTGAATGTGTGTGTGATCAAACAGCTGTTTTCAGACTGTGTGTGTGCTGACTCCAGATCAGATGAAGCCACAAAGTGGCTCCTTAATGAAAGTCTCCAGCAGCTGGAGCTTCACTTCCTGTCTGAGTCCATGTGCTCTGAGCTGAGCCTGCTTCTCTCTGCTCTACAGTTTCTCTGCTTCCTCTGGACTCTGACTTCAAGTCCAGTCAAAATGTGTGGACAGGTTTGATGGAGCTCAGGACTGGTCCTGAGGACGGCTGCTTTATTCCACATGATGTGACTGATCTCAGTGAGTCAGTGTGTTGCAGCTGATCTGGGTGAAGAGCAGAGAAGAACAGAGTCATTGATCATGAGATCCTGATCCGTCCTGTCACTGTGATCAGATGGTTTCTATTAGAGCTCCTTCATCCACTCACTGCTGCTGTGGCTCCTGTGGAAACCTGCTCACAGCCTCATTCTTCAGCTTCCTGGGGAGTTTTCTTCAAACAAACACAAGTTGTGTTCACACTCAGTGTTTCTCACTAAACTCACTGTGTGTTTCACTGAGCTCTAACAAACGTGTTGAGTGTGTTTCCTTCCTCATCAAACACTGAAACCATCCACTGTTCACAGCTGCACTCTTCTTCTTTCCTGGTGCATTGTGGGATATCTGGGCTGGTCAGCTCCACCTGTTGTGTCTTCATCTTCTTTGCTGTGACGTGTGTTTGTGCAGCTTGAGAGTCAGAGAGTGAAAGTGTGTGTCTCACACTGCAGTGACATCACATGGAGAAAAGACATGATGAAGTGTTTCCTCCTGGTCTCCTCCTGCTCTGTATCATCACTAGATAAAGACTCCAGCTCCTTCTTCTCTGTGCTCAGTGTTCATCCAGACATACCAGCCTCCATGTGAACACAGTGATAAAACAGTGTGTGTGTGAGAGCCATGTAATGTCCATGTGTGCATGCTGACAGAGAAGGTGCTGCTCTGACCCCCCTCCTCCTTTCAGGGTGGAGCCTGCTGGAGTCCCATGGTTGACACCAGGTCTGAGGAAGTGTAAGTCTGTTTTTACTTTGATTCATGGAAACGAGGGATGCACATGTTGAACCGTTTAACCGTTAACCGATAACAAGAACTTCGACCGATTAATACTATCAGTTATTTATTTTATTAGCTCCTTGTCGTCAACTCATGGGGGGGTGTCGACACGTGCAGATTTCCACGTGCCTTCAGTCATATTTCGCGGTAAAAAGTTCCACAGGAGGACTGACAGTATGTGCAGCAGCCCCCATGAAGGAAGGGCAGACCATAAATGTAGCTACACAGACATAGATGTGAATCATCTGTAACAACGGCGCTGAAAAAAACTGTTCCTTCAGTCTGGTGTTTGGCTGCACTTTGTAACTAAAACAGTTGTACATTGGACGATCTAACCTCCATATGAGCGATCAGCTGAGACAGAGCAGAGTGGATGTGGCACTGATCAGCTGTCACAGCGCACGTGTGTATGTAAAGGGATAGTTCAACATTTTGGCAAATTGGCCCATTGCCATAATCCCTATAGTCATAGCAGTAGGTTCATTACCTTTAATTGTCGGTGCAAGCTGTTTTTAGAACGGCGGAGCAGAGCCGTGAGCTGCTCAGAGCTACGCTACGGAGGCTCATGGGATTTCTTGGTTTCCCTCATCAAACTCATCAAATACAAAATCCCAAAACTCCAAAACGCTCTGGTGGACAAGTTGTGACCTGCACGATCACTACGCTATGAGATAATAACACAACGTTACCAGACAGAGATGTTTTAGAACCCTGAGCAGCTCACGGCTCTGCTCCGCCGTTCTAAAAACAGCTTGCACCAACAATTAAAGGTAACGAACCTACTGCTATGACTATAGGGATTATGGCAATGGGCCAATTTGCCAAAATGTTGAACTGCCCCTTTAATGGCAAAAAAAAAAAAAATGGAGCGTCGTAATCTTATCGGTTAACGGTTAATAATCGGTTAACGAGCGTCGGTTACCGGTCAGAAAAAAAATTCAAAATGTGCATCCCTACTGGAAACAAAGCAGCACATTCAACCATCTTCACACTGTCACATCACTGACCTCATGAGTCTTCATCAAACTGTCAATAACTGATCAATGATCAATAACTGCAGCTGTGTCTTGTTCTCTCCATCAGATTCCTGTCCACTCACAATCGACACAAACACAGTGAACACAAAGATCAAACTGTCTGACAACAACAGGAAGGCGACAGGTGTGAAGGAGGATCAGTCATATCCTGATCATCCAGAAAGATTTGACATCTATCCTCAGCTGCTGTGTTCAACTGGTCTGACTGGTCGCTGCTACTGGGAGGTCGAGTGGAGAGGAAACGTTCTTATATCAGTGAGTTACAGAGGAATCAGCAGGAAAGGAAACAGTGATGACTGTGTGTTTGGATGGAACGATCAGTCCTGGAGTCTGAGCTGCTCTGATGGTGGTTACAGTGTCTGGCACAATAACAGACAGACATCTATCACCTCCTCCTCCTCCTCCTCCTCCTCCTCCTCCTCCTCCTCCTCCTCCTCCTCCTCTGTCTCTAACAGAGTAGCAGTGTATGTGGACTGTCCTGCTGGCTCTCTGTCCTTCTACAGAGTCTCCTCTGACTCACTGATCCACCTCTACACCTTCAACACCACCTTCACTCAACCTCTCTATCCTGGGTTTAGATTCTATCCTGATTCCTCAGTGGGTTTACACTCTGCTGGTCTGGTTCGTCAGTGAGTCTGTGTTGAGTGAACCAGAGTCTCCTCCTGTCACAGAAACCTTCTCTCTGTTGAACAGACAGTTCAGTCTCTACACGTCTGTCTCGTCTTCACAGGACAGAGATGAACACAGTTTAATAATGAACTCATCAGCGTCATGGCAACAGAAAAATCACTGGGACCTGAAAAACAAGAAGAAGTTTATGAGAATCACTGAGAAGAGTTTAAAAAAACCAACTGATTTAATCCATGAATGTAAATAATCTGATGTGAAATAAACAAAAACGTGATTTAATAAAGAACCAGTAAATAAATGAATTAATAAACAAACATTTACATGTCGACATTTATTACTGGATTTATTTTGAAATTCATTTCCTTGCAGATTTTAATTCATTCATCAAGTTTTGACTAAAATGTCTCTCCATAGGCGTCAACGTCTTATTCTGAAATTGTTCACTGCTGCCAATGTGTGACTTTACTTTGTAGAATGTTTATCAGTTGTTTTTCTCTAGTTGTTAAAGGGATAGTTCACCCAAAATTCAAATTTCACTCATTATCTACTCACCCTCATGTCGACTAAGAGCTGGGAGAAGTTTCAGAGTCCTCCGTGGCTTCTCTGAGTTACGGGGGGGTCCGCGCAGCAGTATTTGTCCATATAATGGTTGTCAATGGATACCACTTTTCTTCGTCCAAAAAGACACACCAAAAAGCATCCAAATACCTCCATACCGCTCGTCTGTAATGTCCCTCTTGTATTGAAGCGACATGAGAAATTGTTCCAAAAAAAATTAAATAAGTCTATATTTTAAGCTTGTTTGTAGCAGAAGCTCCCAGTGTCTCAGTTCACTGCTCTTCCTGTGTCGCGGAACAATTTCTCATGTCGGGCGGCTACCCTAAAGCACCAGAAAAGAGACCAAGGTAACTTAGGGTCAGGTAACTTTAAATTATGTTGTATTTTTGGGCAAAATCATTTCATTACATTTATTGGCCAACGTTTCCCCAGTAAAACTCTGAACGCTAGCGTCTTTCATTTAACTACATCATAAAAAAATGTTGCGGAAAACTGCAACATTGTAGCCTATATGATACAAAACATCCGTTACAAGACCACAAACGGGAAGTAAAAAGCAACAGCAAATCAACCTCAGAAAAGCAAATTGATCTGCTGTTTACATTTTATTCTCGTTTTATAAGCGGCTGTTATCACGTTGGCTGGTTCTGCTCCGTGATCTTGTGACCTCGGGTCTCCAGCTGCTCTCGGCCCCGGAGACAGAGCAGTGGCCGATGGTTTGATCCGACAATCGGAGTTAAACGGCACCGCAGACGGGACAGTGTGTGGAAAACACAGATCGAGGCTGCATGTGTGTCTGCTCTACTATATGGTTGATTTTAGAAATGTAGCCTAATCCTGCCAAGTAGACCCCGTTTCCATCAAATACAAGGGTAATCTGATAATAACGTGTTTTTTTCTAACCAACTCACTCAGTATTCTGTGTGGAGGAATACTGGGTGAGCTGGTTAGTTCCATAAACGGGAGGTTAGGGTTATGGTTATAGGGTGTTAGGGCGAGTTGAAGTAATAAGACGTATTTGAGCATTTTATTTTTTCAAAAAGTAACGCAATAATTAGGCTACCTCTCCTGGTAATTAGTTATAGTAGTTAGTAGTTATAAGTTTACTTACCTAACTGGCGGTCAACTTGGCTGTGGCATCATTCCCAGGTCAGCTCGAGGTAAACTGAACTCTTCAATCGCTCTGTTCGTAGCTAGCAGAGAGGTGAGTCATTGTTGCTAAGCTAACTGCTAAGCTAAAGAAGTTATACTCAACCTAACTGAGTAAAAATGAAAAACAACCAGGAACCGGAAATGAGACGATACGGACCCAAAAACTCTGGTACCGATCCAGGAGTCTCTGAGGACAACGTCTACGAGTCTGAACCGAGAAGAGACGATCGTTCTGATGGAGGATTTACTTTGCTAGCTAGCTATGCTATCTACCGTTACCTCGTAAAGCGGGAGTCCCGTCCTGTCGCCTAGCAACCATTTCAACCGTCACTGTTCATCATAAAAAAAACTACTCTAGTAGGTTTTTTCAGTCTGTTGTGGTTTGAACTGTACAGTTGTTAAAATGAAATGAGCTGAAACATTAGACATTTCAAAGTATCTTCGGGAACTGCCCATTGGTTCGACCTCTCGTTACTCCGACAAAATCAACCACAAGTCAGACCAATAGGAGGTTGAACCAATGGGTGGTCCCGTTAGTTCAAACTGTCATCGCTACTTTCTGACAAGCTCTTCCATTGATAGGAGCATGTAGCTTTCTCTCTCTCTCTCTCTCTCTCTCTCTCTCTCTCTGTGTGTGTGAGAGAGAGCAAAATAACGAGAATTACTGAAAGAGAGAGAGCTCTCAGAAACACACAGAAACGCACATCACACAACGCCAGATCATGTCAGATCGCGCACAACCATCATAAATGCTGATCAAGATGTGTAAACTGATAATCAAAGCCCCCCCTCCCAGAGTGCAGAGTAAAAGAAATACACTCCCCCCCCCCTCCGCTCGATCGTGGCTGAACCAGGCTTGAGCTCACTTCACGGGCGCAAGGCTGCTGCAGCCGCCGCTCCTGCTGACAGCAGACTGAGAGAAAAAAAAAAAAAAGTACATTTCGCTTTGGTTAGGTTCAGGCAATGAAGAAAGGAGTTGGTTAAGTTTAGTAAAAACACCAGGTAGAGGCTAGACAGGCTGGAAGCATAATGAGCCTTATATGTTATTAATATGAAGTGCTTGTTTTGCACATGATCCGTTTGATCCCAGAAAGGAAAAAAGGATCAATGCGCAGCCTCCGTTTCCTTTCTGATTGCGTCCGTCTGTCTGTTCGGAGTGGGAGGGAGTGAGAGAGAACCCAATCCACCTGTCTGTCTGTAATGTAAGTTTGATTTGATATGAGTGTCAAGGTTTAATTATGGACACTAATGAGCGCGCAGCAGTGCTAATGAGGACCTCCCATTAGTTCAAACTCTCATTCCTCCGATTGTCGGACCAATGGGAGTTCGAACCAATGGGAGGTCGAACTAATGGGAGGTCTGACCAGTGCCATGGACCCGTTAATATACCTACATTATTAGTATTATTTACATGTTTAATATGATTTACATTCAGTACAGCTCATATTTAGAGTGTGGTAATAATTGTCTGTGTGTTTATGGTGAGAAAAGAGTGGTTTATTGTTTGAAAAATGTAATGTTATCACGCAGTATGCAGTGTCTAACTCCGACCAGCAGAGGGCGCGTTCGCTACACGGTGTGTTCAGGAACAAGGAAGTCGCGCGTGAATATGTTCAGTGACTGAGAACACACACTTGAGTCTGAAGTTTCTGTATGTGTGTGTGGCGAACTGTGATGATAAAATACATATTTTTGCTCTTTGCAGAACAAAATAAAAGACATTCAAATTAAATGTGTAGTGGAGGGCAGCTTCACTCTGCACCACGCTACATCTCTGACCTTTGTGTAGAGTCTGTGTGAACGCTGCCTGAATCCCTGTAGATCAGCTGTGACACATGGGAAGATGTGCTGGCTGATGAATCCAGGTGGACAGCATGTGATGTAGCAGCAGCAGCTGTGATGAGCCTCTGTCATGAGCCTTCATGGAGCTCACAGGTCGTCAGCATCGATGAAGGAGAAGCTGTTAGTGAAGAAAACTCCAGTCAGACCATGGTGAAGCACACTGATGTTTCCACAAGCTGACCTCCTGCTTTTAACAGCTATTTACTTGACTTTTCTTTAAACACTGTAAAAGCTACAGGACAGATAAGTTCATGCCCTGACCCCTTGTGGTTGTTAGGTGGCACTGCGTTACATTGATGATAATATGAACAGGTGAGTGTTAAATGTTCACTGTTTCAGGTCTGAGTCTCATCAGATAATCCATCATTTATTATCATTTAAAAACACAAGTGTGTGATTTATTTTAAAACTACAAGAAAATATGACACCATTGATGTCACAATCAAGAAATTAATAAACAATAAAAAATGGTGCCTTTTTGGTTTTTGGAAATTCCTGTTATTGTTATTTTATTTTGAAACCAGAAACCAAATTCATGAAGATGTATCTGGTTTTTAATTCTAAACCAAAGACTAGAGACAACATTATGTGATCAATGTCTTTTTTGTTCTAAAAGAGTTTGAAGTTTTGCTGATTAAACCTCTCGTTTTTGATTTGGCAGAGACAGGAAGAACTCCAGCAGAACCACGGCTCCACAGCAAAGTGGTTTTCAACAATGAAGCTAAACGTTATCTATTAAACACTGATCTGCTAAATCCCAATAAGCACAGAATGACTGATGAGTTTATCAATACAATGTTCAGCATGAGCCTATATCCAAAAACCACTGGACCCAGCAGAATCACAGCCCATTGTGCCGCCTTAATGGGATAGTTCACCCAAAATTCAAATTTCATTCATTATCTACTCCCCCTCATGTGGACTAAGGGCTGGGAGAAGTTTCAGAGTCCTCCGTGGCTTCTCTGAGTTACATCGGGGCTCCGTGCAGCACTGCATGTCCATATGACGGTTGCGAACGGAGCTCACTTTTCTTCGTCCAAAAAGACACACCAAAAAACATCCAAATAATCCATAATGCTCGTCTGTAATGTCCCTCTTGTATTGAAGCCCCAACATGAGAAATTGCTCCGAAAAAAATTAAATAAGTCTATATTTTAAGCTTATTTGTAGCGGAAGCTCCCAGTGTTGCTCTGCCGGAATCTCGTGCGATTTGCGGAGCTGTGAACTGGGTGTCAATGCAAATCACGCGAGATTTGGACGGACCAGGAAGAGCAGTGCCGGGAGCTTCCGCTACAAACAAGCTTAAAACATAGACTTATTTAAAAAAAAATCGGAACAATTTCTCATGTCGGGGCTTCAATACAAGAGGGACATTACAGACGAGCAGTATGGAGGTATTTGGATGTTTTTTGGTGTGTCTTTTTGGACAAAAAAAAGTGGTGTCCATTCATAACCATTATATGGACAAATACTGCTGCACGGAGCCCCGATGTAACTCAGAGAAGCCACGGAGGACTCTGACAATTCTCCCAGCCCTTAGTCCACATGAGGGTGAGTAGATAATGAGTGAAATTTGAATTTTGGGTGAACTATCCCTTTAACGGAGCACATATTGACCAATGAGACAGAAAACAAGCCAGTGAGTGGACTATGAATCTCTGAGCTCAGTGAGCACCTACCAGTTGTTACAGTTGATGGCAGCGTAGCGGTTCAGTGCTTTCTCATGCGTCGTCGTGTAGTTTCACAGAGGACAAGGACCGTCACTGTCAGACTCCCATCAGACTTTATTTACATCTGCTAATGAAAAGAGGAGAAATAATCTCTGCATCAGGCTTCACAGTCACAGCTCAGGATAACACACACACACACACACACTGGAACAAAATAAACTTCACAACACTCTCTGCCTGTTCAACAGTCGCGCTGCTAGGATTAGCCACAAGCTAACATGAAGCTATCAAAGTGAGTGAAAAGCTTTTCCGTATCAATGAACTTGTCATGTCTCTCACTCAGCATCATCACAGAACATCAGCAGTTGTTGTCTGGAGCAGATCTTCACATGTATGATCAATAAAGTCACCTTTAACCCTCAAATAGAAAGTTATATTAACGGAGCTCAGTACAAGTCAACCTACCAAGAGGCTCCGACAGCAGACTGTTGCCTAGAAACGGGTCAACCCGCGAAGTCTGCAGGGGCTCGTTAGTGCGGCGTTTCAAAATAAGAGCTTCTAACTCACAGATCATAATTAATAAATAATAAATAAAGGAGTGAACAACTTCATATTGTAACAGGCAGATAAATAATAATAATAAACTAAGTGTAGTGCAGCTTCCATAATAACAGAATTACAGAAGTGGAATTACTAACTCCTTAACTCTGTAACAGCAGCAGGTACAAGACAAAGCAGCCAGATAAATAAATAAAACACATTACAGCAGAGTGAGGACAGAGAAAAGCATCAATGTGTTTAAGAATGACTTGTAAACAGTTTATAATGAAAACGATATTGACAATGTATATGGAACATTTTAAGAATATTCACATCATTATTAAACAACAAGTGTCCAGTGAAACAACAAAGCAGCAAACTAAAGTAGCCTATATAGATGGACCATGGATCATGAAGGGATTAGGAAAAAGACAAATACTCTACAGAGAATTTATTAAACAAAGAACTAAAGAGGCAGAAAATAAATGTAAGTATCAGAATAAGTGAACCAATACTATAAAGCTCTGTAGAAAAGGAAACTATAGGACAATATTTAATAACACCAAAAACAACACTAAAGAAATATGGGATATATAAAATGTTATTATTAAAAATGTCTCAACACAATGAAGTTCCCCTCACTATTTCATTCAGAATGTGTCCCGTTAAGTGTCACAGGATGTGAAGCTATATGGACCAGGAAAGACTGGGCTCGTAATAGGAGGGTTAGGTGAGTGATAAACACAATGAGGAAATGAAGTCACAAGCTACTAGTTAGTTAACATATGCTTTATGAAAAATAAAGATAAAATGAAAATTCAGCACAATAACTGACTTCATGTTCCACAGTTTCTTTCTTTTTGTTCTTCACAAATGACAAATCAAATTGTTCTCTATCACATATGGGAAATGTCCACATGAGAAAAAATAATAATAACAAAAATGAGTTTTAATTAATGTTGTTTGAAAGTCTTTGGGGAACAGAGACAGGACTGTTACTACATAGTCATAACGCTCTTCTCTTTATGGCCATACTCACATCACATAATCACACAATTAAACACACTAGTACTGTAATACAATAGTGACTAAAGGAAAACATTTGGTTTTAGTTCTATAGCCTATCAAATGGAATATTTATTTTTACACATTTTAAAACCATAAAAATTAAATAAATTTTAGCTTTTTTTTTCTGCCATGAAATGTGATGATTTTAGCTGTTTTCCATGAATTACAATACTTTTTGTTTTACTTTTAACCATGAAATATGATTCATTTTGTTTAATTTCCTTTTAACCATTAAACAAATCCTTTAAGTTATCAACTGTGAAACAGTAAAAACCAGTGGTGGACAGTAACAGAGTAAATTTACTTGAGTACTGTACTTATACATATCTAGAGGATTTGTACTTTACCTGAGTATTAGATTTCTTTGGTACTTATTACTCTTACTTGAATACATTCCCAAGGCAAATATTTTTACTTTTACTCGAGTTAATTTCTAGGAAGGCTGAAAAGTAAGAGTAAGAGTTACTTGGATGGTGCAGGTTCATCCGGTTACAGTTTTCACGCAAGAGCTAAATGATTGTTAATAAACATCTGCATTACTTAAAGCAGAAGTGAGTGATATATTTGTGTTAATATAAGTCTTAAATAGTTATATCTTCCGACAGCAATCACTTCTATAGAGTGTTTGGTCTGAATCACGGGTCTGTCAGTCCCTCTGCTCTGCTCTGAGCCCAGGAGAAAACATTTATCGTATCCTACAGTTTTTATCCAATGAGGAGAGAGAACGGCATGCAGGGCTGTGTGTGCAGCCAAGGAACGCCGTGAATGTGGTGACGTAGCGACGAGGACTGTTATGGTGCGTTCAAGGAAACTCGTATTTTTCCGACCGTGAAGTGGTACCAGTTCGATCTGGTACGAGTTCACGGGTCAGAAGTTAGGAGTGACCGTTATAGTGACTTTCACCGGTAAAACAGGTCGGAAAAACACGAGTGGGTTGCCTGGAACGCTACAAAGTCGTAAGTTGTGACTTGAAGCTGTAATTTACGATTTCAAAAGCCTGCCTGGAACGCAGCATTAGCGAAAACGACCGGATCACTCACTTCTGCTTTAAGTAAAGAATTGTTATTTTTATCAACGTTTGCCTGTAATCTCCTGTGGTACCACATAAATACAGCATTGAAATACAGCATTGAATTGTGGACAAAGTCATGTCCCCTCAGTGAGGGGGAGATAGAAAATACCTTGCCTGATGTGTGTGGGGGGGCTGGGGGGTGTAAAACATGAAAATGACAGTTGCTGTCCTCTTATGATCCCATTCATTTAATTTGTTTTTATAGGTGTTTCTGCAGCTTTATATAACATTGTGGTTCTAAAAGCAGAACATCAGTGCAGGTGGTTTCAAAGAGTTCATTCTCACAAACAAGAGTTAAAAGCTCCTTAAATTCATTTAGAAAAAATGATAGTATTTCATTGATGTGAAAAATACTTAAGTACCTTTAAAAGCAAGTACTTTTTTACTCTTACTGGAGTAACATGTGGACTGAGCTACTTTTACTTGTAACGGAGTAAATTTTGACCAGTAGTATTTGTACTCTTACTCCAGTACTGGGGTGGAGTACTCTGTCCATCTCTGGTCTCCATCTGTTACAGATATGAGCACTAGTAGCCGACTGCATCACTGGCTTCTCATAACAAGCAATGGAGCAAAAAGAGCAGCACATCTTTATATGTGTTGGAGCTATTTTTTTTATTTTATTTGATTTCATTATGATTACATTTCTATTAGTATTCTAGTTTATTATTTGTTTAGTTTAGGTGTTTCTTGTTTATTATTTGTGTTTTGTTTCATTTGGACACGGTAGGAGGGCACCTGAAATTATAACTGTAGGTAGGCTGTCGGTAGGGGACCAGCATGCACCTGGGTGGGCAAATGTTTTTTTACCGGAGCGGGAGAGGCACAGGAATTTTCTTTGTTCTTTGTTTGCTCGCTTTTTGGTTAAATAAACCACGATTTTTGTTGAAATTGGACATTTGTTTGGACATTATGTTTTTTCTCATCCGAGTACAGTGGCCCTTTGATTTGTATAATTGGAAGTTTGATTTGACACTTTTATTTGTTTGACAATCGGCTACTACATACAGTATATAATATATAGCCTGTTATTGGTTCTTTTAAATGTGTGAGCAGGCTCCTTCCAAATAATTTATACACCTCATTTGAACGTTGTTATCATCAATTTATTGAAGCACCAGACCAGACTGTACAATGTTCTTAGATTTAATACATTTACACCTGTTGTGCTTCTGGCCACTTGTATTTGAGCTGCATGAACTTTACTTTAGATTATAAGAGATTTGTGTAATGAATCAACTTCCACTGCTCAGCATTAAGGCAAAGTGCACAGCTGTTAATGTGTGAAAGGAACTTGAGTTGTGATGATGACACATTATAGTTTTGGATTACTTTCACATTCAGTCAGTTGTCCACCACGCTCTCTCTCTCTCTCTGACAGCAGAGGTGTTTTATTTATTATGATTATTATTATTATTATTATTAATAAAAAGGTGTGTCACCTTACGTCAGCATTAAGATCTGCTGTGTGTTAGACCATGGGTTAAACTTACGCCGGAATATCCCTTTAAATAAATAATGTGTTACATTAACATTTTTAACACACACAGGGGAAACACACACATGTTCTTCTGACAAGCGGCGGACTGAAGATCAATATTATCATTAGTATTTTAACTGTTTATGGTTCAGTATTAGAAATAAACAGCAGTAAAAACACCAGTCTCTCTACTCAGATTACAGAAGTGACATCCCCTCCCCCACTTCCTGTTTAAAGTTGACTTCCACTTTCACCACGCGGTTGTGTAGCAGTTTATTTCGTCGTGTGAAGGTAAGGTGAACAGTCTGAATGTTTTCCTCGTTAACACCTGTCGTTACCTGAGTTCTCTGCCCTTCAACGTGTCGTTGTTGTTGTTGTTGTGTTATTATAATGTTACTGTAGCTGAGTCAGAGCTGTAACTGTAAAGTCTGGACCGAAAGAACCGTGTCCTCCATGTTGTGTGGGTGTTTTTTTTATTTTTTTTATTTAAGTCTCTTCAAAATACAAACGTTAAAGGCACATTGGTAATAGATAAATGCACAGTGCTGAATCAGCTTGTTGTGTGGATGTTGTGGGTAGAAGCGCTGGAATAAGAGCAGAAGCAGAGTTAGTGGATGGTCAGTAGTTGAACACAGAGTGGTTCTTTGTGTGCAGCTCCACTTCCTGATGACTGGAGGCAGCTTTACCGCCTGAATCAGCCTGTGGAGGAGGTGGAGAGGAGACGCTGCTCTCCCGCTGTCTGAGCCACTAAACGCAGCCTGAGCTCGTCCGGACAGCCGCTGGAGAACAGCTGGGACTTTGTCTGTGGTGAGTAGAGTGGTCTGTCATTAGAGTTACACTACAGGACTGATGTGGACTCAGTGTCTGTCATTAGAGTTACACTACAGGACTGATGTGGACTCAGTGACTGTCATTAGAGTTACACTACAGGACTGATGTGGACTCAGTGTCTGTCATTCGCCCTCATGTTGTCTTGGGCTCATTTTGACCCCAAACCAAAATTCTTTCCTTCATAATTTTCTTGTTTTTTTTTGTGTGTGTTTTTTTTATCAAACGGCCTGAAATTAACAGAGGTTGTTTAATACTATGGTATTAACAGTTACAATAAATTTGAAGCAATTTGGTTGAATTTTGGGTGTTTTATTGAATTTAATAACAAAACATAACATTATCACAGAAGTTGTGTTTCATCTTTTTATTCAACTTCAGACCAACCTAATACTAATTTCACACCTCATTTATATGAAATAATACCTATTTTCTGAGTTTCACAAAACAGAAAATGACCCAGACTGATTTGACTGCTAAAAAGCACAAAACATAACGCAGGTGGGCACAATTCGTAAACAAGACACAATAATTATCTTTCTTGCAGCTGTTAGTTTATTAACTTTGTTTATGAAGTTTATTAAAACAATTTCGGACCACCGTGTAGACAATTGCTTATTAACTTGCCATTTTTACTGTCGGGAGTATAAATTAAGCAATACCGTATACGCTCAAAACTCCCTTGCTGTGATAATGAGCCCATATCCCGGACTGATGTGCTTTTACAAAACGGTTACTAATACTGACAATATCAAAGAGAGATACACAATAAATTTCATGTAGTTTTTTGAATCAGAAATCTATATTATCTAATAAAATAGTCCCACTGTAAAAAGAAAAAAAAAAATATATATATATATATATTTATATACATATATATATTCTGATGACTGGGTTGTAGGTCTGCATGTCATCTTCTCCTCTGCCTTTTTTCCAGGAGAAACTGAGCAGCACTGCTCAATCCACTCCATTGTTAACCCTCCACGAAGTCAAAGTTAACCTTGGACATGTTATGTTAAAACGAATGACCAGAGGGGTCATTCCCTGGCAAATCGCACTCTGGGCTACAGTTTATTTCAGAATTGTGTGAGTGCAGCCGAGAGTGGGGATTTCAGAACCACGGATAGCGCACATAAAAAGATTTGACAACCTTTTAAATGTGTTTGCTGCAAGCAAAATTATAAATGAAGACAGTGATATATTTCTAATAAAAAATGAGTTGAATGTTCATTTCAGCTAATTTCAGAAATGTGTGAGTGCGGCTGGAGAGCGGGCAGAAGTGTTGATGTAGGTAGAAATATGGACTTGAACATCAATTTTGCGTTTGGGGTGGGCGTTTGGGGTGGGCGGGAGTAGCAGCGTTGACAGACAACCCCATTCAGCCAATCAGCAAGTTGGTGTAGTGACGGGGCTTTGCACCAGTCGGTCCCTGATTGGCCAACGTGCTGTGTCAATCACAGCGGCGACGCTGATTGGCTCGGCCTTCTGAGGGTTTCAGGCCAAACGCTTACAACGGGGATGAGGCCAGACTCTCCCTCAGAAATGAAATGAAATGCATTTCCGGGAGCGGCTGGTTTACGAGGCTAATCGTATATCTTATGTACAAGTTTATACACCTCAATCATGTCACCCCTATACCTCCTATAGACAAGAGTTGGCAGTCTTAAGTGCCTTAATCTTTCTCCATATCTTCATATCATATCCCTCCCTGGGATTAATTTGGTTACTCGTCTCTGAACTGCTTCAATTTTTTCAATATATTTTACTTTATAGGGACACCAGACAGAGCTTGCAAATTCGAGATGAGATCTCACCAGAGCTTTATACAATGGTAAAACAATTTCCTTACTTAAGTTTGTGAAGGTCCGTTTTATCATGGCCACCCTTGAATTAGTTATTTTTATTTAATCATGTGTTTTTGAAATTCTAATGCGCCATTAACCACCACACCTATATCCTTTTCCTCTTCTACTTTATGGACAAGCATATCTCCAACCAGATAGCTAACACAGTTGTTATGCCCTCTTCCAAGTTGCAGATATTTACATTTTTCTGGATTTAATTTCAATAAACAGGTATCACACCAATTACTCATCTAAACTGTAGGATCTTCTTCACAAGTAATCTTTTATGTGGGACTTAATCAAAAGCTTTTTGAAAGTCCATATATACAGTCAATTCATACAATTTTTATATCATAGTTTTATTTTGGATGCTTGATTTAATTTATGCACACCAAAACAGAATTATTTCACACATAAAAAACTACCTGGGTCAAAATGATGAGACTGTGTCTGAGTGAACACTGAAATACCTTCTGTCTGTTGTTGGCCATCACTGCTGTGAGTCACACTGATGTTTGTCCTGTGTAAAGATGGAGGACATTTCAGATTTATCCTACCAGTGTTAAATACTAAGTTTAAGTACTTAACAGACATATTACAAATATTACAAGTATTAATTAGCAAACCAGGGATGTGATGGCACTAAATAGAGTCACATCCCTTACCATGATAAATGGTGGTATCTATAGCGAACCACAGCCAGACAATGGTGAAGCTTACTGATGTTTTCAAGAAGCCTTTATTTATGCTCAGCCGTCATCCTTATTTGAACATAAATCTCCTTTTCCTTTTATTCATATCCGTTCTTCTTTCAACACCGTAAGAGCTAAGGGACAGATAAATGAAATAAAATGAGCTCTTATGAAATAAATAAAATAACCCTTGTAAATGATTTTCACCAAAATATGCCTTATGACAATTTATACAACAGTTAGTTCCGACCGGTCCCAACCGAGCAATTTGATTGGACAACGAGACATTTAATAGTGCTGATATACAGTATAACAGCACTGGGACTTTTCACAGACATAATCACTCCGCTGTTCAGCTGGACAGGAGCTAAGTCAGAGCCACGCTCCCCATACAGGAGCTGCCCCATCTCTCTGCTGCTGCTGCTGCTGCTGCTGCTGCTACAGTTATAAACGGACCTGAACATTAAAACCTGGACCTGACCTGGTCCGTCTAATTGGAGATAAATCTCTACTAAACCCGGCTGGGGAAAAAATCGCCGCGGGGGCAACTACGTTTTGACGGTGATGTGTTTTGATATTAGCGTTAGCTGTTGTTAGCCACGTAGCTCAGCTACTTAGCTTCAACTGTGTTTATATTGATTACATAGATGATAAACAAATGTAATACAGTATCGATAACGTCTCTGTATGTCTTCATGCTGGTCCTGTTGCTGCGGTGCTAATCAGACACGGGCTCCGAACCAGAACCAGCACTGGAAGCAGCTCGGTGGAAAACCTTGTAGCTAGTAGCAAGCTAGTATGAAATGTTTATGCGTTGCCTGGCAACAGCCTTGTCTCCCTTCCAGTTGCAGAACTATTTCTGTTGGCGGAGCCAAATAAATGATTAAATAAACAAACAAATCATAATCTCTTGTAGTTTATTACTGTTCTAAAAATGCGCTCGTAGCACTGTTGTATAAAAGCAATATCACACTCGAGGTCGTGCTGTTGTACTGTATATCAGCACGGTGTGATTATCTGCGGCACTCGGCCTGCGGCCTCGTGCCTACGACCGAATCACAGCCGTGCTGATATACAGTACAACAGCACTCCCTCTCATGTGATATTGCTTAAATATATGAGCCTTAAAGCAGAAGTAAGTGATATATTTGTGTTAATATAAGTCTTAAATAGTTATATCTTCCGACAGCAATCACTTATATAGAGTGTTTGGTCTGAAACACGGGTCTGTCAGTCACTCTGCTCTGCTCTGAGCCGAGGAGAAAACTTTTATCGTATCCTACAGTTTTTATCCAATGAGGAGAGAGAACGGCATGCAGGGCTGTGTGTGCAGCCAAGGGACGCCGTGAATGTGGTGACGTAGGGACGAGGACTGTTATGGTGCGTTCAAGGAAACTCGTATTTTTCCGACCGTGAAGTCGTACCAGTTCGATCTGGTACGAGTTCACCGGTCGGAAGTTACGAGTGGCCGTTATAGTGACTTTCACCGGTAAAACAGGTCGGAAAAACACGAGTGGGTTGCCTGGAACGCTACAAAGTCGTAAGTTGTGACTTGAAGCTGTAATTTACGATTTCAAAAGCCTGCCTGGAACGCAGCATTAGCGAAAACGACCGGACCACTTACTTCTGCTTTAATCAACATTTCACATGAGATAATGACAATAAACCGTTTGCCATAAACACATAAAACAGATTCAAAGACTATTGTTAGCTCAACATCACCACCATGAGGCCAAACATATATGCACACTACACAGAGGCTAACATTAGCATCGCTATTAGCGTATGACAATTAGCATTTTTTCCCACATTAAATCGAACAAATTACACATGGCTAAACATATTGACATGTTGTTTACACAATACCTTGTTCCCAATTCCAGCTGGGTGCTTAACCATATGATGTAGAACCCTTTAGGAGCAGAATTATCATGCCTGACTGCACCGTTTGCCGTCTGCTTCGAGAAACGTAAAGAAAACAACAATACGGGAGCTTGTTACTTCCGGCGCCTGATCGCCAAAATAAAAGCACAGGAAGTGAATCTCTTTTTACCAGAAAGTCGTTTTTAGAGTTACTTACAGTATCAGTCTTAGTGAAACAGTGTCACTGATCTGCTTCTGTCAGGCAACAAAGATGGCGACGCCTGTGAAGGGGGAGCTGCTGCGGATTTTGAAGAATTTGGGGAGTGCAGAGCTGGAAAGCTTCCAGTGGTACCTGCAGAATGCTGACTTACTGGATGGTTTCCCTGCCATCCCAAAGTGTGAGCTGGAGGATGCAAGAAGAGAGAAAACGGTGGACTTGATGGTTGGCATGTACACTACTGAGAAAGTTCTGCAGGTGGCAAGGTTCATTCTGGAGGAGATGGGAATTAATGAAGGTCAGTCATGGGAAGTGCAGCCAGTGTTTTACCTTTGTTAAATCTCTTGGCTTTGTAACTATTTCCACACAGAGGACAAAGTCAACTGGGTCGGTCCTGCTACTCCTCATGATTAATGATTCCCTTTCCTCCAACAGGACAAGACCCGTCAACAGCAGCAGCAGCAGGTAAAGTTCAGCACCTTTTGTGAGGGGATGTAACATTTCACGGTTGTAGTCATCACCATGACTACATGAATTTAGATTCAAATATTTCTGTGTGTTAACATTCATTTACTATGACCTGTTGTTACGAGGACCTTTACCTTACTGTCCTATTACCTGTTGTTTATTCATTCAGAAGCTCTTTACAAATGCCAGCCTAAACTCAAAAACAAGCTGAAGAAGAAGTTCCAGTGTGTGTTTGAGGGCATCGCTAAAGCAGGACACCCAACCCTTCTGAACCAGATCTACACAGAGCTCTACATCACAGAGGGAGGGGCTGGAGGAGTCAATGACGAACATGAGGTCAGACAGATTGAAACAGCGTCCAGGAAACCAGCCAGACCAGAAACAACCATCAGACAAGAAGACATCTTTAAGGCCCCACCTGGAAGAGACCGACCAATCAGAAGAGTGATGACAAAGGGAGTGGCTGGCATTGGGAAAACAGTCTTAACACAGAAGTTCACTCTGGACTGGGCTGAAGACAAAACCAACCAAGACATACAGTTCACATTTCCCTTCACCTTCAGAGAGCTGAATGGGCTGAAAGAGAAAAAGTTCAGCTTGGTGGAACTTGTTCATCACTTCTTCTCTGAAACCAAAGAAGCAGGAATCTGCAGCTTTGATCAGTTCCAGGTCGTCTTCATCTTTGACGGTCTGGACGAGTGTCGACTTCCTCTGGACTTCCACAACACTGAGATCCTGACTGATGTGACAGAGTCCACCTCAGTCAATGTGCTGCTCATCAACCTCATCAGTGGGTACCTGCTTCCCTCTGCTCGCCTCTGGATAACCACACGACCTGCAGCAGCCAATCAGATCCCTCCTCACTGTGTTGACATGGTGACAGAGGTCAGAGGGTTCACTGACCCACAGAAGGAGGAGTACTTCCAGAAGAGGTTCAGAGATAAGAAGCAGGGCAGAGAGATCATCTCCCACATCAAGACATCACGAAGCCTCCACATCATGTGCCACATCCCAGTCTTCTGCTGGATCTCTGCTACAGTTCTGGAGGAGCTGTTGAAGACCAGAGAGGGAGGAAAGCTGCCCAAGACCCTGACTGAGATGTACATCCACTTCCTGGTGGTTCATCTAAAACTGAAGAAGGTCAAGTATGATGGAGGAGCTGAGACAGATCCACACTGGAGTCCAGAGAGCAGAGAGATGATTAAGTCTCTGGGAAAACTGGCTTTTGAGCAGCTGCAGAAAGGAAACCTGATCTTCTATGAATCAGACCTGACAGAGTGTGGCATCGATATCAGAGCAGCCTCAGTGTACTCAGGAGTGTTCACACAGATCTTTAAAGAGGAGAGCGGCCTGTACCAGGACAAGGTGTTCTGCTTCGTCCATCTGAGTGTTCAGGAGTTTCTGGCTGCTCTTCATGTCCATCTGACCTTCATCAACTCTGGACTCAACCTGATGTCACAACAACAAACAACCTCCAAGAAGAAGAAGAGGAGGAAGACTGAAACAACAGGAGTCAAATCTGCAGAGACAAACTTCTACCAGAGCGCTGTGGTCGAGGCCTTACAGAGTCCAAATGGACACCTGGACTTGTTCCTCCGCTTCCTCCTGGGTCTTTCACTGACGACCAATCAGAATCTCCTACGAGGTCTGATGACACAGACAGGAAGTGATTCACGGTCCAATCAGGAAACAGTCCAGTACATCAATAAGAAGATTGAAGAGACTCCCTCTGCAGAGAAAAGCATCAACCTGTTCCACTGTCTGAATGAACTGAATGATCGTTCTCTAGTGGAGGAGATCCAACGGTCCCTGAGATCAGGACGTCTCTCCACACGTGAACTGTCTCCTGGTCAGTGGTCGGCTGTGGTCTTCATCCTACTGTCATCAGAAGAAGATCTGGACGAATTTGACCTGAGGAAATACTCTGCTTCAGAGGAGGCTCTTCTGAGGCTGCTGCCAGTGGTCAAAGCCTCTAACAAAGCTCTGTAAGTGTAGAGATAGTTGCATTTATTCATCATTATATAAAAACCCTTCTGTCTTTCAACAGGACAGATAATACACTCCTTTTGTCTTTAATTCCTCGTGATCATCTCTTCAGACTGAGCAGCTGTAACCTCTCAGAGAGAAGCTGTGAAGCTCTGTCCTCAGTCCTCAGCTCCCAGTCCTCTAGTCTGAGACACCTGGACCTGAGTAACAACAACCTGCAGGACTCAGGAGTGAAGCTGCTGTCTGGTGGACTGGAGAGTCCACACTGTAGACTGGAGACTCTGGACCTGAGTAACAACGACCTGCAGGACTCAGGAGTGAAGCTGCTGTCTGGTGGACTGGAGAGTCCACACTGTAGACTGGAGACTCTCAGGTGAGGATCCATCCAGCTGTTTATCTGATGACACTTGAACACAGCAGCAGGTGTTGACAGAGGGTTCCTGTGTGTTGTTGTGTGTGTTCAGTCTGTCAGGATGTCTGGTCACAGAGGAAGGCTGTGCTTCTCTGGCCTCAGCTCTGAGCTCCAACCCCTCCCATCTGAGAGAGCTGGACCTGAGCTACAACCATCTAGGAGCCTCAGGAGTGAAGCTGCTGTCTGCTGGACTGGAGGATCCAGACTGGAGACTGGACTCTCTCAGGTATGGAGAGGCTGCTGCAGCCACACACACACACACTGTCTGATAGAGGAGGAGGAGCTGGAACATTTTCTATGGCCCCGTTCACACCTGGTCACACCTGGTATTAACATCTGTCTCAGATGATCCATGTATTGATGCCATCGGATCCCATCAGTCAGACCATATCCAGAGGTGGTGTAGGCCACAGTGAAGCTCCGCCCACTCCACTGACGTCCTCTGTCTCAGTCTGACTCGTCCCAACACAGTTTATACTGAAGCCAAAGCCTCAGAGTGTTTCAAACATGAGCTGTGCAGCTTTCATCAGTCACAGTGATGAACTACTGGGATCAGGAGTTTCTCCTCATGAAGACTTCAGTGTCTCATCATGACTCACTGTGTCATATTCAGGAGAAGAGATGTCAGTGATGAAAGCAGCTGTTGGCAGCTGTGCTCTGAGTCTCTCCAGATGTTTGGATCAGACTTTATTTCAGAGTGTATCAGGAAACATTTCAGCTGCAGCTGGTTGAACTGCTCCTGAACCAACAGAGTGTTTGACCTGAACAGTCCCAGAGACTGTAGACACCTGTTGAGTGTGGACACACTAACAACAACACAGCAACAAGAATCAAAGCATGTCCACTGCTCAGAGACATTCGTCTCCCAGCGTCTCCAACCAAGGAGGAAATAAGAGACAGAAACCAGGCGGCACCATCAGGTCTCTGTCTGGTCAGATATTGATGATCAATAATCAGCTCAGTCTCTCTGAGATCCTGATCTTGTCCTGATGAGATGTGTTGTTGTGTTGAGGAGACAGTCAATCACAGTGTGACATCCAGATGTCCTCACTGTCCAGAGGCCTGGAGCTGTCAATCAGAAGACAGTGTAGTGAACAGTGTAATAATCAGTGTTTGTGGCTGAATGTGTGTGTGACCAAACAGCTGTTTTCAGACTGTGTGTGTGCTGACTCCAGATCAGATGAAGCCACAAAGTGGCTCCTTAATGAAAGTCTCCAGCAGCTGGAGCTTCACTTCCTGTCTGAGTCCATGTGCTCTGAGCTGAGCCTGCTTCTCTCTGCTCTACAGTTTCTCTGCTTCCTCTGGACTCTGACTTCAAGTCCAGTCAAAATGTGTGGACAGGTTTGATGGAGCTCAGGACTGGTCCTGAGGACGGCTGCTTTATTCCACATGATGTGACTGATCTCAGTGAGTCAGTGTGTTGCAGCTGATCTGTGTGAAGAGCAGAGAAGAACAGAGTCATTGATCATGAGATCCTGATCCGTCCTGTCACTGTGATCAGATGGTTTCTATTAGAGCTCCTTCATCCACTCACTGCTGCTGTGGCTCCTGTGGAAACCTGCTCACAGCCTCATTCTTCAGCTTCCTGGGGAGTTTTCTTCAAACAAACACAAGTTGTGTTCACACTCAGTGTTTCTCACTAAACTCACTGTGTGTTTCACTGAGCTCTAACAAACGTGTTGAGTGTGTTTCCTTCCTCATCAAACACTGAAACCATCCACTGTTCACAGCTGCACTCTTCTTCTTTCCTGGTGCATTGTGGGATATCTGGGCTGGTCAGCTCCACCTGTTGTGTCTTCATCTTCTTTGCTGTGACGTGTGTTTGTGCAGCTTGAGAGTCAGAGAGTGAAAGTGTGTGTCTCACACTGCAGTGACATCACATGGAGAAAAGACATGATGAAGTGTTTCCTCCTGGTCTCCTCCTGCTCTGTATCATCACTAGATAAAGACTCCAGCTCCTTCTTCTCTGTGCTCAGTGTTCATCCAGACATACCAGCCTCCATGTGAACACAGTGATAAAACAGTGTGTGTGTGAGAGCCATGTAATGTCCATGTGTGCATGCTGACAGAGAAGGTGCTGCTCTGACCCCCCTCCTCCTTTCAGGGTGGAGCCTGCTGGAGTCCCATGGTTGACACCAGGTCTGAGGAAGTGTAAGTCTGTTTTTACTTTGATTCATGGAAACGAGGGATGCACATGTTGAACCGTTTAACCGTTAACTGATAACAAGAAAGAAAAGAAGAAGAAGAAGTTATTTATTTTATTAGCTCCTTGTCGTCAACTCATGGGGGTGTGTCGACACGTGCAGATTTCCACGTGCCTTCAGTCATATCTTGCGGTAAAAAGTTCCACAGGAGGACTGACAGTATGTGCAGCAGCCCCCATGAAGGAAGGTCAGACCATAAATGTAGCTACACAGACATAGATGTGAATCATCTGTAACAACAGCGCTGAAAAAAATGAAAAAATAAAAGAGGAGGCTGATGCAGCTCTCCTGCAGCTCCACAGAGGAGCTCTGCTGTTCCTTCAGTCTGGTGTTTGGCTGCACTTTGTAACAACACTTTGTAACTTTGTAAAACAGTTCTACATTGGACGATCTAACCTCCATATGAGCGATCAGCTGAGACAGAGCAGAGTGGATGTGGCACTGATCAGCTGTCACAGCGCACGTGTGTATTTAAAGGGATAGTTCAACATTCAGTCAAATTGGCCCATTGCCATAATCCCTATAGTCATAGCAGTAGGTTTGTTACCTTTTACCTCTTCCACTCCCACCCTATTTTGAAGCAAAAACGCATAAAATTCCTTCTGAATCACTTTGACTATATCCATAAATGAGGGCTTACCAGGAAGGGGACACTGTAGAGTTTCTTGTGAAAGTCAGAAACACTTCAGGTATTACTGGAACAGAGCAGTGGTCTAGTAAGTGTGCAAAGAATTTAGATTTTTTTTGTCCGCCTAAAAATTAATAAATGATTAAAAAATAAAAAACAGCCTTTGTGACTTTATCCATAAAGGTAAATGAAAGTATGCATCTGTAAGCACACTATCAATGAACACCTGGTTCAAATTTGAAGAAGATAGCACAAAGTATGACCACTCTGCAGTGTTTTTTTCATGATAAGATCCAGGCGGACATGAGAGTCAAAATGGGGAAAATAGGCTGAATCTGAATCCAAGTCAAGCAACTTATTGAGAATCAAATCACTCAAATCAATGAATCAATGAATGATTCATGATTGATTTGATTGTCAACAATTTACGATGGAATAGCCTAAGTTAAATCTGTATTTAACCATTGACCTTTCCGGAAGCTGGTAACATGAACATCCGTCTTCCTGTAACTTCAAAATAAAATCGTGAGACCGTCTGCCTCAGTTGAACACACAGCGGTTGAAACGAGGAAAAAAAAAGGAAAAAGATTTATAACGATGGTTATACTTTTGGACTGATATTTCGTGTATTCTTGCACAAAGTAAATGAGAAATGAAATAAAGACAGTGCTTAATTTGAAAAAACAAACAAATAAAAACATAATGAAGCCATAGATACCAAAAATGCCATGTTTAGTGTTGTAGTAGCCTGGGCAAGCTGAGACTGCAGAGGGGGAGGGGCTTGGGGACGCCGGCGTCCCCCGGGATTTGAAGAGGTTAATTGTCGGTGCAAGCTGTTTTTAGAACGGCGGAGCAGAGCCGTGAGCTGCTCAGAGCTACGCTACGGAGGCTCATTATGGGATTTCTTGGTTTCCCTCATCAAACTCATCAAATACACAATCCAACAACTCCACAACGCTCTGGTGGACAAGTTGTGACCTGCACATTCACCACGCTATGAGATAATAACACAACGTTACCACACAGAGTTGTTTTAGAGGGAAATTTATGCAAAACCACTGATGCACGTTGCCTTCAGGGACAGTTTTTCATCAACAGTCTCTGCATTTACCTCTAGAACAACTCTGTGTGGTAACGTTGTGTTATTATCTCATAGCGTGGTGAATGTGCAGGTCACAACTTGTCCACCAGAGCGTTGTGGAGTTGTTGGATTGTGTATCATGAGTTTGATGAGGGACACCAAGACATTCCCTTAGCCTCCATAGCAGAGCCCTGAGCAGCTCACGGCTCTGCTCCGCCGTTCTAAAAATTTCTTGCACTGACAATTAAAGGAAATGAACCTACTGCTATGACTATAGAGATTATATAGGCCAATTTGCTAAAATGTTGAACTATCCCTTTAACGGCAAAAAAAATGAATTGGAGCGTCGTAATCTTATCGGTTAACGGTTAATAATCGGTTAACGAGCGTCGGTTATCGGTCAGAAAAAAATTTCAAAATGTGCATCCCTAGCTACTGGAAACAAAGCAGCACATTCAACCATCTTCACACTGTCACATCACTGACCTCATGAGTCTTCATCAAACTGTCAATAACTGATCAATGATCAATAACTGCAGCTGTGTCTTGTTCTCTCCATCAGATTCCTGTCCACTCACAATCGACACAAACACAGTGAACAGAGAGATCAAACTGTCTGACAACAACAGGAAGGCGACATATGCGTGGGAGCATCAGTCATATCCTGATCATCCAGACAGATTTGACTGCTATTCTCAGCTGTTGTGTTCAACTGGTCTGACTGGTCGCTGCTACTGGGAGGTCGAGAGGAGAGGAAGGGTTGATATATCAGTGAGTTACAGAGGAATCAGCAGGAAAGGAAACAGTAGAGACAGTTGGTTTGGAAGGAACGATCAGTCCTGGAGTCTGACCTGCTCTGATGATGGTTACTACGTCTGGCACAATAGCAGAGAGACAACTATCTCCTCCTCCTCATCCTCCTCCTCCTCCTCCTCCTCCTCCTCCTCCTCCTCCTCCTCCTCCTCCTCCTCCTCTGTCTCTAACAGAGTAGCAGTGTATGTGGACTGTCCTGCTGGCTCTCTGTCCTTCTACAGAGTCTCCTCTGACTCACTGATCCACATCTACACCTTCAACACCACCTTCACTCAACCTCTCTATCCTGGGTTTAGGTTCTTCAGGTCCTGGTCTGGTGCCTCAGTGAGTCTGTGTTGAGTGAATCAGAGTCTCCTCCTGTCACAGAAACCTTCTCTCTGTTGAACAGACAGTTCAGTCTCTACACGTCTGTCACGTTGTCACAGGACAGAGATGAACACAGTTTAATAATGAACTCATCAGCGTCATGGTAACAGAAAAATCACTTATTATTATTGTTCTGCTGCTGCTGACTGTTATTGTTTCTCTGAATGATTTCGATGTTATGATAAAAGGTATCAGGCTACTTTCAGGACGAAGGTGGTTTCACTGCAGACTCTTATTTTGAAATGTCGGCCTGAGCTACATGAAGAGCACCGTGTCGTTCTGACTGTCAAAATAAATAAATAAAGGTTTCAACTGAAACAAAGTGGAAAAGTTAATGTATGTCAGTTAGTTTAGTTCAATTCAAACAGTGAAACACATCATGTATTATACAGATTCAAAACACACAGACTGAAATATTTCATGTCTTTATTTCTTTTAATTGTAATGAAAACTTAAAATTCAGTAAATCAAGAAACTATAATACAGTGGGGAGAGTTCACGACTGTAACCTAATGAACTCCAAACACCTGCAGAAGTTTCCTGAGCGTCGTCTCTCAGTCTGGTTCATGACCTCCATCATATTCTACTTTATTGAGATGTATCTATGATCTTTGCAACTCTGAGGGTGTTTATTTGTTATTTGTTGATTATTTGTGTATGTATAAACTATTAAAGATGAATAGAGGAAATTTCATGCAGGTTGGATTCAAACCCACGGCTGCTGCAGCAAAGTCTGAGCCTGAAGATATAAAGTTAGTATCAATATCAGTGTATTATTTTAGTTTTCTACGGTTTTAAAGTGGAAAAATATAAATGAACTTCAGTTCATCAGAATCAATAATTAAACTGTCAACAAAAAGTGAACATTATAGAAACTATACACTGTAAAACCATGGACTTATTCAGTCCTATAGGATTATAGGTCTGTTTGTCTTATTTTAATTTTTTTTTTTTCTTAAAGAAATTTTGAAAGACTTTACGTATCTTTAATTTCTCTATAGCCTATAGCTTTTATGGCACAAGCAGAGATGCACTCAACCGCTGCTCGCGGACGTTCGTGAACGGAGCCTTGCAGCACCCAATAATGTAATAATTTCCTGAAAATGTAATAACGCCTGAAAATGTAATGAAATTTGCACTTGACTCAATCGAAAATGTAATAGAACCCAATAATGTAATAACTCCAACAATAATGTAATAAAATGTCCTGACTGATATTGTAATAACATTTTTACTGATAATGTAAATACATTATTACATTATTGGGAATTTATTACATTTTCAGGAACCCTCCTGAAAATGTAATACATTCCCAGTGGGTTAAATTGCAGACCTTGAGTACCGTACAGCCATATGCACACGTGCAGATACTCAGGGACATGCAACTACATCCTGGTCTGTGGACTTACCTCCAACTTTCTCCAACTTCCCATTTCTATATTTTTGCGTCCATTAGTCCAACCTCCCATTTCTCCGATTTAAGTAACCCTAACCCTAACCATAACCATAACCGCCTCCCGCCGCCAGGAGGACGAAACTAATAATGTTTAAGATGCACAATATAAAGTCCTACCTTTAGATATACATTCAGTTTAACAGCAGCAACACTTTACAGAATGATTCATTCATGTATGATCATGAATAAAGCTGTGAAAATACAGTAAGGATCAGATTCTGCCTCACCTCTCTGTGTGTAATAAGTGACATTTTACCATTATATAATAAGATAAGATAGGATGTTACTTTATTCATCCCATGATGGGGACGTTTCCCAATATTGCAGCAGCAGACACCAATGAAAGGAAGAAAAAACACAAGAAAAATGCAATATTATAAATAAATTAAAAAAGTAATGAGGTCAGATGTATTTAGATACTGATGATCAGATTGTTCACCTCTGTCCAATATATTGGCTATAATTTTGTGGACATTTTGCATCATTGTGTTGTAGCCTACTTTTTGTGTGTCTACATATAAAACAAAATATGAGAACTGCCCTGACCTTACAACACTCGAGATGTTTCTGGGTCCATAAACCTGCTCAGGAGTCACAGGAGGCTTCTGTTGTCCAAGTAAAACTCAACAGAACGATTTGAAGGGTTGTACAGATATTTTTCATTTACAAAGAAAAAACAAATTAGAAAATATACGTTGGACATTTGACTGGATGTTAAAGTTTCGAGTTGTTTTGGTCTTGTAAGTTAATTAATTTATATGGGTTGTTTTGTTTTTTGTTGAGATAATCAAGGGTGTAGGCGTTGGGCTCTCGAAAGCAAGACCCTTTTATATATATATATATAGACACTGCCAATTTGTTGTTGTATATAGGCTACTTTTGTACATCACATTTTATTTTATTGCTATTTTATTATGTATAGTTTGTTCTTTATATTTTAATATTTTATTATGTATAGTTTGTTCTTTATATTCTTACTCTTTATATTCTTATACTATATGTTGTCATCGTCACTGTGTCTGTGTAAAGCTGCTGCTGCACTGTCATTTCCCAGCTTGGGATCAATAAAGTCTATCTATCTATCTATCTATCTATCTATCTATCTATCTATCTATCTATCTATCTATCTATCTATCTATCTATCTATCTATCTATCTATCTATCTATCTACATATATAAAAGAAGAATTATAAGGCTACGAAAACCAAACACATTTTATTTTATTGTGATTATACACTTACACAAATATATTAATGTGTAGTATATTCAGATTTTAACAATAAACCTTGACAATTATTACACACTGGACCTTTAAGTTAGGGTCAGACATAAATAAGAGTTATATTCTTCTTCCTGCTCCTTTCCAATCATAAAATATATTTATTATTTATCATATTGTATTGTTCTCTACACTTTCATGAAAGGAACAACGAGTGAACTTCCAGGTGTAACCCTAAACACAGCTAGTATGCTCTTTATTTTTTATTTTTTTTTATTTATCCCACTGTGATAGGCTTTTTAAAAAAAAATTTATTGAAGAATTATTAGTTGGGACGTACATTGTGAAATGAAGGATAAGGGGGTTACAAATAAAAAAGGAATAATGTCAACAGGTTCAGTTACATAGTATCATGACAGGCAGGAGAAGACAAAGGATAAGTACATTTTATGTTAGGCAAACAGAGGTCTATTCAAAAACATGGAAACAGAGAGAATAGTACTATGGTCTTTATGGCTTTCTTATTTTCAGATTGACTAATTAGGTTGATGTATTGTTTGATTTCGTTTTTGAAACGGTGAGTGCAAAGTATTTGATTTGTAAATTTGCGGTTGTGAATATGAGCTTTGGCTAAAAATAATATCAAATTGATTATATAACATTGGTTTAATTGGGAAGCCGTGACTGAAAAGAAACCAAACAATACATTTTGATAGTCCAAAGCAAAGTTTTTGTCGAAATGTTGACGGATAAAAGTAGTTACATTTTTCCAAAAGGATTGCAGATGAGGACATGACCAGAAAAGATGTTGAAAAGAGTTCATTAATGTCTTTTTTATATCTTTGCATAAATAAATTGGAGGGATAGATACGATGGATGAGTTTAAGGGATACTTCTTTGATTTTATTTGTGATAAAATATTTGTGACAGCCTGTCTGCTCTCAGGTCGGTCCATCGGTCAGCAGCTCTGACGTCACTCTGCGGCTGTGACGCTGCGGCAGCTTCTGCGCATGCGCCTCAGGAACAGGAAGTGTGTTACCGTTTTTCCTCCACAGCTGATGGTCGTCAGATTGTCAACACTCACACAGTTTCAGAGGCTGCTGCGACCCCCGGAGCCGCCGACCGACACACACACACACACGGTAAATACTAGGGTGTGTGTTTCCTCCCGGTAACGGCACGAGACCGACCGGGCAGGAGGGGCGTTTAGGTGTTGGACCGGAGCGTCGAAATTTAGAGCTTTAGCAAAAAAAAAAAAAGAGAGAGAGAGAGAGAAAGATCCAGTGTCGTCGATCGGTGTGTGTGTGTGTGTGTGTGTGTGTGTGTGTGTGTGTCAGTGTGTTAACGACGACGAGGGCTGCTGATCTGATAACGGTGCGTTAACGGGAGAGAGAGATCAGCTGATCCGAGTCCGAGTCCGCACCTTGCTGCACGGTGTGTGTGTGTGTGTGTGTGTGTGTGTGTGTGTGTGTGTGTGTGTGGTGTTTTGGTGCAGTGATGATCCTCAGACAGACACACACACATCAGTCCGAGCCGCAGCATCACACACTGCTCACCATGCAGGCTGCAGACACACACACACACACACACACACACACACACACACACACACACACACACACACACACACACACACACACACACACACACACACACACACACACGCATGTAGCCTATTAATTAATTCAACCATTGTTAGGAGGGGTCCGTGAACTCACCACCAAACCACCACCATCATCACCATCATCATCATCATCATCCTGCTGTTATGGATCCACTGACACTGGATCTATGTGTGTGTGTGTGTGTGTGTGTGTGTGTGTGTGTGTGTGAGATGATGAGGCATTCAGGGACAAACCGTCATTGTCAGTGTTGTTGTCCAATATGGAGGCTTGACATAGTTTCAGATTTAGACGTAGCCTATAAATACTAAACACAAATGTTGTATTATAATGAGCCGCTCCTCCTCCTTATAGTTGTTATGGTTATATGGACGTTGTGTTGTTTTTCTGGCTGTAACTAAACTAACAAGTCTAACCAGTAGGCCTCATTAATCAGTTAATTTCTTTGTATTAATTAGTTTTAGAGATGTAGAGAAGCAGCTCTGTCGGCGAGTTTATCAAAATACTAAACACAAATCTTGTTTTGTAATGATCCGCTCCTCAATGTATCTATCTATCGCTTTTATAGTTAAATGTTAAAAGTTGTGTTGTTTTTCAGGCTGTAACTAACAAGTCTAATCACTATTGATACATTTTGATTGATTATTTCACTGATTAATCAATCATTTTCTTATGTCTGTGAGATATTCTGCTTCATTTAGATGTTTTATTCTACCCACCGCCAGGCCCTAGAGTCAAACGTGTTGAGTTCACTGACACAAACTGTGCGTTTTCTGTTCATTTTTCTGTGATTCACTCCATCAGTTCATTGTTGTTGTAGTTGTTGCCATAGATTTCCACTGTGTGACGTCAGATGAGTGTTTTGATTTGATCTCTGTTAGCCCCGGTCCACAGGTCACTCACTACTGTTGTGTCCAGATAAAAACCTGCAGGACTGATCTTCAGACTGGAGGAGGAGGAGAGGGGGTTGTTGTCTGCTGTGAATGATGTCATCTCTCACTTCCCCCTCGTGCAGATAAAACCACGGCGAGAAGAAGAAGACGAAGGTGAAGACGTGGTCAGCGAGGCCCGACTGCGTTGGAGGTAGGGAATCGGGATGTCACCATTACTTGGTACTTACTCGGTATTAAACGCCACAGTTAATGAATCGTAAGGATTCCTAAATACCGCCGCTTTCCAATGAACTGGTCCAACTATCTGGTGTGGAGACCAGTCTCAGCCTGGTCAGATGCGAAAATGAACTGATGAAGCCTCTTGGATGAGAAGTGAAACGTCTTCCTAGACAAATAACCAAGTCCAGCTGCTTTCGATTTAGAATTCCTTTGAGATACTATGACGTGGACAAATGAGAATATGCACCGGCTTATGTTGTGAAATTAATTAAAGCAGAAGTAAGCAGAATATTTGTGTTAATATAAGTCTGAAATAGTTGTATCTTCCGATGACAATCACTTCTATAGAGTGTTTGGTCTGAAACACGGGTCTGTCAGTCACTCTGCTCTGCTCTGAGCCGAGGAGAAAACTTTCCTTGTATCCTACAACCTTTATCCAATGAGGAGAGAGAACGGCATAAAGGGGCAGTCCTCTCTGTGTGTGCAGCCAAGGGATGCGCGTGAATGTGGTGACGTAGGGACGAGGACCAATAGATCCATGACGAGGGCGGGGGCTGCTAACTCCATCTGCTGACAAGACGTTATGGTGCGTTCAAGGCAGCCCGTAACTCGTGTTTTTCCGACCTGTGAAGTCGTACCAGTTCGATCTGGTACGAGTTCACCGGTCGGAAGTTACGAGTGGCCGTTACAGTGACTTTCACAGGTAAAACAGGTCGGAGAAACACGAGTGGGTTGCCTGGAACGCTACAAAGTCGTAAGTCGTGACTTGAAGCTGTAATTTACGGTTTCAAAAGCCTGCCTGGAACGCAGCATTCGCAAAAACGACCGGATCGCTTACTTCTGCTTTAAAATATTTGTGTAAAAATTTGTAATGTAATTATATTTTGACTGTATTTGATTTTACACATTCATATGTTGTGAAATTAATTAATGCATAATAATCATGATAATCGTAATACCGTGATTATTTCTCTTACAATAATCGTACCAAGAAAATCTATTAACGTGACGTCACTAGCTGTGAATGATGTCGTCTCTCACTTCCTCCCTGTGCAGATAAAACCACGGAGAAGGTGAAGACGTGGTCAGCGAGGCCCGACTGCGTTGGACGACTCTGTGACTGACTGACTGACTTCCCCCCCCGCCCCCCGGAGGAGGAGGAGGAGGCCCAGCCCCCCCCCCAGCCCCCTCACCCCCCCACAGCCGCCGGTATGAGCTCCAGAGGGAGCGGCGGCCGCACCAACGGCACGCTGCCCCAGACCAAGATCTGCCAGTTCAAACTGGTTCTGCTGGGCGACATGGCCGTGGGCAAGTCCAGCCTGGTGCTGCGCTTCGTCAAGGGACAGTTCGACGAGTTCCAGGAGACGACTATCGGAGGTGAGAGGAGAGACGAGGAAGGTTGGTTGCTATAGGAAACCATAAGCCAACATTTTTTTTTCGTGTCTTGCCTCACTCCCGAGTCCATGACCAGCAGATAGACACCATCAGTGGCGGCTGGTGGTGAAATTAGTTTGGTGGGCTAATAAAAAATGTATACCCATTATGGTTAACACACTATACTATAGTAGCTAAAAGTTACATCCCATCTGACTGGCACAAAAGTAGGCTATAGCAACTAACTAGGCCTACACACTGCATTAAGTAGAAGGGTCTAGTCCAGGGGTTTTCAAAGTGTGAGAGAGTGAGCCCCCCTTAATGAAAAATAAACAGCTGTGTGCCCCCCCCCCCCCCCCCCCAAAAAAAAAAAAAGAGAGAAGAGAATTAAACATAGCCTATTTATTATCAGTTACTATGACCAAAACAATATTTGATTCATTAAACATAAATTGGTCTTTCCTGTGGGATTTGTTTGATTTACAAGCTTGTTTCTCAGCATATATTAATTATCATGACAACATAGCACTGACGAATAAACCTAAACATTGATACAGAACTCTGTAACACACTCATCACACAAGCAGCTTCATGCTCTCCCTGTGTGATCATGGGAAGCAGACAGTCTGAGGTTGAATGCACCGATGACACTGTGACAGGTCTCTGTATGTCTTGACCACATTTTTTTTTTTAGGAGCTCTGGTAGATTGCAGCTTTATGCGGGAGGACACGCGGTGCTACTGCTGATCCAATGTATTTATCTGAGCTTGGTCACTGTGAGAGGCACCGGGTCGCTTTGAGCTGCGTTCTGTTAGATCCCCGGTATTGCCCCTGTAAAGAAAGGCCTATTAGACCAGCTCTCAGTTTAAAGGGTAAGTTCTTAAGTTCTAACGGTCATGGACCAGAGTAGAATTTCTAAAGAATGTTTAAGCTGGTGATGAGGAAACTCGCCTAGCATCTAACTGCCTTCGTCCTGACGTCTGTCACTAGCCACTAGTTCTGATAGAGCAGTCCCCCACCCAGAAGTAGTAACCCGGCACGGCACGCCTGTTAACGGCAGCTTTCCTCTTTGATCCTTGCACTTGTTATTGGCTAGGTTTAATTTAACGGTTTGGAAAAACAACCCTAGGGACCTGTTTATCTTTTGAAGTGAACACAAAACTAGATTAACCTTTAAGAGTCTTAAAGATGTTGTGCACACTATGGCTTAGCTTCTTACGATCATGAACAGCATAACAGTAATATTTGAATTAAAACCTCAGACAAAAAGATGAGGATAACAGTTCTCTTGTCTTTTAGGTTGAATATTTATTGCAGGAATTTAGCAGTGACAAAGCAGCATCAGAGCATAAAACAAAAATCGAAAAATAATTAAAACCAATTCTTACCCTATCGATCAACCCTACCTCTGATGAATAGTTGCCCGATTTACGATTTTGGTAGGATACAGGCTTCGGCTGGCCAGTCACGAATTTCCTGAACCCTTTCTGCTGGGGTGATGTTTAGGGCTGAGAACCCCTTAGAGCGGAACAGCCAACCCCGATAGCAGGGAGTGTGGGGATCACCTGAGACCAAATTACTGAGTGCAGTCTTTTCGGTTGACGGCTAAGTTCTATAAATGCACCAGTTCTCGGGGTCCTCGCAGGAGTAGGGTCTGACTAGCTCTCTCTCGCACCCAGTCCCGACGCACACTCCTCGACTTCTAGTCGGATTACCTTTTTATAGGCCCAGAGCAGCCAACAACTCTCCTGCATCATGGGACAATTTCTCCATCATTCTGCACCGGTACTTGCCTTATTTTGTCAATGTGTACTTCCCTATCTTTAACCCCTGCCACCTTTACTCTCCTGACCTGCCTCAGCCTGTCTCCCGGACACGTCACCGGTTCCTCATTACCCTAACCTTTGTCTGACTCATCCTACTTCCCCTTTTAACAGATTACAGCAACTATTCCATCAGTTCAGGTTTCATAATACTTTCCCCTAGTTACATTTAGCAAAAATAATTTCCTTTAATCATAATACCATAACCATATCAAAAATCACAGCATACATCTGAAGGCTGAGCTCGGGACCCTCAACTATCCTCGACAGTTCATATGAAGTTATAGCTGACGCAGATTCCTTTTCTAACCAGAATAGTTCCACAGCCGACGTGGTGCTACATTCAGCCGAGGCCAGCTGAGCTCCTCTCTCCCTGCAACACAGTCTCTCTGATCACTTGCATTGCGGCACCTTGGGCGTCAGTGCACAACGCGAAAGGGCCCTGACCAAGCGTCAGTTTATAACGCGTCGGGAGTCGAGCATAATCACAGTCTGTGTGTTACAAGATCGTGTTTTATCATATAGTATAATATATATAATTGCAAACTATAGGCTACTGCAAAAACATTAATCATTTAGCCCTATGTGCAAGTGACATGTAGCCTAACTCATCTTTTGTTTGAATGTTTTCAGTTTTTCTTTTTTTCTTTTTCTCATGTCGCGCCTCCCCTCAAACTCTCTGGCGCCCCCCAAGGGAGGCGCGCCTCACACTTTGAAAACCCCTGGTCTAGTCAAAAAAATTGTTATCTCGTGTTATCTCACACACTCACTCACACATAGCCTACACACACACAGTTTCTCTCTCTCTCTCTCACACACACACAGTTTCTCTCTCTCTCTCTCTCTCTCTCTCTCTCTCTCTCTCTCTCTCTCTCTCTCTCTCTCACACACACACACACACACACGCACGCTCGCACGCACACAAACACACACAGAGTCACACACGACGATAATGCTCAATCAATAAAAATTTTTTTTTTTAAAAGACGATTTGCTTATAGCTCATATCGACGGCCTTTCTGGTGCTCCTGGTGAGTTTAGAAACTTTCGTTCGTGTTAGCAAAGACAGTTTAGAACAGTAAAGTAATGCTACCTGTGATGCTAGCGCCTAGCGCCGCTGTTTCCTGTCTTCTCCCTCCCACAACAACACAACTTTTCCTCCGGTTCCTGTCATTGGTCTGAGAACAGCGGTGTTGGGCTAAATGAAATTAGCCCCAATGACAAGTAAACCAAGGTGATGACGCCTGTCAATCATTGACCCTGTATCAGCTCCCTGCTGATTGGTCAGAACCGATCGGCCTGTGGGCTGAATGAAATTAGCCCCAACAATCGGTAAATGGCGAGGGCGGGACCTGGCACCTGTCAATCATCCACAGTCGGAAAATGAATGAGAGCAGACTCGGTGAGCTCGGGCTGATTAAAATTAGCCCATTTAGAGATATCCTGTGTTTTTCTTGAAACTATTTGATACTGTTGCCACTTCGGATTCCACTAAGACAACAATCTTTTGTATGTTATTTAGAAAATATTTTTTCTCATCTTTTGTTGTGTAATGCAGGGAGGGCTTAGCCCCACTAGCCCATTGATACCAGCCGTCACTGGACACCATCCTTTCGACTGTGCGTGCAGTAACAAGGGAGATAGAGCCGTATCGCCCGTAATTAGCTTAGCTCAAACACTGGAAGTGTATGGGTAGTGTTAGCCTGCCTCCACCTAAAGTTGCTAATTAGCTTAGCTCAAACACTGGAAGTGTATGGGTAGTGTTAGCCTGCCTCCTACCCGAGACGAAATCAGCAGTCAGAAGCTGATTTCATTTTAGCTCTAAACTCTGTAAATATATCACTTTATCCACATTTCAAACATGTTTAGGTGAGAAAGTAGCCGTTTAGATCAGCAGTGTGTCGTTAATTTGTCTAAATACCTGCTGTTTACAATTTTGTTTGGACGAATTCGGCGCTACTCAAGCTAGCTGTTGTGACCAACGTACTTCCGGTTACTTTCACAAAATAAAACACCCGTTGCCCTTTACATACAGAAAACCATGATATAATTTGTGCTTTTACTTTGAAATAGGAAGCTAACCTACCCTTGATGTAGCTAGCTTGAACCAAAATAAACTGTCTTTGCTTGAACCCTCCGTTTTGACCGATCTCGTCCCGTTACCGGCATTTGACCGCTCAAGATGCCTTACCGGAGAGTTTTGTCAGCTCTGAGACGAAGATCGGCCCGCCGGTTTCCTTTTAGAGTTGCTGAAGAGTTTCTCTGATGACTTTAGGTGGAGGCAGGCTAACACTACCTATACACTTCCAGTGTTTGAGCTAAGCTAATTAGCGACTTTAGGTGGAGGCAGGCTAACACTACCTATACACTTCCAGTGTTTGAGCTAAGCTAATTACTGGCGATACAGCTCTATCTCCCTTGTTACTGCACGCACAGTCGAAAGGATGGTGTCTATCTGCTGGTCATGGACTCGGGAGGGAGGCAAGACACGAAAAAAAAAATGTTGGCGTATCCCTTTAGAGCCTCTGGAAACATGACTTTAGATAGTAAAGTGTTATATCTATTGATCAGCCCTGAGACGGCTACTGAGGAAGAAACATCTGATAATAAAGTGTCTGAGACCGCTCATATTAACAAGAGGACGCGTCTGCAGGGACAAGGTCCAATCCACACCGGAAGTCGGTCTTCTTCGTGTTTATTATTATTATTGTATAGTATTGTGATCTACCTAAAGTTTACAACCAAACCTAAGTTTTCAATCCACCATAAAATGAGAATTAAAAAAAGTATATTAAAGTAGATAGTCGAGATTTAAACTGAATAGGTATAAAAGATCTCATGTATTATTTTATTCACCGCTCCGTACCGGTCATCTCTACCCATGGGCTATATATATATATATATATATATATATATATATATACAGGGTCCAAAACTAACTTTTTCACTTACCAGCCAAGTTCATTTTTTTACCAGCCAGGCAGATATTTTACCAGCCAACCAACTAAAAATTGCGTTTAAGTGCTGTCATTATTATTTAATGTGTCATTTGGGTCTTATATGCGATTCTCAATCAATATTTTAGTAGTATTCACTAATACTAGCAATTAGGGGTGTGCAAAGCATCCGGTATTTGTATTTGTTGAGGGGGGGAAAGTATTTCTATTTGTATTTGTGTTCGAGTAAAATTCAAAATGTAAAAATCCATTTTTTTTGAGATACACTTCTAATTCTAATCCATTATGAATCCCACCACCACCTGCTGAACAGACAGAACATAAACAAATGAACTATCATTAGTTCAAAAATCTCTCTCTCTCTTACAGTTGTTTAGGATTGTGTGTGGTGTTTTTAATCATATTTTTTTTTAAAGAATAATAATTAGTTTAAAAAATATTTTTATCAGTAATTTCTTTTTTTCAATTACTAGACATTTAAGGCGACCCCATCTGAATTCTATGCGACCCCACATGGGGTCCTGATCCCAAGGTTGAAAAACACTGCTCTACTGTCTTTCCTGTCTGCTCTCAGAGTGTGTGTGTGTGGGGGGTAATGTAGTGTTGATTCTCTCTCTCTCACACACACACACACGCGCACACAAACAAACAGGCGCGCGCACGCACACACACACACATGTTCTCAGCGGTGAGGTCCGACCAGAGCGATTGACGTGTGTCCAACCAACCCAATCAGACGCGCGGGTTCGGAGTCCGGACCGAGAATTAAAAGTTGGACCGCGCTGGTCCGTGCTATCAGCACCCGTGTGTCGGGCCGCCTCTGGTTTTAATTAATACGGGGATAAACAGTCAGCGCCACGGTCACCGGAGCTGATCACTGCCCTATAAGAAGCAATGAGAGCATTTTTTTTTTACCGGGCGCGCTAAACCACACAAACGGGTACGACAGTAACAACAGTTATCCACCTCGACGCTGTGAATGACGGCGTGACGCGCTTACCTGACCAAAGATCGTCTCTGCTGGAAAGACACATTACTCTGTCAGAAAACAACATACCAGCATCGTTCTCCACCAGTAACGAAAGAATGCAATTTTCGTCTGTAAAAAATAACTCGCCAGAGTGGCGAGTGGTCTTAAAAATTTACCAGCCAGAGACAAAATCTACCCGTAATTGGCGAGTGGCGAGTGTTAGTTTTGGACCCTGTATATATATATGTATATGTATATGTATATATATATATATATATATATATATATATATATATATATATATATATATATATATATATATATATATATATATATATATATACTGTATATATATATATTAAACCAAGTGGATTATCTCAGAGCTTTATTGTCGCTCCAGGGGAAATTAGATTTGCAGTGACAGTTCAACTGACACGACAACAACAAATAGACAAACAGTGACAATGTTTGTGAACAATGTTAAACCGAGTAAGAATAGAAGTATAAAAGATGCCACAAGAGCAGTGAGGATTATGCACATTGATTGCATGTGGGACAGAGGAAAGTTTATACTATTTGTTGGTGCCGTAGGGAGTTTATATGTCAGAGAAATGAATTCCTCCAACAACAGGTGATCAAAGCTAGACAGGACGGACCGAGCCGTCTGGAAGACTCGTTATGGAGATTAAAACATCTGGTTATTTTGCATGAAGTGACAATTAATATATTATATTATGTAAATAATATATAAACTTTGCACAAGAAGATTTGGCACATTTTTCATGGGTGCAACCCAGATACTTAGCTCTGCTGCTCAACCCACAAATGCATGTTCCTTACAAGTGTGGCACCGTTTAAAAGGGTAATAAACAGGCTTTCCAACGCTATCAGACTTATTTCCAAGAAGCATTGTTACAGCAAAGAAATAATCTACCAAACACAAATTTACTTACGTTTTGTGCAAAGTTTATATATAAATAAGGCAAGAAAAAGCACAACTTCTGGTATAGATTGGACCGATGGCGTCGCTCGTGTCCCTGCAGTCTATTAACCTTCCTCCTGATGTTGTGTTGTATTTAAACGGACTCGTTCCTTCTTGCAGGTGTTTGGAGACGACACCGTGGGCGTGGCTCTGGAGGACATCCAGGCTCACGACTTCGGGAAGGTCGGCGAGGTGCAGATCACCAAGGACGACACGCTGCTGCTGCGAGGCGGCGGCAGCGCGGCCGAGGTGGACAAGCGCGCGGCGGAGATCGTGGAGCAGCTGGAGAGCACCACCAGCGACTACGAGAAGGAGAAGCTCAACGAGCGTCTGGCCAAGCTGTCGGACGGCGTCGCTGTGCTCAAGGTGCGAACCGAGCAGGACGGGAAGGAAACGGTTGATGACACATCGGGTGTTTTGTTTGTGTTTCCTCTGAGAATAAAGTTGGGATTCAATCGTTTTTCCTCTTTCAGATCGGAGGAACCAGCGACGTGGAGGTGAATGAGAAGAAGGACCGCGTGACGGACGCTCTGAACGCCACACGGGCGGCGGTGGAGGAGGGCATCGTCCCCGGTGGAGGCTGCGCTCTGCTGCGCTGCATCCCATCACTGGACACCATCAAACCAGCCAACAACGACCAGAAGATCGGTCAGTGAACCTCAGACAATAACTGTCTGACAAAATGTTGAACTATCCCTTTAAGTATTTAAAAACCCTTTGCACAGATTACATTACAGCATGTTATTAAATTGTCCCATTGCCATAATCCCTATAGTCATAGCAGTAGGTTCGTTGCCTTTAATTGTCGGTGCAAGCTGTTTTTAGAACGGCGGAGCAGAGCCGTGAGCTGCTCAGAGCTACGCTACGGAGGCTCATTATGGGATTTCTTGGTTTCCCTCATCAAATACACAATCCAACAACTCCACAACACTCTGGTGGACAAGTTGTGACCTGCACATTCACCACGCTATGAGATAATAACACAACGTTACCACACAGAGTTGTTTTAGAGGGAAATTCATTCAAAACCGCTGATGTACGTTGCCTTCAGGGACAGTTTTTCATCAAGCAGTCTCTGTATTTCCCTCTACAACAACTCTGTGTGGTAACGTTGTGTTATTATCTCATAGCGTGGTGAATGTGCAGGTCACAACTTGTCCACCAGAGCGTTGTGGAGTTGTTGGATTGTGTATTTGATGAGTTTGATGAGGGAAACCAAGAAATCCCATGAGCCTCCGTAGCGTAGCTCTGAGCAGCTCACGGCTCTGCTCCGCCGTTCTAAAAACAGCTTGCACCGACAATTAAAGGCAACGAACCTACTGCTATGACTATAGGATTACGGCTAATTTGCCAAAATGTTGAACTATCCCTTTAAACTGTGACTGTAAACCGTGAACACCTTCAGATTGTTCCAACCAGCAGCTGTTTGTTCATCTCTCTCTGTTCCACCTCGTGTCCAGGTGTGGACATCATCCGCCGGGCGCTGCGTATCCCGTCCATGACCATCGCTAAGAACGCCGGCGTGGAGGGATCTCTGGTGGTGGAGAAGATCCTGCAGGAAGCGGCGGAGATCGGCTACGACGCCATGCTGGGGGAGTACGTCAACATGGTGGAGAAGGGCATCATCGACCCCACCAAGGTACAGAGTCTATCAGAGATGTAGATGAAGCTTGTGAACGCTGCCACCTGCTGGTCGGAGGGGAGCACACTGCAAAAACTCACATATCTTACCAAGAATATTTGTCTTATTTCTAGTCAAAATGTCATTTCTAGTCAAAACAAATCTCATTATACTTAAAATAAGACTCATCACATTAAAAAGTAGCTTGTTTTTAGACACTTTTTACTTCATTCAAGCAGATTTTCACTTGAAATAAGTAGAAAAATCTGATAGTGGAACAAGTTTTTCTTCCTTATTACAAGCACAAAAAAAACTTCCTTTCTCTGGCAGATTTTTCTACTTATTTCAAGTGAAAATTAGTTTGAAACAAGTGAAAATGATCTAAAAACAAGTAAATTTTTAGGTGATGAGTCTTATTTAAAGTGGAAAGAGATTAGTTTTGACTAGAAATGAGACATTTTGACAAGAAATTAGACAAATATTCTTGGAAAGATTTTGAGTTTTTGCAGTGTAGGTGAAAAGTCCTCTGTGGAAAATGTCCAAATTAATTTTTACATTTGGCGCCGTAAGTTTAAATGAACTTGACTCGGTGAGAGGCTGTGATGTGGAAATGATCATTTGTTGATATTAAATGATGTGAATGAAGAAGAGGAGACGATATCAGATCAATCATCACTTCTATAAAACACAAATGGATCAATACAACCTTGAGACTTCCTGCAGGACTGTTGCAGGATCGTATCAGTAACAGATACATAGAATAATGTCAGAGAAATAATCACAGTATCAGGATTATTATGCATGAATTAGTTTCACAATCAATCAAATATAGTCAAAATATTACAAAATATTTGAAGTATCTATTAATATAGGACCAATTATTAATCTTTCAGGGGAACAGTTTGATATATTGAAGTCATTAATTGTCATCTATACCAAATGTTTAAGTTTATTTTAATCTTTTTTTTTCTAATACAAATGAGACACTGACATTAAAATTCCTACCAGTTCAGTGCTACGTTGGGTAAATTGTCATTAATATAATTTAACGAACAAAAACAAACTTCAACATGCGGTTGTTGTGTAACTTTTAGAGCTGCAACAATTAATTGATTAATTGAACAATAATCTGTTATTAAATTAATCATCAACTATTCTGATAATCTAATAATCAGTTTGAGTAGTTTTTTTTAAAGAAAAAAAGTCCAAATTCTCTGATTTCAGCTTCTTCAATGTGAATATCTATGGTTTCTTTGTTCCTTTACGACAAAAAACTAAGTCTCTCTTTGGTTTGTGGACAAAACAAGACATTTGAGGACGTCGTTGAGACATTTTTAAACATTTTATTGACCAAACAACTAATCGATTAATCGTTTAAATAATTGACAGATTAATCGATAATGAAAATAACCGTTAGTTGCAGCCCTAGTAACTTTGTTTTTGTTCGTGTGAGTTACGCTGATCTACCTCTCTGGTTCTGACATCATCTTTTTTGCAAAATGACAGTATTAATTGTAATATCTCTGACTAGCCGTGAGAAGCTTCTGCTCCGTAATAAAACGTTATAAATCAAACGTATTGACCTCCTGTCCGTCTGCTACAGGTGGTGAGGACGGCGCTGTTGGACGCCGCAGGAGTCGCCTCGCTGCTCTCCACCGCCGAGGCCGTCGTCACGGAGATCCCCAAGGAGGAGAAGGAGATGGGCGGGGGCATGGGCGGCATGGGGGGAATGGGCGGCATGGGCGGCATGGGCGGAGGCATGGGTTTCTAAAGCCGCTCGTCCTGAAGCCGTTTCACTGTACAGACTTAAGAGGCAGAGCGGCGCCGGGGGAGGCTGAGGAACAACAACTACAACTACAACAATGACGACAACGATGACAACTAAACAAACCCTCCAACTCCCTGCAGCCCCCTCCTGCTCCAGCTCTGCCCACACTGACTTGGCCACGAGTCTGTTGGAGCTGCCCACGCTGTGTTTATATCGTCGTTACAACGTCTCTGGAGGAGCAGCGAGTCCTCCGACCCCCGGTCCGGCCGGCGTCGGAGGAGACCGGTTACTACATCAGAAGAACCTCCAGCGGCTCTGCTCATCTAAAAACAACCCTACATCTTCAAAAAAACTCATAGTTCCTCTCATGTAAAAACAACGCTCACACAGGTGACGCCACTGATCTCTGTAGTAAAGTCATTCAAGAGGTCGTATTGATGCTCTGTGTTACTGAACAGGGCCGGTACCAGAGAAGCCAGAAATGTGTCTGTCCTTTTATTTTTTGTCTTTGTAGCTTTTTGTTAATTCATTTTGTTTGTTTTTTTATATATATATATACATGTCATCTTCATCTGTCATGGTTTTTCCCCCTCTGCTTGAAATGATGTGGGCTTAAAATCTGTCATTTGAGTTAATTAAACTAGTTTTCTTTCAGAGCCTGAGCATTTTTTTCTGTGTCTGAAGTGACATTATGTTTGAGGAAAGATCGAGTGCCTACAGAGTCTGAGAGTCACCTGTTGAAAACAACATTAAAGTTTAATGTTTACTGAGACGTCTGGAGCTTCTGAAGCCTTTTACAGTTGTTTTCATGCAGCGTTGAGTTTTCTTTTTCTTTTCTCTCCATCAGCTTTGACGTCACTGATTAATTAATTAATTAATTTCACATTAAATGGTTGATTGTATACGAGGCTGGAGGAGGAGTTTGGACCGTTCAAGGTCTTGGCTAACGAAGAGAAAATGTGAAAACCTGTGGCGTCCTGGTGCTGCTGTAACTACGAGTCCAACTACAGACCATCTGTCACTTAACATGAAAATCAAGAGTGTGGTGTCTCTGTTCCACAGAAATACATTATTCCTTTACAGTATAGCTGTGATCATTCAACTTGTTTTGTACAATGTAAACAATTAATGGTGATTATTTCTTTTCTTCTTTTTTTTTTAATTTAATAAATTCAATTGTTCGGATGTTTCGTTGTTTACTCAGCCTCTTTTTACCTCAGCAGGGTCAAAGACGGTTTAGAAACCTAGACGCTCCGTTCTGAGACAGTTTCCTGTCTCTGTGTCCCATGGGATTCTCTGTGACTCCGCCCCCTTTAGGAGACCAGCAGACCGTGACTCCGCCCCCTTTAGGAGACCAGCAGGCCGTAACTCCGCCCCCTTTAGGAGACCAGAAGACCGTGACTCCGCCCCCTTTAGGAGACCAGCAGCAGACCGTGACTCCGCCCCCTTTAGGAGACCAGCAGGCCGTGACTCCGCCCCCTTTAGGAGACCAGCAGACCATGCCAAGGCAAAGTGCACAGCTGTTAATGTGTGAAAGGAACTTGAGTTGTGATGATGACAGATTATAGTTTTGGATTACTTTCACATTCAGTCAGTCCACAGTTGTCCACCACGCTCTCTCTCTCTCTCTCTGACAGCAGAGGTGTTTTATTTATTTATTTATTACTATTATTATTAAAGAGGTGTGTTAGACCATGGGTTAAATTTACGCCGGAATATCCCTTTAAATAAATAATGTGTTACATTAACATTTTTAACACACACAGGGGAAACACACATGTTCTTCTGACAAGCGGCGGACTGAAGATCGATATTATCATTGGTATTTTAACTCTTTATGGTTCAGTAGTACAAATAAACAGCAGTAAAAACACCAATCTATCTACTCAGATTAGAGCAGAGAGAGTAACGACAGCATTGGTTCAATGGAAGCGCCTCCTGGTGGAGGAATATGGGTTTTGCAAAAGCGCCCATAAACTGACATCTCTGCATTGTTGGTGAATGAGCAAGTGTGGTATTTTCAATAATTTAAGGACATTTATAGATCACCCATGTTAATAGCATCATTGAGGATCCTTTACAGATAAACATTAACACATAGGCGAGTAAAAAACAACAACAAAAACTAGAAAATTTCCTCTGGGGAAATTTTGAAAGGCCCACGGGGCTACTGCCGGTTTTGCCATCTCTGTCAACATGGGAATCAAACCCACGATCTTAAGGTCAAGACAGAGCTGATCAGACAGACACATCAATCAATCAATCAATCAATCAATCAAAATTTATTTGTATAGCACTTTACAGTAGCCAGACGGTACCCAAAGTGCTTTACATCAAGGCAATAAAATAATACATAAAAATAATACATAAAGAACAATACATAGAAATCCAGGAAAGTGCCACAGTGCTGCAAGAAGACACAAGAAAGTGCTACTAGTGCTGCAGGGTGTTAAAAGCCCTCTCAAAGTGCATACAGTAGAATAAAAACAGGTAAAAATAAGTACACTTAAGGAGCAGGACTTCCCTAGTCAGAGTTAAAAGCTAATCTAAAAAAGTGCGTCTTTAGCTTCGATTTAAAAAGGCTGAGGTCAGTAATGGTGCGAATGTCGGGTGGCAGTCTGTTCCACAGCCTGGGAGCTGCAACAGCAAACGAACGGTCGCCCCACTGTTTGTATCTAGAGCTTGGGACCTCTAGCAGAAGCTGGCCGGAAGAACGGAGGGCCCTGCCATGATCGCGGATAGTTAAAATCTCTTTTAACTAGGCCTGGCTAAATCTCTTTAGCCAGGCCGTTGATGGCATAAAAAACAAACAATAAAAGTTTAAAATCAATTCTAAAACAAACAGGAAGCCAGTGGAGAGACGACAGCACAGGGGTAATATGTTCCCGCCTGGATGTGCCTGTTAAAAATCGTGCGGCAGCGTTCTGGACGAGTTGAAGACGCGAGATTAAAGACTGGCTGAGGCCAACATACAATGCATTACAATAGTCAAGTCTTGAACTGATAAAAGCGTGGATTGCCGTCTCGAGGTCCTGCCGACTTAAAAAAGGCTTCACTTTGGCCAAGAGACGCAGCTGAAAAAAGCTGGTGCTAACAACAGACCGAATCTGAGTCCACTGTCAGCCACATGATCATCTTTCTATAAGCACTGATATGGAGGAGCTGTAACCACATTAGGTTAACTGTGTGTGTGTGTGTGTGTGTGTGTGTGTGTGTGTGTGTGTGTGTGTGTGTGTGTGTGTGTGTGTGTGTGTGTGTGTGTGTGTGTGTGTGTGTGTGTGTGTGACTGACTTGACACATGTTATGAGCTGCATCCTGTGTCAGTCTGATTTAGCTGTGTCTGTGTTTATAAACATTTAAACGAGCGTCAGGTGGATTGTTTATGAAGTTAACGAGCTCTGGCCTGAGAATCAGACATTACCACGGCAACTCGAGGTGGTTACCACGGCGATAGGGGCCCCCCAGGCTGAGACAGACAGAAACGTGGAGAAAAAGAGCGATTTTCTGCCTCTGCACTGGTCTCGCAAAAGGCTTAGCGTGACAAAACGGTAGCTCCTATCAGAACAAAACACAGATCAACGTTGCTCTAAGGACTTCCAGAAAAATGTGGTACGATTTGGTGTTTCTACAGTAAATATTTTGGAGACGCTGGCAGTTTTAAAACATCGGTCCGTTCTGCTTCTCTCAGAAAATATTTGTATTGGAGTCAATGAGGAGCAGAGACAGACGTGGCCGCACTCAGAGGCTTATTCTGTAAATTCTGTAAGTCTCTCTGATATTTTGAGCACATGATATGAGAGATAACAAGTTTGTCTTACAAATTCTGAAAAAATCATGTGTGTAGAGTGTAAATTGTGGCCGTGCTGACAGTTTATCCAGAAAAAATACAGAATGTTTTTTCACTCTCTCCCACTCTAACCGATGATGTCACGCACTCTGACACGAACATTCCGTGCAATACACAACCATTATAATCTCATAATTTCTCCAAAAATGATCATGGTAATTGATCAGGGATTGATCAAAAACTATATGACCTATCAAAACGTGGAGTAATACGACAATACACAAGACTTGTGTCTACTGTTTGAAGTTTAAATGAAGTCTCTAGGTGAAAGTATACCTGAGCAGTAGACGTTTGTTAAACTCCAATGATTGGTCTTTTTCGCTCTTTTTTTTTCGCCGTCCCATAGACCATTTCTATGTTTATAAACATTGATGACGTATGTTGTGGGCGGGGCTTCACTGGTGGCAGAACGTGACAGCTGATCTGGTGTCAACAGTGGAAAGCCGGCATCAAGAGCGATCAAATCAGTGGAAGATGGATCATACAGAGGCCTTCTCTGATTATTTTAATGTTTTGTCAACAGAAAACAGGTTGTCATACCTGCGTAGGCTAGTTAACGATTAGCAACGGAGTGTGTTGTGTGTTACGGACCGACGTAGGCTACTGCCTAGGGACACAAAACGCTGCGTGGGCGATCATCAACAAGTCCATCAACTACGGTATGACAGCAAACTGTTGCCTACTTGTATGACTGTATATTACAGTTTATTTAACGGATCCATGTCTGTTATTTCTGTATTAGTCAGACCGTTGTTAGGCTATATATCACAGACCGTTGCTAGGGACACCGCTCATGACCCGATGTGTGTAAAAATGAATGAATGAATGTCAAAATAAATGAATAAGAGGGTGAACGTGTACACGTGTTAACGTTCACACTGAATGAAACGGTAAATGTTTATCCCTAAACGATGCACGCAATATCTACATAGGCTATAGTTTATACACTGACTGATAAGAGTATTTTTTCCGTCGAAAAAAGTTGAAAGGACGGGTCGTCTTATAGGCCTATTCGGGGTCTAGATATTGTAGCCTACATGTGCAAATCAGCGGGTGACACCAAACAACGTCTGCCCAAGCAAGTCAGAGCTTTTATTTCTCACACTCACACACCAGTGACCTAGAGATGCAGCCGCATCTGAGGGGACGCGCGTGTGTTGCTGCTTCTCCACTACACAGTTACAGCTCGGCTCTACTCGACTCGGTTTAGGTCCTAGTTTAAATCACAGCTGAGTTCTTTATAGTTCCTCCTCAGCAGTCGTTGTATCACCCCAATTTCCACCGGGTCCGTCAGCGTGGCGGTCACCACTGATCGCTCCCTCTCTAATCACCATTTCATCGGTCTCGCCGCGGCACGACTCTCTTTTTTCTCTCCTTTCGTCAGCTCCAAACTCACTGTTCTGCACCGCGATTACGAAAATTAAATAAAATTCACCCTCTAATGTGGGCTCATCATCACATCTTAGGGTCGTGCTGCAGCCAAGCAGCTGCGCTGCTTTTTAAAGTTGAGCTGTATGTCAGGACCTATGGTCAGGACGTGTATTTGTTGCTTATTTCCGGTATTTTTCTGCCACCAGTACGTCACTGTGACGTCGACGCCGAAGTGGTCTATTGACTTCAATGCAAAAATCTTGCGCAGTTTTTCGCGAAATTTTTTTTTTGTAAACTGTTGAGAAAAGTAATAGCACACCGACCTCGATCGAACCGCACGTTTTGATATATAATTTGTCTGTTGCAGGACTAGTAGCGAATCGAAAATCGTCCGGAAGATGAAAAATAATATTATGGAAGAAAAAATCCACACAAAAAACAACAGTAGTAGGCTTTGCCCGGGCACTGGTCCCTGCAGCTATTTCATAGCTGTAGGGATCAGTGCCCGGTGTGATGGCCCGTGGCCCTAAAAACAAAAAAACTGTTGTCTAGATTAATGTTTCAATCTACATTTTATAATAAACAAATTATAAGTATAATTTGATATGACCAAGACACCCAAAACAAAAACACGGCTGTTTTCATCAATTTACAAGCAAGTGGGCAACACACATACATTGGAGTGAATGGGTTTTCTGGGCGTTTTTGCAATACCCATATCCTGCCACTCGGGGCGCAAAACCCTTACCACGGGAGTCAATGGAAGTGTCGTTACTCTCTTATTCCAGTGCTCTAACTCAGATTACACTACACATGTCACCCCTCCCCTCCCTCCCCCACTTCCTGTTTAAAGTGTAGGCTACTTTCACTTCTCCTTCTTCCACTTCTTCTTGTCCCCGCGGTTGTGTGGCAGTTTATTTCGTCGTGTGAAGGTAAGGTGAACAGTCTGAATGTTTTCCTCGTTAACACCTGTCGTTACCTGAATTCTCTGCCCTTCAACTTGTCGTTGTGTTGTTGTTGTGTTACTATAATGTTACTGTAGCTGAGTCAGAGCTGTAACTGTAAAGTCTGGACCGACAGAACCGTGTCCTCCATGTTGTGTGAATGTTGTGGGTAGAAGCGCTGGAATAAGAGCAGAAGCAGAGTTAGTGGATGGTCAGTAGTTGAACACAGAGTGGTTCTTTGTGTGCAGCTCCACTTCCTGGTGACTGGAGGCAGCTTTACCGCCTGAATCAACCTGTGGAGGAGGTGGAGAGGAGCCGCTGCTCTCCTGCTGTCTGAGCCACTAAACGCAGCCTGAGCTCGTCTGGACAGCCGCTGGAGAACAGCTGAGACTTTGTCTGTGGTGAGTAGAGTGGTCTGTCATTAGAGTTACACTACAGGCTGGGCCGTAAAGTATACCCCCGCATGCCGTGGGGGCCCTGCCCCCGCCCGTTAAGCCGGGTCCTTTTTTTTTTTTTTTTTTACACCGCAACATATGATTCACGTCATGATAACTTCTGTATTTTGGCCATTCAAGCTTCCACAGTCCATACTGCCCTGCTAAGCCAGACCGCAGTAACTACGCGAACAGTGAAACTGAGAAAAATGGCTTTAAAGTTTTTTGATTAGCCTTCCAAATGTGTTGTAGGTAGATTAGTGAAAATACACAGATTTGACAGGTTTTCATTAAGTAATATTTATGCAATAAAATATATGACCACATATTTTATATTTGACCCCTAAAAAGCAGATACTGCGCTCTGGTGCCAGGTTTCCTTAAATAAATACACAGGTAATGCTACGGCAAAGTGCAGTAACTACAATGTTGTTGTTTTTTTCCAGCATGCTTCTAGCCTGTCTAGCCTCTACCTGGTCTTTTTACTGAACTTAACAAACTTCTTTCTTCATGGCCTAAGCTCAACCAAAGCATCAGAGCAGAGAAATATATTTTTTTCTCCCACATCTGCTGTCAACAGGAGCGGGGGCTGCAGCAGACTCACGCCCGTGTGGGCTGAGCTCAAGCCGCATACAAGCCGGGTTCAGCCGCGCTGAGCGGAGCGGGGAAGGGGGAAAAAAGTGTAGCCTACCGGTATTTCTTCTACTCTGTGGGACGGTAGATCATAACGGAGTGGGGGAGAAAGCAAGTGGGACAGATCTGCCCAGTCCCTGCAGCAGCGCACGTTTCACAGACAGGCGCACAGTGTAAACAACGTCACCGGTTCAGCACCATGGATAGCTGGGGGGGGGGTCCGACGGTCCGAGGGTCCGGGGGGGTGGGGGGGAGACGGGGGAGACGGGGTCCGATGGTCCGGGAGGGGGGGGGGTCCGAGGGTCCGAACAGCGGTGGGGGGGGGGGGGGGGGGGGGGGGGGGGGGGGGGGGGGGGGGGGGGGGGGGGGGGGGGGGGGGGGGGGGGGGGGGGGGGGGGGGGGGGGGGGGGGGGGGGGGGGGGGGGGGGGGGGGGGGGGGGGGGGGGGGGGGGGGGGGGGGGGGGGGGGGGGGGGGGG